>NC_057815.1:79623551-80248551 GCF_910594005.1 Cervus elaphus | reverse complement strand
CTTTGAAATAAAGAGCAAAATATAATGAAGTCCTGTTTTCTGATGCTGATGTGGAACGACTGTTTAAAATACCGAAAGATGCAGGAGAAAAACTTGTTCTCTGTCTGACTCAACCTACACTTGAAGACTCCTTCCTAAACCTTGAAAGTAGTTTCACAAGAATACTTACTACTTTACTCCAAAGACTCCGAAGTGCTTCTTACAATGGCTTTCATCATTTTAAAAAAAAAAAGCAAAAACATTAATCTCTGGGCAGAATAAGATAGGGAAAAAGTTCCTTTTCAATATGATAATGACAAAATGGCAGATGATGGCACAGCCCAGGATCTAAAGTGGCCTAAAGCCTGATTCGAGTGCCAGATGCTGCCTCCCAGAGTGCTTCTGGTGGCGATCCAAACATCCCATCCAAGTGTGTGTCTCATATTCTTCCGTTTCTGTTTTTCATCAGAGTCTTTTTCCACCCTTTCATCTGATCCCTAATGTTTCTTGCTTTGAAATAAGTGTCAGACATAATACACTTTAGAAATACAACAGCAATATTTCAGAGAACAAGTAGGTTTTGAGACATAAAAGAGCGTTTCTTTTGGGTATTTCTGAGTCAAAACTTCAATATACATGAAACAAAGGTTGTTTTTTTTCCCCCCTAAAAGTTTCATTATTCTGAAGCAGTGGAATTTCAATTTTCTTTTGATACCAAACACACAAGCTTCCAACAGATTTTCCTTACAAGGCTACCAACTATACCTATTGTGTCTATTTTCAGGCCAAAGAAAAAGTTGACACTCCTGGAAAAGGGCTGAAACTACTGACACCTTGATAAATTAAACACCTATCATAAATTGACTCTATATCTTCCAGATGAAAGTGATCCATTTCAGAGAACTCGGTTTCAAAAATTTTAAAAAATTCAAATTCCCCCATTCAAAGGCTGGACTAGTGTCCGTGAGCTGAGAAGAAAGTTTAGGCTTCTGGGAAAGTTTTCAGAGATCAACCCAACCAACATCAGAATTCATGATCTAATCCTCTTGGCAACCCCTAAGGGTCTGTTTTTCTGCACCATGGTCAACAGCGATATAAATCAAGAGCATGTTCCCAGTCATGAAGTGATATTGAATACGCTGCCATAAGGAAGAAAAATTCATGGGGGGTTGCAAAATTCTGTGCAACCCTGGGAAGCTGCATAAAGCCTTCTGCCAAGAGCGCAGGAGATAAGCATTCATGGTTGTAACAAGGTTGGGTACTCTGAAAATCAGGGGGGTGATTTTCACATCACATTCCTAGCCTAGAGCAATGTTTCTCTGGACAATATCTGCTCTTCATTTGCCCAGCCAAACTACCTCACTCCACTGCTTCTTGATCACGTGTTCCTCAGTATCTGGCCTCCCCTGGAGCGAAAGTCATTAGGATTAAATAAGCAATTTAAAAGCCAATCAATCATAAATCAGAATAAATCCAAAGAAGCTAAATTCAGCAGACAACGGTTTTGCCTAAATTCCCTTTGCAGCGCTCTGAATTCCAACTGTTTCAAGTTCTTCACTGGAAAGGGCTCCGGGAGGAGGGACTTGCCTCAGACTGGCCAGCCAGAGATCACAGTGCTTTCCCCGAGGCTGGATGGTAACTGACTCATTATTCACAGTCAGAGCTCTTAAGCTGCCAGGACACAAATGCACAACGCTAGCTCAGGGGGAAAAAAAAAAAAGTGTGTCAAAAGTCCAAGATGAGGGACACAAGAGCAGTTAAGTTGACATTTCTGCAATGTCCAGTGTTAGGTGCTTACAGGGAGGAAAAAAAAATGTGAAGAGAATGTAAAGTTGCTGTAAGTTTATTTTCAGGGAGAAAAGCTGAGTGGTAGTTGAATTATGCAGTTCATTCAACCCAGAGGTTATATTCTGAGCATAAAATATGTGCAATGTGATCAAGATGGGGAGACCCAGTTCCTGCCCTTACAGAGTCTACAGACTAAGAAGTCAAGCCAGGTGTGCAAACCACTCAGCTAGAACACAACTAAGGCAGAGGATGGACTTCCCTAGTGGCTCAGGGGTAAAGAACCCACCTGCCCACGCAGGAGATGCAGGATGGATGCCTGGGTGGAGAAGATCCTCTGGAGAAGGAAATGGCAACCCACGTCAGTATTCTTGCCTGGGAAATCCCATGGACAGAGGAGCCTGGAGGGCTACAGCCATGGGGTCACAAGAAGAGTCGGACACGACTTAGCAACTAAACAAGAACAACAAAAGGAGAGGTTGTAAGGGGATGCGGAGTTAGAGCAGGGTGAAGTCACGGTTGGTTTAGGAGAGTCACAGAGGACTTCACATAGGAATGGGGAGTCTGAGCTAGACTCTGAAAAATGGCCACGATTTCAGCAGGTGAGCCCTGCGCAGAGCTATCCCACAGAGGGAGAACGGCCCAAGGAAGAACCACCACACCTCCAGGCAGACAAGAGCACATACTGAGTGATGCATGGAAGGCCTGCTACTTACAGGGCCTGACAAAAACTCTGCACTATACCAAGGCCCTCGGAAGTCATAACTAGACCATGCTCTAAGGAAATGAACTGGATGGAATGCGGCAGAGGGCTTTAGATACTGGAGGTGAAAAGTACGACGTTACTGCAGCGATCCAAGCGAGAAGTAAAGGGAGCCTCAGTAACGGGAGGTTAAGAAAGGAGAAAAGAGCTCACAAAGTGGGTTCTTCTTGTGTTTCCAGAACAGAAATGAAGACACTGTCTCCGAGTGGTTATGTTCCCTCCCTCGAGATATCTCAGAAGGTTCACCTGATCTTTCCACGGCAATCTGTACTATTCTCTTAATTTCACTTGGCATGCCCTAGGCAAACAAAAAACAAAAACGAAAAACAGTCTCTGTGGTGCCGGTAGGTATTACAGCACACTTGCAATCTGTCAAATGGATCACACGGCGGTGCAAAGAGGCTGCATATATCATCCCATAAGACAAGTTCACCTCACCAACAGCTTCACTCGAGGCTGCAGAAGGCAGCTGGCCTAGCGTGGGTGCAGATGCAGCATATGTGACCACAGCTTCCCTGAGCTCTCAGAATCCCTAACAGGCTGACCCCTGTTAGTGACACTGTCTGTACAAGGTAGGGTACTGTGGCATCTGGGAAGTTTGTTTTTTTCTTGTATCACAGTCTTTCAATTCAGTTCAGTTGCTCAGTCATGTCCAACTCTTTGAGACCCCATGAATCGCAGCACGCCAGGCCTCCTTGTCCATCACCAACTCCCCGAGTTTACTCAAACTCATGTCCATTGAGTTGGTGATGCCATCCAACCATCTCATCCTCTGCCGTCCCCTTCTCCTCCTGCCCTCAATCTTTCCCAGCGTCAGGGTCTTTTCCAATGAGTCAACTCTTTGCATGAGGTGGCCAAAGTATTGGAGCTTCAGCTTCAGCATCAGTCCTTCCAATGAACACCCAGGACTGATCTCCTTTAGGATGGACTGGTTGCATCTCCTTGCAGTCCAAGGGACTCTCAAGAGTCTTTTCCAACACCACAGTTCAAAAGCATCAATTTTTCGCGCTCAGCTTTCTTCACAGTCCAATTTTCACATCCATACATGACCACTGGAAAAACCATAGTGTTTTCAAGTCTATGCTACTACTGCTGCTGAGTCGCTTCAGTCACGTCTGACTCTGTGTGAACCTGTGGACTGCAGCCTGCCAGGCTCCTCTGTCCATGGGATTCTCCAGGCAGAAGTACTGCCATGCCCTCCTCCAGGTCAAGTCTATACACATATGGTTAATTTTCTTGGTAGGAAATAATTATGACAAGCAGGACCCTCCGAGTTCTTCAGCCAGATCCAGAGTCACAAGGCTATATGCTCGTCCAGTGAAGAACTCAGGTAAGCATCCAGGTGTCCGTGAAGAGTAACTCTACCTCCATAGCTTCATTGAGGTATATTTGCAGACTTCCCTTAAGTGTGTTGTTGTTATTCAGTCGCTAAGTCATGCCAGACTCTTTGTGATCCCATGGACTGCAGCACACCAGGCTTCCCTGTCCTTCACTATCTCCTGGAGTTTGCACAAACTCATGTCCATTGAGTCAGTGATGCTACCTAACCATTTCATCCTCTGCCACCCTCTTTCTCCTTTTGCCTTCAATCTTCCCAGCATCAGGGTCTTTCCCAATGAGTTGGCTCTTTGCATCAGGTAGCCAAAGTAATGGTGCTTCAGCTTCCACGGAAGTCCTTCCAATGAAAATTCAGGGTTGATTTCCTTTAGGATTGACTGGTTTGATCTCCTTGCAGTCCAAGAGACTCTCAAGTCTTCTCCAACACCACAGTTTGAAAGCATCAATTCTTCAGCACTCAGCCCTCTTTATGGTCCAGCTCTCACAGCCATACATGACTACTGGAAAAACCACAGCTTTGATTATACAGACCTTTGCTGCAAAGAGATGTCTGTTCTTTTTAACATGCTGTCTAGGTTTGTCATGCTTTCCTTCCAAGGAGCAAGCAGTCACTTAAGTGTACAATTCAATAATTTTTAATAAACATATGGTGTTGCCAACCATCACCACAATCACATTTTATATCATCTCCATCATCCCCAAAAGTCTCAGATACTCATCTGTAGTCACTCTCCATTCCTACTGCCAAACACAGGCAACCACTAATCTACTTTTTAAAGCTACAGAACCGCCTTTCCTAGATATTCCATATAAATGATACCTATTCTCTTTTGTAATTGGCCTCTTCACTTAATATGACATCTTTAAGGGTCATTCACATTGTAGTACATATTAATATTTAATTCCTTTTTATAGTCAAGAACTATTTCATTATCTTCATAGACTTTTTTTTCCATTCACCAGTTATTGGACAGTTGGACTGTTTCCACATTTGGCACCCCCTTGATTCAAATACTGAGTTTGATCCAAAGACTACCGTCATTAACGCAATTCCTTTGTGGTGCCAAGACATGTTGAAATCAAAACAAAAGCCAACCAGCTTCCTTTCACACCCCAACAAAGAAAGAAATGTGTATATTAATTGAAGCTACATAACTCTCTGATCATCTTACCATCTCATATGGTCACAGACTTAGAAACACAATCCTGTTCTCTCCTCCAAACATACTGAAATCATCTGCAACTGCCTTTCTTTAATTTTCCATGGTTATCTCTTCCTACTACACTGTAAGCCTAAGGAGAATAGGGACCTTTCTTGTCAGAAACTTACTCACAGTTCCTGAAAGGGAAATATCCTTTCCCCATTCCTAAGGACATGTAACAATTAAGACTGGAAGGCGGACTGACGCAGTACACTCCACCCAGCGAGATTTCTGTGTGTTCTCTACCATGCTAGGCTGGAAAACTAGGAATTGAGAAAGTTAAAAGACATGACCTCTGCCTAAGAGAAACAGAATTTATCTCCTTAAAACTTTTACTCACTCAAAGACATAACACTTTGCATATCTTTCAGCCAGCATTTCTAAGAATTTATCCAAAAAACGAATTATGTGGGCAAAGATTTCACTACAAAGCCAAAAATGTCTGATCTATTCCCTTGAAATTTTTTTTTTACTTAATCAAGGCCTTACATTTTTGCATATCTTTGAACCAGCATTTCCATGTGTAAAAATTTATTCAAAGACCATAAATAAGAAGGGTGCAAAAATGTAGCTACCAAAATAATAATAATAATAATACAATACGACCAAAGTCATTCGAGGACCTGCAAAGCTATCCATGCCGCGTCCACCCCCACCCCCACAGCCTCTGACGTCAGCTCTCCTCCCCTCTCCCCTGATCACGCCAGTCTGGTCACCCTGGCCTCCGCACCGTCCCTCAGCCGGGCCGGAGCGCTCTCACCAGGCCTCTGCACTGCTGGTCCACCGGCCTCGAGTGCGTTTCCCTCAGGTCTGCGCTGGCTGAACTCCCTCACTTCCTTCCAATCTTCACTCAGATCTCACCTTCCCGTGTGTGCTCAGCCGCTTTAGTCGTGTCCAACTCTTTGCGACCCCACGGGCTGTAGCCCGCCAGGCTCCTCTGTCCACAGGATTCTTCAGGCAAGAATCCTGGAGAGGGTGCCGTGTCCTCCCTCCAGGGCATCTTCCCAACCCAGGGATCCAACCCACGTCTCCTGCAGCTCCTGTATTAGCATGCAGATTCTTTACCGCTGCGCCACCTGGGAAATCCAATAATTGTGTACATATATACAAATTCACCAAAAGAAAAATTCAAGAAGGATATATAATATGCCCCTGGTTTATCTCTTAAGACACAGGATTCTGTGGGAGAATGTGAGGGTGGGATATTTCAAAAGAACAGCATGTATACTATCTATGGTGAAACAGATCACCAGCCCAGGTGGGATGCATGAGACAAGTGCTCCGGCCTGGTGCACTGGGAAGACCCAGAGGAATCGGGTGGAGAGGGAGGTGGGAGGGGGGGTCAGGATTGGGAATACATGTAAATCCATGGCTGATTCATATCAATGTATGACAAAACCCACTGGAAAAAAAAAAATAAAAATTAAAAAAAAAAAAAAAAAGACACAGGATTATGGTTTTATTAACTGGATTTAGGTTTGCCTACATGAAACAGATACCCAAAATGACAACTGATTAAACTAGACGGAAGTTTATTTCTCACTCATGCAATAGTACAGGTATAGATAATTCAGGGCTAATGTGGTTGCTCTGTTCCACAAAGTCATCCTAGAACCCAGGCTCCTTCTATCTTTCTGCTCTGCCGTTTTTAAGGAACCACCCTTCTCCACCTGATCCAGGAGGAAGCACCCTTGCTCCAGGCAAGAGGAGGAGGAAAAGAAAGGAAAGCATGGGTGTCTGCTCCCCTCTGTTACTCGCCAAGGTTTGGCTTAAGCTACTACATGGAAGAAGCAGAGCAGCTGAAACACGACTTTTATTTCTCTCTCATGTTATTCCTCACGGGGCAGGAGGGCAGGCTCTGCTCCATGAGACGACGCAGGGATCCAGGCGGGTGGGGTACCCTGCCATCCTCAGCATAGGGCTTTCACCTCTGGGCCTACGGAATTGCTCCAATGACTGCCTAGTACCAGCCAGGGGAAATGAAATAAAAAGAGTCCAGGGCATGTTTCTTAAGGATGTGACTTCAAAGTTACACACATCAGTTCCCCTCACTTCTTACAGGCACATACTTAGTCAAATGGCTATACCCAATTGTAAGGGAGAAGGAGAAATATAACTTTCATTCTGAATGACCACAGAGTAGCTAACATTTTTACTGCTGGAGAAAGAGTATGTTTTTTGTTTTGTTGTGTATGTGCATATGTTTTGGTGCCTCTCTGTATTTTCTAATTTCCTACCATGAACAAAAAAAATTAAACATTCATTTATAGAGGTGAAAAGCATTTTGTTTTCAAACCCTCAATTCAGGGAGAATACCTACAAGCATCTCCTTCCTTCTTGAGAAGACTTTCCTCAAAATACTGAAGAAAAACATACATATATGGTATTTTACATTTACATGCTTTAATATTTTGGACAAAAGTTTCCTTTAGCATTTAACTTTGTGGTCCCTCTTTAATTTTTTTAAATTTATTTATTCTTAATTGGAGAATAATTACTTTACAATATTGTGTTGGTTTCTGCCATACATCAACATGAATCAGCCATAGGTATACACATGTCCCCTCCCTCTTAAACCTCCCTCCCACCTCCCACCTCATCCCACCCCTCTAGGTTGTCACAGAGCACTAGATTTGAGCTCCCTGCATCATACAGAAATTTCCACTATCTATTTAACATATGTAATGTATATGCTTAAGTGCTACTCTCTCAATTCATCCCACCCTCTCCTTCCCACACTGTGTCCACAAGTCTGTTCTTCATGGGTAGTCCCTCTTATAAATCATAGTTACCCCAATCATAAAATTTTATGCTTGACCAAATTTTTAAAACTTACCAAGTAGCTTCATGTATGAAATATAGAGCAAAGCTACCAAAAGTACAAAATTATTGATGGGCATCTCCTAGAAGTACAGATAACAAGATGCCTTCATAGCCCCGGTGGCCTCCCAAGTCTTTTGCCTGTGCACTTGCTAATGATAAAATACTCAAACACTCTTCTAGTAACAACAGAAGTAGACAGGAGATTTCTCTGTGATTGGGTAACTTTGGCCTACAGATACACTATAATCCTTCAGACTGGGGACAGAATTTATGCTGAACCAAAAACCACCCTAAAATTTTGTAAGCGATTGTATATTCACCACTGTATCAGACTGGCAAGATCAAAGTAAAACCATTCCTACAGTGCTCGCTTTGGTAGCACATATACTAAAATTGAAATAATAGATCAGCTATTAAATAAGAGAAGATCAGCATGGCCCCAGAGCAAAGATGTCATACAAATTCATGAATTGTTCCATATATTTTTGCAACTAGACAATATCAGACAAAGTGAAGCAAGTCAAAAAGAGAAAGACAAATACCATATGATATCATTCGTATGTAGAATCTAAAATACGGCACAAATGAACCCATCTATAAAACAGAAACAGACTCACAAACATAGAGAGCAGACTTGTGGTTGCCAAGGAGAGTGGGATGGGTGAGGGATGGACTGGGAGTTTGGGGTCAGTAGATGCAAAGGATTACATATAGAACGGATAAACAACAAGGTCTTATTGTATAGCACAGGGAGCTATATTCCAACATCCTGAGATAAACCATAATTGAAAAGAACACGTATACGTGTATAACTGAGTCACTTTGCTACACAGCAGAAATTAATGCATTATAAATCAACTATATTTCAATTTTTAAAAATTAAAAATTTTTTTTTTTAAATCATTCCTGCAACCTGCCAAGCTTTTTCACTGTCAAAGTATCTTTCAAATAATATAAAATGGTGGCATTAAATTAAAAGTTATATTTAAAGTAAAATAATTATCCTTACCCTTTGGGTAAAGTCCTTACCCTTTGACAATTTCATGAAAGCTATGCAACTATGCCTAGAGAAATACTATATACACAAAAGCACAGAATTTTGAGGAATTCATCCATCTTCCCACACCCTTCCTTAATCTCATTTAGGGTGTCTATCAAAGCTGGTCTGAAAGTCAAGGTTCCTGGGCTGCACATTAGAACTGGTAATTAGAGTTGGGGGATTGGTCCTCAGGAATCTGCATTTTAATAAGCCTCTCCCAGGTGATCTTTACATATACCTCAGGTGAGAGTCCCAAGTAAAGATTCCATGGAGCAGTATCTAAAAAATTTATAACTAGAGGTTTCTGATGCCTCGTCTTTGTCAAAGCACATAAATACCTTTGCCTGAAGGGTCTATGTAGACATATTATTTAGTCCATCCACCAGAGGCCAGTGCAGGATTATTCCCTGCATTGTATAGTGTTACACTCCATAATACACACTATAGACACTACACAATACATGCTACACATGGTTGGTTTTAACTACTTCAGTGAAGAAGTGTAGAAAACTATACTGAAATATATAACATCTTATAAAAATATAAAATACTACATGTAGTATTTTACATTTTTTATAAAGTCAAGATTTCTTTAATATTTAATCTTGATGATCCTCTTTTAAATTATAGTCTGCATAGTCATAATACTTGAGAGTAAATCTTTAAAATTTACCGAGTTTCTTCATGTATATTTCATCTGATTATCTCCACAACCATATGAGATACTAAGCAGACAGGATTACCCCTGATTTACGGATTCAGAGAGAGTAAGTGGCAGGTCTACAATCTCAAAGAATTAATGAATGTCAGGACCAGGTTTTCTGAATCCTATACTAGAATAGCATCCTTTCCATTACACTCATCCTACCTACGACAAAATAAGAAATACAAGGCAGTATACTAAGTCCCCCATAAAACTAAATCCTGCCAGCCTAAGAAACTTCCCTTAACTCTGAGGTCATGCCCTTCTGCCTGTCTACACAAAGATGCATCTACTTAAGACAATCTCTTTTCCTCACACAGATTGGAGAAAGCTGGAGTAATTTTTTTTCTCTCTCCTTCATAAATAAAGGCTTCCTACAAGTTTTCAAACTTTATGAGGTAGAATAACCTCTTCTGTACAAATTTGTAATAACATAGGACTCATACATTGGTGTGTGAGAGCAATGCAAACACAGAGATAAATTATACATGTCTTTCACACACTCATTTTTTTTCAGAGTACTCCAAGACATCCTTGAATGTAAAAAAAAAAAAAAAAAACTCTTGAAGCAAAAAAAAAGAAAGTCTGAAAATCCACTGTTTCTAAACAGTCTTACTACTCTTTTCTTAACTCATATTAAGTGTTTATTCAACCGAAAATTGAGACTCCAACACCAAAGGCAATATTCTGGATACTGTTTAATAAGCACTATGTAAAGAGTAGTGAGTACTAGCTCCCCAATCAATCTATAACTATAATGTCTACAAATATACAGATTGCTATTGTTTTTTCATACATCTAGAGCATTTGGAACACCCAGTAGACAGAAATTAGTAAGAATGACATATTTCTGTCTCATTTATCTCGTACTCCCAGATTCTAACTCAATGCCTGAATTATAGCAGGAACAGAGTCAATACAGGAATGGCCTCAACGTTAGTGAGAAAAACTGGATTGACTCCACAATTAGGAACTAGAATCAGTACCCAGAAATTAGATGAGTGGCTACAAGTCACACAAAGCATAATTTGGAGAAGGTGGGGAAAAAAATGGTACTTGGTTCACAATCCTTTTTTTCTAACCAGTGATCTGCACACCATAAAAACTAGAACAAAGGAAGCGAAGTCCAGAAAGCACGTGAGAATGGTCCAGTGGTTCCTCAGGGTGCTCAGGGAGCAAGGGGCTGCAAAAAGAGTGAGCTAACTAGCGTCACTCCAACCCACCCCATCTGGGACACACCCGAATAGGAAGGAAAAAAAGACCAAAGATGTCATACTAGCCCAACTGCAGTTTGATTTTCAAATAAGAAAGATAAGAGTTTGGTTAAAATACGGTTTCCTGTTTGTATCCCTTTGGGTTTAGTGGACCATTTCAAAGAAAATATTATTGTTCTATGCCTGAAAGAACATTTTGCTAAAACCATCCAGATGTGAATATGTACCCACTCACTGAATGAAAGGACAGTCTTGCAACCACCTGTTCCGAGTCCAGTAATTTAGTCTTTTCCATCAAGCATAACAATACATTGACAACAATGATTTTAAAAAAATGCGTGCATGTGTGCTAAGTCGCTTCGGCGTGTCTGACTCTTTGCGACCCTATGAACTGTAGCCCGCCAGGCTGCTCTGTCCATGGGATTTCCCTGGGAAGAATACTGGAGGGGGTTGCCAAGTCTTCCTCAGCATTCCAAACAAATGTTCACGCACTTAATATTGTTTAAACTGGCTACTTAAAGGATGATAGTAACCATCTTAAAAGTTTCTTTGGGGACTTCCCTGTGGTCCAGTGGTTAAGAATCTGCCTGCCAATGCAGGGGACATGGGTTCGATCCCTGGTCTGGGAATATTCCACAACCGCAAAGTGACTAAGCCCATGTGCCACAACTTCTGAGCCCACACATCTAAGTAAATGATACGTGACAAGAGAAGCCCCATAATGAGAAGCCCACGCACCCCAATGTCACAACTAGAGAAAACCCACAAGCAGCAGCACAGACCCAGTGCAGAAAAAAAAAAAGTTCTTTGGCTACCAGAAATTCTTTGCTTGTGTTTTGAAAAAGTTCAAAATTCCATTTGCCCAAGAAAGCACACCCCTCTAATGTATGCGTACATATAAAATATGCTAAATAATATACATGTATGTGTGTGTTGAGAAGTTATAAAAAGAGAAAGAAAATGACTCATTTGTTAGGACATAAACCAGATTTAAAACTTCACATAATATCTTTTGTGTGTTTTACTGAGAAAACACCCTAGAAAAGATATTTACTGTAAGAAAATACCTGTCAAAAACACTTCCAAAAATAATTAAATGATTGTAATTCAAAATGTTGTAAATATTTAAATACATTTTCTTTCCTTATCCAATTACACCTAAACTACAGCAGACACAGAAAACAAATGACTATCTATGGACCAAATATTCCTGTGCAGAATGAATATGAATTGTAACAACTGCAGCTGAAGATTTATGCTAATATATCTAAAGCAAAATGGCTTGATCAGCTCAAAATCCATCATAGTTTGGTGGGGGGAAGATTTCCTTCTGCAACTGAACCAGCAGTTTTCTGTGTTTCATAATTTGTCAATTTTTCCCTAAGTGTGGTGATTTAGTGATGACAAAAGAAATAGAGAAACAAATGAAAATTTGCTTAATTACCATTTGCAGATGTTCCCCCAAAGAGAACAGGTTAAACAGCTGATGCTATTTCTTCCACTGGACTCTGCTATAAAGTAGCTCACTTCATCCAATGCTTCTTTTCTCCTCTGGTGTTAATGTGATATTTGGTGCTATGCTGTGATAAACATGTCACATACAGGCAGCCACTAACTGTATGATAGATACAAAATCATGAGTTTTTTTCTTCTCCTTTTAGTCTTTTCAGCAATCAGTTCAGTTCAGTTCAGTCGCTCAGTCGTGTCTGACTCTTTGCAACCCCATGAACCACAGCACGCCAGGCCTTGCTGTCCATCACCAACTCCCAGAGTCCACCCAAACCCATGTCCATCCAGTAGGTGATGCCATCCAACCATGTCATCCTCTGTTGTCCCCTTCTCTTCCTGCCCTCAATCTTTCCCAGCATCAGGGTCTTTTCTAATGAGTCAGAGCTTCGCGTCAGGTGGCCAAAGCATTGGAGTTGCAGCTTCAACATCAGTCCTTGCAATGAACACCCAGGACTGATCGCCTTCAGGATAGACTGGTTGGATCTCCTTGCAGTCTAAGGGACTTTCAAGAGTCTTCTCCAACATCACAGTTCAAAAGCATCAATTCTTTGGTGCTCAGCTTTCTTTATAGTCCAACTCTCACATCCATACATGACCACTGGAAAAACCATAGCCTTGACTAGACAGACCAATAAATGAAGTGAAGTCGCTCAGTCGTGTCCGATTCTTTGTGATCACGTGGACTGTAGCCTACCAGGCTCCTCCGTCCATGGGATTCTCCAGGCAAGAATACTGGAGTGGGTTGCCAATACCCCCCCTCAAAAAAAATCAATCAATCAATCAATCCTTATTCTCTCCGTTTAGACGCCAGATTAATTAGGTGGATTTTTTTTTAATTGCCCACTTCCTTTTATTAGCAAATCCTCATTTGATGCCTTCTACAAATTTCTCTTGAAGTTAACATCCCAGTGGTCTACATCCTAATTTAAAGCAAGTTTATCACTACTTGCTGTGCTATTTTCAACAGTGCACTTTACTGTTAAATTCACATTTGTAAAAGTGCTTCCCAAGTTGCCTTCTTTTTTTTTTTTTTAATGTGGCTAATGTGAAAAAGGAAACATAAAGACACTGCAAATGGCCTGTGAACTAAAAACACCACTCAATATTCAGTAGGGAATTAAATGACTGATAACAACAGCGCAGAAAAAGTGGCTTAAGTGTCACCTGGAAGCATAAAGTTGGTCAGTTCGTTTCCAACTTCCGCTGGTGGGCAATCTGCCAGTGGTGAGGGTGTCAAAACAATGCTAAGCCCGCTGGTCTCTAATACTCGACAGAAAACAACTGCAAAAGGCTATGCAGCAAGGATTATGTTTTGTTGTCATGTTTTCTTTTATGAGAGAAAGCTGTTTTTACGCTCTACTGAAATTCCTTTCCTGCTCTGAAATTGGTAAGAGGGCCAGCTGCTTTCTCTATTTTTCTCTGTGGTATTTGTCGATGGCAGATTTTAAATTCATTCTTCAGATGCGGAAAAGACGCTTCGTCTCCCTGTGGAAGTTTAAAGATGCATTGCTAACAATCAAATTCAAGATCGCTTTGGGGACCGAAATGATATGTCAACTTTGGAAACGTTTTATGTGCTGTCACCAGTTTCATTTTTAATTACCTTTTCTAGAAGTTGTCAAGTGTGAGTGGTGATACATATCCCTTTAGTTGAAGTGACAACTCGAAGTTTATCAGTCCAGGAGTGTAAACCAATTCCCAGCCCAAGATCTAAGCTCTTTGACAGAACATACACTCAGTAAGGAAAAAAAATAATAAAAGGCTCCTGAAATGAGAACTGTGAACAAGTTGGCCTCGGTGGGCCTTGAGATCTCCAGGCAGGACACTTGTGACTCATCTTTGGCTGTTTCTTCTCCCTAATCCTCTGTCAGTCCCCTGTTACCCAGGGCTGCACTTCCTCACTTGCAGAGTCTCACTGGCCCTATTTCCTTTCCATTTCCTCCTCCACGGCCCTAATGGAGTCTGTACCACCGTGTATGTGTTTCTGCTCAAACTCCTGGCTAAGCTAGTCTCCCTGACTCTAGCTGCCTCTCTCCTTCTTTGCCTCTGTTTTTCAAAATCACTCACTCTGTGTGTGTGTGTGTGTGTGTGTGTGTGTGTGTGTGTGTGTGTGTGTGTGTGTGTGTGTGTGTGTGTGTGTGTGTGTGTGTGTGTGTGTGTGTGCGCGCGCGCGCGCACATACACGTGCTCAAATTCCACTATGGCTCCCAATTAGCTGGTATATCAACTCCAAACTCAGGGCATTATGACATCAGGGCATCTTTCACAGGCTCTTCTCTCTGCGCCTAGCCATTACATGTGGATGTCCTTTAGGGTATGGTCTGAGGACCTCCTGTCCATCTTTCTGCCATCCTGTGTTCTCTTATTTTCTTTTTGTTTCACTTATTCAACAAATACTTATTAAGCCTCAATGTATTCTATATTACCAGGCACTGCTTTAGACATGAAAATAATAATAATGAACAAAACCCTCAAGCAACTAGACCTCATGGAACTTACACCCTGGAGAAGACAGAGTAATTATATTTTGAAGAAGCACATCCACACCTATGGCTCGCATTACCCACATGCCAGGGACTCCCCAGACCTCGAGAATGCCCACTTGCTACGTGGAAGGCAGCAAAGCAAAACGGCGCAGGCTATGGGCTTCAGAGCGACGATGACTAGGCTCACACTCCAATGCCATCACCAAATAGTTACAGGACCTTAGGTAATTCTGTTAGAGCTGTCATAACAAAACACCACAGACTACGTGGCGTGAAACAACACAAATTTATTTTCCCACACTTCTAGAATCTAGAAGTCCAAGATGAAGGTGTGCGCAGGTTTCCTTTTCTCCTGAGGTCCCTCACCTTAGCTTGCAAAAGGCTGCCTTCTTGCTGTGACCGCCCGTGGTCTTTCCTCTGTGTACATGCATCCCTGGCACATCTCTCTTTTCAGGAGGACACCATTCATACTGAACTAGGACCCCACCTTATGGCCTCGTTTAGTCTTCATTACTTCTTAAAATGCCCTGTCTCCAAACACAGTCACCTTGCCAGTTAGGGCTGCAACAGATAAATTTTGAAGGGACACAGTTTAGTCCATAACAGCAATTTACTTAAACTTAAGCCTTGGTTTTCTCATCTATAAATGGAGAATAATACAAATATTTTAAATTACAATGTAAAAAAAAAAATTTACTAGGTTATTACAAAGCTTGAGATGATCCAGATAAAGTGCTAAGCATAATACCTAGTACTTAATAAATGTTAGCTGCTTATCAGTAAGGGAAGGTCAAACCCTCTCATGATTTTATTAAGAGTATTAGAACCTAAGAAAAACTGAAACATATTTAGAGATTTTGAGACTAAAAGTTTGAGATAATCAAAGACTAGACCACCACCTGATTATAAAGTCACAGGCATGGCCATTTGTCCAGAACATTCAGACACATAATATTCTACCTAAGGGGAAATTTCATTCAAATATTAACAAGTATGAAGGGAAAAAGGCAGGTTGAGTTGACAGGGTTGTTTTTTTTTTTCCCCCAAATATATGCTGAAAGAACAATAAAAGGCTAAAAGCATGAAGTATTGGAAGGGAAATGAGAATGGCATAAAGAAAACAAGAAAGGAAACTACACATCAAAATCAGAAACAAAATCTTTGATCTCAACAGGTTTAAGTATATAAATATGGCAGTGAGTAGAAAGCTGTTATTATATGATAATATAGAAACTGATAAAATCCCTTGGGAATCTGGATCCTAGTTATTTAAAGAATCAAATGAGAGAATGAAAAGCAAAGTCTTATTTAAGAGTTAATCATAAAATTACAGTAGATTCATTTCAATTTCCAAAACACTTTAAGCTGAAATTGGTAAAACTGGCAACCTTAATGGAAATTAATCATTCACTCTGAAGCACTCCTTGGAAGGAAAGTTATGACCAACATAGATAGCATATTAAAAAGCAGAGACATTACTTTGTCAACAAAGGTCCATCTAGTCAAGGCTATGGTTTTTCCAGTAGCCATGTATGGATGTGAGAGTTGGACTGTGAAGAAAGCTGAGTGCGAAAAATTGATGCTTTTGAACTGTGGTGTTGGAGAAGACTCTTGAGAGTCCCTTGGACTGCAAGGAGATCCAACCAGTCCATCCTGAAGGAGATCAGTCCTGGGTGTTCATTGGAAGGACTGACGTTGAAGCTGCAACTCCAATACTTTGGCCACCTGATGCAAAGAGCTGACTCATGTGAAAAGACCCTGATGCTGGGAAAGATTGAGGGCAGGAGGAGAAGGGGATGACAGAGGACAAGATGGTTGGATGGCAACACCGACTCAATGCATATGAGTTTGGGTAAACTCAAGGAGTTGGTGATGGACAGGGAGGCCTGGCGTGCTGCGGTTCATGGGGTTGCAAAGAGTCCGACACAACTGAGCAACTGAACTGAACAGAGCTGAACACACACAAAAAAAGTGCATAAAAACACATAAACAATAATGGTGTGAGTGTGTGTGTATGTGTGTGGGAAACGATGAGTGTTTGAGAACACAAACCATACCTTAAATGTTTTTGAATCCTTAGCATCTAAAACAGGAAATTCAGACAATAAGACACTCAAAGGATTGTTGAATGAATAAATCAATAAATGTATTAACAGAAAATCAAATATAATTATTTACACCTGTGTTTTTGTAACCTAAAAAATGATAGAAACATAACAAATAAGGAGGAAGAAGCATTTTTTTCCTTTAGACACACAGTCTGGTATCAATGAACTATATTCACAAAGAAACTAAAATACCAAAGATTGGAAGTCAACCTCTTATCTTTATCCATAATAATGTCAAAAATATAATAATGTCTTCACTGATAATAAACAAACAAAATCTGCATGCTAATTTTCCAATACAAATCTTAAACTTGGTCTTAACTTTCTTGAGCTGAAGAATTCAATTATAAATGTCTGCTTAAAATTAATAAGCAACATATCTCTTTAAACATTTTGGTAAAACACAGGATTTATCACCAAACATGCACCATGATTATAAAAACCAGAGGTGCTTTAAAAAAAAAAAAAAACTGCAAAACATAGTCAACATAAATGTACTGGAGTGAGAATTATGCTACAATATTAACAGTTTCCAACTGTTTTCCAAACACCTGAAGCAGTAATGTGAATTTCTTCAAAAAGGCTCTAGTTTAATTTTTTCCAGGGAAATATTTTTAATAGGATTACTGACCCTTTTAACACTCTTGGAAAGAAAATGAATCTCATAAGCATTCTGGCATATAACTATTATAAAAATAAATAGAAGAGTCAATCAGTGAAAGCATACTTGAGAAACTAACTAAAGAAATGTACGTTAACTATACATAGTGAGGGCTTCCCTGGTGGCTCAGACGGTAAAGCATCTGCCTACAATGCAGGAGACCTGGGTTCGATCCCTGGGTCAGGAAGATCCCCTGGAGAAGAAAATGGCAACCCACTCCAGTATCCTTGCCTGGAAAATCCCATGGATTGAGGAGCCTGGTAGCCTACAGTCCATGGGGTTGCAAAGAGTCGGACACGACTGAGCGACTTCACTTTACTTTATACATGGTGATAACTACTTTAACACAGACAAGATTCCACTTCATATTAGCAAGACAACCAAATACACTAAGACAAATGAAGGGCTGGAAAGGAGGAGAAAACTCTGAAGAAAAAGCTTTCATCTCTTCCTTCAAACAGAATAACTACATTGACTGTGGTCAATTCTGTTGGCTATCATTCAACTCTTAGGCCTGACCCTAAGTCCTATGTGGTTTTTCAGAGGCCCTTAAATGTTTCAGGGGAAGAAAGGACACTTAGTGATTTGAGACATATTTTTGCACTCACAACTCTTGTGCTGTAGGAGGAATTTTTTCAGGTCATTAGTTTATAATGTGAACTGGCGCCTAAGGATATTTTGAAAGGGAAAAAACTAGTATGCCTGGAGATGCAGTTTATGTAACTTGCGTCATCATTTACTTCAGCTCAATTTGGGGCCTAAACTCAACTCAAAATGAAGTCACCACATCTGCAACAGATTCTCTGGGCATGGAATGAGCACACAGAAATCTGCAAACAGAACAGACTCCTTACCCGGAAAAACAAAAACAGTGTAACCTCCTTAAAATATCCAAGTCCTTGCAAGAAGTTCTTACACTTTCAGAGTACAAAAATAAAGTCAGCCTCACAAGTAAGCTCCAAAATAATCTGGGTTATCAAAATGCCACTGGCATACCAAAATGCATGCATTCTGCCAGTTTACCCTTGTTTCCACCGCCTACCCAACCATTCACACTACCATGCGTGTTAGGGTCTGGAAAACATGGAATTAAATCATTAGGCTCAGAGAAAGCAAGCATCTTCCTAAATCCACGTGCATAAGACAAATGGTGATTTGGCCATTATCAAGATTAATTTGATCTACATATGATACCAAAATAGATCATTCTCAGACCCAACTTGACGAAGTATTTCTTAAATTCTCTATTTCCCTTAAGAGGAAACAAAACTGATGGATATTCCCACTACCTTGTACAATAAAAGAAACAGGTTAGAATCTCTTTTCCTTTTCTTCATTATAACTTCACTTCTTTTACATTTGTTAAGGACACATGAATTATGGCTTCAAATCATGGAGCTGAGGATCCTGAGATTATCATAACCTAAGAGATTATGGAACTCCCTATTTTCAATCTTGGGTACACATTAGAATCACCACAGAAACTTTTAAAAAGTCTATATTCTCAGGCCCCATTAGGGCCCTGGAGTTGAGTCCATCATGCATCTAAGTCGACAGTCTCCCAAATGTGGGTTCATGACCCAAAAAGGACCAAGGTTGAGAGCAAGCCAAGGGCAGTCGAAACAGAACTCAATGCCTACAGGAGCCAGGGACGTGAAGGAAGCAGGCAGGATGTGCACACAGTTTTAGGGTGTGTGAGAGCCAGAGAGTGTATCACGCCAGTGAGGCCACAGGGCCTGGGCTCCGGAACTCAAGCTGACACTGCCATCAGGGAAATAAGAGGTAACCCATCTTCTCACTTAATCAGAAAAAAGAAAAAATAGAAAATCAAGATTTTTATGTAAAATTTCCAACTTTTAAATGTTGGCTCAATAAAAGGACAACAATACTGCACGAGGTAACCAAACACATTTCAAAACACAGCAAGGGTTTGGCCTTTAGGGCTTCGGTTATCACTTCTGGTCTAAAGGGTGGTTTCCATTCCACAGAAACCATAGCATCATTATCACCACAATAACAACACTTAGCCTTCATTAAGCATTTACAAGTTAGCCACTATGCTAAGAGGTTTACATGGATTATCTCAATTAGCCTTCATGAACCTTTATGGTACTATGAATATCCCCCCTTTACTCAAGTGACTTCCCCTCAAGCCAGAAAGTGGTGATGCCAAAATCCAAATGTGTGCAGTGTGACTCCATATCCTACACGGTGTTAGATTTCTTCAACGTTTTCAGTACGCTCTTAAAAGCCTGGACTCTTTGCACTTGTATTTTTTCAAAACTAAAACAAAGGGATTATACTAAAGGATTTCTTGGGTCCTTTTTAGTTCTCAAATTCAATGGCTCAGACTCCATAATACAACTCTTGGCTGGATAAAAAAGTTAGCGTTTATATGCATCAGTACCAAATGCCTTGATGAGAATAACCTGATCAAAACAATGGAATGAATGAATGCTCATTCAACAGTCTTTCTGAAAAGACAGCAAAGACATAAAATCATAATAAAATTCGTTATCTCTACTGGCTTCCCTGGTGGTTCAGTTGGTAAAGAATCCACCTGGGTTTGATCGCTGGGTTAGGAAGATACCCTGCAGGGCATGGAGAGGATACACTCCAGTATCCTTGCCTGGAGAATCCCCAGGGACAAAGGAGCCTGGCAGGGGCTACAGTCCACGGGGTTGCAAAGAATCGGACACAACTGAGCAAATTTCACTTCACTACTATTACAGAAAGTTTACTTTTCCATCTTACCTTTTGAAAGATGAGTGAACGTTCTCAGAAATTCTTCATATGTTTGCTCATGACAATTAACAAATTTATCCAAGACTTCTTCAATTAGCCGATCTTCATCCATCATCTCCAATTCTGGTGTCTGGGCAGGCATTCCCATTCATGAGGCCACTTTATCTATGAGACCAAGAAAAACGTGAGCTACGGGGAGTTGTGCAGTACCAGCCTCTCTTGAAAATACTTTAGAAGGGTAGTGGAAGAATTCCAAGTCCTCAAAAAGACAAATCAAGATAGTTATTAGAACGATACACCCTAGTTTAAGAGACCAGAGTTTTATTCATATCTCAACTGCAGAATTGTTAACTATCCCAATTTTATTTTTGCTTCAGTTTTCTGGTTACCATCTTCTTACCTCACAGGACTATCACACAGTTACATAACTAGAAACTCAAAATCTTTCAAGGTGAGATGAACCAACCACCCATTCAAAGACAACAGCAACAGTTGCTAATATTTGTTAATTATTGAGCACCTATTTAACTTATATGCAGAGTACATCATGAGAAACGCTGGGCTGGAAGAAGCACAAGCTGGAATCAAGATTGCCGGGAGAAATATCAATAACCTCAGATATGCAGATGACACCACCCTTATGGCAGAAAGTGAAGAGGAACTAAAAAGCCTCTTGATGAAAGTGAAAGAGGAGAGTGAAAAAGTTGGCTTAAAGCTCAACATTCAGAAAACTAAGATCATGGCATCTGGTCCCATCACCTCATGGGAAATAGATGGGGAGACAGTGGAAACAGTGTCAGACTTTATTTTGGGGGGCTCCAAAATCACTACAGATGGTGACTGCAGCCATGAAATTAAAAGACACTTACTCCTTGGAAGGAAAGTTATGACCAACCGAAATAGCATATTAAAAAGCAGAGACATTACTTTGCCAACAAAGCTCCATCTAGTCAAGGCTATGGTTTTTCCAGTAGTCATGTATGGATGTGAGAGTTGGACTGTGAAGAAAGCTGAGCGCCAAAGAACTGATGCTTTTGAACTATGATGTTGGAGAAGACTCTTGAGAGTCCCTTGGACTGCAGGGAGATCCAACCAGTCCATCCTAAAGGAGATCAGTCCTGGGTGTTCATTGGAAGGCCTGATGCTGAAGCTGAAACTCCAGTACTTTGGCCACCTCATTCGAAGAGTTTACTCACTGGAAAAGACCCTGATGCCGGGAGGGATTGGGGGCAGGAGGAGAAGGGGATGACAGAGGATGAGATGGCTGGATGGCATCACCGACTCGATGAGCATGGGTTTGGTAGACTCCAGGAGTTGGTGATGGACAGGGAGGCCTGGCGTGCTGCGATTCATGGGGTCACAAACAGTCGGACACGACTGAGCGACTGAACTGAGCACCTATTAGGTACCAGTTCTTTAACTTCATAACAATTCTAGCTCAGATTAGAGCCAGTAAGCAGAAATGTCAGTTCTAGAAGTGTGACCCTAGAACCTCTGCCCCTAAGTACTTCACTATGTTTCTCTATCCCCTGCATGACACACACACACATCCTCCATACTCTGGAACTATCACTGCCAAACAGTTGCCTTGTCTGTGCTTTAACACATCCAGATACTGGAAACCCTTTATGTTCCAAAGAAGCCTTTGGACAGCTCTATTAAAGCCTCCTTCTAAAACAGCCAAAATCTGTCTCCGTGTTTCCTACCCCAAACTGGTCCCGGGCCCCTGGATGGGACTGAACCATTTCAATTCTTTTTATACATGATATCCTTTCAAATATTTGAGCAAGCCTATCCTGTCCTTTCTCAATCTTCTTATTTCATCCACTTAACACAAATTTCTTTTTCAAAACTCAGCTCAGAATTCACTTTGTCTCTGAAGGCTTTAGCTTTCTGTCTCCCATCACCACAAGAGCACATCATAATTTCTGTGCTGCTTCTCCTTGCTGTGTTCCATTTATCCCATTATATTGTAAATAGTTGTATACATTTCTGTGTCTTTTATGAGACCCAGAGCCTATGAGAGAAAGGGTCCATATCTTTTCGGAGCTCAGAACATGGCACAGAGTTGGCGGTCCATTGGTCTCAAGCTAAAATTACTCATTTGAGCAGGTACTACAGTCAAATATTGTTAGAAGTTGGCCAGAAACTCTACGAAAGCTACCCAGTCACTGTATCTGTACCTTATGTGACATGGCCTTTCACCCTTCTGATCAATCTACCTGGAAAAGATATCACACTGTCTGCATCCCTTTAAAATATGTCATCCAGAAATGAAGACAAGACTCCGGGTACAGTCTGGAGACAGTGAGATTTGACTAACTCTCATATTCTAAATATCTCACTCCTACTTCATGCAAATATCACGTTCGCATGCTAGTGGCCCCTTCACATTGTCAGGTCATTGACTACTTCGTTAACTAAATGCTTGTCAGCTGAGATAATACCTCAATCCTTGCAAAGTGAACTTTGTTTTTAGTTGCAATATTTCACCTTCTTAAATTCCGTTCATTCTGTGTGAAATATGATTCTTACACAGCTTTGAGAAAAATGACTATCTACAGAAAGCAGAAGAATAATGACAGCCTAAATAGCCAATGCGATTCATGGGGGGCGGGGGGAGGGGTTCTCTGATACTATATAAATTCCGTGGTTCTTCTATTTTTCCTGAATAAAAGTGAACATCTGGTGTCTGTTATTAACTTTATTATTTGAATTTACCAAAAAGCTCAGGAAAAACAAACCAAAAATATTTTCACAAGATGACACCCAAACTCACTTAGTGGCAAGACCCAACCTGAATTAACATGAAAGTGTTTGTGGCTTTTATTTATTCTGTATAAATAGTACAACTATTTATGTTTCCCTGAAAAAATACTAATGGGCTTGCTTTTGAGGTGCTTTTCCAGACCCCACTGGAGATTTTATGTATTAATAATATGTGGCATTTGCCCTGATTATCTTTCTAAACTCCAAAAAACTTTTAAATTCTGAAAGACAACTGACCTCAAGAGTTTTAAATAGGAAGTATGAGTACATCATGAGAAACACTGGGCTGGAAGAAGCACAAGCTGGAATCAAGATTGCCGGGAGAAATATCAATAACCTCAGATATGCAGATGACACCACCCTTATGGCAGAAAGTGAAGAGGAACTAAAACGCCTCTTGAAAGTGAAAGAGGAGAGTGAAAAAGTTGGCTTAAAGCTCAACATTCAGAAAACTAAGATCATGGCATCTGGTCCCATCACCTCATGGGAAATAGATGGGGAAACACTGGAAACAGTGGCTGACTTTATTTTGGGGGGCTCCAAAATCACTACAGATGGTGACTGCAGCCATTAAATTAAAAGACGCTTACTCCTTGGAAGGAAAGTTATGACCAACCGAAATAGCATATTAAAAAGCAGAGACATTTACTTTGCCAACAAAGCTCCATCTAGTCAAGGCTATGGTTTTTCCAGTAGCCATGTATGGATGTGAGAGTTGGACTGTGAAGAAAGCTGAGCACCGAAGAACTGATGCTTTTGAACTGTGGTGTTGGAAAAGACTCTTGAGAGTCCCTTGGACTGCAAGGAGATCCAACCAGTCCATCCTAAAGGAGATCAGTCCTGGGTGTTCATTGGAAGGCCTGATGCTGAAGCTGAAACTCTAATACTTCGGCCACCTCATGCAAAGAGTCGACTCATTGGAAAAGACCCTGATGATGGGAGGGATTGGGGGCAGGAGGAGAAGGGGACGACAGAAGATGAGATGGCTGGATGGCATCACCAACTCTATAGACAAGAGTTTGAGTAATCTCTGGGAGTTGATGACGGTCAGGGAGGCCTGGCGTGCTGCGATTCATGGGGTCACAAAGAGTCGGACATGACTGAGCGACTGAACTGAACTGAACTGATGAAGCTACAGGTACCTCTCAAGATTGCTGTAAGGATTAGATGAATGAATATACAGGGGGCCTCAAAAAATGTTAGCCATGAGGATGACAACAGTGGATCAGTCTTAGTACTCTGTCCTTTGTTTACATGAAGACCTGTGTTGACTGTGACCACTTTGACTTTGAAGGTACTAATACTACCCAAAGACCAATCAAGAGAATTCATGATGCATTACAACCCTAGATAAAGCATGATATTGTAGCAGTCCAAGTGAAAATAAAAAGTCTAGCTAGGTACCAACCCAAAATGAAAGAAACAATTTGTAACTGAAAATTCGATAAAGGAAAAAGCACCAGTTACAGTTTATGCAAATTCACCTGTAATACAGGCTTCAGCAACTCATAGTTTAATAAATTATGCTTACAATTGCTAGCTAATAAATAATGATAAATTCAAAGGTGGTTATTATTTAACTATCAGTAGGACAAATACTTAATTACCAAAATGTTAATGTCAATCTGCTTTTCCAGAAGGGGACCCCAGCAAAATTCCAGCACTGTATTATAGCAACCTCTTCCTCAAGCCATCTCAGGTAATCTACTTCTGCAAACAAATATCAAACAGGAGCAGCCAGGTTGTATTTTATATTGCTGTAAATGCCTTCCCGTGGATGCTTTGAGAGTTATAATAGGAATTCCTTAAATATGCTTTGTAATTCTCAAATTGGTATATTTTGAGTATTTAGCCTTAACACATCTCAGTTTTACTAAAGGCAGACAATTAACAGACTGTGCACAGCACAAATTCAAAATCTTTCAATGTCTCTAATTTTATTCCTGTGGTTATCACAATACAGTAACTGTACGGACTTTTTAAAGACTTTTGCAAAACCCAGCTTTACAAGCTGTCAGGATTTAAAGAGTTTAACCCACCTTCAAATTTAGAACTCTCCTTATCTATGAAAATACAAATAACCTCATGTTAAAAGTCCTCAGAGACTGACAGAGCAGATAATGATTTACCAGACAGTCAAGTGGTTTATGCAAATCCTAGTGGTTTTCTAGAAGGAAGCATTGCTTTTTCAGTTACCATTCACATTAGTTTGTGTTTTTACCATGAAGTATTTTTCTAAAAGAGAAAAAGGGAGAGAGAGAGATATACTTGCCTGGATAACAAGATTCTTTGATTTGGTTTTTTTGTCTTAAAGCTTAAAGCTCCACATTAAAGACTCAGAACATATTGTGATGATAAGTAAATGTGTAACAACTTACACTTTCACAATCACAGCCTACAGAAGGAACCACTGGGAGGATGTATCGCTCTGCTTAGGCTACTAAACTCCACAAAAGACCACAATCTTTCTTAGGAACAGGATTCTCTTCTTACTGAGTCCCTGGGAGCTAGCAAAAGAACCATACCATCTTCCTGGAGTCCCGCTTTCTTACTATCAAATAACAAAACTAACAACCACTCAAGCCAGGCAGTGTCACCTGCTCTCTGAAAAAACACATAATACATCCAGGCTGGTACTGAACCCAAGTTTGCTCACTGCCAGAAAGACCAATACTTGAGAGACAAATATTAGTAACAAAAAAAAAAAGGAAAAGCTGCTTTATTCAGGAGGCCAGTGACCTGGGGAGATGGTGTGTTAATGTCCTAAGATCATCTCCAAGTTGCTGGCTAGGAGACCAAGGTTTTCAAGGGGAGTTTCAGGGATGTATAAGTAGGGGTTGACATGCAGAACGGCAGTCAGCTTCGATAATCATCTCCAAACTGGTTTAGTTAACGTCATCCTCATTAGGTGCTCATTAATTTTCTACTCAGGGTAATTCCATTCCCATATCCTTGAGGTTGGTTCTGAAATTCTTAAGCAAGCGAGATTAGTTCTCATTTTCCCCTCATCAGCTTGTCATTATCTAGGCAGCTCTAAGGCATGCCAGGGCCAGTAGGAAAGGAAAATGCCCATGAACTTGAAAATCTGTACTGTTCAAGATGGATCAGCTCATGCCCTGGCTATAAGTCCCCACTTGTCAACCCTTCATTCCATTTCTATGGAATAGGGGCAAAGGTCTTTCTTTCTTTCTTTCTAGAAGAAAGCAAAAGCAATGGTTGGGACATTTTGTTGTATCCTTAGAGCCTTCATGATGGTTGAGGAGTTTCAGCTTTTAATTGACTCTCCCTGGGTCATCAATTTCAGGTCCACTTGGAGCCAGTTGGTTGAACCCACAGGACATTATCTCAACAGCTTGGAATCATAAATCAAGACACTGGTTTAAGCTAAGAACAGAAAAAAAAAAATATGTTGGGCTGTTTTTTCCTTTGTACATTCCCTCACTTCTCTAGATAGTACCTGTTTGAATCTGCTCTTTGGAGCTCAGGGAAGGTTTGGGAGACTAAAGCCTTTTTATAAACAAGAGGCAAGCAGAGGACACAGAGTGGGGATTGGGGGGTGATCTGTCCTGGGAAGTTCCCTGTAAAGGGTCCCACTCCTTTACAGACATTATTATAAAATAAGGTATGTGGAACTATCACCACTGATGTAGCATTTCTTTGATACATATCTTCAGATCCCTGCCTCATGTGACTTACTTAAAACACATTAATCAGAGACGAGAGCAAGAAGCCTTAAGAAACAAGTTACCCTGGGCTAGTATCCTTTCAAAACATATAATCTTCTTTCTAACAGCACAGAAAGGTATATGCCTGCAAAACTGTGTTTGTGGTGGTTGTTGTTGTTTTTAACTGTGAGGCTTACTCCCGATACTTGAAAGTAATAAATAACACATTTTTAAAGAGTTTTGCAGGGACTATCAAAGCCCACTGTCTCAAATTCTCATAGTGCTGTTCAAAGCAGCTCCTGATATATGAAAGGTAAAATGGGATATTTTACAAAGAATTCACCTAGCCTGAGGAAGGAAAATGTCAACCTTGGTGCTGCACAGGCTAGGTCTCTTTTTCTGCTTTGGAAAATGAACAAATCTCAAAAGACCAAATTACACAGTAAGGGTACAGATTTATTTATATGATAGAAGAGACCCGGTATGAACTGACAGCCTCTGCGTTGACTGAACAACATTTTGCATCCTATAATATTTTCATGTTGTTTAGATCATATTAAGGAGAATGAAATTCAATGACAGAAATTGGCCCAGAATCTCAGAGTTGAGAGAAACCTAAAGGTCATCTAATTCAATCACAGAATACAAACAAATGAATCTGGAAAAGAAACTAAGTGAGGTTTCTGTCAACTAATGACTCTATTGGTGAGCAGCATTACGTGGTTCTCATAAACAGTAATGAGATGTTCTTGATTATGATTTTTAATGCATAGATGAAGTCATCAGGAAATTAAGCAATAAGCAGCAATCTCACTTAGGTTGGGTGTATTCACGTGTCTGACTACAACTACGTTCTTTATCCCAATAACATACAAAACATCTTGAGGCAAAATGCGCGCACACACAAGCACACACATGCACATGTATCATTCGTTTTAGACATTCACCAATACAAACAAGAAAACAAAGGAAAAGAGGAAGACATAAATACAAAACTTCGTATGAAATAGAAGAGGATCTAAATTCCTTTACAGTTTTTTATCTGGGTGATAAATACATTCTGGCATCAAAGAATACACAACACTTCAAGTTACAAGCTTCTCCCAACGAGCCTTTTCTAATACTTTAAAAAGCATCAAATTCTCCATTATCACCAAAAAAGCTGACAGTATAAGCCTCTAGATTTCCATATAAATTCCCCTTGGTACAACCCTCTGCAGTGAATATTAAAGGAAGCCTTTGGTGGGAGGCAGGAGAGGCTTGGGGATAACTGCTAACTACAAAGCTTTAGAAGAGGAGCTTCCCAGGTGGTTCAGTGGTAAAGAACCCGCCTGCCAATGCAGGAGATGCAGGTTCCATCCATGGGCTGGGAAGATCCCCTGGAAAAGGAAACGGCAACGCACTCCAGTATTCTTGCCTGGAAAATTCCATGGACAGAGAAACCTGGCAGGCTACGGTCCATGGGGTCACAAAAGAGTCAGGCACCGCTTAGCGACTAAACAACAGCAAAGCTTCTGAAGAGAAAAGCTGCCTACTGTCATCTGTGCAGAGGTCTCAGAAGTTGGCACATCTCTGTTACTTTGTTATACTTTTTCCTTGATAAAAATCTCATCTTCAGGAAAAGAGGAAGAGAAGACACCCTGTAAAAGTTTACCAAGAATGTTGGATCTCAGGCGTGTTGATGGCTTTCCTCCTGCAGAAAGCTCTAGAGGGTGGGAATAATACTAATCTATAAAATTACATGTTTAAGCAGAAAGTTTCCTCTTGAAAAATCTGCTTCCCTTTCCTGATCATCCATCCAAGTTACTGTAATGGGATTTCTTGAGGCTATCATTTATTAAGACCTGTTCATCAACAGATTGTATAAAATCAATTTTATTTCCCCAAAACATACTCTTCCTCCAAGCTGCTCAAGTCAATCCAGAAATGTCTACATTGACTCACTGAGGCGGGTCAACTATTAGACCGTTTTCAATTACACAGCTATTAATTCCATTAAACAAAAATGCAGACAGTTAAGCATTCGGAACTCCCTCTCCTCGCTCACTCCTTATTTTTTTAAAAAAAGCAAATTACCTGTGGACATGGAAGCTGAAAGATGTACCCATAAGACAAATTTGAGAAAATCCATTGTTTTTGAAAGCAAAAAAAATTACTTTTCTACTACCATTTTTGTTTCTTAATTTGCTTTTTTGAAAAGTTTGAGTCAATCACCTACCTTCACCTCCTAACAAAACTACAAACATATTAACTGACCTCTAGACTAGTACATTTCATCAAGAAAAATGTACAATACGCATATTTCAATCTTCAAAACTGATCTCCTAGCCTCAGAAATGTGATCATCTACCTCAGTGAGTTACGAACAATAATACTATTGTCACTGAGTATTTCAGTGAACATTTTTTCAAGGCCCCTGATAAACCTGTGGATCCAAACAGGCAGGAGAGTTTCTAAGTCAACTTTAGAGCTCTATAATCACACAATAAGGTTTCAATCATAAAAGAGTGATTAGCTCAATTGTAATCCCTTTTATCTGTATTGCATAACAACTGTGGCACAGAAGCATCCACTTTCAATTAAAGTCATCTCTTTGTCTGGCTTCCCAGCCCACGGGCCACGTGCACGGCACCCAGCACCTCCACAAAACCAGAAAGCCTACTTTAAAGCAACACCTGCACAGCTAGCTAGGAGCAGGTGTAGACCCACCAGACTAAATCAACTCTGTTTTTAGGAATTCATTTCAAAAAGTGTTTCAAAATGCCAGATGGTGCAAGTAATATCGACCTTTTCATTTGACATTCTCTTAAAAAGAAATAAGATTTTAAAGCTGAATTTCCTAGCTATTCTTGATTCTAAATTCCTATGACCATGGAATAACAAATGGGCCTTAAGGAGTAGTTCAGTGATTCCCTAACTTTCAATTTCCCTCAGCATTTTA
This sequence comes from Cervus elaphus, assembly GCF_910594005.1. Classification (NCBI taxonomy): domain Eukaryota; kingdom Metazoa; phylum Chordata; class Mammalia; order Artiodactyla; family Cervidae; genus Cervus; species Cervus elaphus. Next base: position 80,218,821 of record NC_057815.1, on the reverse strand, counting down.
TTTGCAATTTTCCTTCGGTATACACAACATAACACACACATACACCTACGTAAAAACCAATTTCTTTTTGCCAGCATGGTTTCTATACACAAAGGTAGAAATTAAGAAACACAAATTCCCTCCTTCTCTAAGGATAAAAATTTTAAGTGCATTTTCTTTTTGCTACAACACTGTAAATCACCTCTAAAATGTTGCTCCATTTTATTCTACAATTAGGAATCCTCCTTAAAAATCAGAGAATGTTCTGGTCAGGTGGCTGCTTTTAATTCATCACTTTAAATAAAAAGTGACAAGTCACTTGTCATTTTCTTCTCTTGACAATCCATCATACTAACTGTAGATTGTTTCCGTCTATGTTTCCTTCTCCTTCCTCTTTTCTCCTCTTTGCTAGTTTCAGTTGTGGCTTCTATCGTGGGATTCATTCAACAAGTCAGACATCTCCCTTTCCCATACTATTTATATTATTTCCTGAAAAAAATCAGCCACTTATTTAAAAAAGTAAAAATTGTCTATGCCTGTTTGAATGCTATGAAAAGCTGCCACTGACCTTATTTCAAACACTTGCTAACCCGTTGGACAATAATGCCATTTAAGATGTTTCCTCATTTATAAAAGGGGATGGAAATGCTCGACAGGTCACTACATTTCTTGGCAAACATGTCATGAGTTCACAAAACTGTGCTCCTCCTCTGCCCGCCTCAGCTCACCACGTACGCACACTCCTGGAGCTGTGTTACCCTTTCAAGTTATTTAACTTTTCTGGCCTTAAGTGGTTTGAATGTAGATATAAAGGGACAGGATTTGAAGCTGTCTTCCATCTCTGACGTTCTATTTTTCTCCAACTATGTTTCCTTTTCATTCAATTACATATGACAGTATATCCCATTACTAAGTCTTTTATCTCCTCTATGGAATAAAGATTATTTTACACTGTAATGACACTGACTTGTATTAATTGCCCACTGTCTTTGGATTTAAGGTAGAAGAAATACACATATATCAGTATGAGTTTGACTCTGCCCCTATAATTGAGATTTCTGGAACTTTTAAGAAAGGGTGACTACTTGCTACTATCATGCAAGCTCCTTAACGCAAGACCTGTGTCTGTGATATTTTTTTTTTCTAATCCTCCACATGACTGTACACAGTGGATGCTGGATAAATATTGTTCCTGACTTCACATTTAGCTTCTGTGCTAGGATTTTGATAGGCTGGGGACAACGAACCCACTCAGCAACCAACTACCTGCTTTCTGGTGTTAGTAGAATGCAAAGGCTAAAACACTTACCTGAACCTAGCCCTGGTTTCGGTGTTGCATTTATTATTTTATATTTATTGTGGAGATATCCGATATGTCAGTTAGATGAGAGGTGTCACTGATGCTGGAATTTCCAGTGCCAAAATCATTACACAATACCATAAACAGGTTAGGGAAATAACCCAATGCTCTTGCAGATAGGGAAAAAAAAAAAATCACTATGGAAGTAACCAGAAGAGATGATGACACTCTTTTAAAGAATGGATCAACATTTCAAATGATGAAAATCAGCCAAACAACTGAGCTACTTGCTCGTTTTTTAAAAAGTCAACCCGGAAAATGCACCCTAAAAATTTTCAAAAAATGAGCATCTTCACTTTATACAAATAAATTTATGGCACCATCATCATTAGATGGATTTATTGAGTACACTCTTTATAACAGACACTTCATATCCATCCATCCTCCCAAAAAGGCAGGTATCACCCGTTTTAGAGATAAGGACTAAAGCTCAAAAAGGCCATTCAGCTAGTAAGTGGAAGAACTCAGACTCAAATCCAAATCTATCTACCTCTGACCACTACATTCTATCATCTAAGACACACAGAACCTGATTAAGTGACCAAAAACACTAAATGGTCTGATAGATTGCATTATATTTACCTAATAGAATTTTAGGCAAGTATTAAAAATTATAAAGGTGGTACTATACATTTCATAATATATATGAAATAACATTACATCAAAAAGATAAAACACAATTTAAATACATTCTTACCATATTATTAATGCATGGACACCTGGATAAAAGTATTAATGCATGGACACCTGGATAAAAATAGAACACAGAGAAATAAAAAATTTTATGTTTAGGAAATGGGCTTAATAAATGGTATATATTTTTCTTGTTTTTAATGTACTGTTTTAAAATTAAGTCAGCTACAGTAATCAAGACAGTGTGGTATTGGTGAAAGAATATACAAATAGATCAATGGAACCAAACAGAGAATCCAGGATAGATCCAAGGAGAGCTAACTGACCTTTGACAGAGGAGCAAGGGCAACACAACAGAGAAAAAAACAGACTTTCCAACAAAGGGTTCTGGAACAACTGGATGTCCACAAGCAAACATAGGAATCTAGACATTAATAAAATGGATCACTGAACAAAGAGTAAAACACAAAATTATGAAACTCCTAGAAGTTCTATATCAGAAGAAAACCTAGATGACGCTGGCTATGGCAATGGGTTTTTAGATACAACACTAAAAGCATGATCCATGAAAAATATAATTGATAAGCTGAACTTCACCAAAATTAAAGACTTATGCTCGCCCAAAAACACAGACAAGAGAATGAAAAGGAAAGCCATATGATGGGAGAAAATCCTCGTAAAAAAACACATCTGATAAAGAACTGATATCCAAAACATACAAAGAACTCTTAAGATGCAACAACGGGAAAACAACCTGATTAAAAAATAGGCCAACACCTCAGCAGACACCTCACTAAAGAAGACATACAGATTACAAGCAAATGAAGAGAGGTTCACGTCAGGTCATTAGGGAAGTGCAAGTTAAAACAATGAGACACCACACACCTATCAGCAAGGCCAAGATGCAGAATGCTGACACCACCAGCTGCTGGTGAGGTAAGCAACAGGAGCTCTCATTCACTGCCAGTGGGGATACAAAATCATAAAGGCAGTTTGGAGGTTTCTTACAAAACTAAACCTACTCTTACCATGTGACTCACTAACAGCGCTCCTTGGTATTCACCCAAAGGACTGGAAAACTTACATCCACACAAAAACCTGCACATGGGTGTTTATAGCAACTTTATTCATAACTGCCAAAATCTGAGAGCAACCAACATATCCTTTGGTAGGAAAACAGATGAACTGTGGATGTCCAGGCAATGAAATATTACTCAGAGCTAAAAAGAAATGAGCTATCAAGTCATAAAAAGACATGGAGGAAACTTAAATGCATATTACTAAGTGAAAGAAGCCAATCTTAAAACTATATGACATTGTGAAATATGCAAAAGTAGGGAAACAATAAAAAAAAGATCAGTGGTTTCAGGGGTTGAGGAAAGGGAACAATGAGTAGATGAAGAACAGAGAATTTTTAGGGCAGTGAAATTATTCTGCATGATCCTATAATAATAGATACCTGCCATTATAGATTTGTCCAAACCCCCTGAATGTACAACACCAAGAGTGAATGTTAATGTACACTCTGAACTTTGGGTGATAATAATGTGTCAACGTGGGCGTCCTTGGTGGCTCAGTGGGTAAAGAACCCACCGGCAATGCAGGAGACCTGAGTTCAATCCCTGGGTCGGGAAGATCCCCTGGAGGAGGGCATGGCAACACACTCCAGTATTCTTGCCTGGAGAGTCCCCATGGACAGAGGAGCCTGGCAGCCTGCAGTCCATGGGGCTGCAAATAGTCGGTCATGACTGAGTGACCAAGCACAGCCCAAGGTGTCAATGCAGGTTCATCTGTTTTAACAAATGTATCTCTGGGGGGAGGTACTGATAGCGAGAGGCTATGAATGAGTAGGGGCACTAGGTATATGGGAAACTGAATTTTTCACACAATTTTGCTGCAAACCTAAAACTGCTCTAAAAAATAAAATTTATCTTAAAAAATTAAGCCAGCTTTTACATCTGTTCTGAACCCTTTGGTTTATTCTTCCTTTGACTGTGAAACTTTGGAGTAGGAATGGGGGAGGCTACTATCACAGTTTTTAAGATCGCTGTGGAATATTTTCCTTGGTAGAGCACTTATTTAACCTTTCTGCAACAATCTCTTGAGGTAAATATTTCTATCCACATTTCAGAGATGGGGAAACAGAGGCTTAAGGATTAAGATGACTCCACCTGGAAAACAGCAAAGTTGGCAGAGAAAACCAGGGCCACTTGACTCCAAAGCCCATTTTCTTAATCATCCCATTGTACAATCCTACCCAGCAGTTGCCTGATACAAAGTTGGTAGCAGGCCTCCCAAAAACAGAACTCCTTTTGAGCCTTGCATTAAAGAAAACAAGAGCACTCAAAATCACTGACATTGGTACTAGTAGTTTCTGCTTTAGGAAAAATAATTTCCCATTTGAATCATGATAGTATTTATTTGTTGCCATTGTTGCTGTTTAGTCACTAAGTTAAGTCACTTTAAGCTAAGTTACTGTTAAGTCACTCTTTGCTAACCCTTGGACTTTAGCCCGCCAGGCTCTTTTGTCCATGGGACTTCCCAGGCCAGAATCCTGGAGTGGGTTGCCATTTCCTTCTCCAGGGGAGCTTCCCAATTAGGGGATCAAACCCACATCTCCTGTTTGGCTTGGCAGGTGGGTTCTTTACCACGGAGCCACCTGGTAAGCCCCAGTATTTATTTAAATCATATTAACTATATTCATTTTTCTAAAATGTTTCTAATAAATCAGATTTCTACCAGGGCTTTTTTTCTGTCTTTACAGATGAATAGCAGATTAGGTTTTCATTGCTCACCAGTAAGGAAACAGTTAAATCTTGAGGGTACACCCTGGTGGATATCTCCCTCAACCATCTAAAGAAAAAAAAAAAGTCACAGTCAGTTACTCCCGTTAGATCTGCGTTCACTGGGACATCTGTAGGCACACATACACGCTCTGTTTACTGTCATCCTTCTGCAGGCCACGGTCAGAGTCAGCAGTGAATCTTCCCCAAGTGCTGACATTTAATACCTGGTTTAGCGGCAAAGATTGAGAGGGCTGAGCAGACCCCTGGCCTTCAGGTAGGTCCAATAACTTCATTTCTGCTGGAGCTAAAACCTGGGAGCTTACACTTGTCAACTTTCAGGGAAAGAGGCCCCTTTCGACAGTATGTTAGTTCCAGTTGGATTGGGTGTCCAGATGGGGAAGGGATGATGTAGAATTTGGAGAGAACGTGGCTTTCTGGTCTCAGGCTGCAAAAAGGATTTTATTCCTGTGGCATCCGAGTTGACATATTCATCTTAGTGCATAAATGCTTCTCTGGTACAAGGGTCAGAAGGAAGACCCAATCCTGGCTCTACTGTCAGCAAAAAAAATCAAACAATGTGTGCCTTAAGCCTGATTAACTGTGCAAGATAGGGTTAATTCACACCCTGAAAAGACTGCAGTTACATGAAGTTACCTGCTATTTTGGAGCAATCAGGAAAACGTGTGCCACGCTGATCAGTAAGATTTAATGCTTCTGAGTACAGTAGCTTTCTTTGGAAGGGAAAAAAAGTCAGTTCAGACACAGGAAACTACAAACCCAGACCTCACACCATTAGTCCTCTTTTGATTCTCAACTATGCCCTAGCTTCACAGTGAATAAGTGAAAAGCTCCCTGCTGAGGGATGTTAGCATGGGGTTGGGAAACTTGTGTAAATTTATTGGTCCCATATTTCTGTCTTTTAAAAAGAATCTTTAATGTGTTGACTTTGAAAGTTCCTTCAATCGAAGAACAGTGTCTTCTTTTTCAAACCCTGCCTGTTTTTATCTGGCCTATTTAAAGAGAACCACTTCAGTAGATTATTTTAGTTATAGTATCACCTTTTAAAAACTCATTTAAAAACCGAGATGGGACAAATAGAGTCACATTGAAACCATGGAAAATATACCATAGTCTACTCCTGTGAAGACATACTTAAGTTAGTAAAGCAAAATTGCAAAATCTAAACTACATGGCAAAATAAAGTGAAAATACTTTCAATGTTCTTGTTCATTCTTTAAATACCTAAGTCATCCAGTCATGGTTTAAAATGTGTAACCTAAAGATTAAAGTCACAAACACTTTGTGTTGCAAGAAGAGGTAATTCATCTTAATGGTAATCAACTTTACCACTATTTTTAGGGCCCTGTAATTATGGGGTGAGCCAAGAGCAGGACATCAAAGGGAAAACAGGTCAGAAATCTTTGGGGACCCAAAAAAGCTACACAAAGGGGTAACATTCCTCATGTCTTGCCTAAGAAAATGTTTCTGTTTAATATACAATAACCATGTTTTCCTTTATGAGAAGTCAAAATCCCTGTGAACTTTATTTGTAATCAATTTTTCATTAGTAATCCTTTTTTTTCTCTGTATACACAGAGAACTCTACTTAAGGCACTCTGGTGACCTGACTGAGAAGGAAGTCCAAAAGGGAAGGGATGTATGTATATGTGTGGCTGTTTCATTGTTGTACGGTAGAAACTAACACAATGTAAAAATTAATTTAAATGCAAAATCCCCATGAACTTTAAAATGAAGCCAATAGGCGACAATGAAGCTTTCTGTTTAAAAGCAAGCACTCTTGGTGTACGGTCACCCCTTGGGATCTGGGATCCATTACCTCTGCACAGTGGGCTTTCTAGCCCAGTCATTACTGGGCGAAGCCCAGTCTTCACAACTGTTTACAATTAGCAGGCACTGGCGCTGGTGCTTCCTCAACCCCAGAGTGGGCAACTCTGAAATCATCTGCATATCTTACTGAGTGTAATCACTGCTGGCTTTCCTTTACTAAACTGAGCGCCAACAACATTTCCTTCTCGTTCCAATGGAGAGCATTTTCTCAGCTGCAGAGATGCCTTCTCTCGTGTATACCTGGATAGGCCACAAGTAGATAAAACACTTGCCCAGGTTATTTCATAAGCAAGGCCAAGTTGCTGAATGTACAAACCACCATGTCTGAGGAAGAAACAGGCTTGCTTCATAACCTTAGGCATAATCCTTCTCATTCACCAGTTCCTCATTTGCTTTAATAACCCACAAGATGATTATTAAAATATCACACTTTGAATCTCCCAAATTAAAAGTAACTAGAAGAAAGACAATAATTAGCAATTAATTAGATCTGATCTTCAAGGCCCCACCAAAACTGCATTAGACTGACCATAGATTGAATGGCCCAAGGAAACTTGGCAGGGGGAATAAAATAAATTATAGCATCAAATAATGTTTGCTGTGTGGTGTGCTATGCTCAGTCACTAAGTCCTGTCCAACTCTTTGCAACCCCATAGACTGTAGCCCCCCCAGCTCCTGGACCAGTACATGGAATTTTCCAGGCAAGAATGCCAGAGCGGGTTGTCATTTCCTTCTCCAGGGGATCTTCCTGACCCAGGGATTGAACCTGCATCTCCTGCATTGGCAAGCTAATGTTTATTCAATACTTATTATGTACCAGCATACATAATCACATATGTGCTATATGACTTACATGTGTCATCCCATTTACTCTCAAAAGTAACTCAATGAATAGGTACTAATACTATCTCTACTTCACAGATAAGAAAAGAGAGGAAATAAACTTGGTCAAGAGAATTAAACAGCAAATAAGTGTTTCAGCCCAAATTTGGACTCAATCTAACTTTAGAGTCTGCATATTTAATCAGGAGTTAGTGAAAGGGTAACAAGAAGAATGAAATATTCTGTTACTTAAATTGAGCTCACCACCAATACCTCTGTCCTATGTATGCACAGTTGTGTCCAACTCTTTGTGCCCCCATGGACTACAGGCACACCAGGCTCCTCTATGGGACTGCCCAAGCAAGAATACTGGAGTGGGTTTCCATTTCCTCCTCCAGGGGATCAACCCAATCCAGGATCAAACCCACATCTCCGGCATTGCAGGCAGACTCTTTACCACTGAGTCACCTGGGAAGCCCCTTCTGCTGCATCAGTTCAGTTCAGTCACTCAGTCGTGTCCAACTGTTTGTGACCCCATAGACTGTAGCACGCCAGGCTTCCCTGTCCATCACCAACTCCCAGAGATTACTCAGACTCATGTCCATTGAGTCAGTGATGCCATCCAACTATCTCATCCTCTGTCGTCCCCTCCTCCTCCCGCTTACAATCTTTCCCAGCATCAGGGTCTTTTCCAATGAGTCAGTTTTTCGCATCAGGTGGCCAAAGCACTGGAGCTTCAGCTTCAGCATCATTCCTTCCAGTGAACATTCAGGACTGATTTATTTTAGGACTGACTGTTGCATATGTTTATTCAATTCTCACCAATCTAAAAAATTATTAGGCTACACCCACTAACCAGATTCCCAGACCTTAAAACCCTTCTAATCAGCTAACTATGCATTAACAACCTTACTTTTTATAAGTTCAAATATAATCATCACAACTAAGACTTCAGTGTACAAAGCCCTGTTCTAAGCGCTTTCCATGTATTAACTTACTAATCACAACCTACATAAACTTGTGAGGTAGGTAAAATTATCATTTCGTTTTACAGATGAGGAAACTAGACACAGGTTAAATTATTTGCCCAAGGTAACATAGGAAGTGACAGAGCCAGGATTTGAATCTAGGGAGTAAACTTTCAAAGTCCATCCTCTTAGCCACTGTTTTTGAAACATTAACAGTTTATTCTTAGAAGTCAAGGAATCTGTGCTTTTTTTGTTTCCTTTAATTTAGGAATTTAGTCTGCAAACAGGGAGTGTATTTCACATAAAGGCTCCTGATATCTCTTCAAGGTAGGTAATAATTTTTTTTTAATTAATCAAGCTTACTTCATCTGATAAATATCTCTTTTAAAAAATCATAAAAATATTACATTCTGTATAATTCTGGTACCTCTTTTCTTAACGCTTGCTTACAACAGAATTACTAAAGAATTACTTCCAGCTTCTGGAACTGGAAAGGGATCTGAAATAACGGCCACTAACTCTTATTTTCTTATCCAAAAAGAGGGAGGAAGGGAAGGAGGGGAAGAGACAGGGGAGAGAAGAGGTGTTGGAAAACTTCTCTGCTTCCCTAAAAGAACTCTAAAACCGAAGCAAGAGCAGCTGGGAAAACAAACAGCCTTTGGCGAGGTATTCGCTAAAGTCAAATTACCATATTTCCAAGGCTACACAAGGGAATGGTAAAAATCACTATCAAGTAAATTCTCCCCAGCACGCTAAGTATTCAGAGACTAATCTTTTGGTTCTGCAAAACAGTCACAGCTTTGTACTCTCGGTGCCCCCTTCAAACTCCCGCCCCAGCAACCTAAGGATGCCCAAGTGTGCCATTTTGAGTCCGAGCTCCAAAGCGTCCCCGGCAGGAGTCCGTGAGGACACCTCGGCCAGGAGTCTCTTCAGGCGGCGGTTTCCAGGCAACCCCACTCTGGCCAGAAGCAGTTGTGCTTCCTACCCGGTCATCTGTTAATGAGTCCCCCGGAGAGGCTCCAAAAACACCCGGGCGGGGGTAGCCTGACGCCCCTCCTGATACGCAACTTTCCCATAACCCGGATGTTAGGTTGCATCAGCCATTCTCACCTCCCATTCCCTAGTGTTCTGTCTTGGCTCCCAGCTAGTCACTTCGCATTTTTGGCGTCTTTACTCAGCGAGACTTGTCTCCTCGAGCAGCAAACTATTGGAGCCACACGTCCCATAGAGAACGGATTCCTGGGAAATGTAGTTCTTTCTGCTGACAAGTGGTGAATCTTTAAGGAAAAAGGACTACACTTCCCAGAAATCTAAGGTACGGTAGTCCACGTCTAAAACAGCTCCCAGCTGCTAGGATTGCCTTAAGCAGAAAGGTTCCGTGTCTCTTTGCTTGTGAGGCCTGAATTTTTGCTATTCACTGCAAACTTGTGGGACAACTCTTTTATTTTTAACATGCTTTATGCATGTGAGGGAATTTACACATAGTGATTTTATATGAATAGACGTAATAAGTAAAAAATTTTCTTTTGTAATTCTTTCAGATAAAAGATCTATCCACCGTCAGAAAATATGTCACTACAGATGGTAACAGTCGGTAATAGCATAGCCTTAATTCAACCAGGCTTCTCATTAATGAATTTTGATGGGCAAGTTTTCTTCTTTGGCCAAAAAGGCTGGCCCAAGAGGTCTTGCCCCACTGGAGTTTTCCATTTTGAGGTAAAGCATAGCCATCTCAAACTGAAGCCTGCAGTTTTCTCTAAGGATTCTTGCTACCTTCCTCCTCTTCGATACCCAGCCACTTGCACATTCAGCAGCAACTTGGAGTCTGAAAAGCATCAGTACATCATCCATGGAGGAAAAACACCAAACAATGAGCTTTCAGATAAGATTTATGTGATGTCTGTTGTTTGCAAGAACAACAAAAAAGTTACTTTTCGCTGCACAGAGAAGGACTTGGTAGGAGACGTTCCTGAAGGCAGATATGGTCATTCCATTGATGTGGTGTATAGTCGAGGGAAAAGTATGGGTGTTCTCTTTGGAGGACGGTCATATATACCTTCTGCCCAAAGAACCACAGAGAAATGGAACAGCGTGGCTGACTGCCTGCCCCATGTCTTCTTGGTGGATTTTGAATTTGGGTGCTCCACGTCATACATTCTTCCAGAACTTCAAGATGGACTATCTTTTCATGTCTCCATTGCCAGAAATGATACCGTTTATATTTTAGGAGGCCATTCACTTGCCAATAACATCCGCCCTGCCAATCTGTACAGAATAAGGGTTGATCTCCCCCTGGGTAGCCCAGCTGTGGAGTGCACAGTCTTGCCAGGAGGAATCTCTGTCTCCAGTGCAATCCTGACTCAAATAAACAATGATGAATTCGTTATTGTTGGTGGCTATCAGCTTGAAAATCAAAAAAGAATGGTCTGTAACATCATCTCTTTCAAGGATAACAAGATAGACATTCATGAGATGGAAACCCCAGATTGGACCCCAGATATTAAGCATAGCAAGATATGGTTTGGAAGCAACATGGGAAATGGAACTGTTTTCCTCGGCATACCAGGAGACAATAAACAGGCTGTTTCAGAAGCATTTTACTTCTATACGTTGAAATGTGCTGAAGACGATGTGAACGAAGATCAGAAAACTTTCACAAGTAGTCAGACATCAACAGAAGACCCAGGAGACTCCACTCCCTTTGAAGACTCAGAAGAATTTTGCTTCAGTGCAGAAGCAAACAGTTTCGATGGTGATGATGAATTTGACACCTACAATGAAGATGATGAGGAAGATGAGTCTGAGACAGGCTACTGGATTACATGCTGTTCTACTTGTGATGTGGATATCAACACTTGGGTACCATTTTATTCAACTGAGCTCAACAAGCCTGCCATGATCTATTGCTCTCATGGAGATGGACATTGGGTCCATGCCCAGTGTATGGATCTGGCAGAACGCACACTCATCCAACTGTCAGAAGGAAGCAATAAATATTACTGCAACGAGCATGTGGAGATAGCAAGAGCACTGCAAACTCCCAAAAGAGTTCAATCATTAAAAAAGCCTCCTCTGAGATCCCTCCACAAAAAGGGTTCTGGGAAAATTATTACTCCTGCCAAGAAATCTTTTCTTAGAAGGTTGTTTGATTAGTTCCATGAAAGCCTTTCAGATTCAGGTGCATCAAAATTTTAAACTTATTTTAAAGAATTGTAACAATGATAAAATTTATCTTCCCGTTTTTGTTTATTGAAAACATCTAATGTTTTCATTTAGTTATATGAGTAAAGTACTAGGGGAAAGTGCTTATAATGCCATACTGAATACAGTCATTGTATTTAGACCTATACAGGACCTATAACCTGTATTTTGAAAATATTTTACTCAAAGTTATATTCAATGGGAATTTATGATCTGAATTTTTATTCAAGGAATCTTAAACACAGAAATAGTAATAATAATCAAGGTATACATACATCCTTTACAGGGCTTTTGGTAACAAATAATCCACCAAGCAGTTAATACAAATTTAACCAGTAAAGTAACTAACACCCAAAGGAGTTAAATGAATTATTTTGTAGACTGTAACAATTTGGTGGTTGACCAGAAGTTACAACTGAGATCACCTGTATCCCACATGAATGTTCTTTGTACACCTCAAAGATGGCCACCTGACTATGCCCATATACAGAAAAATCTTTAAGGAGATAGGTAGAGATAGTTAGATTATTGTTGTGTTTAGTCGCTCAGTCGTGCCCAACTCTTTGGACCCCGTGGACTGTAGCCCACTAGACTTGTCTGTCCATGGGAATACTCCAGGCAAGAATACTGCAGTGGGTAGCCATGCCCTCCTCCAGGGGATCTTCCCAACCCAGAAATCGAACCCAGGTCTCCTGTGTTGCAGGTGGATTCTTTACTGTCTGAGCCACTAGGGAAGCTAGATAGAAAAAAAAATTGATAATCTCCATTGACATGAAGAAAGACAAAAAGAATCTACATCGTTTGTTACATTTTATCAAGCTATCCACATACACTTTCTTCATAGACTCACCCGTTCATATGGTTAACAGATGATAAAGTAAAGCTAGTCAGTTGAACCAGTTCTTCAAGAGATTTAATGAAAACTTCAGTCCACTGATACTTAGCCCTTTGAAACAGGGAGAAGAGTCAGAGTACAATAAGAAAGAATCTCTAAATAGATCTTATGAGAGGTTTTTTCCACGAGTAATATTTATTACTTACCCAAATAATAAAAGTTTAGAGAATTTGACAAAGTTAACAGGTAGATAATTTTTAAGAGGGAAAAAGAAATATATGTGTGTTTACCAGTCTAGTTGGTACATGGAGTTTGCTGCCAGTGAAAGTTGTAAAATCAGTGAGCTTGCTCAGGTTCAGTTAGATAGTTGCTATAATTAAAATTAAAAGAACTGTTAATTTTGAGGCTTCACATCAACGGATAATTAGGTGACCTTAGATACAAATGTCTTCTCTCCTAGAGTATTTTTCTGGAAATCTATTTCATTTTAGCCTAAGAGCTTAAACCATAGCCTCTCATTCATTTGTTTTCACTGAGTCAACAATGTGTAAGGTATTATTGCCAAATTTAGGGGAAATATGAACCATACAGGAGACAAAATCCTGCAACAAAGTTTTGCTAATAGTTCATGCTTCAGATACTGAAATAAATCTGAAAAAATTAAATCATGTTCACTTTGTTTCACTAATGTTGCTTGATGAATATTCCTTTTGCATAATTTGCTGTACCATTGTTTTGCTTTTTGTTGTTTCTATTACCTATATAAAACTAATAAAATATGAAAATGTCTTTTGTTTATATTGATTTCTTCCAATTATTAACATTTGTAGTTACCCAGTTATTGGCAAAATTATACTGTTTAATTTTCTCAGGATCACTCTACTTTTATTTATTTTTTATCTGTCAGTAGAAAGTGACTTGAGTGGGAGCTGAAATAGCCTCTACAATGTTCAAAATGTTATTCCCTTAGTTGTAGTTATTCCCACAATCTTCTCTTATCTTTATTTGTCTACAGTGACCAAGTGGCTAAAAAGTAATTACACATATTTGTTTCATAGTGAAAGCAGATTACATATGCTAATCTGAGAGATTCAATTATAGTTGCTTTTGGGGTGTGTGTAAGTCGAGGGCAAGTACTTTGGTTTTACTTACTGTAAGTTTGAGTAAAAATAGGTCTTTTTAAGTCATCTCACTAATGAGTCTACCAGATGTGATTTGAAGACAATAAGGTTTCTTTTCTACTAAGCATATGCAAACTTTCAAATGAACCACATTAGAAGAGTACTCACTTATCCCAAGGATATAATGCTTTTGCTTAACACAGTTCTAGGACTCACTTTCCAATCACTTTCAGAGTCTATGTTTCATTCTTTTGAAGATACTCAACAGTTAGAGATGAATTTGGTTTTTGGAAACAGACAAATGTTATCCAAAGCCAAGCAGGGTGTCATTTTTCAGCATTATTGTCACTTTAGGCCAAACGTGAAGCCTGAGCTAACAAAGTGGGTTTTCTGATATGCCTCACAAATAGATTTAAAGGTAAGTCCCAAATGGTTTACACAGAATAATGTCAACAAATAAGTATATGGCTTTCCAGGGTGACTATTTTGAGGGACTCTACTCTTCTCCAAGCACAAAGATGGTCCATTGGTTAAGAACTCACCTTGCAATGCAGGGGACGTGGATTCAATTCCCTGGTCAGGGAACTAAGATCCCACATGCTGTGGGGCAACTAAGCCCTTGGAGCCCAAGCACCACTAGAAAAGATCTTGCATGACTCAACAAAGATCCCACGTGCTGCAACTCAGACCCCCATGCAGATATCTATATATGGACCTATAGAGTGATAGATAGACACACATATATGTATATATATAAACAAGAGCAAAATACACAAACAAGTTCAATGTGTCAAGAAAGCAGAAAGAATAGTGGAAAAGGAGTAGTCAGTCTAAAGGGTAGGAAGCTTTCATGTTTGTGGAATTGAAACAGCATCGGTCTGGTGAATGCAGTAAACAAGAGGAGCGTGGAATGCCATGGGCGTGGAGAGGTGGCCAGGGCAGGGACCCCCAGCTTTTCATCAGCACAAGAACATCACATAAAACTTCATTCATATCATGTGACCTGTTCCTTCCTGCTTCCTCTCTGTGTTACTACTATCCGTGTGGGGACACCTCACCTAATGAGCTTATGCTTTCACACTTTATGCACAATCTCCCAAAATGCTGAACTGATAACATTTGTGGTGAGCCCCCCTAGTTACTTCACAGGTACTCAGGGCTTTGGGGGAACCCATTCCTTCCTCAGGGTACGCTTTCCCTCTTGCACTTGATAACTCCTGCCAATACCCAAATCCATCCGGCTTGTTCCTCTCCACTCTTTACATCCCAGTTCAGATATCTGCTCCTCCTCCCAAAAAACTCCTCTGGACCCCATCACCCCAAATCTCTGCTTATAGACTCAAAAGTCCAAGAAATAAAACTGTATTTTTCTGCAAATCAACTCACATTATACTATGCATCCCTTTCACTGTGCGTTGGAAATTTAGTTTAATAAATTTAGAGTTCTCTGTCTTCACCCAGCTTTTTCTCCAAGTTCTAGGAAGAAATAGAATGCTGAGGTGTCAGGAGAGGGAGCGAGTGAGGGTGAAACATTTGGTATTTAGGATCATTATCCCTCCTCACCAGCTGCTTCTACAACATTCACATTCCCACCCGGCCTGAGGTTAGTTGGGAGGATGACTCATGGGTGGCACCTTAGCTTTAACCACAGGCCTTAGGACATCTACAGTTCCACTTTCTCTCTCTGCCATTTTCAGGTCCATCTGGGCTCGTATGATAAAGAGGCCATCTTTCTGTCCCTTCCTCTCCCAGCATGGCGACAGTTGTCTTAGCGAGACCATCGAGGATTTGTCTATGCTCTGTACCACTCCTGGGTACCTCTTCCTGACCCTGCACCTCTACTGGGTCACAGAACCTCTCCCCAACTGTCTCGGGCTAAACCACTTCACCACCATTTCACCTCTGAAGTCATTCGCTTCCGGTTCTATCAGGAAAGTGAGTTGCCTCTTCTCTCTGTTTTTGACTTCCCCAAGCTTATCTGGAGTTTGTGTTGTTCTCCCAAGTCCACAGTTCAATCAGAGATATAGGAGACTTTGTCATCTCTATATATCTAGTATTTAGCATAACGCCTTGCATACTGTAGGCACTTACAGTTTCATTGAAATGAATTGAATTAAATTCTTCCGTGAGTTGCCTCTGCATTCCAGTATGGGCAGCCAAAATGACTTACTCATTGTCTAGCTTAATACTGATATAAATATTGAAAGTAAAGTAGAATCAGTTACACTAACTGAATAAGCAAGAGATGTAAGAATAAATGGAACCAACAAACCTGTGAATGCCTACATAGATGAGAAGAAAATGAGTGTTAGGATAAGTGACATTGGCTGTGGTAACAAAAACTCCAAAACACCAGTAAATTGTCACAAAGTCTCTCTCCCACTCAAGCAGAGTTCAATGCAGGTTTCCCTTATTAAGTTGGCTTCCCTGATAGCTCAGTTGGTAAAGAATTCACCTGCAATGCAGGAGACCCCAGCTTGATTCCAGGGTTGGGAAGATCCACTGGAGAAGGGATAGGCTACCCACTCCAGTATTCTGGCATGGAGAATTCTATGGACTATACAGTCTATGGGGTCTCAAAGAGCCGAACACAACTGAGTGACCTTCACTTCACTTTCATTTTCACTTATTAAGCTATTCACCAGAGTAGGTTTCCTCCAAGATGGGTCTCAGAGAATCAGGCTGTTTCAATTTGGCAATTCTGCCATCTTTATCTTACATCCTCAAGACTTCAGAAACAAGGAAAACAAAGAACACCGAGAAGGCACACTCTCCTGTAAATGTTTCAGCCTGCAAATGATACATCATTTCCTCCAACATTCCACAGTTTAAAAAAAAAAAAAAAACTCAAGTAGTACAGCCCCACCTAGATGCAAAGGGGCTGGGAAATACAGTTTAACTGTCTGCCCGGAAAAGGGAAATGGATGTGGTAAGCATGAAGCCAGTATCTGCCATACACGCTCAATTGCTTCAGTCTTTGCAATACTATGGACTGCAAACCCCCAGGCTCCTCTGTCCATGGGATTCTCCAGGCAAGAATACTGAAGTGGGTTGCCATGCCCTCCTCCAGGAGATCTTCCCAACCCAGGAATTGAACCTGAGTCTCCTGCATCTCCTTCATTGCAGGTTGATTCTTTACCCACTGAGTCACCTGGGAAGCCCGATATCTGCATAGTATATATTTAAACATGCAGATTAAATAGTCCCAAGTACCTTGAAGTAATAATAAAGGGCACTAACACAGTTCTGTTAAACTGAAAACAGAGCCACAGTCACTTCAGGGAATAAGACAAAAGAATTAGCAGGCAGTGTGTCTCTAAGATGTTTGAAGTGGCTACTCCAACATTTAAAATTACATGCATAGTCCTTCTCAGTCTTCGACAAATCACTTCACATTTAACACCTTCCAAAAGCATTTCACTCTTGTCCCTCCTCTGGCTTGGCATGGGTTGCATGCCTCAAACTCTTCAATGGTTTCCATTTGCGTTTGGGGTAGGACCCAAAGTCTTTACCCAACCACAGGGTCCTGCATGATGAGGCCTCTGCCTGATTATCTGAACTCAGCAGCCCCTCCCTCAGTCTGCTTCTGCTACACAAACCTTCCTTCAGTTCTGAAGCATCTCCAGTTGAAGCAAAAGGGAAGGGGGCAGGGAACAACCTTTAAAAGAATGGCATGGTCACGGGACATGACAAAAACTGGTTAGAACCAACCAGCTCCAAGATGGCGGAAGATTCCACTTCCATTAGACCTTGATCCCCATTACACACTCATTGTAATACATTAGCAAGTTAAACAACACACCCACAAGCACCATGACTGTTCTGAAGCCAATCACAAAAGGTCAAAAAGTGGGCAGGTCTCCCACCTGTCTTCCCACAGGTTATGTTGGGCCTAGTCTATCATTCCTCACCTGCCCTCACCCGACTCATCCTACCAGTCTTCTCTTAAAGGTTCCTTCTTCCTAGATGTTTCTGTGATTTCCCAATTTAAATTGCCTTGTCTTACTATTGTTGAATTGTACCTAGTACTTCTCATTCATAACACCCACTAGACTGTGGAGTCATGCATTTATTATAATTACTTTTGATTCAGTGTCTACCTCCAACCAGTTCTTTGTGAGCAGAAACTGTCTGAATTCACTCCTCTATCTCCAGTGCGAAGTATACATTGCCTGCTCCTAAAAGTTATCCTATAAATAGCTTTTAAAATAGGCTGAAATATTTACAAAGGGTATAAAGAAATATCTAGAACTTAGCTAAGCCTTAAAGGATAAGAAGTTGCTTCATTTTCAAATGCAGGGGTAATATCAGATACCCTTGGTCAAAGGGTACCAACTTTCAGTTATAAGATGAGTAGGTTCTGAGGATCTCATTTACAGCTGGGTGACTATATGACTGACATTGTACTGTCTCATACACTTGAAAATTGTTAAAAGACTCAATCTTAAGTGTTCTAACTTATATGCAGAGTACATCATCAGAAGTGCTGGACTGGATGAAGCACAAGCTGGAATCAAGATTGCCAGGAGAAATATCAATAACCTCGGATATGCAGATGACGCCACCCTTATGGCAGAAAGTGAAGAACTAAAGAGCCTCTTGATGAAAGTGAAAGAGGAGAGTGAAAAAGTTGGCTTAAAACTCAACATTCAGAAAACTAAGATCATGGCATCCGGTCCCATCACTTCATGGCAAATAGATGGGGAAACAGTGGAAACAGTGAGAGACTTTATTTTGGGGGGCTCCAAAATCACTGCAGATGGTGATTGCAGCCATGAAATTAAAAGACGCTTGCTCTTTAGAAGAAAAGTTATGACCAACCTAGACAGCATATTAAAAAGCAGAGACATTACTTTGCCAACAAAGGTCCGTCTAGCCAAGGCTATGGTTTTTCCAGTAGTGATGTGATGGGTGTGAGAGTCGGACTATGAAGAAAGCTGAGCACCAAAGAATTGATGCTTTTGGACTGTGGTGCTGGAGAAGACTCTTGAGAGTCCCTTGGACAGTAAGGAGATCCAACCAGGCCATCCTAAAGGAAATCAGTCCTGAATATTCGTTGGAAGGACTGATGCTGAAACTGAAACTGAAACTCCAATACTTTGGCCACCTGATGTGAAGAACTGACTCCTTTGAAAAGACCCTGATGCTGGGAAGGATTGAAGGCGGGAAGAGAAGGGGATGACAGAGGATGAGATAGTTGGATGGCATCACCGACTCAATGGGCATGAGTTAGAGTAAACTCCGGGAGCTGGTGATGGACAGGGAGGCCTGGCGTGCTGCAGTCCTTGGGGTGGCAAAGAGTTGGACACGACTGAGTGACTGAACTGAACTGGACTGAACTACACATATACAAAATGTACTGTGTGAGGCACTGGGTGAGCTAATTAACTTGATTGTGGTAGATATTTTACAATGTATACTTAAATCATCACTTTAAATATAGATAATTTTATGTGTCAATAATACCTCAGTAAAGGTGGGGGAAAATAGTACAAAGTAAAGAGAGTAGGATTTTTTAAAAGTCAATCAAAGAAGATGGCACTGGAGCAGTCCTTAAGGCCCCCTGCTGGGCCAACAGCCAACTTGTTACTTGCTGGATCTGAGTTCCCGGGAGATGGATTGGGGCTGCAGGAGTAGGGAGGGTACCAGGGTCTTTGGGGGACATGCTGTTTACCTACAAGTACAAACATATTTCAATATTTAAAAATTGGTATGTTTATGGAAGTAGCCTGGCCAAATCTCTGTTCTGAGTAGGAGCAAGCTGGGAAGTCTCCAGCAAAGGCAGCACTAAGTTGCTTGAAATTTCATGGATGATGTGGGGATGACAGACTAGTATGAAGGTAAGATGGACGGAGCTAGAGGGAAAATTGTGAAGGTGCAGTTCTGTCAATTTCGGGCTGGGATAAGCTTCAGTGACCTCGTGTGTAACATGAAGAAAAGAGTGGTACTGACTCCAAAAGGATCCAATGAGAAAACCATGGGCAAAGTGTTTGCCACACTGGTCAGTGGTAGCTATTATCACTGTGGCTGTGATCACCACTGTTGTTGTTACTAGGGAAAGGACTAGTCAAGGGAACCTGGGGGCTAGCTCACTTCTGCCATTATCTGTGTGGCCCTGGCAAGTCAACCACTCTGATCAAAATGCTGAGTGTATGAATGCGTGAATTTTGTGGGGCACAGCATCATATTTTTATGATTGTCAAAGGAATTTAAATTTTCATTTCAAATCCTACATTTACCTTAAGTGCCTGGTACCAAATTGTCTTTCTTATTTTAGCATAAACTATATCCATTATTCTGTTGCTTTTTTATTATAAAAGCACCAAATTCATGTTGTGTTTGACTCAAGGAAAAATGTCATTTCATTTATTTAATGTTGTACTCAATATTATTATTTGAATATAAATCACAATACCCACTGTTTCCAAATTTTAAACTTTTATTTCAAATACTTAAACATACAACTGTTAACTATAGCCATAATATTAATAAGGAATAGAAATATTAAAATATAAAAATTAAGTGCTGAAATATATTTTAATTGAAAACATTTGACATGGAAATTCCTTCACAACAAATCATCAAATAAAACCACTACATCCTGGTGCCTGAACTTTTCCTAAAACAAATACAAAATAATAAGAAGGTCTTAGAAGCCATTAAACAAACTTTACAATTGTGTGTATGAAAATAAAGTGAAGTGCAATTTCACAAAAGGAAAAATCTCACCAAAAATGAATGAGGTATATTTATGTAGGCCACTGTAGTTAAATGGAAAAAATACTGCTAAGTCACTTCAGTCGTGTCCGACTCTGTGTGACCCCATCCCTGGGATTCTCCAGGCAAGAACACTGGAGTGGGTTGCCATTTCCTTCTCCAATGCATAAAAGTGAGAAGTGAAAGTGAAGTCGCTCAGTCATGTCTGACTCTTCATGACCCCATGGACTGCAGCCTACCAGGCTCCTCCATCCACGGGATTTTCCAGGCAAGAGTACTGGAGTGGGGTGCCATTGCCTTCTCCGACATGGAAAAAATAAAATAGTGACAAAATATCTACTGTTA
Organism: Cervus elaphus; assembly: GCF_910594005.1. NCBI lineage: Eukaryota > Metazoa > Chordata > Mammalia > Artiodactyla > Cervidae > Cervus > Cervus elaphus. The sequence goes on along the minus strand of NC_057815.1, from coordinate 80,198,206 downwards.
CTTAAAAATCTCTCAACATCGAAAGAATAAACCACCTCTCAAACAATAACTGAAGACAAAGGCATATCTGCAATCAAAAATCATTTGCATCGAAATGGTGATTCATTCTCGCAACCACCACCAGTGCTTACAAACTCTGCCTCCTAGCTGTGTGTAATTTGAATTCTGTTTGATCTAATGTGAGATCCACAAGCTCAACCAAAAACAAAAAAAAAAATCTTTACCTTCATCCATATTTTGTGAAAACAAATTGAGGCAAAACTAAATTTTAATTCACTTGGAAGGAAAAGACATCTCTTCCTCCTGTTCCTGCTTCTCGGTACACATTTATTAATCCCAAAGAGCTTTTTGACCTCATACCGACTATTCATCAATTTTCATCAGCCATTATCACTGGGCCCTGCAGTGCACCTCAGCGGGTTGGCAAGAGAACTTATAGAATCAGGTTTCATGGGAGAAAGATGCTTTTCACTTCTCAAGTCTCAGTCTATACTTCAAAAAAAAAAAAAGCTCCGTTCAGTGTGGTGAATTTCCCTAGAGAATATGACTGCATTTACAATGGACACCGTCAAAAATAAAATTGAATATAAAACCAGGGTCTAGGATATTACAATCTCAACAGTGAGGAGGACAAAAACATTTCTGCATATAGAAATTCCTGCAGCCAGATGTTCCAGGGGTTTATTAAAATGTGATCTGATTAAGGGATTATTGGGAGAGTTGTGCTATAAATCATGCTGTTAGTCACATGCATTCAAAGTAGTTCCTACAATGCTAGAAAGTTGAATTTAACATTGGAAAGTGTTTACATTGCCACCAATCGAGTAACAGAGAGGAAGTGGGGGAAAAAAATCTACAAACCAGAGCAAGCATGCCTCAGGGAGTAAGAAGACTACAGGAATTTAGCTGTTTATTAGTGCAGAGACATGCTACAAGGATTAAAGGGGATGAAGGAAAGGGGTGGCTTCAAAGTCCATTAGTTTACCTAATGCAAAACGTAAACGTTTTCTAGAAAAAAATAAAATTAAAATACGTATATCTTTTTGACAACTAAATTACAAGTATCTTTGTAATTTATATATTCTATACAAAAAAAGCAAGAAAAAACTGCTGTATTGTTTAAATGGAAAATACCAGGTTCAATCCCTATAAAAGCATCAACTGCATACCATTTAGGATAATATCACTGATGCACATTTGACAACTAAATTACAAAGCTCTTTGATATACTGTGTATGAAGAGTGGCAATTAAGGCCAATAAAATCAAAGGAAGAAAAAAACTAATTAACACTAACATATCGTTGACTCACTAGCATATAAACTCCCATGCCGGCTCTAAACTGCCAGCAATTGGCAATTCCCAAATTCCTAAGGATGCAGACAAGAGTTTCCAAAAACTGGAGCCACCGGAGGTTTGGGGGGCTCTTGAGAACTTTGACAATTCTTCCTCCTAGCAAAAGGCCCTAAGCACACCAAGGACTTAAAACCCACCCGTCCCTGCTCCCAAGAAATGCAATCTCAAGATTATGAACTATAGTGATGAGTTGTAGATTCTAAACAAATTATGTTACTGCTTTTATTTAAAAAAGAAAATTAATGGTTCATTTTTGTGGCAGAAACAACATGGAATCTGAAGACAAAAGATTTGAGTTCAAAGTCCAGATCAGGTATTTACTATCCCCGCAAATTTGGGCAAGTCATTTAACCCTCCACAAATGAGAAGCATAGCAATGTCTACCTCACAGAGTTGTAGTGAGGATGAAAGTGGAAATATTCTAAAAGTGGCAAAAAAAAAAAAACCTCTACAAATATTAACTCTTCCACTGTACTATGAGCAGGCTCCATCTAAACCTGCACATGCATGCTCACTGGCTCAGTCATGTCTGCTCTTTGCAATCCCATAGACTATAGCTCACCAGGCTCCACTGTCCATGGAATTTTCCAGGCAAGAATACTAGAGTGGGTTGCCATTTCCTACTTCAGGGGATCTTTCCAACCCAGGGATCGAACCCACCTCTCTTTCATCTCCTGCATTGGCAGGCAGATTTTTTACCACTGACACCATCTGGGAAGCCCTCCGTCTAAACTTAGCAGGTAAGAAAAGTACAACAATTTCCTGCTACAAAAACCTTAATACACTAAAATTAAACTGATCATAATAGAAAAAAAATAACATAATGTAGAGGGAAAAACTCCATGAAAACTACATTTAGTTGATCCAGGTTTCATATGGAGAAAACCTGGCAGAAATTTTCAGCAAAACATTAAATCTGTTTTTATACAGTAAACAAACCCAGATTTAAAAGACCACTGTGGAGTGGAAGGTGGGAAGGAGGTTCAAGAGAAGAGGGACATGTGTATACCTATGGCTGATTCATGTTGATATATGGCAGAAGCCAACACAACATTGCAAAGCGATTATCCTCCAATTAGAAATAATTTTTTTTAAAGTAAAAACAAAACAAAAAAGGCCCCCGTGGCTTTGAGATTGTATGGAAAATCATTTGGGGAATCTAAACTAGTTAAAAGTAAAAATAAAGATCATACTTGGCTACTGATAGCAAACTAAACATGTACTACCACAAGATTAATAACTAGCTGCAGCTAACAGTTTTATTCTTCTAACTTTGTTATTGAAAAATTCATGGTACAGATGATCTCCTAAACTCCAGCTGTTACAAAAGAGACATCATTGAAATTCAGAAGAGGACTAATTTTCCAAAAACATTCTGGATGTAGGGTATTTCTGCATAAGTGTACCAAATGACAGGATGCACCAGGAGCACTTTGTCAAGGACACTGTACCATACACAAGGAAGACACTATTGCTACAGATATCTGAAAAGCTTGTTTTGAATCTTGTAGAATAAGCCAAAATATGTGAAATGTATAAAACAAAGAATTCTACAAAAATGATATAAAAAACACAGCTCAATATAAACGAGTAACTTGGTTGGGGGATGGAGACCACAAGTCAAACTCTGGCAACCTTGACTTTGATTTTCACGTCACTCAGTCACACACATACCTATCTTTGTTCATCTCTGCTCCCCTGCAGTTATTCCTCCTCTCAGCTATTGAGCTTTCAAATAACTGATTTCCCCTGTTGCATTTCTGACCTCCCTCAACAGCTCAAGCAATCAGCTCACCAGTTACCCATTCCTGACATGGGTTCAGCATCTGCAGGCTCTCCAACCTACCACTGCCTAGGTGGTGAGGCCCCACACACTGGATGGAGGGCAGGGTACCAGGAGAAGGTCTCATGCCACCCAGAGGAAAACATATTTGCAAAACCAACTCATAAGCGGCTGCCCTGCTCAAAATTCCATTGAATCTTGCGGTTCTGGAGAGTCCTCTAGGTCTAACGAGTCCCCTAAGCCTCCCTGTGAGTTTAGCGTAAACCCCGAGTCTTTCAGGGCATTATGAGCATTCATAAACTTCTGCAGGTATTTGGAGGTATACAGCCAGTGATGTTTCAAGACATCTTCCATTTCGTAGTACTTGGACTGCCTGGCATTCATTTTCCGGAAACGCCTGAACAGTTTGTTGCCAGATTCGTTTCCCTCGCTTGCCCATGCCCCAATGGAGCCATCCCGCTCAATAATTTCAGGGACATGAGCCAAGGTTTTGTGAAAATAATTGGTGATCTTGCCCTCATATCTATACTTGAACTTGGTGGAGAGGAGCTCAGCAAAGCGCTGTGAATTGAAGCTATACTGGCAGAGGGATTCCGGGCACTCTTTAGCAGGGCATGAGGATCGCCAGACGGGTTTCATCTTCAAATAAAGGTCCATCAGTTCCCTCAGGGCTTCGTGCCTCTCCTGGGAGGGAATTAATTCACAAACTGCCTCAACCGTCTCTTTGGTCATGAGCTTCCGGGCAAAGTTGCCGTTCATCCTCATGATGGGCTTCAGGTTCATCTTCTTCCGGAGGTGCTTGTCCAGGGTAGCCTGCCATCTTTTCCTTTCCTCTTTGGAGGCGTTGGGGTTCTTATACACCTCTCCGATCTCCAGCTGGAAGATCTTGTAGAACTCAGCCGCATTGCCGATGTCGCAGTGGAGCGCGTCTATGGAAGGGACAGTCTCAATGAAGGGTTTGGCCGAGACCCCCTTCACCCGGTCCCGCAGTTCCTCCACTGTCTCGTGGTAGGGGTTGGAACGCCAGACCTCGTAGCGCTCCAGATTCTCAGCGTGGCTTCTGGTTATGGAGTGGAAGACCAGATTTTGAGAGGCCTCCAGGCGGGTGGCATCACAAAGGGTGCAAATGTAGACTGAGCCGGAAGCCTCGAGGCCTTCCACTTCCCGGACCAGTTTCTCATCGTAGCCGGTGCCCCTAAAGATGAACTTGAAAGTCCGGAGGATGCCTCCCATCTCCAGCATTAATTCGCTGCTCTTCATGGCCTCCCTCTCGGCAATCAGAGGGCTCAGGATGGCCGTCAGGGTCTCGTGGTCAGACTCATCGGCTAGCATGAGGCACAGCGGCTTGCAGCACAGCTCGGAGTTAGGCTTGGCTTCCTCGAAGACCTTCACGTTCTGTGACCCATGAGCGATGCTGATTTTCATGACCGTGAAGGAAAACCGAACCGCCTTTTCTGGAACTGCCGGTCCGCTGCCGTGCTTCTCGCTCACGTCTCCCATCCCATCACAAGACTCCTTCACCACCACGGTGAAGGGCCCATTCAGGTAGTCATCAAGCTCTTGGGCTCTCATGCCCTCCAGGATGTCTTCTTCCATGTCCTTCAGAGCGGACACCAAAGCAGCATCATAGCGGAAGCGCTTGGCGATGGTGTCCACCGGGTAGTCGTCCACAGAGGAGGCCAGTCCGGACAGTCCATCAATAATGCCCACGTCAGTGCTGGAAGACACGTTCTTCAGAGGTGGCTGCCACTCAAAAGGGTGGTAGCCTGGCAGAAGGACTTTCTCAGCACTCCGAAGGGCATGCAGAGGCTGGAAAATCTGCCTCCCAGTGATGGCCTTCACAGTCCTGTACATCTTGTGGTACTGGCTGCAGCTGAGGAAGGTGTTGACGCGGATGGCCAAGCAGACAGCCGGCTGCAGGCCAGAGCCACGTCCCTTCATGATGGCCTCCAGCTCATCGGCTTGTCTGTGCTCATTTCTGGCTCTCAGCGCCAGCAGGAACAAGGTCAGGCACACAGACTTCACATCTCCACCTTCTTCCTTGTCGGCGAAAGCCTTGACCTGCATCTTGAGCTCCCTCAGACGGTGCTTCTGAGCCCGGCGGGTCAGGGACAGGAGATGCTGGCGGGGCCGGCCCCCTTTATTGATGTGCACAAAAGTCTCTTTCGATTCCTTGTGGCTTGAGACATGGTGATTGTATTTTTCCAAGCTGACCTCCTCATCGCACTCCTCTGCTGGACATTTCACCATCAGGGAATTCAAGATGCTCAGAAAAGACTTCACCGGACTCTCCAGGTCAGTGGGGAAGCAGGGATACCGGCAAGAAGGACAATAGCTGCCCATGACTTTGAGGCATCTGAGAATGCAGATCCTGCAAAAGACGTGCTTACAGTTGGTCTCCACGGGGTCCGCCAGAATGTGTTCGCAAATCTGGCAGGAGATAGATTTCACAAAGTGCGCCGGGAAGTCCACTGCCAGGAGCCTGGTACTGAGGTGTATCTTACTGCAGTTGGCGATCTTCTTCATCAGTTCCTTGCTGCTGATCCTGTCCTGAGTTCTTCTCTTGCACCGTCGGGCTTGTCTCGCTCGGTCCATCACAGTTCTGAGTCTTTTGCTGAGCTGCGAGTTTGGCGGCTGACTCTTCCTCTTGAGTCCCCGGCGGGCAGCATCGCAGATGTCACAGGATGGTGTGTGGGGGTGCCACTCCATCACTGCATTCCTCGGGGAGTAAACCTCACACGGGGCGCTGCTGAACTTCCTGTGCATGAAGCTCCAGCAGTTATGGCAGAACTCAGTGGGGTGGATCGAGTCCACATCTGCCTTCACGTCGATCCGGAAGACCTTGGCAATGAGGTCTGGCCAGGACGTGGCCCTCTTTTCCTTCTTTCGTAAGAGGACTTGGGTTTTGCCATCCACGGGCCCGTGGACTGGATATCTCCTGTGGTGCCGATCAGCTTTGAGCGAATTCCCACAGATGCGGCAGAGATGTCGCAGGTTGGCTTGGTGGATTGCTTTGTCTCTTGCTTTTCCATCATCATGGAATTTTTTCAGAAACTTTGGGTGGGGCTTTAATGCCGGTTGAGTCAGGGCTGGCTTCGGACCACCAGCCTTGTCCAGGGCTGCTGGAGATTGCTCTAGAGAGGGCGTCCCCTCAGAGGAATCTTGCTTTTCTGCTTGAGCATTTTCAGGGGCCTTTTCAAAGGATCTCACCCTGAACAGTTTAAATTTCCATTCTGAAAATTTAATATGTGGATGCTGGATTTCATCTGGGGCAGAACTGAGTCCCAGGGTGGGTGGCAGAGAGACAGCCATGCTGGCTGATACCTGAGAACAATAAAAACAAGTCAGATGAAGAAAAAATGTCAACATCCCGCTGATGCATCTTGGAAAGAATACAGATTAGTACATTCAATTATTCACCTATTAAATCATCCAGGAAGTTGATTATTAAATTTCCTATTTTAATATACTATGTTAGGTTCTGATCATATAGCAGAGAATAGAGTCGTTCCCTGTTCTTACAGTGTGGGTGGTCATTTAAACCATGTATGTAAGTACATGCACCACCATAGTTTATTTTACATACATGTGTACAATCTTATATTTTAGTTTATTATTTTATTGAGGTACAGTTGATGTACATACCATATATACAATATTATTTCCCTTTCACTAAAACCTTAAGGTCTTTGAGGACAAAAATCTCTGAACGATTAACCTCTGTCTCCCCAAGGTTCCTAGCACACATTACATGCTCAATAGTTATTTGCTGAATAAATGCAAGAAAAAACTGTCTACTAAAACCAAAGAAAAGTCATATTTTCTGCATTGTATCAGACTCATTGCACTAGCTGGACAATATATTTCCAGCTTTTTAAAGGTATCTCCTGAGAGGTTGATTGTTTATTTCTTCCAAACGGGACATAAAAGGATGATAAAGCTACAAATCCAAAGAAACTAATTACTCAGTACTTGAAAGGATGAAGTGAATTTTGAGCTTTATGAATGTATGCTAATAATAAGTATCATGGATAGTAATTATGCTTACAATTTTAATTAGTGAACGCTGCTGTAAATTAAAAGGCTGTGTCTCCATTAGAAACAAACCCCACAGAATTCTCTGAAACAAACCACAGTGTGCATGTACTAAGATTCTGAAGAACTTTTAAGATGAAAAATTCAAGTATTTTCAGATAAAATTCCACAGGCCATCCTGAAAGTCATTACCAGGCACTGATCGTTAATTAGCTCTATAGTTTGTAATAAGAAGAGGTGGGAGTAATATTTTTCTTCTTTGAAAAACATTAGCAATTATACATTTCAGGAAACCATAGCAATCTGGGTTGTGGTGTAGACACCATAGTGCTGTAGAGAAAAAGTCTTAAAATGCCATTTGAGTATCTCTAGACCCAATTAGCCCAATATTCTCAAAATTCTTTAGTACACATAACTGGAAAAAACAGCAACTGTATGTTCAAACTGTATATATCTATATATCCCATATTTGCCTGGAATAATGCTTTCTTTTCTTAAAGTCTTGATTGAATTTGCTACAATATTGCTTCTGTTTTATGTTTTGGACTTTTTTTTTTTTGGTGGGGGGTGCTGTGAGGCATGCAGGAACCTAGCTCCCTGACCAGGGATCCACCACCCCCTGCACTGGAAGGCGAAGTCTTAATTACTTGGACTGCCAGGGAAGTCCCTGCTTTAATGCTCTTGACTTGGCGATTATATTAAATAACATTTTCCCCTCAATTAACTAACTAACTAGCCAAATTGATGATATTTTTCTAGTCATGTGGTCATGGAGACTAACCCTCAAGAGGAGCACACTTTGCCCAGAGGTGGGATTGGCGGTGGGGGCAGGCGGGCAGGGGGAAGCCACGAGGGCCGTCCTGACGGCTGCTGACAGTTTCCTGTCAGGCCATCCCTTTAAACCGCTGAAGTCTGCTCCATCTTGCATACATTATGCTTCAGAGGTTCATGTTTTTCGTAAAAACTAATAGCCAACTTCCAACTCTTGGTTGAAAAGGAAATCCTGTTACCTTGTTCTATATGCAGGACTGTGTGAGAACCAAACAGTTCCAAACCATTTCAAAGGTCTCATTAACCTCAGAAGTATTTCAGCTGCAACCCAGCCAACACCTCAAAGTTGCATACGGTTCAATTATGTTCCTAAATTCTGTCCTGGCTCAGGGTCAGGGGCCTTCCCATGCCCGCTCTGTCGCCTTGGTTTGAACTCATTCCCAAGTGTCTTTATCATTTCTTTAGCCTTCCTCTTCCTTGTCTTTTTCTAGCACACTAGTTCTCTGGAATTCCAAGATAATACTATGAATTCTTCTTTTTAAAAATGTATGACCATCTCTAGAGTTATTCAAGTTAAATATTGAACTTTCACAATCAGTAAGTCAAGGCATGTTAGAAGGAGCCCTAGAACTCTCTCCCCTCCCCACCCACACCTCACCTTGACTCCCACTACCCTAAAATAGTCTATCAAAATCAGCTGAAATACATTTGTGAAAGTACTCCCAGAAAGAGTACCATCACCAAGCTGTTATTAGCCATTTACATCCAAATCAAATTTACTCACTAGATTGTTTTTCTATTTAGCTGCTACAAGTTTATCCAAACTAGAAGCAAGAATGGAGTAGGAAAAATGTGTTATTTTTCTCTTTTTCAGGGAAACATACGCCAAGAAGCTAATAGTGGTGATATGTGAAACCTATGAGGCTTCCCCAGGTGGCGCTAGTGGTAAAGAACCCGCGTGCCAATGCTGGAGACAGAAGAGATGCAGTTTTGATCCCTAGGTTGGGAAGATCCCCTAGAGGTAGGCTTGGCAACCCACTCCAATATTCTTGCCTGGAGAATCCCATGGACAGAGGAGCCTGGAGGGCTAGAGTCCATACGGTCACAAAGAGCTGGACATGATTGAAGCAACTTAGGATGCACGCAGGTAAAAGTTATAGATGTTTTATATTTTTTATCCTTATCTAGGATTTTTACTGCCTCTGAAATAAGCATCTATTATTTTTAGAAGATAGAACATTTAATAACTAGTTCTAATCAGATATCATTTATATATTTGATTAGCAAAGATTGAAAACATTGATGCTCATCAGCATTAATGAAGGTATGGGGATTGAAGGGATCTTCATACATTCTTGGGAGGAGTGTAAATTGGTATAATATTTCTAGTGAACAATGTAGCAATGTCTTTTAAAAGTTTAAATATATATTATCTTTGGTGAAATAAATCTGATTTTACAAAGTTCTATAAAAACATCCCCATAGGTTATTCCCATAGTGATATGTTATATGGAGAGAGAGAAAGAAAAAAATTTTAAATGTGTTTAAAAATTTTTTTTCATTACTTTGCAAAATAGAAAACAGCATAAATAATCACCAAGCATTATTACACAAACTGTGGACCAGGTACACGATGGAAAACAGCACAGAAATTAAAATTTTCTATATGCATTGATACATATGTGCAATTTCCATATACATCAAGAAATAAAATGATGCCTACATCACAAAGCAGAGACAAGAACAACAATAGCAAGTATAGTAAGACCTCGTTCTTGCGTATTTGTTCATATTTGTATATATCTGAAAATATGGAAACTCTGGAAGGGTATGCGCTGAAACCTTCACAATGTCAACTCTTTAAAAAATAGAATTGACACTGGTAAGAGGATCTCTAATTTTCTAATTCATTTTCATATCATTAGAATTTTTCACAACAAATACGTATTATTTTTTAAACTTTTGTGATACATTCACTTTAGGAAAAAAGTATTTTTAAGGCTAGATTTCTATGTACCCATAGTCATTTTCCCATTGTTGTTGTTGAGTCACTCAGCGTGTCTGACTCTTTGTGACCCCATGGACTGCAGCACGCCAGGCCTCCCTGTTCCTTACCATCTCCCAGAGTTTGCCCAAGTTCATGTTCATTGCATTGGTGATGCCATCCAGCCACCTCATCCTCTGGACACCCTTTTCTCCTTCCCCATTTTCCCATATTTTTCCCTAAATTTCCTCCCAGAAAAGTTTGGCCAAGTGTCAAATCTGACCACCATTCTTAGCTTTTCTTTTCTGGTAAACATGTGCATGCGTTCTCAGTTGCTCGGTTGTGTCCAACTCTTTGCGACCCCATGGAGCCTGCCAAGCTCCTCTGTCCATGGGATTTCTCAGGCAAAAATACTGGAGCGGGGTTGCCATTTCCCTCTCCAGGGGATCTTCCCAACCCGAGGATCGAACCCATGTCTCCTGCATTGACAGGCGGATTCTTTACCACTGAGCCACCTGGGAATCCCAAACAAGTTGAAAGGGTACTGAAATATGGACTTGCAGACAGCATGAAATTAGAACCATGAAAGAGTTATTGTGTGGTCATTTTTTTTTCTTTTTTTTGACACCTGGGAATCTTGCAAACTCTCCTGTCTTCTAACACAGGGTCTCAGTGGTGGACCAGGGTCAGACTCTGTAAGGCAGGGTGGTTGTTGCTGGCTCAGCCCTGTTGCCATCGTGCTCTGCCCCCTCAGCATTGCTATCACCTTCCATCACAGCTGGAGAGGTCCTTCTCCCTCCATGGGCGTGGATTCACTTGGCAGCCAGTCTAAGGTGACTTGGCTGGGGCAGAAACTGTCATTCATACGAGTGCATCCTTAGTTATTTTGGAAGGCAGAGCTGCAGCACCGCCCCCACTCCCAGCCCAGCCCCCTACTCCGCGCACACATACACGCTCGTACTTGGTCCACAATCCCTCCTCTTAACGTCTTTGGTCCCCACACAATGCTTGAGTGACTACTGTGTGCCCAAGCGTGACCCCTTGTTGTCACACCCGTTGCACTCATTCGTCCATTTATTCATTCACTCCACAAATAACTATTGTCTACTTTTGGCCAAACACCAACATCAAAAAACTGACAGCATCAAAAGTCTTTTTATGTCTCAAGGCATCTACAAAGTGATCTGAAGATTCTTGCTCTTCCTCCAGGCAACTTCTTGCTTGAGCTACTTTAGAAAGAGAAGTGTACCGTCACAGACCCTGTTCAGGAATCCTGTTCACGAACGTAACCTCTGTGTAGGGTCTCTACAGTGGCAGGTCTCAAAATTGCTATGTGCCAGCATCACTAGGGAGCTTGTGTTTAAAAACAACGCTGCAGATCATCAGGTCCCAGAGAGTCTGATTCTCCATCTGGGACAGAGGCCAGAAATTGTATTTTTTTAGCAAGCATTTCAGTGACACTGCTGCTGGGGGCCTGCAGGTCATGCTTTGGGAAATACTGGTCTCCTACTTAATCTGATGCAGCTCAGGAAATTCCTGGCAATTCTTGGCAAATACCTGGGCAAGTACATATTTCCTCCAATCCTGAAATTTTTTTGCTCCTGATTATTTTTCTTGCCTGGATTAGCGCAGTAATTTTTCCAAGAGTCTCCCTCCTTTCCTTCTGCTGATTCGTTTTGCAAACCCTTTCAATAAGCACTACTTGGGAAATTCCTGGCAGTCCATTGGATAGGACTCTGAGCTTCCACTGCCAAGGGCACATGTTTGATCCCTGGGTCAGGGAACTAAGATCCCCACAAGCCACACACTGCAGCCAAATAAATAAATAACACACTCCCTAAACCCCTTCCTCTGCCTACAGCCCTCATCTACAGTAATTTGGATATTTTGCATCTTCTCTATGGACCTACAGCATCTTCCTCAACTTGGTTTCTTGTTCCTTTCCTATTTTAAGCACATTAGGGAGAAAAACCAAACATACGTCAGTTTCCCTCCATCCCTCCTCTCATTCCCCACAAGGGAAAAAGCCCAAGTACTTCTAGTTAGCAACATAAAAAGATAATAAATATTGTGACTCAAGGCATGAAAAGCATGAGTGTTACCTTGCTCAGCAGGCTGCCTGGGCAAAGTGTTGGGAAGACTGCAATTCAGTTGATATCACTTGATACCAAAGAGAAGGCAGAGGGTGCTCTCCTGTCTTTCGGGCAGGCTGCTGCATTATTTATCAGTCTCCACCACCTTTCCCAGCCTCCCCCTGCCACACAGGGCTAACCACAAGTGATGGCAGCCAATCACAGCCTGTGAGCCCCCAGCTCCAGCTGGCACCTGGCTCTTCAGGAAGCTTAGCTGGGGGACCTGAGTGTAGAGCCACACTCTGGTGTGTGCTGGAACACTGCCAGAGCCATCAGTTCACTCCCCAAGACTGGTTGGAAGTGATCTTGTCAACATAATTCTGGACTTCTGCCAAGGTTCTATACCTGTGCCTCAGTTTCCTCATCTGTAAGATGGAAATACATACACCTCAAATAGTCAATGAGCTTACACAGCGAGAGGTATCATAGGAAAATACTTGCAACAGCATCTGCCCTTGTTGTTGTTTAGTCTCTAAGTTGTGTCCAACTCTGCAACCCCATGGACTGTAGCCCACCAGGCTCCTCCGTCCATGGGATTTCCCAAGCAAGAATACTGGAATGGCGTGCCATTTCCTTCTCCAGGGGATCTTTCCAGCCCAGGGATCCAACTTACATCTCCTACATTGCAGGCAGATTCTTTACCACTGAACCACCTGGGAAGCCCAGAGATCTGCCCTTAGTAGATACTCATCAAATGCTAACTCTGTGATCACTTTTATTTTAATTTTGAAATGACCTACCTGGACAGTTCTCAGTAAGGGGAGTTTGTACTCCTCGAAACAACACTAGATTTACATTACTAGAGTTTTGAAGGAACAGACTAGGATCTGTGCCTTCAGTTGCTTTGGGCCTTGGATATATTACTTAAATCTAAGTAACAGATTTATGAGATGCTATCTCCTCGTCTACGTCCCAATATTGATTATATTAGCCCCATGTTATTCAGACCTATAGGCCAGGCTTCCATGTGCTTTACTTTACTTACTCTCACTTATTTGTCACCACAGCGCTATGCATTTGACATTATTTTTTCTAAAGAGAAGCCACAGAAGTTTACAGCAATGGAGAAGCTTACCCATGGACACACACCACTAAATAGTGAAGTGGGATTCAAAGTGCATGTTCTCAACCACTTCACTGTTCTGTAAAAGGAGGATACTGAGAGCCATCGGCAGCAAAAGTGTGAGGATGACTCAAAAACGAACTTCAGTCTACCTAGCAAGGTCTCTGTTTCAAATCCCCTTTATATTTCTTAGACCCAAGTACCCCTGTGCTCAGCTAATATGTGAGGGGCGGTCTTGTTCATATCTTCAGCAAAAACTGTCAGCATCAGGTGCGAGGATTCCTCTGTGCTGTCCTGCCCTCTCTAAACATTCCTCAGTTCAGTTCAGTTCATTCACTCAGTCATGTCCGACTCTGCGACCCCATGAACCGCAGCACGCCAGGCCTCCCTGTCCATCACCAACTCCCAGAGTCCACCCAAACCCATGTCCATCGAGTTGGTGATGCCATCCAGCCATCTCATCCTCTGTCATCCCCTTCTCCTCCTGCCCTCAATCCCTCCTAGCATCAGGGTCTTTTCCAGTGAGTCAACTCTTCGCATCAGGTGGCCAAAGTATTGGAGACTCAGCTTCAATATCAGTCCTTCCAATGAACACCCAGGACTGATCTCCTTCAGGATGGATTGGTTGGATCTCCTTGCGGTCCAAGGGACTCTCAAGAGTCTTCTCCAACACCACAGTTCAAAAGCATCAATTCTTCAGCACTCAGCTTTCTTTATAGTCCAACTCACACATCCATACATGACCACTGGAAAAACCATAGCCTTGACTAGATGGATCTTTGTTGGCAAAGTAATGTCTCTGCTTTTTAATATGCCGTCTAGGTTGGTCATAACTTTCCTTCCAAGGAAGGACTTGTCTTCCAAGACATTCCTAGTATGTTGCCGTTGTTGTTTAGTCAGTCTTATCTGACCCTTTTGCAGCCCCATGGATTGTAGCCCACCAGGCTCAACGAGATTTCCATGAGATTTCCCAGGCAAGAATACTGGAGTGGTTTGCCATTTCCTTCTCTGGAGGATCTTCCCAACCCAGAGGTTGAACCATGTCTCCTGCTTGTCAGGCCGGTTCTTTACCACTGAGCCACCTGGGAAGCCCCGCTCCTCGTATATCCCCATTGTTTTTCACTCAGGCCTGTCCAACCACACAACAGTCCTGGGGGGCACAGTTTCTGCTCATAAAGACTGAACAGGAGCCATGCAATAATATTGGGAGAGATGGCCTGTATCTTCCAGGAGCTTCTGTGTTTATACCCAAGCTTCAAATGCCGTCATGAGGCTGGGCAGGTGGAAGCTGAGAAGTTCCTGGAGACGAAGTCCATGTTCAAATCAGCAGGAAGCAAGGCCTCCAGGGTGTGACTTATGGTCTTGATGCCCTCTTTGTACTATGGGGTCATGTAGAAAGGAGTCAGGGCATTGCTGATGCAGAGGAAGTTTCCCTTCCCCTCCACTCTCCCACGCTGTAAAACCCTGCATCTCCACTGGACTCACAGAAAGAGGAAGGGAGGGCCACCTCACCTTACCTCACCGTGAAGGAACCAAGAAAACAGTCATATCTCACAGAACTGGAACAGAGCAGCAAGTCCCAGCTTCCAAGGGTCGGCTTCAATTCCACAGACCCACTTAGAAGTTATATAACACTAGAGAGCCTGTCTGTTCCACTCTTCTGGAACTTTCCTGGGTTGGGCCCTGAAAGTCCAAGGCAAACAGAGTTAGTGGGTCATCCTTCAACCCCAAAGCAGAGCTGGAAAATTTCTCTAACCTCAAATATTCATAAATGGAATCCTTTTCAATTGTTCTTAGGAAAATTAGATGTTCAAAGAGACTCATTAAAGAATATGCATCAGGCCATAGGGACCAGGGGCATAAGGGACAAATCAGATTATGCAAGAGATTTATCTTTTATCATATTTGCCAAGCATTTCTGTGCTGTTTAGGTTTTTTATCAGTCATATGTTCCTTTTAAAATAGAAAAAAAAATAAGATATACAAATAAAATATTAAAAATTTAAAATGAGGCAAAATAAGATACTGGATACAGGTGAAAAAACACTTCTAATTTTTTATATTTGAAAATCTGGATTTTTATACATCAGGTTCTTCAGGGACAGGATTTCCAATATTTTCCTGTCCCTCCCCATTACACCTGGGGACCTCTTTTTCCTATCCCTGTTGAAATCTTGTAGCTGTCCCCTGTTCTCTGCTGAGAGAGGACACCTCCACTGGATCACCAGGAAAACACACTGAGCCATGAATCCACGCCCCCTTTTCCTGGCCAATAAAATGCCACCCACTATTCCTGTTTCAAGTCTTTGCCATGTGACCGACCCCCACCTGGAGCAAACCTTGACTTCCGTCATGAAACAACAAAGTCAGAGCTGCCAAGACTTCCACGTTGTTCCAAGCAGGTTAAAAATAAAACATGCCTGACAGATCTTGACCAAGTTTAGCAGGAGGAAAAGAATGAAAAGGGCAAACTAGAGTTTGGACAATTCAAGGCCAGGCAGGTCCCAGCACTGACCAGAGCCCTCCTGGCTGAGAGGCTAGCTGTGGTTAATCCTAGAAATCCCGAAGGGGCCAGCACTGGCCCTGGTCCGTATGGTGCACAGGCCCCCTACTATCTCTCACTTCACCTGCCTCTCCACCCAAGCCCCAACCCTCCTTAGCAGGTTGCCTCCACTCATTCCCCCGGACCCCTTGCAGGCCCTTTTAAAAGACCTTTTCAGATTCAATTTCCTCCCAGACAGCCAGGAGCTCCAGTTGCTGATATCAATCAAAATCCACTCCTGCAGCTGTGGTCTGAGTGTGTGAACACTGCCTTCCGTGCTCTTATCATCATCCAGCAGATGCTGTTTACTGACACTGTGATTACATATATAAGCCTGTATCTGTGTATCTCCAGCTCATAAAACTCTTGTCTTCCAACATCACTGAATCGAATGCCAGAGCTGGAAGGGAACTTAGAAGTTATCTGACCCAATGGATGTCTCTTAAAAAGTGAGAAACAGTCCCCGAAGGGCAAAGTGTCCTATTCAATGTCATAGGAGGGAATGAGAATTAGTAGCAAAAATAGCATTACCAATGGGTCTCTGGAGTCCTAGGACAAGACTCTTTCCAGTACACTGAAAAGGGAGCATTCCTCCCCCACCCACCCCGATGGCTTCTTGCTTCTCTTAGCCTGGAAAGGAACCCCAGTTGGCAACGAAGCAGAACCATAGCAGGCCATTGCTAGACTAGAGCCTTCAATGATAACGCAAACTTGTCACAGAGCTGGTGGTGGAGAGCCAGCACCCCCACCTGCTCGTTTCTCCCCCACTTCCCCAGTCTTGAAATTGCCATCTAATTAACTCAATGTGGATTATCCCTGTTAGTAAATTTTCTAATGCATTATTAATTGCTCTAAACGTCAGCTGCAGCTCATTCTCCACAAATTCAGGAGTGCCTTGGCGGGCTTTCTGGCATTAGCTAAGCTGTTTTCTAAACGACTAGTGCCATCGTGTGGGCAAAAAAAGGCTGTATCTTTGAGCAATCAGAAAAAGCCATCAGAAAAAGTCTCAAGAAGTTCGTGAACTGGTCAGAAGCAGTCAATAAGTTTGGTTCTCTTCTCTCTTCCATGTACCCCGACTTCTGTCTTCCCTACCCATCCCCTTCACTATCGCCTGCCTCTGTAGGAATCTCCTGTAATTTCTACAGACTAAGTAAGAAACATCAGAAGTTGAGATGGTCAAAGTAACTTGCTCGAGACCCAGACCTCGTTAACTCTAGTCTTCCACTAAAGTCAAAGGTCTAACACGGAACTCCCTACTTTGCTACTGCTGACTGGTCCCAGAAAATATTTAATGAGTGCCTTCTCCCCCTTTCCTCAGAAAAGTGAAGACAGAAGGAACGTGTCTCATGAGGGAGTCTGAGGACTGAGAAGTGCTATCCAGTGTTTCAGACTTTATTAGATATCCTTTCTAAACTGGAGACATCTGTTCCACCTTCCAACCCCAAATATAGAAAGGCATTTCTTTCTGCCTCATCTCCTTCAGCTGTACAGGGTCTAAGAATGAGTTCAAATATCAATGTAGGATGAATTTGATCTAAATGTCCATGGGTTAGAATTCAAGTCTGAGGAATGAGCTTTCTCAAGCCTAGAATAAGCATATGGCCTGAAACTACTAATTGTAGGACAGCCACAGATATGTTTGCAAAAAGTCAAACTGGGCATCTGTCTTAAGCTCTACAATTTGGGGGCTCCAAAACTTCTATAATTGTTTTTGGAGAGTGAGAAAGGAATACTCTTAAATGAAGGGAATTTAATTGTAATTTAACTGTGTTTCTATCTATAGTTACTATGTAGCTTGACTTTTTATCTAGTGAGAACAGTTACTAAGTTTTTAATTAATTTTAATTAAAATTATATTGTTTTTCAACTTACGAATAGTTTTTTGGAAAGACATAGGTAGAATCAGTTTCTAATTATATTTGTACAAAAACCTGCCATTGACTTGTCTATAATATGTTTATCAAAAAAGTTGAAAATTTATGTGATTTAAATGTATATCTTATTATAAATTTTTTTCTGGGACATTCCTCCCACTCAAAAAAAAGTACTGTTTCCAAATGCAGATAAAAGCACACTTTACCACTATCGTTACAGAAAAAAAAAAATTGTATCTTTATTTCTATATCTGAAGATACTATTATTATTATTCATTTATTTCATTATATAAGTTTCTATTAGAAAGTCTGGATTCTATTCTTTCCTGTCCACATGTCAATTTTAAAAAACAACTCTGAGGAATTCCTTGGTGGTCCAGTGGGTAGGAATCCGTGCTTCCACTGCCTTGGGTGGTCTAATTCCTGGTCAGGGAACTAAGATCCCACAAGCTGTGTGCAGTGAAGTCAGTAATAAAAATAATATACATTTTTAAATAATAAAACTAGAACGTAACTTTGCTTTGTGACAAATAACAGGAGACCAGCCGAATTCAGCTTGAATTGAGATTGGCCATGCTTTTTACTTCCATCAAAGAAGAATTTACCTTCATTCTCCTCAGGCTCCCCTCAACTCTTCCAGTCTCTCCAATGCCCCCCCTCAATTCCCCAAAATCACCAGCCACAACAGAACCCATGAATACCTCTAATATGCACATATTACATATGTTATACTAGGAAAAAGAAAGGTTCCCAGTAACATGACATCAGAGTAGTGCTCAGACTTCCTCAGTGCCTTTGTGGCTTCTCTGTTTCCCATGGACCACAGACCATTACGTAGAAATTGCTGTCAGTTTCCAGGAATCGCCCCCGGGGTTCCCAGGCCTTTTGGCCACCTGGACTCACAAATCCCTTTTTCTAACAAAGCTATTCCTCCAGGTGGCAATCAATAACAATCTGGTATAATGTTGAAGTAACTTGTGGTTTGTGTCTGTCGATCTGAACGTGGGCTTTAGATTGAAATGTGAATGTGAATGTGCTGAAATGTTCACCCCTAGTACCTCAAAATGTGACTAGACTTCAAGATAGGGTTTTGAAAGAAGTGATTAAATGATTAAGTTAAAATAAGGGATCAGAGTGATCCCTGGGCTTCCCCGGGGGCTCCGTGGTGAAGAATCCTCCTGCCAGTGCAGGAGACATGGGTTTGATCCCTGGTGCGGGAAGATCCCACGTGGGGAGGAGCAACTTAAGCCCGTGAGCCACAACTACTGAGCTCTAGAGGCCGGGAACTGCAGCTCCTGAAGCCACAGCCCGTGCTTCACAAGAGAAGCCACTGGACCGAGAAGCCCACACATCACAGCCAGGAGCGGCCCCAGCTTGCCGCAGCTGGAGACAGCCCTTACACAGCACGAAGATGTAGCACAGCCAAGCATAGAAGGATTTTTATAAGCTATCAAATGTTTGTAGCAGAAATACAATGGAGGAAGAAAAATTCTCTCTGTGTTAGAAAGGAAGGTTAGTGAGTATAAAGATCTACCAAATAGATACTTTTTCCTTCCCAAATTTAGAAGGATTGAAAGAAAACTGAGAAAGCAATTCAGCAGTTAACTTGCACGCGAAGCTAATGTCTCTACCTGAAGTCATTTCATGTGCTACCTAAACTCATTTCATGCTCCGCAATGAGGCTTTGCAGAACACCAAAGGATGTGATATTTAAGAATCTTCCCAATTCTAAGAAGCTGCGGCGTGTGTCTTGTAAATCGTGACGCACCTGTCACGGAGCAGCTGACTGTGGAAAGTCAGTTCAGGAGTCCGCCCAGTAGGGGGCAGGGTTGAGACAGTGCTGTCGACGGAGACCTTGCTTAATACAGCTGCGCTTGTTTACGGCTCTGAGCCTGCTCTGCGGCCGCTCTTCCTCCTCACCTGCTGTTTGTCTACATCTGCCTGGAGGTCCCTGAGGAAAACAACAGACCAGCACATCATTTCATGTGGAAACCAGACCAGGGGCTCCAAAATACTCAACATTTGTTGGAAGAAGCCCTAGTTCCCTCAGTCCTCATGGAATCTGCCTTCACCATCTAAACTTAGGAAACAGGATCCCTGTGCCCTGGATCCAATTCCAGGTTTTAAACCAATCGACCAGATCCCCAGCATTTTTAAGCATAAGCATTGTGTTAGACAGAGATTACAGAATTTAATAACCTGCAGCTTGCAGGCTTGGTTAATTGGGCAGATGATATGAAAGCTGTTGCTATTAATGAATGGAACAGATAGGGCATAACTGCTAAATGCATGCTACAGACCATAAGAAATGTAAAGTTTCAGAGGAGATTAAGGCCAAGGAGACCCTTCTTCTCCAATGCCCCCTTGAAAATGCCCATAAAAACATCCAAGATGAGAGAAAAATTTCAGCAGGACCAGATATAAGTGATAAAAATTAGACTTATGCCAAGATCCCCAGGAGAAGTCTCTGTTGATTAGGAGAACGACAGGTAAATAGGGTTGCATTAGTTTGCTAGGGCTGACGTAACAAAATACACACTGGGGATTTAACCAGTAGAAATTGATTTCTGACAGTTCTGGAGGCTGGAAGTCCAAGAGCAAGGTGTCATCAGAATCGGTTTCTCCTGGAGCCCCTCTGCTTGGCTTACAGGCTGCCTTCTTGCTGGGTCCTCACATGGTCTTTCCCCTATGCTTACAGATTCCTTCTGTCTCTTCTATTTCTGAAAAGGATCCCCATCCTATTGCACTAGGGCCCATCCACATAACCCCATGACCTCTTCGTAGTTGTTCAATCACTAAGTCATGTCAGACTCTTTGTGACCCCATGGACTGCAGCACGCCAGGATCCTCTGTCCTTCACTGTCTCCCAGAGTTTGCTCAAATTCATGCCATTGAGTCAGTGGTGCTATCTAACCATCTCATTCTCTGTTACCTTCTTCTCCCTTTGAGTTCAATCTTTCCCAGCATCAGGGTCTTTTCCAATGAGTCAACTCTTTCCATCAGGTGGCCAAAGCATTGGAGCTTCAGCTTCAGCATCAATCCTTCTAATGAATATTCAAGGTTGATTTCCTTTAGGATTGACTGGTTTGGTCTCCTTGCTGTCCAAGGGACTCTCAAGAGTTTTCTCTAGCACCACAGTTCAAAAGCATCAGTTCTTTGGTGAACAATCTTCTTTCTGTACAACTCTCACATCTGTACGTGTGTGTGTGTGGGGGGGGGTGTTAGTCATTCAGTCATGTCCAACTCTTTGTGATCCCATTAACTGTAGCCCACGAGGCTCCTCTGACCATGGGATTCTCCAGGCAAGAATACTGGAGTGGGTAGCCATTTCCTTCTCCAGGGGATCTTCCTGACCCAGGGATCAAACCCAGGTCTCCTGAATTGCAGGCAGATTCTTTACCATCTGAGCTACAAAGGAAAAACCATAGCTTAGACTATATGGACATTTGTTGGCAAAGTGTTGTCTCTGCTTTTTAATATGCTGTCTAGGTTCTTTATTGTTTTTCTTCCAAGGAGCGTCTTTTAATTTCATGACTGCAGTCACTGTCTGCAGTGATTTTGCAGCCCAAGAAAATAAAATCTGTCACTGTTTCCACTTTTTCCCCATCTATTTGCTGTGAAGTGATGGGACCAGATGCCATGATCTTAGTTTTTTGAATGCTGAATTTCAAACTTTTAATTTCCTCATTAATGAGGTAATTTTAATTTCCTCATTAATTTTAATGAGGTAATTCAAATTTTCAATGTTGAATGTTGAAATTCAACATTGAAATTCAATGTTGAATTTTAAACTCTCTTCTTTCACCCTCATCAAGAGGTTCTTTAGCTTTCTGCCATTAAAGTGATGTCATCTGCATATCGGAGGTTGTTGATGTTTCTCTAAGCAATCATGATTCCAGCTTGTGCTTCTTCCAGCCCAGCGTTTCACATGATATACTCTGCATATAAGTTAAATAAACAGGTGACAATATACAGCCTTGACGAACTTCTTTCCCAATGTTGAACATGACAATTTCATGTCTGGTTCTAACTGTTGCTTCTTGACCTGCATACAGGTTTCTCAGGAGACAGGTAAGGTGGTCTGGTGCTCCCATCTCCAAACAGTTTCCCACAGTTTGTAGTAATCCACACAGTCGAAGGCTTTAGCGTAGTCTATGAAGCAAAAGTAGATGTTTTACTGGAACTCCCTTGCTTTCTCCATGAACCAATGAATATTGGCAATTTGATCTCTGGGTCTTCTGTCTCTTCAAAATCCAGCTTGTAGACCTGAAAGCTGTTGGTTCAAATACTGCTGAAGCCTAGTCTGAAGGATTTTGAGCATAACCTTGCTGGTATGTGAAATGACCACAATTTAACGTTCAGTTCAGTTCAGTTCAGTTGCTCAATCATGTCCGACTCTTTTTGACCCCATGAATCGCAGCACGCCAGGCCTCCCTGTCTGTCACCAACTCCTGGAGTTTACTCAAACTCAAGTTGTTAATCACCCCCTTTAAAGGCCTTATCTCCAAATATAGTCACACAGGCAGTTAGGGCTTCAACATATGAACCTGGGTCGGTGGCTGGGGGGTGGATATAATTCAGTCCATAACAGGGCTCCAATCCACTTCTCAATTTTGGCAGAGAAAATAGCCTGGAAGGAAAACAGGCAAGAAGGGGAGAGGGAAGAAGTAGAGAAGGGGGAAAGTGAAAACAGGGAAAGCTCAGTGAGAAGTGACTTGAAACCCCTTTCTTGACAGCCTCAGATATACCTTCCAACTTAGAGCTGGGAAAGGAGGCTGCCCTGATGAACAGGATCACCCAAAGCACAGAGGCTTTGGAGCCTAGAGGGAACTAGAGAATCTGCACAGAGAAGCAGCTGTTCCAAGTATCTAGAAGCAAATTCCAAAGGCACGAATAAAAATCCATTTCCGGCAAGCAGCAATGCACTAGCCAGGAAGTCAGGCGGAAACGACAGGTTAAAGAATGCACCAGGAAGCCTCTCCCTAAAACCTCTTTTGCCTGACTAATGCTTTCAGTTCAGTTCAGTTACTCAGTCATGTCTGACTCTTTGAGACCCCATGAATCACCGCACGCCAGGCCTCCCTGTCCATCACCAACTCCCGGAGTTTACTCAAACTCATGGCCATTGAGTCAGTGATGCCATTCAGCCATCTCATCTTCTGTCGTCCCCTTCTCCTCCTCCGCCCAGTCCCTCCCAGCATCAGGGTCTTTTCCAATGAGTCAACTCTTCACATGAGGTGGCCAGAGTATTGGAGTTTCAGCTTCAGCATCACTCCTTTCAATGAACACCCAGGACTGATCTCCTTTAGGATGGACTGGTTGGATCTCCTTGCAGTCCAAGGGACTCTCAAGAGTCTTCTCCAACACCACAGTTCCAAAGCATCAATTTTTCGGCGCTCAGCTTTCTTTATAGTCCAACTCTCGCATCCATACACGCCACTGGAAAAACCATAACCTTGACTAGACGGACCTTTGTTGGCAAAGTAATGTCTCTGCTTTAGAGGCATATAAAGTTTATCCTCAGTTCAATGACAGTGTATGTGTTTTTATCATATTAAATTCATGCTAAGAAACTAAAAGGAGCCTGCAGAGTATACAGTCCTATCCCTATTTGCCTTCTTATCCTATCAAATAAGAAAGAAATTGCTGAGTCAAGTAAGAGCAATTTCTCTTTGCATTTGCACTGAAGAGCTTTACGTTCAGAGAGAAAGCTAGCATTGTTTTTTATTGTAAGGACACCTCATTTTTATTGTGCTTCACTTTATTGCACTGTAGAGATGCCATGTCTGTTTACAAATCAAAGGTTTGTTTACTCGCTTTGTGTCCCTGTCCCAATCTGGTAGTTCTCATGATTTTTCGTATTTGTTATGATTGATGATTTTTTTTCCTTTTTTTTTTTGGCCAAGTAGCATGTGGTAATCAGTTTCCTGACCAGGTATTGAACTCGCCTCTTCTGCATCAGAAGCACAGAGTCCTAACCACTGGGCTGCCAGGGCAGTCCCAATCAATGATCTTTAATGTTACTACTGTAATTGCTTTTGGGCTGCCATGAGCCATCCCCAATGAGGTAGTGAACTTAATTGAAAAATGCCGTGTGTGTTCTGACCACTCCACTGACCATCTGTTCTACTCCTCTCCCTATTCTTGGGTCTCCTTATTCCCTGAGATACAACAATATCAAAATTAGGTCAATTAATAACCCTGCAATGGCTTCTAAGGGTTCAAGTGAAAGGAAGGGTCACATATCTCTTAGTTTAAATAGAAAACTAGAAATGATTAAGCTTAGTGGGGAAGGCTTATGTCAAGAGCCGAGATAGGTCTAAAACATAGGCCTTTGATATGAAACAGTTGGCCGAAATGAAAAGTGATACTCCAGTGAACACAGAAAACAAAAGAGCCTTACTGCTGATTTGGAGAAAGTGTTGCTGGTCTGGATAGAAGATCAAACCAGCCACAGCTTCCTTTTAAGCCAAAACCTAATCCAGAGCAAGACCCTAACTCTCCTCAATTCTCTGAAAGCTGAGAGGTGAGAAAGCTGCAGAAGGAAAATTTGAAATATCAGAGGTTGATTAGTGAGGTTTAAGAAATGAAGCCATCTTCATAACATAAAAGTGCAAAGTGAAGCAGTAAATGCTAATGTAGAAGCTGCAGCAAGCTATCCAGAAGATGCAGCTAAAGTAAATAATGAAGGTGGCTACATTAAACAACAGCTTTTCAAGATAGACAAATATCATAGCTAGAGAGGAAAAATCAATGCTTGGCTCCAAAGCTTCAGTACTCGGCTCCAAGGACCAGAGCTCCCTTTTGTTAGGGGCTAATGCCTCTGGTGACTTGAATTTGAAGCAAATGCTTATTTACCATTCCCAAAATCCTAGAGCCTTTAAGAATTCTGCTAAATCTACTCTGCCTCTGTTCTATAAATGGAAAAACAAAATCTGGATGGCAGCACATCTGTTGACAATATCCTTTACTATTTCAAGCCCACTACTGAGATCTAATGCCAAGGGAATAATTAAGGTGGCTACACTAAACAACAGATTCTCAAGGTAGACAAAACAGTTGCCTTTCACAATAGTATTGCTCACTGACAGTGCTTCTGATCACCCAAAATCTCCGATGGAGATGTACCATAACTTGTGCAAAATTTATGTACCAAAACTTGGAAAAAAAGTTGTTTTCATGACTGCTGTCACAACATCCATTCTGAAGTCCATGGATCAAAGAGTCATTTTCATCTTCAAGTCTTATTGGTAACAAATACATTTCATAAGGCTATAGCTGCTGTAGATAGTGATTCCTGTGTTGTATCTGGGCAAAGTCAACTGAAAAACCTTCTGGAAAGGATTCACCTTCTGGATACCTTCAAGAACATATGTGTTTCGTGGGAAGAGGTCCAAATATCAACATTAACAGGAGTTTAGAAGAGTTGATTCCAACACCCATGGATGACTTTATAAAAGGCTCAAGGCTTCAGCAAAGGAAGTTACTACAGATATGGTAGATATAACAGAATCAGAAGTGGAGCCTGAAGATTTGACTGAATTGCTATGATCTCATAATAAAACAGATGAGGAGTTGCTTTTTATGGATTAGCAAAGAAAGCAGTTTCTTGAGATGGATTCTACTCCTGGTAAAGATGCTGTGAAGATTGTTAAAAGGACAACAAAGGTTTTAGAATATTACATAAAGCTGTTAATAAAGCAGAGACAGGTTTTGAGAGGACTGACTCCAATTACAAAAGAAGTTTTACTGTGGGTAAAATGCTATCATCACATGCTACGGAGAAATTGTGAAAGAAAGAGTCAGGCAATGTGGCAAACTTCACTGTCGTTTTATTTTAAAATATTGCCAGAGCCACCCCAATCTTCAGCAACCACCACCCTTGGAAGTCAGCAGCGTCAACATCGAGGCAAAACTCTGCAACAACAAAAAGGTTAGGACTCTCTGAAGAGCCAGATGAAGGTTAGCATTACTTAGTAATAAAATACTTTAAACTATTTATATTGTTTTTGTACACATGCTATTATTGCACACTTAATAAACTACCATATAATGAACATGTAACTTTTATGTGTAGTGGGAAATGAAAAAAAATTATAAGACTCATTTTTTGCGATATTTGCTTTATTGTGGCTGTCTGGAACCAAACCTACAGTATCCCCGAGGTATATCTGCTGAAGTTCTAATACTTTGGCCATCTGATGAAAAAGCCAATTCATTGGAAAAGACCATGATGCTGGGAACGACTAAAGGCAAAACAAGAAGGGAGTGGCACAGGATGAGATGGTTAGAATGCATCACTGACTCCAAGGACAAGAATTTGAGCAAACTCCAGGATATAGGAGGACAGAGGCGCCTGGCATGCTATCATCCATAAGGCTGCAGAGTTGGACACAACTTAATAACTAAACAACAACAACTATACACCTGTACATGGTAGGTAGGCAGCCTTAAACTCAAGCAGAAATGCAGGTAGCCCCTTGTAGGAAAAGTGTGAGGGTTCTGATCGAAATAGACAGAAGTCTATTCTTTAACATCAGTTCTATAGAGACTTCTCCTCTTTCTAGGATGAATAATAGAACAAAATCAGTATGATATCTATGAAAAAAATCTACAGCATGAAGAAAAGCCTTTGTAAATGACCAAATCATTCAGTGGGAAAAGCTTTTACTGAAACAGAAGACAAATGGGTAAATATTTATTCACTTATGTTCCTATAAGGAATTGCCTCTGTTGAATAAGCAACCTCCTTGAAGAGAAGATAAACCAAGATAAGAAGGATGTGTGATGAAACTAACACCCAGGGAGAAGAAATAAAATGGATACATTGGATGGGATAAAAGACAAATTTGCAACTTACTGATCTAGAAGACAAACTAGGAAAAACTCTCAGATCACAAAGGAAGTGAATGCAGAAATGAAAACAATGAGAAAAAATAGGGATAGATATTATAAAAGAAATAATATAGTGAAATGAAACCCACAGATTGGTGGGTGTTCCCCCCAAAATAGTTGAATCCTGTCAAATCACATGGAATAAAAGTATTACTGAGGATAGCATTGAAGTCAATTTTCCCGCACTAAACAAAGCTTTAACTCTAGAAGAGTTCATCACCGTGTTCTGAAAAAGGTAATGAATAGAGAGATCTCTTCCAAGGTACAGTGTGTTAAAATGTTAACATTTAAAGAATAATAAAGATTATGAAAATATCTGCTTGTGGAAAAAAATTACCTTTGAAAAGCAAAAATTAAGTACGATCAATATAAAATGACCTTCATTGTGCTTGTAGATGCTCTTTCTTTGATTTCTACTATGGTTAAGATACACTTAATGCCTTGCCCTGGTTTGCTTTTGTTTTCATTTTTAATTTACCATAGATTGATTATGATGATAGGCAGGTAGGTAGTTAGATAGACAGGTTGACTCCACTCTTGTATATATCTATGCTACTTCTCTTTTTAATTGTTTTTTAATGTACTATAAGATATATTACATATACAGAAGACTGCATAAAAGCATTCATGTATAAATCTCTTCCCCTTGAATTCAGGTAGAATCTATGATTTGACCAAAGCCAGGGAATAAGACGCAGGTGATAATCTTGTCTTCGCTGTGCTACATCATTTAAGGCCCTGTCTTAATAGTCAGAGAGAGAGAGAGACTTTTCTCCTCTGCTGCTTGGAAGAAATAAGCTTCCACATTGCAAGAGGGCCTATGGAATATGCTACCGGATGAGGAAAGCCTGAGCCTGAGCCTTACCTTGAAAGCCCCAGTCAAGTGTCTGATGAAATTCAGTTCAGTTCAGTCGCTCAGTAGTGTCCGACTCTTTGCAACCCCATGGACTGCAGCACGCCAGGCTTCCATGTCCATCACCAACTCCCGGAGCTTACTCAAACTTATGTTCATTGAGTCAGTGATGCCATCCAACCATCTCATCCTCTGTCGTCCCCTTCTCCTCCCGCCTTCACTCCTTCCCAGCATCAGGGTCTTTTCAAATGAGTCAGTTCTTCACATCAGGTGGCCAAAATGTTGGAGTTTCAGCTTCAGCATCAGTCCTCCCAATGAATATTCAGGACTGATCTCCTTTAGGATGGACTGGTTGGATTTCCTTGAAGTCCAAGAGACTCTCAAGAGTCTTCTCCAACACCAGAGTTCAAAAGCATCAATTCTTCAATGCTCAGCTTTCTTTATAGTCCAACTCTCACATCCATACATGACTACTGGAAAAACCATAGCTTTGACTAGACGGACCTTTGTTGGCAAAGTAATGTCTCTGCTTTTTAACATGCTGTCTAGGTTGGTCATAGTTTTACTTCCAGGGAGCAAGCATCTTTTAATTTCATGGCTGCAGTCACCATCTGCAGTGATTTTGGAGCCCAAAAATATTAAGTCTGTCACTGTTTCCATTGTTTCCCCATCTATTTGCCATGAAGTGATGGGACCAGACGCCATGATCTTTGTTTTCTGAATGTTGAGTTTTAAGCCAACTTTTTCACTCTCCTCTTTCACTTTCATCAAGAGACTATTCAGTTCTTCGCTTTCTTATGTAAGTGTGGTGTCATCTGCATATCTGAGGTTATTGATATTTCTCCTTGCAATCTTGATTCCAACTTGTGCTTCATCCAACCTGGCATTTCGCATGATGTACTCTACATAAAAGTTAAATAAGCAGGGTGACAAAATACAACCTTGACATACTCCTTTCCCAGTTTGGAACCAGTCTGTTGTTCCACCCAGTTCTAACTGTTGCTTCTTGACCTGCACACAGATTTTTCTAGAAGCAGGTCAGGTGGTCCAGTATTCCCATCTCTTTAAGAATTTGCAGCCCGTGAAATCTGGGTATAGCTAAGCCTTGCCTGAATTCCCAACATACAGAATTGATGAGATAATGCAATAGCTGGGGGATGAAAGCAACACCCATGTCCATGAAAGAAAGAATGGGTAACAAATTGTGATATATACATGCAATAGGATACTGTTATTCAGCCTTAAAAAGAAAGGACATTTTGACATACACTACAGTATCAATGGGGGCTTCAATTCCCTGGTAGCTTAGAGGTTAAAGTGTCTGCCTCCAATGCGGGAGACCCTGGTTCGATCCCTGGGTCAGGAAGATCCCCTGGAGAAGGAAATGGCAACCCACTCCAGTATTCTTGCCTGGAGAATCCCATGGATGGAGGAGCCTGGTAGGCTACAGTCCACGGGGTCACAAAGAGTCAGACATGACTGAGCAACTTCACTTTACAGTATCGATGAATCTTGATTCAGTTATGCTAAGTGAAATAAATCAAATACACAAAACAAATACAGATTGACTCTACTTATATGAGGTACTCAGAAGTGTTAAGGACGTTAATGAATTAAAGCCCTTAACTCTTTACATTAAAGCCCTTAATATTGTGAATGCTCTTTATCAAGTTGCAAAAGTTCAAAGCGCTGATGAAAGAAATCATAGACTATGTAAACGAATTGAGACATATTATGTTAATTAATTGAAAGACTCAGCATAATAAAGATGTCAGTCCTCCCAGAAATCAAAACATAGGTTTAGCACAACTCCTATCAAAATCGCAAGATTTTTTGCAGATAGACAATATTATTCTAAAGCAATGTATATGGAAAAGCAAGGAAACTAAAACAGTTAAAGCAAGTTTCAAAAAGAAGTCAAAAGTAGGAGTAACTCATTTATTTGATTTCATGACATTATATAACTATAGGAATCAAGACTCTGTGGTAATATTGAAGAGATAGACATACCGATCAATGGAACAGGAACAAAGGAACCAAAAATCGACCCATATAAATATACCCAACTAATTTTTCACAAAGATGAAAGAAACAATTTAGTGGAGGAGAGCTGTTCAACCAAGCAATGGTGGAGTAACTGGACATCCAAAAGCAAAAAAAGAAAGCAGCAAGAAAGGGAATGAGGGAAGGAAACCTAGTTTCACAAAACTTATACAAAAACTAATTCAGGATGGATCACAGTGAAAGGACTAGCAATGTAAGTAGAAAATAGGCAAAAGACATGAAGAGACATTTTGCCAAAGATAATGTACAGGTGGCAAATAAACACATGGAAATGTGTTATACATCATGAGCCATTAAGGGAATGAAAATTAAAAGCACAGTGAGGTATCACTATACAGCTATCAGAGTGGCTAATATAATAGACCGGAATCAC
Source organism: Cervus elaphus (assembly GCF_910594005.1). Classification (NCBI taxonomy): domain Eukaryota; kingdom Metazoa; phylum Chordata; class Mammalia; order Artiodactyla; family Cervidae; genus Cervus; species Cervus elaphus. The sequence continues at coordinate 80,168,482 of NC_057815.1, read as the reverse complement.
TACATTGCTGGTGAGAACATACAATAATAGAGCCACTCTGGAAAACTATTTAGAGGTTTCTTAAAAAGCTAAAATGCAAATACCATATGACTCAGGGATTGCACTCCTGGACACTGACCCCCTAGAAAAGAATATTTATGTTCACACAAAAATCTGTACAGGAATGTTGATAGCCAATTCCAATGCAAAAGTTTCCATGCTAAGTGATCCCATTAGTGTAACATTCTTTTTTAAATTTATTTTTATTTTTTAAATCTGTATTTATTTATTTGACTACACTGGATCTTCCCTAGTAGCTCAGCTGGTAAAGCGTCTGCCTGCAATGCAGGAGACCTGGGTTCAGTCCCTGGGTTGGGAAGCTCCCCTGGAGAAAGAAATGGCAACCCACTCCAGTATTCTTGCCTAGAGAATTCCATGGACAGAGGAGCCTGGAGAGCTATGGTCTTTGGGGTCACAGAGAGTTGGACATGACTGAGTGATTAACACGCACACACACTGGGTCTTAGCTACAGCACACATGATCTTTGATCTTCATTGTGGCATCTTTAGTTACAGCATGCAGGATCTTTAGTTGTGGTATGTGGGATCTAGTTCCCCAATCAAGGATCGAACCTGGGCCGCCCACACTGGGGGTGTGTAGTTTTAGCCACTGGACCATCAGGGAAGTCCTGTGTGACATTCTTGAAATGGTAAAATTAGAAATGAAGAACAGATTACTAGTGGTTCCCAGGGTTGAAGGAGAGGGGAGGGAGGAGGGAAGTGGGCGTGGCTATAAAAGGGCAACATGGCTAGGGAAATATCCAGTATCTTGACTAGATCAATATCAAGATATTGTGATAATGTGCTATGTTTGTACGAGATGTTACCATTGGTGGAAACTGGGTAAAAGGTAAATGAGATTTCTCTGTATTATATCTTGTAATTGCATGAGAATCTACAATTATCTCAAAATTAAAGTTTAATTTTTTTAAAAGTTATATAATGACAAGCAAATAAAATTGCAAACTTGGGTTTGGATCCTAGACGGAAAACCAAACCAAACTAAGAGCTCTAAAGGATTATTTGGAGTAGAATTGGGGAGATTTAAATACGATTGTATGCTGAACAGTATTTATTGTACAAGTTAAATTTTTGAGTGTGATCATAGTGTTATGACTATATAGGAGCCTATATAACTCCTTGTTACCCTGAATTATTTAGTACAATAAATTATTTAGGGATAACACGTACCAACACCTGCACCTAAATCTCAAGTAATTTGTAAATAAGTTTTTTTTTTAACTCTCAAATAATTGAGGGGGGGGGGGGGGGAAAGAGGGAGAAAGTAAGCAAGCCAAGCAGCCAACATAGAACATTCCTGAAAGATAAACAGACAAGAGTGATGATGAGGGAAACAGCCTCCATAATCAATAGTTATGAAAGTTATGAACTCTGTCCCATACCAGGAATCTTTCACGCCCTGCTTGCCTAGACGAACATTGCCTACTTTTCTATTCCTATAGATAAATGCTGTAGACTTTTTATAAAACATTTTACTGATCAGATACTGGAAACTTTTTCAAATGTATATTATCAGTATCTTTAAACAGGGTTTTTCAAGTTGGCCAACGTATAGCTACAAAGTTTACCTTCCCCTCCTGTCCAAATGCCCTAGGGTCTCATCTTCCCCAGTGAAGTGCTAGGCAGTTCCCAGAGATGGCTTTCAACTGTACTCTCCTTGAAGTGTTGTGATACTGTGGTAAATGCAGGTGTTGGGATGTAGTGGTCCCCAGGTCCGAGCAATAAACGTTCTCCTCCTGCCATAATGTAGTCAGATAAGGAGCAAGGCCTTGTTTAAAAATGTTAAGTGAGTCATGTTTTTTCCTTCACAGTGGTTTCTTCAGGAAAGTAGAACTGTTTCAAAAATGTAAGGAGAAATCTTTTTTTAACCTTCTGTAATGAATAATTTATCTCGTATGTGTGTTTTAATTTATTTTCAAAGTTATTCGGATATGTGGTATGTGTTTTGTGTTTCTCTCTGTGTATGTGTTCATTTGTTGTTTAAAATAATACTCTACCCTAGAATCCTAGGGAGAGTGAGTAAGAGACATACCAAGAACTCAGTGGAACAAAAATTCAGTCTTTCAGGGAAGTCATTTGAAACAGAAGTCATAAACATCCACAGCCTCTGACCTGCCAGTTTCCATGTAAGGAACCCATCGTAAAGTTATAATTTAAAATGTGGACAAAGATTTATCCACAAAAGTTCACTGACACATTATAAAAGCAAATACTATATGAATAATCTGATGTTCCAATTTAGAGGAATAGTTGACTTATTATACATGCAGGCATTTAGATAGGAAACTGTACATTCTTTATTATTATCTTATAATCAATAAAAGTGAATATTTTAATTACTTTGGAAATGTTTTATATGAGAAATGAAATAAATATAAACTATTTTATGGGCAACAGAACTAAAACTGATGCATCATTTCCAGCTTCCAACTGTGTTCCAATCTCTCATATTCTATTTCCTCTTTGGAGTCTGTTACTCGGCTCTTTCCCGATTTAGCTTTGAGGAATTTCCTATCAGAAAACAATGCCTCTCTGGTCATGGGTGTAATGATATCTTGTGCATTGATTTCTTTTATTGACCCTTATATCCCTAGTTCACTGGCACAGAAAAACAGAAAAGTGTAAATGATTAATAAATGCCTTGAGAAGAAATTACCACCACCATCCTCCAGAAACCATTTTAGAAAAAAAGGATATGTACATGCAGAGTTTTGAAAGATCATTATTAGTTTAACATAATTCTTACATGGTGTATCCCCTACAGAATCTCCTTCAGGAAAGCCTGGAGGATTAGCCATAGTTCAGAACATGAAGATTACTCTGTTACAAGAAAGTAATCAGTCCCATGTTATTCATCCAAGCAATGTTTTACTTAGAAAATCCAGAAATAAATTCATTTTGGTCTGGCAGAAACTGAGGTGAAAGTATGATATTTTTGGTGGATGAAATGCTGAATGTTCTATTTGAAACTGAAAATTGTTTTGTCTTAACAATCACAGGCATTAATGACAGCATCACACGAAAAAGAAAAACACAGACAAAGGTTTTAGAAACCCAGAATGTGTCTTACTAGATATGATAAAAAATTTAAGGGAGTGACACCATTACCAACACACACACACACACACACACACACACACACACACACACACACCCTTTCCATTCCCTTTTATAGTAAAGCAGCTTTTAATTTACTTGATTTTGTCATTGTGATAATCCTCATTTAGGCTGTTTCCAATCTATAAAAAATTGTATCTTCTCCCCCAAAGGAATTTTATTGAGCCATTTCCAACAAACTACACATGTTCTGTGAAAACATTATTAAAATCGGGACTCACTCTCCCCCTCCCCACTTCCACCTCTGTCTGCCCCATGAAAGACAATTTCACTCACACTTGTATCTGAAAAAACATTTGCAATGAAACAGATATAGTTATGGAAAATAATACTCTTGTATAAAAGACAAATCATGTCAACGTCAATTGTGGACAACCAGGGAAACGAAACATTTATTTAACTGCCTTTTGGGGAAATTATAGTATAAAATCCAATGAGGAACACTGGAAATGTATCTCCTGTTCTTCCCACCAAGTTAGCTCAGACCACAGTTCTGGACACTTCCTCTTTCGTGTCTCAGATTTTGTCTGCTTTCCACTGCAGCTGTGAGAATTTCCACACCTGGCAAGCAGCAGGAACTCACACATAAGAGGCTTTTGAACTCACAGTCTTCCAAACAGCAATCCTCTATTTGTTCCAAAATGTAGATAAGACAAACAACTATACAATGCCATGATTAGGATTTTTTTAAGGATCCCAACCTCCTGAAAGGTTTAACATTGTTGCATTCAAACATCAACCCTGCAAAAATCTGACTAAGAAATTCATTCAATGTGCAAGTGTTGGACAGAAGCAGAGTTAAGCAGGAATGTTGTAATGCTAAAGCATAATTTTCAACAACTTCAACATGACTGCCACAGAAATCAAGAATGAACATACTCTAAGATTTTATTCAACTCATTAATTATTGAAAGAATCGGTAAGATGATAAAGCTGGTCCAAAGGAAAGTTGGAGAAACAGAGATTTTATACTCAGTCAAAGGAAAGCGGAAATGGATTTACCAGTTTAACAGATATGAACTGGTTAATAGCCTACAGTGCGTTAATCTCTGGGAGTATTTTTTTTTACTAAACAAATCTATGAGTTAATGTACAACTTTAGTGTCTCATCTCTAATCAAATAGTAACTAGCAAAGTCAAACAGGTGAATTCTCAGACATAGATGTGTGTTGTATGTTTAGTCGCTCAGTCGTGTCGATTCTTTGAGACCCCATGGACTGTAGCCCGCCAGGCTCCTCTGTCCATGGGGATTCTCCAGGCAAGAAGACTGGAGTGGGTTGCCATGCCTTCCTCCAGGGCAGACATAGATAGTTAAATGTAATAGTTATTAGGTGAGCATGTTAAACAATAACACTGTTGCCTTCTTACTGTGTTTCAAGTTTTGGATGATCTTTCTTAATAATAATGTCTTCAAAAGAGTTTAGAAGAGAATGTACCAAGAGAAATCATAATGTATTATTTACCTTGGTAAAATATTCTGACCCTTAGCTCTGTCAGCTCAAAAACCGATTTTTTTTCCCACTCAGTGTGCCTGTACACTAACTCAGCTCACACGAAACAAATCTACAAATCAAACAAAAACAATCTGTTTACATTAAAAACATAACTCTTATATCCTATGGCTGGTACATTCTTTCCTCTAAGGAAAGCAGTAAATTGGGTCAATTTGTCATCTCAATGGGGCTTCCCTGGTAGCTCAGCTGGTAAATAATCTGCCTGCCATGTAGGAGACCTGGATTCGATCTCTGGGTCGGGAAGATCCAGTGGAGGAGGGCATGGTGGCCCATTCCAGTATTCTTGCCTGGAGAATCCCCACGGACAGAGGAGCAGCTAAGGATAGCACAGTATCATCTCAATATTTCTTGATGAGCTGTAGTGAAACTAACTAGGAAAATCAGGTTGCAATGCTGTGAAAATGCCCCCTGCCTCCCCATTTTTCCAAATGAAGTTGAGGGGAACATCTCCTTTCTTCAAGAGCAGAAAAAATGAGTATGGCCACAAAATGTCCAGGTTCTTGACCGGCATTTGGGAAGAGGGAAGTGAAGTGAGTGAAAGTCGCTTAGTTGGGTCCGACTCTTTGTGACCCCATGAACTGTAAGTCCATGGAATTCTCCAGGCCAGAATACTGGAGAGGGTGGCCTATCCCTTCTCCAGGGGAATCTTCCCAACCCAGGAATCAAACTGAGGTCTCCTGCATTGCAGGTGGATTCTTTACCAACTGAGCTATGAGGGAAGACTGGAGAGGGAAGGCAAGTACTTTTACTTCTTGCTAGTGGACAGGCTTTACCAAAGAAAACTCATTGTCAAGGACAGTATTGGAAACTTCCATAGATTCCAAGGCAGTTTCCAAAACTAAGCTCCTGCCTCCGGGCTGAGTCTGAGGTCAGTCTGAATAGTGCAATGAGCCAAGGGCATAGTTGCAAAGCCTGTTATTACTGTCGGCAGTCTTCCCAGGAGCCTCCCCATACAACCCGCATGTCCACACACCCCACTCCTTTTTCTACCCACCCCCTTCATTCTTCACCACGCATGTCCTCCTCCCTCTGAGAACTGTCCCTTATTTTGGTGGAGTGGTGTGGGAGGAGAGGGAGAAACAGTGGCAGCTACCCTGAAACTCACTGAGCTTGGAGTATATCCCAAGGCCAGAACTCCTCACTGGGTGACCTCCCCCTGCACTCCTCGGCTTCCTTTAGCCAATATCATGCTTTGTGTGCTCAGCTGTGTCCGACTTTTTACAACCCATGGACTGTAGCCCACCAGGCTTCTCTGTCCATGGATTCTCCAGGCAAGAATACTGGAGTAGGTTGCTGTTTCCTACTCCAGGGGATCTTCCCAACCAAGGGATCGAACCCACATTACTTGCATCTCCTACATTGGCACTCAGATTCTTTACCACTGCACCACCTGGGGAGCCCAAATCATTCAATAGCTGAATTGCTTTTGCAGCTCAGAAGTTAAGGACATCCAGACATCTCCAAAATCTTGCCTTTGAAAATGGATAAGTAGGGGGAGATTATAATCCAGGGCTCTTCCTTCCCCAAACAGAATAAACATGGGAAATGCCACACTGAATCTCTTTGACCTTTTTCTAGGTTTCATCAGATCTAATGCTTCCTCTGATTGACTCAGTCCTTCTTGGTCTGTGATCTTATCCAAGGTTAACATACTTACTTTCTTATTCTTCTAGTGTGAAAATGGTTATGATTCTTAAGTGTTTAAATTCTCCAAGCCAGGCTTCAGCAATACATGAACCGAGAACTTCCAGATGTTCAAGCTGGTTTTAGAAAAGGCAGAGGAACCAGAGATCAAATTGCCAATATCCGCTGGATCATCAAAAAAGCAAGAGAGTTCCAGAAAAACATCTATTTCTGCTTTATTGACTACACCAAAGCCTTCGACTGTGTGGATCACAATAAACTGTGGAAAATTCTGAAAGAGATGGGAATACCAGACCACCTGACCTGCCTCTTGAGAAACCTGTATGCAGGTCAGGAAGTAACAGTTAGAACTGGACATGGAACAACAGACTGGTTCCAAATAGGAAAAGGAGTACGTCAAGGCTGTATATTGTCACCCTGCTTATTTAACTTATATGTAGAGTACATCATGAGAAATGCTAGTTTGGAAGAAGCACAAGCTGGAATCAAGATTGCCGGGAGAAATATCAATAACCTCGGATATGCAGATGACACCACTCTTATGGCAGAAAGTGAAGAGGAACTGAAGAGCCTCTTGATGAAAGTGAAAGAGGAGAGTGAAAAAGCTGGTTTAAAGCTCAACATTCAGAAAACTAAGATCATGGCATCTGGTCCCATCACTTCATGGGAAATAGATGGGGAGACAGTGGAAACAGTGTCAGACTTCATTTTTGGGGGCTCCAAAATCACTGCAGATGGTGACTGCAGCCATGAAATGAAAAGACGCTTACTCCTTGGAAGGAAAGTTATGACCAACCTAGATAGCATATTAAAAAGCAGAGACATTACTTTGCCAACAAAGGTCCATCTAGGCAAGGCTATGGTTTTTCCAGTGGTCATGTATGGATGTGAGAGTTGGACTGTGAAGAGAGCTGAGCACGAAAAATTGATGCTTTTGAACTGTGGTGTTGGAGAAGACTCTTGAGAGTCCCTCGGACTGCAAGGAGATCCAACCAGTCCATCCTAAAGGAGATCAGTCCTGGGTGTTCATTGGAAGGACTGGTGCTGAAGCTGAAACTCCAATACTTTGGCCACCTGATGTGAAGAGTTGACTCATTGGAAAAGACCCTGATGCTGGGAAGGATTGGGGGCAGGAGGAGAAGGGGACGACAGAGGATGAGATGGCTGGATGGCATCACTGACTCGATGGACATGAGTTTGAGTAAACTCCGGGAGTTGGTGATGGACAGGGAGGCCTGGCGTGCTGTGATTCATGGGGTCGCAGAGAGTCGGACACGACTGAGCGACTGAACTGAACTGAACTGAACTGACGGCATCACATGGCCTTCCCTGGCAGCTCAGACAGTAAAGAATCTGCCTGCAGTGCAGAAGACCTGGGTTCAATTCCTGTGTCTGAAAGATCCTCGAGTCGGAAATGGTAACCCATCCCAGTATTCTTGCCTGGAGAATCCCACGGACAGAGGAACCTGGTGGGCTACAGTCCAAAGGGCCACAAAGAGTCAGACATGACTGAGCGACTAATACACACATGCACACACACACACTCACATTCCATTGCCAACTCTAGATTGGCATGTGTAAAATTTGTTAAGTTCAAATAATTGCAAAAGATACAATTCTGCCTAACTATTTATCTAGTACCCCACTCATGATACTAGAGAAAAGTGTGAGCATCAACAAAGGCCCTGTACAGCTAAACATAAATAAATAAACAAAACTTTTTAAAAAATCTAACAATATGCATCATGAAAACGATCTCATTTGTGAATGTTAACTTTAAAATAAACATAGAGATCATAGATGGGTAGATAGACAAATGAATGAATGAAAAAAGAGAGAAATGATAGAGCCCTGAGTCTTGTTTTGAATTTGCTATCTAAATAAAGTTAGATGGAATCACCTGGAAAATTTCTTTCTGAATCTGTCCTTTTTCACCAAGAAATTCTCCCTTAGCAGCTATGAATTCTTTAATTGGTTCCTTTGGAATCTTGGAGACTACCTAGTGTGGGAAGTTGCATTCTGTTATTTTCAGAGCATCCCATTGGTTGCAACTGTTGCTGCACTCTGTTCATGTGGAAGGGGATCGCACAAGGGCCTAAATATCATCTTCAAGGCTGATTGCCACACATGCATGATCGTCGTTCAATACATATGTTTTGAATGAAATAATTATGTCATACCTTTATAGTTTAAGACTTAGAGAGCCATCTTATCTCTAAATAATTTAACACTTAGAGACCCTCCCACCCCCATATTGGACACCCTACAAGGTGAATCATTTCAGTTTTCAAATAGAATGGGAAAAACAGCAACCCAGAAATGATATAGTCATGATATTTTTGCTCATTTCGAATACTAATGTAGGACACTGGAAAATATTTTAAATTAGCAGCATTTCAGGAAACTTAGGTAGTGTGGTTGCTGTAATATCAGGTAACCCTATTAATCAGAATTTTCAGTTCCTTCCACTTGTATAGAGCTTCCAATTGTAGAAAAAATTTTCATATATATGATCTCATTTGCACTCATAAAAGCTCTGAGAAGACAGGATTGATTTTATTCCAACTTTACCTATGAGGATACTTGACTAGGTCCCAATTTTATTTTTTTTCTAAACTTTTTTGGCCACGTTTTGCAGCATGCAGGATCTTAGTTCCCCAACCAGAGATCAAATCCTTGCTCCCTGCATTGGGAGCTCTGAGTCTTAACCACATCTGTGTGTGTGTGTGTGTGTGTGTGTGTGTGTGTGCGCGTGCATTCAGTTGTGTCTGATTCTTTGTGACTCCATGAACTGTAGCCTACCAAGCTCCTCTGTCCATGGAATTTTCCAGGCAAGAATACTGGAGCAGGTTGCCATTTCCTACTCCAGGGGATGTTCCTGACCCAGGGATCAAACCCACATCTCCTGCATCTCCTGCATCTCCTGCATTGGCAGCAGGATTCTTTACGACTGTGCCACTTGGGTAGGTCCCACTTTCAATAAGCCTAACCAGGGTAAAACCTTATTTTCTGATTCCTATTCCAGGAAGGGTATGAACTATCAGAAAAGGCTTTGAGGAGGAATTTGCATAGGGTAGGTGGGTTTTGCTACAGAAAAGACAACCCTAACATCTCAATGGCTCAAAACAACAGAGATTTGTCACGTAAGTCCAACACAGGTGGGTTGACTTTTCAAGGCAAATACCCTCCATACAGCTCTTCAGTGATCCACCCTTTTAAAGCTGCCCCATGGTTACCACGTGGAGAAGAGGGTCTTTCAATGGAAGTCAAATGCTTTGGTTTTACAACAACATTTGCTGCCCCCCCCCCCCACCATAGCCTGTGGGCCAGAACTAGTCATAACATGCTCTCTGACTGAAAGGTGTTGGTGTGCAGACTGGAAAAGAATTCCCAGACAGGAGGCAGGATGAAAGGAGAATAAAATTTATTAGAATGGTGGAGGAGGGGAATTGCTGCCAGTGCAGCAGGCCAGCTTCCTGAAAATCAGAGATAGCTGACCCCTCACGTGGCTGTTTAGTCTGCTTTTATAGCTGGAGAACAAAGGAACAGGGTAGGGGTCTTGCAAATCATTTGCTGATTGGATGAGGTATGTGTGCACTCCCTATATAGGGGTGAATGAAGAGTAAGACATACCTTTCCTTGTATGGGACAGGAAGGGGACAGGCCATGTTACACAGGAGGGCTCAAAAATTCCACAGTGGTTACAACCTGGCGGGAAGGGCCATAAGGGTCTGGGTTTTTTCCTGTTCCTACACTTCAAGACCTTTCCTGCTCATCTTGTTCTTTTTTAATATTTATTATTATTTTTTTAATGTTGGCTGCATCAGGTCTTGGGCTTTCGAGGTGGCCCAGTGGTAAAGAATCCACCTGCCAAGCAGGAGATGCAGTTTTGATCCCTGGGTCGGGAAGATCCCCTTTCAGAGGAGGAAAAGGCAACCTACTCCAGTATGCTTGCCTGAAAAATCCCAGGGACAGAAGAGTCTGGTGGGCTACAGTCCATAGGCTTGCCTAACAGTCAGACACGACTTACTGACTGGGCATGCCTGCATCAGATCTTAGTTGTGGCACATAGAGCCTCAGTTGCTGCTTGTGGACCTCTCTGTAGTTGAGGCACGGGGCTTGGTTGTTCCAAGGCATGTGGGCTCTTAGTTCCCTGACCAGGGATCAAATGTGTCCCCTGCTTTGCAAGGCAGATTCTTAACCACTGGACAACCAAAGAAGTCCCCTCATCTTGTTTTTTTTGTCCTCAGGGTGCCGTATAAGGGGACAGGGAAGTATAAGTTTCCTGTGTCCCCAGGGCATGGGTGAGCACCCACACTCCCCACCATGAATAAATATCAAAGAATAAATAGTATTTGTAGAAGCAGGAGGAGGCCCCTCAAGGACACTAATGAAAATGGTGAAATACACACACAGCATCAAACCTTTCTGAAAGCCCAATGCTGGGTTCTCTCACATACATTTTTATTAGTTGATCCTGACAACAGCCTGGAAGGTGAATATTGTTCCTTGTTTTATGGTTTAGGAAACTTAAGTTTATAGATGTGAGAAATGGAATATTTCCTGCCATATCATTAAATGAGGATGTCACAATCATCAGTAATTGCAGCCCTCCAGTGTGGGATGGGGAGCCCTGAGGGGACTCAGGAAGGAGAAGAATACCTGCATCTAGATGCTGGGAAAGACTGAAGGCAGGAGGAGAAGGGGACGACAGAGGGTGAGATGGTTGGATGGCATCACAGACTTGACGGACATGAGTTTGAGTAAGCTCCAGGAGTTGGTGATGGACAGGGGAGGCCTGGTGTGCTGCAGTCCATGGGATTGCTAAGAATTGGACATGACTGAGCTGAGCGACTGAACTGAACTGAGCAGCCATCTGACTGTAGCCACTCCCCATAGTGAGCCCTGAGGCAAGGAAGCTCGGGAAGTGAAAACAAAGGATACTGGCCACAGACTAACTAAGGTGTATATACAAGGAACAAAGCTGGTGGAAGTGATGGCATTCCAGTTGAGCTATTCCAAATCCTAAAAGATGATGCTGTGAAAGTGCTGCACTCAATATGCCAGCAAATTTGGGAAACTCAGCAGTGGCCACAGGACTGGAAAAGGTCAGTTTTCATTCCAATCCCAAAGAGAGGCAATGCCAAAGAATGCTCGAACTACCACACAATTGCACTCATCTCACACGCTAGCAAAGTAATACTCAAAATTCTCCAAGTCAGGCTTCAACAGTATGTGAACCGTGAACTTTCATGTGTCCAAGCTGGATTTAGAAAAAGCAGAGGAACCAGAGATCAAATAGCCAACATCCATTGGATCATTGAAAAAACAAGAGAGTTCCAGAAAAACATTTACTTCTGCTTTATTGACTACGCCAAAACCTTCGACTGTGCGGATCACAACAAACTGGAAAATTCTTCAAGAGATGGGAATACCAGACCACCTGACCTGCCACCTGAGAAACCTGTATGCAGGTCAAGAAGCAACAGTTAGAACTGGACATGGAACAACAGACTGGTTCCAAATAGGAAAAGGAGTACATCAAGGCTGTATATTGTCACCCTGCTTATTTAACTTATATGCAGAGTACATCATGTGAAATGCTGGGCTGGATGAAGCACAAGCTGAAATCAAGACTGCTGGGAGAAATATCAATAGCCTCAGATATGCAAATGACACCATCCTTATGGCAGAAAGCAAAGAAGAACTAAAGAGCCTCTTGTTGAAAGTGAAAGAGGAGAGTGAAAAAGTTGGCTGAAAACTCAACATTGAGAAAACTAAGATCATGGCATCTGGTCCCATCACTTCATGGCAAATAGATGGGGAAACAATGGAAATAGTGAGAGACTTTACATTTTCGTGCTCCAAAATCATTGCAGATGGTTACTGCAGCCATGAAATTAAAAGACACGTACTCTTTGAAAGAAAAGTTATGACCAACATAGACAGCATATTAAAAAGCAGAGTCATCACTTTGCTAACAAAGGTCCGTCTAGTCAAAGCTGTCATTTTTCCAGCAGTCATGTATGGATGTGAAAAGAAGGCTGAGTGCCGAAGAATTGATGCTTTTGAACTGTGGTGTTGGAGAAGACTCTTGAGAGTCCCTTGGACTGCAAAGGGATCCAACCAGTCCGTCCTAAAGGAAATCAGTCCTGAATATTCATTGGAAAGACTGATGCTGAAGCTGAAACTCCAATACTGTGGCCACCTGATGCGAAGAACTGACTCATTTGAAAAGACCCTGATGCTGGGAAAGATTAAAAGGCAGAAGGAGAAGGGGATGACAGAGGATGAGATGGTTGGATGGCATCACTGACTCAATAGACATGAGTTTGAGTAAGCTCCAGGACAGGGAAGTCTGGCATGCTGCAGTCCACGGGGTTGAAAAGAGTTGGACACGACTGAATGACTGAACTGAACTGATATCAAAGGAATGATTTCAATGAGCCCAGACTCTTGCATCTTCCCATACCTAGAAAAGTGCTAAATTCCTTAACTTGGGAATATCTGGTTTTAATTAACAATAATCTCTTGATGTTCAGGCTACCTATCCTTTACTGCAAAACTTCTGGATAACCTGGCTCCTTCCCTCACCTCCTTGGAGCAGTTCTCTCAGAGTCACTTGAGATGCTGACTCCCCGGCCTGAAGTCCTAAAAATTCCCACCAAGTAAAACATAACTCTCAACTTTTAGGTTGTGAATATTTTTTAAGTTGACAGAAACTACAAAACTTGCCCCAGAGTTCATATTAGTAAGTGGAGGAAAGTCTAACTCTCTTGCGCTTCCTTTTCTCCATCTCTCAGCTTGACATAATGATTTCTTCACCATCGCATACAGGATTTATGTTTATGGAGTGTAGGGAATCACTGGGGAGTGATACAGAAGAGCTGGCCATTCTACTGGCACTGATTTCTTTAGCAAGCTGGGTGGTGAGCACATAAATGTGTAGCTAATTTCTTTTATATCTTAAATATTTCAAAATACTTTTTTAAAAAAGAGAAGGGGGCAGATAGAATCAAAAACTCCTGACAGTTTCTTAAAGATGTTAAGTATTTTTTAAAAATAGATCAGCAATGAGAAAGCAGGAAATACATTATTGTTAACATTTATTAAGCACATACTACGTCCTAGATAGTTTTTTAAAATTTATCTCTGTCCTAATTTATCTCACTCCAACATGCTACCAATTAGGTAGATATAATCATTATCCTTATTTTAATATAAGATCAAAAACTGAAGAAAAATTCAATACATTATTTAAAGTCAAGTAATCTATAAAGCAGAAAAACTAGATTGAAACAAAGCACTCTGGTTTCAGGATGTGTACACATAAAATCCATCACCTGGCAATACCTCCCCTAAAAAGGTGAAGGATGAGTCAGGTTTGCAGCGGTGGGTCAAAATCTCTCAGGCATCTCCTGCTTGTTACATTCCTTACAGGTTTGCATGTAGTTCCGCGGGGAATTCAAAACAGCTTTCTTGCAACATTGACAGCAAAAGAGATGATGTGCTTGGCAGAAGTTTCAAAAAAAATATTTAAATATACGGGTTTGACTTCCTTGGACTGGTTGAAGAGGTAGGTGATAAGAGGGTTCTACTTTTGATGGAAACTTCCTTGGCAAGTCCGGTGGAGTCAGGGAAGGATTTAAGAATTCTCGAAGGTCAAGTGATTTCGTTGAGTTGGGATTTCGCTCCGGCTTGCATAGGTAAGCTATAAGAACACAGTGTGGAATTACTGCTGTTGCTGCTACACACACACACACACACACACACACTTCAGGAACACACACGCACACCCCAGTTTACACACACACACGCCCCAGTTCACACACACACACCAGGTCAGGAACACACACACCCACCAGTTTACAGACACACACGCCCCAGTTCACACACACCCCAGTACACACACACACACCAGTTTACAGACACACACGCCCCAGTTCACACACACCCCAGTACACACACACACACACTTTACAGACACACACGTCCCAGTTCACACACACCCCAGTACACACACACACACACACACACCAGTTTACAGACACACACACGCCCCAGTTCACACACACACACACACGTCAGGAACACACACACATACACCCCAGTTTACACACACACACACGCCCCAGTACACACACACACACACACACACACACACACACACACACGAGTTCAGGACCGCGGTGTAAAGAACCCAGGTGGGATTCCCACCACGGAGGGCGGAAGCGCCCCGGGAGAGCCCCAGACAGGCCGCCTCGCGCATGCGCCACAGCGCGCTCGGGTGGAGGACCGCCGCCAGGGGACGCCCCCGCGCGACTCGGCCCCTCTGTCCGCTCCCCGCCCGCTCCCCGCCCCTCGCTCCCCCGCGAGCAGAGAAGGCGGAAGTAGGGGTGTCCACCTCTGGGGCTCGGGCTCCGGGCGCCCAGGGGCCGCAGCAGTGGCGGCCTTCAAGTTAGGAGATCGGCTTTCCGGCCACTTCGGCGCGGAGCGCGGCGCCTTCCTCTCCTGGCGCCTTGGCCGAGCGGAGTCGTGCGGCCGGGTGGAGTCGGCGGCCCAGCGAACCCGAACGGTGAGTTTTCTGGCGGCTCCTGGAGGTCGCGGCCTCGCTCCCTACGAGCGGGGACGTCTCCGTCTCTCCTCTCGCTTCCCACGGGTTGGGGTTGCCGCGCCTGTCCGCTGGCTTCTGACGGGTTGGGGATGCCGCCCCTGTCCCCTCGCTTCCCGAGGGCTGGGGACGCCGCCTCCTCTCCCCTGGGCTCCTACAGGTTGGGGACCCCGCCCCCTGACCCCTCCGCTCCGCCGGCCAGCGGGCACCTCCTCCCCGAGCCACTCCATCCCCCAGCGGGAGTCGCGCGCCAGCTTCCTCCGCCCGACCTGCCCGACTCGGCGCATTCCCTTCCCAGAAGAGGAAATCGCCTCCTGGATTTTCCCGTCGCTCGGATGTTACCAACTTTAAAAACAAAACAAAAAAAAAATCCTTGTTAAGTTCGTGGCGACTCCCTCTATCACTGTCATGGGAAAGCTATTTTGAGGCTCCGTGTTGAACTCGGTAGACTTC
This sequence comes from Cervus elaphus, assembly GCF_910594005.1. Taxonomy (NCBI): domain Eukaryota; kingdom Metazoa; phylum Chordata; class Mammalia; order Artiodactyla; family Cervidae; genus Cervus; species Cervus elaphus. The sequence continues at coordinate 80,153,083 of NC_057815.1, read as the reverse complement.
CCAGGCAGCAAGCTTTAAAAAAAAAAAATGTTCAGCTGACACGAATGTTTCCTCCCCCGCGCCTGCACTTGGGAGTTCTAGCGATTGTTCCAGACGCTGGGTTGATAAAGCTGTTCCTAGTATTTGGCTTCGGGGGAACTCCAAATGAGAGTTAGGACTGTCTTGAGTGAACAGAAAGTACCTACAAGTTTTAGCAGCTTGAGTCTGTAATATGTGCGTGTTTTCTCTGGTTTCTCGGGAGAGTAATTTACTAAATGTCTTGCTGCACACTGGCATAGAAACAAGAAAAGCTTTCTGAGTGTTGGCCTTGAGAGTCTGGCCACAGGCGTTTTGTCCATCCACTTGTGATTACTGGGGAAGGGAGAAGGGGCTTTTCTGATCTGAAGCCTGGGGGTGGGGTGAGGACGTTGTGGCCCCTTTCGTGACTGCAGGAAGGACTGTGTCTCAGGCACTTGTTGCCCATGTGAAGATTAGCGTTTCAACCTGCATGCGCTGCATACGGCACAGCGTTTCAGAATTGTAACTTGAGGGCTTTTCTGTGACAGATTTGAATACGCGATAAATTTGTGGCCACTTGGATTTTGAAAGAAGTTGTTCAAATCTTTGCCTCTTGGAGGAGAACAAATAGTGCCTAGAAAGGGGAATGCCCCTCACATTTGTGTTCAAGAATAAGGCATAGCAGTTGACTCTTTTGGCCAGCACTCTTTGGCCATTCCAACACTTTTGTAGGTCTTTGCAATTTTAGGAATAGATTTTAAAGACTTGGTAAATAGTTCTTGTTTCTAAGCTAATAGCAAATTAGAGGTGATTTCTCAGTGTTTTGTATTAACATAGTCTTACTTTATGTGAGTTACATGTCTAACTATGAACGAATTTCCGTTGACTTAAAATTGACTATTTCAAGATGTAACATTGATTTCTTTAGCTTGGTGGGTTTCTCATCCTAGCATCTGTAGATCTTACAGAAACAAATTTTTGTGCATCACCCTACTCTCCCTCCCACAAGATATTTAGCAGTATACTCTTTAGACTAATATATACACCCTTGCTAATAGGGGAATGTAAGCTATGATTTCTTGTAAGGCTATTTTGAGTATTCATTTTGCAGTCAAAATAAGTTGCAGTGAATACATCCTACAATATTTAATTAACGCAGTGCTTACTCGGTTCACAAAGAGGGAATTAGTCATGAAACTCTTAACCTACTAAGGAACCATGAACTTTGTACTGTCTCTTCTATTAATTCACGTAGAAAGCCATATGAATTCTAAATGTTAGAATAGAAAAGAGGCTGTAAGAAGTCTTTATTTGCAAGTAAGAATATCTGTTAACTCTATTTTAACTTATGAAAAGCCAGGCCTGTGTCTGTAGCATCTCATGAAGTGGATGCCTGAGGCACCATGTGAGGTTAAAAAAAAAACAAACCCCTAATAGAACATAGTATTTTCTACTTGGTTGCCAGGTCATCTTCCATTCACTTCTGTAGCTAACTGTAAGCACTGTTTTTTTCATTGGTGTTAATTAAAACAGTTACTCATTGTAGTTAGGAAAATGATTTTCATTTAAGTCATCACAATCCCAAAAAGCAAAGGGAAAAATTGTTTTAACTTGCCAAAGAGAAAGAGTAAACCTAAAAATACTGAATGGCACTCAAAATACTGCTTTAGCTTAATTTTCCCTTTGCAGTATAGTTACATGGGACTATATCCTGTAGACACAGTGACTACCTAAAAAAGTTTATTTGAAAGGTGTAAAGCTTTTGTATTACTTCTAAAAAGCTTGAAAAGTAGTGGCAATTAGATTTTTAAGACATGCTCACTTTCATGTCTTAACACTGCATTCCTGCAATGGAATTCCTTTTAAGGAATTGTGACTGACTGGACAGATTTTTTTAGTAACATATTTGCTATGAAAGGTCTCTTTCAACCTAAAGACCTTCAAGTTTTTTGAACTGGACAGCAAGAGGGCAGTATATCAACTATCCAATAAACTAAAATTTAACTGGACATTTGGGCAGAAAAAGTAGACTTTTGCTTTTGTCTTCTGGCTAGCACTTTGATATATGCTGTATAACCAAACAAACATTAATTTCTCAGAAGTGATTTTACTTTAAAAAATTGAATAAAGTTTCAAAAAGTATACCTGGAATTATCAAAGGTATATAAAATGTGTTCTCTCATACTTAATCTCTTGGGAGTGGGAATTAGAAAGTCTTTGATATTGTGTATCAAAATGTAGCTCATGTTGGATAACCAGCATCATCTATAAGAAATCATAAAAAATTATAAAACTGAGCTAATAATTCTACTTCTAAGAAATTTACCTAAAGTAGTAATTAAACACAAAAATGTATATATGTGTGTGTGTGTGTGTGTGTTTAGTCGCTAAGTCATGTCCAACTCTTGAGACCCCATGGACTATAGCCTGCCAGGCTCCTCTGTTCATGGGGTTCTCCAGGGAAGAATATTGGAGTGGGTTGCCATTTCCTTCTCCAACAAAAATGTATATGGGGAAATAAAAAACAAAGGATATAAACCCTAATATAGCATCACGGTGTCATCTGTCCTCAGATTTGGAGGGTGTAATGGGGGCCTTTTACCCCCTCCTGGAGCACAGGTGTAAAGACTAATTCTGTTCTTTTCCATTATCTTGCCATTCCTTTCTTCTCATCTACTTGCACAGCCTTCCCTGGGAATCTGCATTACCTATAACAAGGCTTCTTGAACTATTTTTAACTTGTTGAAAATATTATATCGAAACTAAAAAAATGAAACAAAGCACCAGCCTTTCTTTACTGATTTTTTGGAATTCTGTCAACCTAATCTAATAACACTGGACAGCTCATGTTTAATAGAAGTTGTTGTCAGCATCTTAGTCTAGTGTCATAATAATTGGAAAGAGTTTTAATACAGCTTGATAGACAAAGTTGTCAAAATATAGACAGCTATAGGCTAGTACAAATTGCACAGGCTCTGGGGTCAGGTAGTCTTGAGTGCTGATCCTAACTCTGTTTCTTCTTAGTTGGTTAATCCTTGGCAAGTTACTTAGCCTTTTAAAGATTCAGAGTTTTCCCTTTGACGGGGGGAAGGGGGAATAATGAAACTGTTAAATAAAATAACCCTTATGGAGCTACAGAGGATAACTCATTTTACTTCCAAGCACAGTTCTAAGTGTTTTGCACATATTAATACACTTAATGGAATTCTGAGGTGGATTCTTTTGTTATCCCCATTTACAGATGAGGAGTCTAGAGCACCGAAAGGTTGTGTGATTTGTCCAGGGTGTACACCAAATAATGGAGACAGAAGTTAAACTTACATCATCCAATTCTAGCACCTAAGCTCTTCAGCACTTCATGGGAGTGCCTGTCCAGCCAGAATAGCGCCTCATCCTTTGTAGGTGCTCATCAAATGGTTCTCAGGATTTCTGAGAAGGAAAAAAAAGATCTCTATCATGGTAAAAAGATTGAAGATTACTGTCTTCATCCACTGTTTGTCATGGTGGTAGACAAGATTTTTATATAGAAATGAGACAGGCTGGGGATACATTGTCTACAACATTGGCTGGAGAGTTACATTTTGTTTTCTAGAGCTCTGGTTGATAGTTGAACAACACTTGTTCCAACTGCGTGAATCCACTTATAGGTGGATTTCTTTTTCCCCAATAAATACTACAGCATTATGTCATCAGAGCTTGGTTGAATAAGTGGGTATAGACAAAGACCATAAAGATGTATGTGGATTTTTACCTGCATGGGGTCAGCACCCCAACCCCCAAGTCGTTCAAGGGTCAGCTGTATATCTGGCACATAGACTGAGAATCTTCCTTCAGTGTAATTATCCACAGGAGGGACCTGGTTAATTAGGTTGTGAATTGCTTTTAGACCTTAACTTGTTACCTTGTAAATTCCAGTAATGGTTTGAATTTGAAAGCATCCTACCTACCCTTGAAAGCCATGGTTTTCCATAGGCAAACAAAGCCTCATTTGTTTTTCCAGTCATTAATAATGAAACATAGTCACTTGACTGAGGGCATGGGGACGTACAAATAATATGCTTTTTTAATCCTGTTCTTCCTGCGAAATAGAAATTGCCACTCTGAACATTTGGAGGTACAGTTGACCCCTTGAACAACACAGGTTTGAACTGCACAGGTCCACTTATATGCAGTTGTTTTTGTTTTTCTTTTTTCAGTACAGGATCTGTGGTTGTTGACTTCAAGAATGTGGAACTCTAAGAACAGAGGGCCAACTTGGATTTTTTATCATGTGGGGGTTGGCACCCCTTACACCAGGTTGTTCTCGGGTCGGCTGTACTCAGAATTTTAGGTCTGGAGGAGGAAACCGAGATCCAAATGGTTACATCGCCTTAAACCACGTACCTAATAGTTTCTCATGAGCCTTTTGATTCCTTGTGCACTGGTCTTTGCACTGCCTGCCAGTCATACTGTTCCCATCAGCTCTGAATACTTGAAGGAACTTGAGCAGCATAATTAAGTTCATTTCAGCTGCTTAATGAACACCTGATAGGTGAAAGAGCTCGTGCTAAGTACTGAGGAAACAAAAATTCTTGAAACTCCAGTCGTAGAAAACAGACATTTAAACAGATAATTATGCTAATTATTACAACTGAGGTATTTTTCTTCTGTTAACCTTATATTCTAGCTTTCTACTAGCTCACAAATTCCTCAACTTGTAAAATAGTGCTTTTATGAGGCAAAGCTAAAAAAAACTTTGGAAGTTTTCTGTAAATGATATTAAGCATAGCTAATGTAGTAATATATCCACTAAAAGGTGGCTTGCATAGATAGCTGTGATATGTGTGAGTGTGTGTGTGTGTGTGTGTGTGTGTGTGTGAATATATGTTAAGGCATTTTTTTCCCTTGCTGTGTCTACAGAGCAGTCGATGATCGCGTTACTATGAGTCTGCTACACTGTGAGAACAGCTGCGGATCCAGCCAGTCCGAGAGCGACTGCTGCGCCGCCATGGCCGCCAGCTCCTGTGGGACCGCAGCGAAGGACGACAGTGTGAGTGGGACAGCCAGCACGGTGACTCTCTCCAGCTCTTTCATGGAAGAGATCCAGGGGTACGACGTGGAGTTTGACCCACCCTTGGAGAGCAAATACGAGTGCCCCATTTGCTTAATGGCTTTGCGGGAAGCGGTGCAGACACCTTGCGGCCACAGGTTCTGCAAAGCCTGCATCATCAAGTCCATAAGGTATGTGAGCATAAAGAATGAACCAAATGCTGTAACAACCAAATGGAACATTATTACATAGAATAATCTTATACATAAAAAGCTGCCTCAGGGAAAAGAGCAGTGGACAGAAAACGGAGAAATTTACATTCTTATTCCAATTCTTACTCTAGCATGAAAGGTAATTACTGTCTCCTTCCCTTTTTGACTCATAGATAAATAAACAATAAGTAGCTCCTTCCACTTAAAGCAGTTGTATTACAGACTGGAGTGTGTCTTGAAGCTTTAAGAAAATAATGTAAAAAGTACCTTAAATGATGATGCAGCTAGAATGTGATCATCTTGACTGTACAAATAATGCTGACTCTGTAAGTAATCATTATTCTCATTTTAGCCACATTACATTTTTGTCTGCTACCTGCAGCCTATGGAATACTGTAAAATAACCAGTATTTTTAAGGTATTGATTCATGGGGCTTCCCTGGTGGCTCAGTGATAAAGAATCCGCATGCCAGTGCAGGGGTCTTCCCTTGTGGCTCAGCTGGTAAAGAATCTGCCTGCAATGCATGAGACCTGGGTTTGATCCCTGGGTTGGGAAGATCCCCTGGAGAAGGGAAAGGTTATCCACTCCACTATTCTGACCTGGAGAATTCCACGGACTGTATAGTCCATGGGGTCACAAAGAGTCGGACGTGACTGAGCGACTTTCACTTAAGGTATTGAGCGACAGGGCTTCCCTGGTGGCTCAGTGATAAAGAATCTGCATGCCAGTGCAGGAGATGCAGGAGGCTTGAGTTTGATCCCTAAAATGAGAAGATCTCCTGGAGAAAGAAATGGCAGCCCAGTGCAATATTCTGGCTTGGGAAGTCCCATGGACAGAGGAGGCTGGCAGGCTACAGTCCATGGGGTTTGCAAAGAGTTGAACGTGACTTTGCGACTAAACAACATTGATTGATGGCTCTGCCAAAATTCAGAATCTTCTCAGTGCCTTCACTGCTACCACCCTGTTCTGAATCCCCATCAGCTCTCTCACGGGCTGCCCTCCTTCCACCCTTGCCTTCTTCCAGGCTGTTCTCAATATAGCAGCCAGAATGAACCTGGTAAGAGAAGTAAGATGATGTTGTCTCCGCTCCAAACATTGCAGCCGGCATCTGGCAGTACAAGCCAGAGCCCTGTACGACCGTATATAATGGGCCCGTGCGTTTTCTTTTGCCATTGTCCAGTCACTAAGTCATATCTGACCACCTTTCTGTTAGACTCCGTCCCCTCCACCTGTTCACTCTTCGCTGCTCCTTGAATTTGCCAGGCATGCGCTTGCCTTGTGTGGTTGGCTGGCGCGGTTCTCACTGCGTCTGATGTCAGCTGACTGCTTCGTCACCGCGCTTTACTCCCTCAGTGCGGCTCAGATCGCACCTTCCTGTAGGTACCCTGGCCTCCCGGTTTATACCACGGCGTGCCTTCCCCCTCATCGCCCCATACTCCCTTTCTCCCCTAGGTACTTTTTTTCTTTAGCACTTTTCATCTTTAAAAATACAGATAATTTGTGCGCTTATTGTCTGCTTCCCACCTGCCCCGGCCCAGAAGATAATCCTTGAGAGGAGGGATTGAGAACTTTATTTCTTGGTATTTCCTAAGTGCTGATACGTAGTAGGTGCTCAGTAAATTATGATTGCTTCAACTGAATGAAAGTATATGGGATTTCTGCAAAGGAATAAAATTCACCTCCTAAGAAATAGATATATTTTACTGTTATTCAAAAGTAGATGGCAACATTTTTAGGAGTTCTATACAGGACCAAAAAATCGAAGAAGTAGGGGAATTTTTGGTTCTTCAACTAATAAGCATCTACTTATATTGGCGAAATCATTTTTAAGAAGGTTATCTGGCCATTAACTCATCTTGTAAGTTTTTCTTTTGACTTTTAATAATTTTTTTTTCTTGTGGCATCCCCAATACCTGGTTTGGCATCGGGGTAATGCTAGCCTCATCAAAGGAGTTTGGAAATGTTCTTTTCTGGTTTTTTTTGGGGAAGAGTTTGAAAAGGATTGGTATTCTCCTTTAAATGTTTGATAGCATTCACTAGTAAAACCATCTGCTTCTAGACTTTTGTTTGTTGGAAGGTTTTTGATTACTGATTCACTCTCCTTACTGGTAATCTAGTCTGTTCAGATTTTCTGTTTCTTTATGATTCAGTCTTGGAGGTTGTATGTTTCTTGGAATTTATCCATTTCTTCTAGGTTGTCAAATTTGTCGCCATATACTTTTTCACATGAGTCTCTCTGTGTCTGTGGTATCAGTTGTAATTGTCTCCTCTTTCATTCTGATTTTATTTACTTGAATCTTTTTTTTTTTTTCTCTTGTGAGTCTAGCTAGACTTGTCTATAAAATTTGAATTTGTGATAACCACATCCATACTTGGGAATTGGCTTAATTTAAATTACAAGGGAGCACGTGTCTCACTTCAGTTTTGGAGAAAAAGTTGTTAACCAGTGGTGAATTGCCAGTATCTCTTTAGGGTTGGTTTTCTCACCCTCCACATTGTCAGCAGTTTGAGCCAGATGGTTCTTTGTTGTGGAAGAATGTCCTGGGTGTTGTAGGATGCTTCACTGCATCCTTGCCCTCTGCTCACTGAGTGGTGAAAATAGGCCCACTTCTGTAGTTGTGAGACCCGGAGCATCTCCAGACATTGCCACATGTCCCCTGGGGCTCAGAGTTGCCCCAGCTGAGACCACTGGTTTAGGGTATACATGAGACTGTTAAAGTCTTACCTTTTTTTTTCTTTCCTGTTTATAATGATTTTTAATTTATATTATATTTAGGTTGAAACAAGACCACATTATGAATTGTTGCTTTTTCTGTAGGTGAAAGTGTACAGTATTTTACCAAGTGTCACCCATGCCCAGGAAGGTAACTAATCTTTAGCAGTTTTTTAATAGCAAGATATTCATGAAAGTAGTGGAACAGTGATCTGAAAAGGAAGTAAAACCCACAAAAGGAAGTCGAGACTTTTTTTCTTTTTTTCTATCTCCTTCTAAACTAGAAATGACCACTAACTTTGACTTTAATGTTCTTAAAGGAACGACTCGGGAATTTCTCATCGGTATAATCATTCAGAGAATCAAAAGACATCTCAATCCAATTCCATATTCTTTTGGAGTGATTGCTTATGCAGTGGATAATGGTTTCCAGTTCACTTTGAAAGGTTCTTCTTACTTTCTCTTAAACACCCAATCATCTAGGTTTGGGGAATATATTTCAGTAAATTTGTTTATGTCCCTGCTTCTCAAAAAAATATTTGACAGTGTAATAATAACATCATGCAATCTGAGAGAGGCCCTGTAAACACTGACTGTGTCACTCACCATTTCTAGTTCTGAGACATTGGGCAGCACAGCTTATTTTCAGCACCCTTATCTGCCACAGGAACCACCACTGTTGCCTTACACGTAGGAAGTGCACAGTGTCTGAGTGATGGATGCTCTGTAGCCTCCCTGACCTGCCACATTTTGTGAGTGAAGATTGAAACATCCCCAAAAGGGAAAGGGGCATGACAGACACCCAAGCTTCTTGGGGATAGTTTTCCCCATCATTGGACGGAATAAACCTTGGGGAAGCAGGACATAGAGGTCCTTTTAACTCCCAACTGCACTGTACCCATGACACAAAGAAAAGAAACCGGTGTTGTCCATGAGCCAGTGTTGATGACTTTTCAGAGTAAACCTTAAAAATGTGGCCTCACGAGGTTACTGCTAATGGGTTTAATTTTTACTTATGACTAATAACTGTAGACATGTTATTAGTGTATTCTGAGCAGCATATATTTAGTTACATCTCCCTAGTATGTTAAATAGCTGCTGTCAGAATACAGGAAGACTGGTTCATAAACTGTCCATAAAAGGACAGTTTATTTTGGTGATATTATACAATATAATGCATTTAAGTAATAAATGAAGAGTTTATATGTGGTGTATTATTGTTTTGGATTTTCTAAGGTGAATGTTTGTTTTAAATCTACTAAATAATGTATTTGTTTCTTTTAGGGATGCAGGTCACAAATGTCCAGTTGACAATGAAATATTGCTGGAAAATCAACTATTTCCTGACAATTTTGCAAAACGAGAGATTCTTTCTCTGATGGTGAAATGTCCAAATGAAGGTTGTTTGCACAAGATGGAACTGAGGCATCTTGAGGTATTAAAGTTATTTTCTAGCCATGTGCGTTTATGCAAGAAGTTCCAGGAGAATGAGGACTTTGCTTTGTCCATGTGGATATTGCCACTGCTTAGCATATAGTGATTGGCTAGTAAATTCTTGCTGAATTAATACCAACCCTTTCATTATTGAGTATAAATATAAGTAGAAGCCAGAAATTTCTTTTTCCACCTACTCTGGCTTTACACCCTGTGATAATAAAAAATAAATCAGTATTCTAAAAGTTTTTTGGGTGAACTTTATCTGCAGTGAAACTGAAGAGCATTTTAAATATGTCACATTTTAATCCCATTGCTTCATTTCTCTCATTTTGAAATAAGCAACAAGCCCCATGTAGTCATCATCTTAGCACCCTCATCATACTTTTTTCTCTGGTTTTCTAAATTATTCATTTTATTTTGAACTAAATGGAGTTCTCCTATACCTTGAGATGAACTGAAGCCACCAGATAAAAGATTTTGTTTTTAAGTTAATCAGTCCTTAATGTGGTGATATTTATGAGTAGTTAAATATTGCTTAAGTTCCATTTGAAATTAAGCATTTAAAATATTCATGTAACTTGCCCCCCTTTACTTAGCTCCTTTTGAAGGAGTGGCCTTTTGAACACATCACTAAATTGATAATGAGAAAATCTGCTTCTTTCCAACCCTCTTCCCTAATTAGATAAATGAACCTGAAAAGTCAAGTCCTTTGTGTATACTTTCAACTCACAACCATTATTTGAAAAAAATCCATTAAAGCCTTCATATTGTGGTTCTGTAGTGTGTACTACACAAAGTAGATTCAGTAGCCAATTCTATAGAAGAGAATAGTATATTCTTAGAATAGATGATGTTTAGGAGGTTTCTCAAGGATTGGCAAATACTGCTTATTTATTTTTCTTCATAGGACCATCAAGCACACTGTGAGTTTGCTCTTATGAGTTGTCCGCAATGCCAGCGTCCTTTCCAGAAATGCCACCTTAATATTCATATTCTCAAGGAGTGTCCCAGGAGACAGGTTCCTTGTGAAAACTGTGCTGTATTGATGGCATTTGAAGATAAAGAGGTATGTACTAAGTTGGATTTACTGATTCAACTGTTGTTTTATTTTTTTAACGTGCAGTGGAAGGAGTTAGCAGAGATGAAGATGTTAATCTAGTCCTGAATCTGTGTTATCATTGTGAGAAGACTGATTTTTAAGAAAGTAAGTTAAGTAAACCATTTTAGTAAATGAATGTAGGGTTTGTATTTTCGCCTCTTTCTTAGAAAGCATTATTTCTGCTACTTAACCACTGTGGAAGATTTACAAGTAACAAAATCTAGGAAAGTATCTGCTGATCTGTTTCCCTATGTGAACTTTAATAACCAGTTTTGGATTAGAGACAAATAAAATAATTACTGTATAAGACTTACATTTTTCTCTTTTAAAAAGAAAATGAGTCGTTGAAACTTTGAGGAGATTAAATCCCACAAAGTATGCTTCTTTGGTGATAATTCATTGAGCTGTACACATACAATGAATTCACTTTTCTGTACTTATGTTACACTTCAATTAAAGTGTTTATTTTTTAAAGAAACTCCATGGCACCTGACAGCATCATGATGATAGAACATTTTTTCCATTTATAGACAGATTAAGTGATTTTATATTAATATTATTAATGGGAAGGCCAGCACAGAGATCCTAGATCTTGTATCCCCATCCTATGTCCTTTTTACTAAAATAATCTATGTACAATTTATGTTCTTTTTATTATCAAGATACTTCCTTAGACTTTATTTCTTGCAGATTCATCTTGGTAATGCCCCTACTTATGAGATCAAGCATATTATGCTTATTAACTTGTTTAATTATTAAAACAGTGTCAGCTAACTTGCTAAAAACAGTGAAGTCTGAGGCATAATTACAGCAAATTGGTGTCTTCTTAAACTTCAGTAAAAATAGGCCTAACCAGGAGGGTTAGTTATTTCTTAAATTTACTGTATTCTAGAAAAGAAGACTCATTTTTCTGGGGGCTTTGAGAACCTAGGCCACCTGCCCCAATCATGCTTCTGTTCTTTACCCTCCTGATAAGAGTTTTAATTAAATCATCTTGCTGCTGCTGGAAAGTTTTGAAAAGAGGTCTTTGGAGAATTATAGTATTGATGAATGATATCCAAACAGCCACAGATGCTTTATGACTTTTAATCAGGTTTTTAAAAAGTGATTTAAAAGATTCTCTTTTGCATACTATCATATTCTTTCAAAGAGCTGGAGGGTGAGATGAATCTCATTTCTTCACTGGTGAAGGGAGAGAAAATAACCATTATAGATTATTCTCACGTTTTTATTTTACACACACCAGTGTCCCTAATTTATTCATAGTGAAAAATACTGCTTTTTATAAAAGTAGGTTGTTTTTACCTTTTCAGATTTCCTCACGTTTTTTCCTTATATTTCTCCAATAAAATTTAGATTCATGAGCAGAACTGTCCTTTGGCAAATGTCATCTGTGAATACTGCAATACCATGCTCATCAGAGAACAGGTATAGTGATTCTCTTTCATAAGCCAGTATTTCCATAAATAAATTAAAAAAATGAATTAGGTCTTTAATTGAAATTTTAAATCAGTAAGGCAAAATGAATGCAGACTGAAGAAGAGTTAAAACTATGTGAGTTTTAAATGCAAATCAAAGTCACAATCAGTTGTCCCCTCACATCAGTCAGAATGGCTGTCATTTAAAAGTCTACAAATAATAAATTCTAGGGAGGGTGTGGGGAAAAAGGAACCCTCCTACACTGTTGGTGAGAATGTAAATTGGTGCAGCCACTGTGGAAAACACTGTGGAGGTTCCTTAAAAAAGTAAAAATAGAACTACCATATGATCTAGTAATCCTACTCACGGGCATATATCTATCTTAATTTGAAAAGGTACATGGGGAATTCCTGGCAGCCCAGTGGTTAGGGCTCCACACTTTCACTGCCAAGGGTCTGGATTCAATTCTTGGTTGGAGGAACTAAGATCCCGCAAGCCACACAGTGTAGCACACAAAAAAGAAAAGGTTCATGCACCCCAGTGTTCATAGCTACATGATTTACAATAGGCAAGACTTAGAAACAAGCTAAATGCCCATCAACAGATGATGGGTGTAACAAGATGTGGTATGTGTATATAGACATTAGACTGTCACTCAGTCCATGGGGTCGCAGAGAGTCAGACACGACTGAGCGACGGAACCCTGACAACAGCAGCCATAGCACAGAATGGGGTACTGCCGTTTGCAGCAGCGTGGATGCGCCTAGGGAATATCATACTGAGTGAGGTGAGTCAGACGGAAAGGCAGATGTTACATGCTACCACTTACACAGGAACCCAGGAAATAATGCCAGTGACTGTACAAAAAAATAGACCCAGAGATAAAAAAACAAACTTAGGGTTACGGAAGAAGAAAAAAAAAGTGGGGAAAGATAAATTAGGTGTATTGAATTAACAGATACAAACTACTATACATAAAATAGATAAGCAACAAGGATATACATAGCACAGTGGGGAGCTATATTCAGTATCTTGTAGCAACCTATAATGGAAAGTAATCCGAAAAGTATAAATATATATGTAACCGAATCACTTTGCTGTATACTTCAAACTAATACAATATTGTAAATCTATCTATATTTCAATTTTTTAGAAAACCGAGTTTTTTTTTCCAGATATATGGATATAATACTTTCAGAAAGAACAAAGTACTCAGTCATAAGTACTTAAAATTCCTAAATCATTAACATAGTATCTGTTTATGTATATTCATAAAAGTTCCAGACAAAGCCAAGTAGTTTTTAGATAAAAATAATTTAAAATGCCCATTTAAAGAACAAAAATATTTATAAGAAATACATCTTTAAGATTGTGAAATAAGGATCTTAGGTATCCAGAAACCACTTGAAAAAGAAGAAATAGAAGGAAACAAGTCTGTAGCAGAACGTTATTTATCGCCATGGCCCCTGAGGCGTGTTGGGAGATTTCCAGGATCTGTAGCCCCTCTGTTCCGTTGTCTGTAGACCCCTGATGGGGCATCATCAGAAGTAGTTGTAATAGAAAACTATTCATTTTTATTATTAATAGAGAAAGGAAAATTCCATCTGGTTGCTATCTTCTGACATTTGGAGAGTTTCCCCACAAAATATGAATATTAGTCACTAAATATTTATACACCCATGAAATCTGCAAACCCAGAGATAGAGATCATAATTGATTACCTTACTAAGTAGGAAAAGCAAAACCTGTCCCTCGACTAAATTTTTCCATTCATCTGTTAACAGAGTCTTTTTAGTTTTTTTCCAACAGGGCCTTAATTTAAAGGTGTTAAACTTCTTTTTGCTTATGAACTCTCACCTACCTGGTTTTTCTTTTTTGCCTTGCTTTGATGTTTAAAGGAAAGCATATCTAAAACCAGCAGAAGTAAAACTTAACATAGGAAAAAACCCTAGGTTTAGAGTCAGAAAAACCTAGGTTTTGACCCTAACTGTGCCATTGTCTTGGACGTTTATCTCTGATAAAGAAAGTTGACATTCTAAATTAGGGATTAGTAAACCAGCCCACCAGCTAAATCTGACTGCTACCTGCTTTTTTAAATAAGTTTCATTGGAACACAGCCCTGCCCATGCATTTATGTCTTGCATATGGCTGGTTTTGTACTGCAGTGGTAGAGTTGAGTACTTGTGACAGAGTCCATGGGGCTTCCTAGATGAAGCTAGTGGTAAAGAACCTGCCTCCCAATACAGGAGGCATACGAGACCTGGGTTCAATCCCTGGGTTGGAAAGATTCCCTGGAGGAGGGCATGGCAACCCACTCCAGTATTCTTACCTGGAGAATTGCATGGACAGAGGAGCCTGGTGGGCTGCGATCCATAGGGTCCAGAGTCGGACACGACTGAAGCGACTTAGCACACACGCGCACGACAGACTCCACAGGGCTTATAAGGCTGAAAATATTTACTCCCCAACCCTTCAGAAACGATTTTGCTGACCACTGTTACAGATTACGTGAAATGAAGGGTTGGAATAAATGATCTCTGATGTTATTTCTGAAGGGTCATATAGATTGCCATTTCCTCCTCCAGTTCAAGTTGCCTAGTCATCATTATTTTCATTGGAGACTTAGTTACACATTTGGTCATTGCAAGAAACAATAATCTTGTAAAACAGACAAATACAAATAACACAGTGGTATTACTAAAATCATAAGTGAGAATTAAGCCAAAAACTTCCATTAGGTGCAGGCCAGTATATTCTTAGGTCATCTGAAATTATAGCTAAACTAAATTTTTAGAGGAAATTTAGTACCACTTTCAAAAAACATAATTCTGCATAATGAATCTACCTTAAAGAATGTTTTTTGGAGTCCCCAAATTAAAAGCTGAGATTTTCTTTAAAACTTAGTGCTTAAAGTGTCTTCTAACATCTGAGTCTCCCCATTGTAGTCAGAGTATGCGCAGGTTAACAGAAGATAAGAAGCTATGAAAGGTGGTCATGAGGGAAGTACAGGGTGCAGTCAGTGGTTCTAATGTACACAGTTTACTGGTCCCTCATCACGGGCCTGAGAGTTGGACCATCAAGAATGCTGAGCGCCAAAGAATTGATGCTTTTGAACTCTGGTGTTGGAGAAGACTCTTGAGAATCCCTTGGCCTGCAAGGAGATCAAGCTAGTCAGTCCTAAAGGAAATCAGTCCTGAATATTCATTGGAAGGACTGATGCTGAAGCTCCAGTACTTTGGCCACCTGATGCAAAGAGCTGACTCATTAGAAAAGACCCTGATGCTGGGAAAGATTGAATGCAGGAAGAGAAGGGGACGACAGAGGATGGGAGATGGGATGGTTGGATGGCATCACTGACTCAATGGACATGAGTTTGAGCAAACTCTGGGAAATAATGAAGGGCAGGGAAGCCTGGTGTGCTGCAGTCCATGGAGTCGCAAAGAGTCAGACACTAGTGAGTGACTGAACTGAACTGAACTGAATCAGTGGCATGGTCCTCAGGGAGAGTCCTAGTTGCGTTGTGGATGACATCAGAAGGTGCTTTTTCTTTAAAGTGCCGCTAGAGGGTGCCGGTTCCCCAGCAATAGGAATAAACATGTTCTCGAAATGAATTTTGAGTGATTTGGGGGCACAGTATGAGATGTTGATATTTCCTTTCCCTGTGACTTTTGGAAGTAAATATCATTTTAATCTTTGTGGGCTAACTGGTTTCTGTTTCAACTATTGAGCGCAGCCATTGTAACAAAAGCAGCCATTGACAGTATAATTTTATTTAGATGAAGCGTTATTCCTTATTTTGAGATGATCTTGTCAAACGAGAATATGAAATTCAGGGAAGAACATTTTTCAGCCTTTGTTTTGGTTTTCAGATGCCCAATCACTATGATCTAGACTGTCCTACAGCCCCAGTGCCATGCACATTCAGTGCTTTTGGTTGCCATGAAAAGGTAAGTTGTTGTTTTAAATTCTCAAATATAGATCAAGAAAATTAAGCTGTATAGTGTGGTAGAGGATAACAGTGGAATTGGAGATGGCTGACAACGTTGCTTATGTGGTCTTTAGCTCCAAAGAGAAGTTGGGACTCAATATTGATTTGGGGAAGTAGTTGGTGATGACAGTGGGAGGTGTGATTGGGATTGCATGGAGTGTACTGGAAAGAGAAGTAGACCTGGAAAGGAGCCATGACGCTGGAGAAACAGGCAAGGAGTAGGCGGTGTTACGATCTCCGACATGAGTTTCAAGACCTAGCGATCAGTTTTGTCAGATACCTGAGAGATAGCATTGTTTATGGTAAGTCAGTTTGTCTGGAGAGAGTGAGTACACTTTGGCTTTTCTGCTGTGCCTTTATATCTGCATTTTTTTTTTTTACAGTAAGTATGCATTTAATTTAAAAAAATTAAATGAGCAAATAGTGAAGAGTACGATTACACTTGGTGGGGAAATCCTATATTGCTTGTGTGCATAGAGAGAAAGACTTAAAAGGAATGTAGCAAAATGGTGGTGGTAGGTGAGATAACAGGTAGCTTATTTTCTTTTTGATTATCTACACTGTTTCTATAATGTACCTGAATTACCCTCACAATAAAATTGTTATATTATGTTTTTTTCACATAACAGTTAGGCTATTCTTGATGACCTTAGAAAAGTAGGAAGATAGGGAAGCTTCCACTTGGCAATAGATTTGTAAAAATAAATGCAGGGTTGGAGGCAGTCCAGGTGGATGACTCTTGGTTATAAAAGGAAGAGGAAGAATATGGTATTAACTTGAGGGAGATACAAGATCAATAGAGGGTTTTGCTCCCCTCCCCACCCCAGTTTTTTTAAACAGGAAAGACTAATAAATCTGTTCTGAGGGGAAGAGTTAAGAGGAGAGAATGTTTGAAGATAGAAAAAGGAGATGGTTAAGCATAACCTCCTGAGGAGGTGAAAAGGGATGGACTTGGAACCCAGATGAAGTATTAATCTAGGACAAGAGGAGGGTCAGCTCTGAGTCCGAAGTGAAGGATGGGCATAGATCCTGATACTTTTACAGGTGGGAGGGAGGTTTTTCTGAGTGAAACTTGAACAAGTATTCAGCAGATAGCCTCTCAGTTTTTCAGGGAATGAAGAGGCAAGATCATTTCTCCGGATGGAGAATCTGATACAGTCAAAGAAGGTTGTACGGCACTGAGGAAAGTGATGATGTGACTTCAGAACCTTTTATTTGACTTGGCCAGGTGCCTTTCCTGGTCCTCAAATCTCTACTCCTCACCTGAGGCCTGTGCTTGATTTTCAGATGCAGAGGAATCACTTGGCACGACACCTGCAGGAGAATACCCAGTCGCACATGAGAATGATGGCCCAGGCTGTTCAGACTTTAAGCCTCGCGGTAGCTCCCGCGCCTCAGTGCACCATGCCTCTGTACGACTCTGTCCCTCCCACCCGGCCTTCCTCTGGGCGTCACTCAGAAGTCCACAATTTCCAAGAAACGATTCAACAGTTAGAGGGTCGCCTTGTAAGACAAGACCATCAAATCCGGGAGCTGACTGCGAAAATGGAAACCCAGAGCATGTATGTAAGTGAGCTCAAGCGAACTATTCGAACCCTCGAGGACAAAGTTGCTGAGATAGAAGCGCAGCAGTGCAATGGGATTTACATCTGGAAGATTGGCAACTTTGGGATGCACTTGAAATCGCAAGAAGAGGAGAAACCTGTTGTCATTCACAGCCCCGGCTTCTACACGGGCAAACCCGGCTACAAACTGTGCATGCGCCTGCACCTGCAGCTGCCGAGCGCGCAGCGCTGTGCCAACTACATCTCCCTCTTTGTCCACACGATGCAGGGGGAGTACGACAGCCACCTGCCTTGGCCCTTCCAGGGGACCATTCGCCTCACGATCCTCGATCAGTCTGAAGCAGCTGTGCGGCAGAACCACGAGGAAATAATGGACGCCAAGCCAGAGCTCCTCGCCTTTCAGAGACCCACCATCCCCCGGAACCCCAAGGGTTTTGGCTACGTGACTTTTATGCATCTGGAAGCCCTCAGACAAAGAACCTTCATCAAGGATGACACGTTATTAGTACGCTGTGAGGTCTCCACCCGCTTCGACATGGGCAGTCTTCGGAGGGAGGGTTTTCAGCCACGGAGTACTGACTCAGGGATATAGCACCCCCTGACTTGTTCAAGAAACAACAGAAAAAACATCTGCAGCAAACTTACCCTGTTCTCAATAATAATGTACAAACAAACAGAAACAATGGGAAAGATATAATACTCACCAGTGAATTTTATTTGACTTCCTGTAGATTTCAGAGGATTTGAGCCATAATCCTTGGAAAGCTTAAGTTCTCATTCACCCTGGTTTTTCCTCCAGGGTTATTAAGGATATTCAGGGACTAGTTATAAACCCTAAATATAACCTTACTTATTAAATGTAACTGTGTTGTCTGTCCAATAATTCTCCTTTAAGTCGTTCCATTCTACCTTGCTTACTGTTTCCTGTAGGCTACAGAGTATCATTTCTCCAGAGTTAGAACTCTGGAACCATGTGAAGACCAGCTGCTAGGTTTTAGGCTATAAACCCCTTTTTTGTCTGTTGCAGGCAGAGTGAATTCCACAGCCCCTCCGATGGTGCTTTGTTACCTAGTGCTCTAGAACAAGGAGTCACACACACATAATCACCAACATAGAAAGTTTAAATGTCTCACCTAGTCAGCCAGCATGGTAGCTTATTGGTGGTGAGAAAAGCTATTTGAGCTCAGAAATTTTCAACACTTTTGAACACTGCTGTTCTGTGATTGTTGTCCAGAAATAAGTACCTGTCAAGGTACAAGTAAAAAAAATAAAGTTGTTCTTGTTGCATAGGTAAAAGAAAGCCTGAAGGAAAGCTACTGTTTTTGATGACTTATTTTCTTTTTTGTGCAGCTTACCTGTTTTACATTTTTTTCTACAATAAACATGTCCTTTTCTCAGAGAAAAAAAAGTTACATATTGCCACAAAACATTCAACCCTAACAAAAAAGGAAATAATATTTAATAGCTTCCTGGTCAAATTTCTATTAAAAGCGTGTCTGTGCATTAGGTACTGAGGTGAGTCATTTCCTGCTTTGGTTATTTTTTTTCTACTAACTTGGGAGCCTTAAATCCAAACAAAAACAGGTTTTACTTCACTTCAGCTTATCCTAGCTTCAGGTTCCCTGAAGGAGTTGGATTAGATGTTTCCAATTTTATGTTCCAACCATAAAATTCTGTTTTAAGAAATGAAGTTCTAACCAGCAGAATGTTGACAGTAATTACAAAAGGATTTTGCCAGTAGAAAAATTTGTTTATTTTTTGCTGACGTAGACGTAGTACTTCAATTTAGTATCAATTTAGCGTCTCCTTTTAATTTGAACAATATTTTTAAACTCCCAACATTTGGCATTTTGTAATAAACCTGCCACTTATATACTGGTTGTTCCTTGTGAACATGTAATAAGAGTAGTGATCAGACTGTCTTTCCACATAGGAGCTTTTGTTGACTTCAATGCAGAATCAAATTTTAGCTGGAAAGTGGATCTCTTCCTTTCATTTTTCAATCCTCCAGTCCCACTCTGAAACATGCTGGTTTGGACCCAGCTGACCTACAAGTATCTGTTTTATTGAACATTTAACATTAATTTTTGGACATTGTTAAATTAAAAATCATTTCTTCTTTTCCCAGAGATATCCAGTCCAGTGTTCAATGAAACTTGCTGCAGGTTGTGCCCTTTGTTATTGGAAAATAAGTCAGCATGCTGATTGGTAGTTTGGTGGTTTTGTTTTTTTTTTTAAACTGTCCTTTAGCTGTTGCAGCAATGACAGTTTGTGGCTATTCTACAGAATGACTGCCGGGACTAAATGCATGTGTGCACAGCCGCTCAGCTGTGGCCAACTCTGTGACCCCATGGGGGGTAGTCCACCAGGCTCCTCTGTCCATGGGGTTTCCCAGGCAAGAATACTGGAGTGGGCTGCCATTTCCTTCTCCAAGGGATCTTCCTGACTCAGATTGGACCCAAGTCTTTTGCGTCTACTGCATTGGCAGGTGGATTCTATACCACTGTGCTACCTGGAAAGCCCTGAAATAGGATGAAAATTGAGGATTTTTTTCCCCCTAATGATGGACTAACGAGGCTTTGGATGATCTCTAACAGTTTTTGTGGCAGGTACAGAATTATAAAATTGTCCTTCATTACTGTTTTTATACCAGAAGTCTTAGGTAAACCAAGGGCACGCGTGCAGATAGAGAACATCCTCATCAGAGGGGAGCAGTTGCTGTCTTCTCTTTGCCCAGGGAATCTTCAAGTCTTTGGTGACCAGAAAATGTTTTAAATTATTAGATTTTTCTAACTTTAAGATTTTGAAGTATCTTTCCATAACTGCCATTCTTGTTTTGCCTCAATTAAGTTCTCTGTTTTTTCGTGAAACACCATCAGGTGTTTTTGTGATGTGTAATTCCTTAGTACCTAAGCAGTGCAATGCCTTGAGGAAATGAAAAAGAAACCAGTTTTGAAGCTTTTTCCTCCTCTCCCCCCAATTCCAGTTGTTAAAAATTTTATAAAATGCAGAAAAGTAATCCTGGATGGGGAACACAGTGTGATGTGAGGAGACGTGCTCCTTTCAAGGGGTGTTGGCAGCAGGATGCTGGCTCGGCCTGTGGGACGGGCATCGGGAAAGGCACAGTCCACTCCTCTCTCGGGCTGAAGGCTCTGAAGGTCCGTGCATTCCGCCCCATCTCCCGGGGACCCTGCAAAGCACAGCCGCTGTGCTGTCTCTCAGAGGGAGAATCTCCTCTTCCTAGAGCTTCCTTGTCTCCGCTGACTGATTGCACCTCCCCCGCTGCGGGATGAAAGCTACATAGAGCGCCAGTGGGAGAAAGGGCAGGTGGGTTTCAGGAAAGAGATGCTTTCAGTGGTCCTGAAAGCACAGAAGCACTTCCACTGGAGCCCTGAGGGGCGTGTCCGCGATGAGCAGGGCAAGGTTCTGTCCACGGCAGGAACCCCAGACTTGACACGCTGCCTGGCACACAGCATGCACTCAGGATCATGAACGCCGAAGTGCACCATTTTATAGCAGGTTATTTCTCATGTAAGTTTTTGCTGGTAAGGACTATATATTGGGGAGTGGTTTGGTTGTTTACTTTTCCCCCCAGCAATTTATTATGAAATTTCTCAAATATGCAGAATACTGAAAAAATTTCACAGTGATCACGACCTAGAATTCACAAATAGCATTTTGTTACATTTGCCTTATCACTTAAGAGTGCTACTTTTAATGAGACTTGTTCAAGTTTCATTTCTCTTTTAAAATTGCACTGCTAAGATAATTGAACAGCTTTAAGCGAGTTATTTTAAACCCTGGGGAAATGTGATATTTGCATTATAGCCGGAATTGTAGTCCTTTACACTAGTTTTAAACATGTAAGTCTATCCTGTTGAATTTCAGACTTGATTATTTTGCCTGAAGGAATTTTTTTTTATAATAGAATTATTTTAAAGTCCTTGATCAATTGAACAGAATATTCTAATGTTGTTTTCACACTTGATAAATTATCTAATTAATTTTTCTGGTGAGAGTGTACGTGGGGCTCATTTTGCTTAAACAAAGTTTCAGGATAGTGTTCCCAGAGGGCTGGAAGAGGCAGGGTAATTTAGCATATAAACCACTAAATTAGAAGCTAAGAGATTTAGATTTTATCCCTGACTGACCATGGACAAATCACTTCTCTTTATCTTTGTGTCCATTTATCTACTTGTAAAGTGGGGACTAGAATTTGATATTTAGGTTTTAATAAGTAATGGGTAACATTTATTAATGCTTGGATCAGTTAAGAAAGACTTTAAAAAAAAAAAATACACGATGCATCCAAGGAGGTTCTCATAATTAACTGTATGACAAGCTTCAGAATGAACTCTGGTTTGAAAAACAGAGGCATGGGCCATGGTCAAAGTATCTTATCAAAAACCTGCTGTTGCTTAGAACTTGGCTGTTGCCACAGAATTTGTGAGTGGTTTCCCTGCTCCATCTGGACTCTGAAAATTACAATGTATTTTGTGAGAGGGTGAATGGGAGGCCATTTCCTCCTCTAGAAAATCTTCCCAACCCAGGGATTGAATCCTCGTCTCCTGTGTCTCCTACATTGCTGTCGGATTCTTTACCGCTGATCCATCAGGGAAGCCCTAAAGATGGGAGGAGGCGGACATTAATCACAGCAAGATTGAAAATCAATGTCGAGTTAAAGAACAGGTTGTATGGAAGGGTGGGGCTTAAAGGAGTCATCCTGATTCAGTGGCACACACCTTCCACTGGTCCCCGATCGACCCACACAGCACAGAACACCAGCCCTGCTCCTGCCAGCCCAACCTCAGGAGGTCTCCGTCAGGTCAATACAATTGAATTACAAGATCGACCAGGGGCTAAGCAGGGTCTCTCTGCTCCATTTAGTAGATGAGTGTGCCCTGTTCTTTCTATTAATAGCCCAGGTAATGAATGTAGATTCACATTTATCTTGCAAAGTCACTTGAAGTTTTTGCCTTAGATTGCATCTTAGTGATTGCAAAGATTTGACCAAAAGAGTGCTCCTTCATTGGCATCCTCATTCAGTCAGTTCAGTCACTCGGTTGTGTCTGACTCTTTGCGACCCCATGAACCACAGCACACCAGGCCTCCCTGTCCATCACCAACTCCCGGAGTCCACCCAAACCCATGTCCATTGAGTCAGTGATGCCATCCAACCATCTCATCCTCTGTCATCCCCTTCTCCTCCTGCCTTCAATCTTTCCCAGCATCAGGGTCTTTTCAAATGAGTCAGCTCTTCACATCAGGTGGCCAAAGTATTGGAGTTTCAGCTTCAACATCAGTCCTTCCAATGAACACCCAGGACTGATCTCCTTTAGGATGGACCGGTTGGATCTCCTTGCAGCCCAAGGGATTCTCAAGAGTCTTCTCCAATACCACAGTTCAAAAGCATCAATTCTTTGGTGCTCAGCTTTCTTTATAGTCCAACTCTCACATCCATACGTGACCACTGGAGAAAACCATAGCCTTGACTAGATGGACCTTTGTTGGCAAAGTAATGTCTCTGCTTTTTAATATGCTGTCTAGGTTGGTCATAACTTTTTTTCCAAAGAGTAAGCATCATTTAATTCAATGGCTGCAATCACCATCTGCAGTGATTTTGGAGCCCAAAAAAATAAAGTCTGCCAGTTTCCACTGTTTATCCATCTATTTGCCATGAAGTGATGGGACCAGATGCCATGATCTTTGTTTTCTGAATGTTGAGCTTTAAGCCAACTTTTTAACTCTCCTCTTTCACTTTCATCAAGAGGCTCTTTAGTTCTTCACTTTTTGCCATAAGGGTGGTGTCATCTGCATATCTGAGGTTATTGATATTTCTCCCGGCAATCGCAATTCCAACTTGTGCTTCATCCGGCCCAGCGTTTCTCATGATGTACTTTGCATATGAGTTAAATAAGCAGGGTGACAATACACACCTTGACGTACTCCTTTTCCTATTTGGAACCAGTCTGTTGTTCCATGTCCAGTTCTAACTGTTGCTTCCTGACCTGCATACAGATTTCTCAGGAGGCAGGTCAGGTGGTCTGGTATTCCCATCTTTTTCAGAATTTTCCACAGTTTATTGTGATCCACACAGTCAAAGGCTTCGGCATAGTCAATAGAGCAGAAATAGATGTTTTTCTGGAACTGTTTTGCTTTTTCGATGATCCAGAGCATGTTGGCAATTTGATCTCTGGTTCCTCTGCCTTTTCTAAAATCAGCTTGAACATCTGGAAGTTCACGGTTCACATATTGCTGAAGACTGCCTTGGAGAATTTTGAGCACTACTTTACTAGTGTGTGAGATGAGTGCAATTGTGTGGTCGTTTGGCATCCTATTGAATATTAACTTAGAACAAATGCCAGACTGGCACAACTGCCCCCTCCTCTCGGTTCTGGATACTCCCTTAGCCTCTGTGTTACACCAATATCTTTACCCTAAAAGTTGCTGTTGTTCATTTGCTGGGTTGTGTCCGACTCTTTGTGACCCCATGGACTGCAGCACGCCAGGCTACTCTGTCTTCCACTATCTTCCGGAGTTTGCTCAAATTCATGTCCATTGAGTTGGTAGTGCTGTCTAACCATCTCATCTTCTGCCGCCCTCTTCTGCCCTCCATCATTCCCAGCATCAAGGTCTTTTCCAATTAGTCGGCTCTTTGCATCAGGTGGCCAAAATATTGGAGCTTCAGCATCAGTCCTTCCAGTGAATATTCAGGGTTGCTTTCTATTAGGATCGACCGGTTTGATCTCCTTGCAGTCCAAGGGACTCCCAAGAGTCTTCTCCAACACCACAGTTCAAACGCATCAATTCTTTGGCACTCAGCTTTCTTTGTGGTCCAACTCTCACATCCAAACATGACTACTGGAGAAACCGTAGCCTTTACTATACAGCCCTTTGCTGGCAAAGTAATGTCTCTGCTTTTTAATACGCTGCCTAGGTTTGTCATAGCTTTCCTTCCAAGGAGTAAGCATCTTTTAATTTCATTGTGGCAGTCACTGTCCACAGTGATTTTGGAGCCCAAGAAAATAAAAGCTGTAACTGCTTCCACTTTTTTCCCTTCTATTTGCCATGAACTGATGGGACTGGGTGCCATGATCTTAGTTTTTTGGATGTTGAATTTCAAGCCAGCCTTTTCTCTCTCCTATTTCACCCTCGTCAAGAGATTCTTCAGTTCCTCTTTACTTTCTGCCATTAGAGTGGTGTCATCTGCCTCCCTGAGGTTGTTGATATTTCTCCGGGCAATCTTGATTCCACCTTGCGATTCATCCAGCCTGTCATTTCACATGATGTACTCTGCATATGAGTTAAATAGGCAGGGTGACAATATACAGCCTTGTTGTACTCCTTTCCCAATTTTGAACCAGACTGTTGTTTTATGTCTGATTCTAACTGTTGCTTCTTGACCTGCATACGGGTTTCTCAGGAGAAACCTGAGTACTCTTAAAAAGTACCCTTAATCAAAACGAAAAATAGATATTCCAAGTATTTTTAATAAAATGACTGCTTTGATTTTTGCCTTATCTTTGTTCTGTTTTAGAGACTATGTAACTCACTGTATTGGGAGGAAAGAAACATTCTGGGCACTAGTTTTCACTTGAAATAAAATTAATATCTTGTTCTTGCAGGAAATAGTAAGTGAGGGTTCATTCTAGTTCTTGGTTAGGCTGTGGTCTCTTCCCTGGGGCCTGTAAGACTGCATCTCACAAAATGAAATCAGAGAAAGGAACCAAACAGGCTAAAATGTGAAACCAGAAAACCAGTTGAACTCACTCCCAAACAGATAAATAAATGAGAAGTCTCTGTTCTCCCCAGTTTTGGGGCAATGGCTACCCTCATCTCTCCTTAGTCCGCAAACTCCCTAGATGAGTTCCATAAGTAATGGTTGCCTCTATTGTGGGGCAGTTAAAATCATTTTTAGTAAGCTCTCAATGGGTCTTGTTCAGTCACTCAGTCGTGTCTATCTCTTTGTGACCCCATGGACTGCAGCACGCCAGGCTTGCCCTGTCAATCACTATCTCCAACTCATGTCAGCTGAGTCAGTGATGGCATCCAACCATCTCATCCTCTGTCACCGCCTTCTCCTCTGTCCTCAGTCTTTCCCAGCATCAGGGTCGTTCCAGTGAGTCAACTGTTTCCATCAGGTAGCCAAAGTATTGGAGCTTCAGCACCAGCATCAGTTCTTCCAGTGAATATTCAGGATTGATTTCCTTTAGGATTGACTGGTTTGATCTCTTAGCTGTCCAAAGGAAGAGTCTCCTACAGCATCACAGTTCAAATACATCACTTCTTTGGCTACTCAACCTTCTTTATGGTTCAACTCTCAGTTCAATGGTTTTGTCTCTTCTAAAACAGACTCAGCTACCTTAAGTGGAATATAAAATCTGGTAAGACATGTAGTTGTTTTACAAAACTCCACCTTAATTTTTAAACTAACAGTCCAGAAATGAAATACTGGTATTAGTCCCAGAATAAGCCATAAAAAATTTTTTAAAAACATTCTGCCTCTATTTTGGGTAACCTTCTTGACACTGTCAAAAGTTCAGGAAAAAAAAAAAAACCAGAAGTAAAACCAATGAATCATTGAAGTAGTCATTGGTAAAAGTTTATCACACACACACAGAAAGCTTGCAAACTGGGAGCATTCAAACCAAAACATGGAAGGAGGCTCAGAGGTATATTGTTATAAAGCAGTTTATCTAGTGTGGAGACAGTACTTATTCTTCAGTTATTGGTCACAATATTAGAATTTTCTTAGAGTTGTTTAGTGGTTACTTCATATTAATTTTGGGGAACAATTGAAGTTTCACTTATGATTTTCACAGGCATAAGCAAGAAGTGACTCAGGTCAAGTTTGCCTCACTTGTCTTGCAAAATAAGCTAAACTAAGCTTCACTTGTATGACCAAACTGGTTTTGTCTGCTCAGGGAGTTTTCAAGTTTGGTCTTCCTTTGTCTTTAACAATACATCTCACTCCCAGTCTATTCTCATGGATGTATGTTACACTGTCGTCACATTTTCAAAATTAACTTTTATCCATGGACAAGCAGGATTACAGTATAAAGTGACCATGGTACCCTTGGCAGAAAATGATGCATAATCAAAAATTTTTTCTCTTGGTCCGGGTAGGGATTTGTACGTTTTAGAATAAAAGTGGGTCTGCAAGTCTGATCTTCACAGAATTTATACTGCTGAAAGCTGAAGAATAAAACTGCCCTGAAAAGTAGATCTCACAATCCTGAAAAATCATCTTTATCCACCCCCCCTTCCTCTGGCTGCTCTAGCCTGACAGGAGTTGATTTAAAAGCAGAGAGTGAGCCTCTGTCTGAGGAGGTCTGGTCTCCTCGTCTCAATCCCCGTTTCCTTCCCCCGGGCTGGTCATTTCACTTGAGGTGTCTCGCTAAAGTAGATGAAGTCCCACAAAAAGGGCTTAAAGGTGGTAACCAGTCGTTCTCTTTAGACTAGTTAGGAACCTGAAAGCAAAAATTTTCCCAAACACATCTGAAATTCCTTTGGAGCCATGGTGAAAGAAAAAGAGGAAAGAAGGAAGGCTTTCTGAATACCTCTAGACTAATTGAACTGAAATGGACCGGGTTTTTGTTTTGCTTTTCAGTTTATTAAAGAACTTGACTTTTTAATGCCTATAGGGTCAGTGTTTTATAATCCTTTTTTATCCCTAGCTATGCACAGTAAATTAGATACAGATGAATGAATAAATAAGATGTACATCAACTAACCTGACAGGATAGGTTTCTGAAACACTTGTTTTTACTACACTTGATGTGTTCTGATACTTTCTGTTCTTTTTTCACAAGTAGCCCCCAGAACACAAATGAACTTATCAGAATGAGCTTGCCTCTTGAGTCAAGATCTGAGGGTTTTAAATAGCCCAGAAAGCTAAAGGTAAAGTTCTTTCACACACACACACACACACACACACACACACACACAACACATACAACTACACCATCAGATGTCTAGTGGGGCTTCCAGGCCATGCCTTGCTCTTTGTTCCATCCATCCTGACCCTGGAGCCTTGCCTCTCAGGGTCTGGTCCTGATACTCCTGCCTCTGTCTCCTTCCCCCAGCCTAAGGTAGCCTCATGGCTTTGTAAAAGGAAAGGTCCATCTCCTGTTTCTCTAAGATGTGGGTCTTCTCCTGCTCCCCTGCTCCTCTGAATTCTTCTGTGGACTGATGCTCTAGGAAAACAAAGCCCAGAAAGATTTACAATGGGCTTCATTGTTTTGTTTTGCTTTTGCCCTTTACCTCCCCTGAGGCAGGGGAGGTAAATGTGTACAATGTGTACACATTCTACACAATTGTGTACAATGAAGGAGACTCAGGTTTGATCCTTGGGTTGAAAAGATCCCCTGGAGAAGGAAATGGCAACCCACTCCAGTAGTCTTGCCTGGAGAATCCCATGGACAGAGGAACCTGGTAGGCTACAGTCCATGGGGTTGCAAAGAGTTGGACATGACTGAGCAACTAATACTTTCCCCTGAGGCAAAGAGGTGGTATGCTACCTGAATGAGGAGGTGGGGGATGCGGAGAGGGAGGGGCAGATTTCTTAATACTCAGAGTTACTCACAATACTGAGTGTCTTCTTAATCAGAATATGAACTTTCAAGGAAAGGAATCAGAGATCTCTAATATGATGCTGGCCTTTGTTAAAGGATAATTTTCAAGAGTCAACTTATGGATCTCATACAGACCTGCCTTCTGAAAAATGTGTGTGCAGGTCAAGAAGCAACAGTTAGAACCAGACATGGAAGGATGGACTGGTTCAAAATTGGGAAAGGAGTACATCAAGGCTGTATATTGTCACCCTGCTTATTTAACTTAGGCAGAGTACATCGTGAGAAACACTGGGCTGGATGAAGCACAAGCTGGAATCAAGATTGCTGAGAGACACTCCTAGGCACATATTCTGAGGAAACAAAATTGAAAAAGACACATGTATCCCATTGTTCACTGCAGCACTGTTTACAATAGCTAGAACATGGAAGCAACCTAGATGGGAGATAGGAGGGCGATTCAAAAGGGAGGGGATATATGTATACCTATGGTGGATTCATGTTGAGGATTGACAGAAAACAACAAAATCCTGTTAAGCAATTATCCTTCAATAAAAAAATTAATTTAAAAAATAAAATAAAGCTACAAAAAAAAAGATTGCTGGGAGAAATATCAATAACCTCAGATATGCAGATGACACCACCCTTATGGCAGAAAGCAAAGAGGAACTAAAGACCCTCTTGATGAAAGTGAAAGAGGAGAGTGAAAAAGCTGGCTTAAAAATCAACATTCAAAAAACTAAGATCATGGCATCCAGTCCCATCACTTCATGGCAAATAGATGAGGAAATAATGGAAACAGTGAGAGCGTTTATTTTCTTGGGCTCCAAAATCACTGCAGATGGTGACTGCAGCCATGAAATTAAAAGACGCTTGCTCCTTGGAAGAAAAGCTATGATAAACCTAGACAGCTTATTAAAAAGCAGAGACATTACTTCACTGACAAAGGTCCATGTGAAGCTATGGTTTTTCCGGTAACCATGTTTGGATGTGAGAGTTGGATCATAAAGGAGGCTGAATGCCAAAGAATTGATGCTTTTGAACTGTGGTGTTGGAGAAGACTCTAGAGAGTCCCTTGGACTGCAAGGAGATCGAACCAGTCCATCCTAAAGAAAATCAGTCCTGAATATTCCTTAGTAGGACTGATGCTGAAGCTGAAACTCCAATACTTTGGCCACCTGATACGAAGAGCCAACTTTTTAGAAAACACCCAATGCTGGGAAAGACTGAAGGCAGGGGAGAAGGGGACAACATAGAAAGAGATGGTTGGATGGCATCACTGACTCAATGGACATGAGTTTGAGCAAGCTCTGGGAGATGGCGAAGGACAGGGAAGCCTGGCGTGCTGCAGTCCACGGGATCGAGAAGAGTCGGACATGACTGAGCAACTGAGCAACAACACAGATATCAAATGAGCATGTGTTAAAGATTTTATTTAATTATTAATGAGGGACCCAGTCAGAGGCTATAATCCATCCAAAGGAGAACCTAAAGAACAGACACAGTGAGAGACTGGGAATATCTACATGAATGTCCAAATGAAGGCAAATCCAGCTTCTTCCTTGGTAGGAGAGGGAAGTCAAGTCAGTCTCTCCCCACAGGACATAATTTGTGTTTCCAGAAACAAGAATTATTTTGTATTGCTCTCAGTTATCTATAGGGCGGAAGGTAAAGTAGCTTCCCTAGAATGAGGATCTGATAACCCTGAAGGGTGTGCTCTGGACTAGACAAGGCGCAGTATGCCATCAAAGCACAGAACTTCCCTACCCTCTACACTAACAAGAATTCGTTGCAACTGTGGGCATGATAATTAAGTACACTCACAGGGCCCATTCCTGCCGAGGATTGGGCTTCAGCTGGTGTGGGATGACAGCTGGTTCTAGTTCCTACAAAAGTCCAAACATGACAGGCCTGAGTCAAGCGAAGCTGTCTGGAGACAGCTTTGGCAGCAGGGGGCAGCAAAGCTTCATCCCTAAAGCATGTGACCTTCAGAAAGAAAGTTGTTAAATAGGAGTAGCCTAGCACCCCACTCTAGTACTCTTGCCTGGAAAATCCCATGGATGGAGGAGCCTGGTGGGCTGCAGTCCACGGGGTCGCTAAGAGTCGGACACGACTGAGCAGCTTCACTTTCACTTTTCACTTTCATGTATTGGAGAAGGAAATGGCAACCCACTCTAGTGTTCTTGCCTGGAGAATCCCAGGGACGGGGGAGCCTGGTGGGCTGACGTCTGTGGGGTTGCTCAGAGTCGGACACGACTGAAGTGACTTAGCAGCAGCAGCAGAGTCCTTGCACTTTCAAGGAGTCCATAAACTCCCCTAGATTATTTGCAAAAAGTTGTACTTTGTACCTTTTTCTGGGAAGAGAGTCCTTAATTTTTTTTTTTTTTTTTTTGCTTTAAGTCTGATGAAACCTACAAAGCACATCCCTCCATGCTGGAAATTCCATGTCTCAACTATCATATTTACATAGTGATTGCCAAAGTAGCTTCAAATTAGAAATACCTGAGGAATTATCAGGTCGAACCATACAAAATCGCCATTTTTTTTTTTAATCACCATTTTTGTAAGGTCGATAAAAGAGATGAGTACAGCAGTTTCTTGAGGGTCAAACTACATAATCAGATTCCTGATTGCCCACTCCTGATTCCACCCGGCCCCTGTTCTGATACAGCCAGTAGGTGGATGAGCATTTGAGATCAATTGCCGTCTCCAAGTTGAAGCTTAGGTAAATACATTGTTGGGACTCCAGTCCATCCCAGGTCCTCGGCGTTTAACCCCAGTCATCTCTGTCCTCAGGGAACAGTGAGAATCAAGGGGGCATTAGGACCGTCACCACCACGCAGTTCACTGGAGGACTTCCTCAAGGTGCCTGGTCTGAGGACCACCAGCCTCAGAATCTCCTGGGGCGCTTATTAAAAATACGTATCATTAGATGCTAAGCAAACCCCCAGAATTAGACTTTTTGAGTGGTGCACTGGAGAATCTGCATTCTAAATAGGCTCCCCAGGTGACCCCTCATGGGAGATGGGAGGAAAGAGTATCATCTGAGTCTACCAGCTAAATCAAATTATAATCGTTGAAATGATAAAATCATGACTCATTCAAATATAAAATATGTCAAAGGCTTTCATCAGCTCATTAAGATGGAACCATTAGATGGTAAGAGTGAGTCCAACAGCATTAGGGTGAAAAAGAGTTTATATAATCCACCAGGAAAAGCATTTCAAAACAAAAAAGAACGTTAGAATAAGATTGCTAGGTTACAGAAGAAACTGGTTAATGCAAGCTAATAAAGCCATGACCCTTGGGGTTATCTTTCCTACCAAATGGAAAAAATACAACTGAACATGTGATTTTGCAGTATCTGTGGAGAAGGGAATGGCGACCCATTCCAGTATTCTTGCCTGGAGAATCCCATGGACAGAGGTGCCTGGAGGGCTACAGTCCACCGGGTCACAACGAGTTGGACACAACTGAGTGACTAACGCTTAACGCTATGCTTGCAGTATCTGACCTATGATCAAGTAATAAATAGTAAAGTCAAAGAGCAATACATTCACCCAGAAAATTAAATAATCTTCAGGTGAACTTCTTAAATAATTCCCCAGTGTGACTTTGAAAGGACATACAGCTCAACTCTTTGCCTTATTAAGTTTGGGGGATTCTTTTTTACAGAGGATAAAGACAGCAGAACATGGAGCACGTGGATTCCATACATCTGGGTGAAAAAAAGTTCAGGATGGAGAAGATATATTCAAAAACAAGAACCAGTTAATTCAGAAGGAGGAGAAAACTGACTGATACTCAGAATTCATGGGCCGCTTCCTTGGATTTATTTTCAACACTAGCTACAATCACTTTCTCCTGCTTTTTAAGTAAGTCATTTGTCATCTTTGTAGTTATTTGGCTTACAAACTAGTCATTCCCTAATCATTTCTCTTCGAAGTTTGTCTTAAAAGTTTGCTAAGTTTTTCAACATTGTTCTTTTGTTTTTCATCTAAAAAATTCAGGTCTTAATTTTTAAAAACATCAGAGGTATCCTCTGATTTTTATGAAACAGTTGCCCATCTGGGGGATTAAACTTTGACTGTTAAGAGACATGAAGTGAAATAGAAAAACCATGGGTCCCAACCCGATCTCCATATTTTTCCATAACTTTCTTTTGCCTTTGGAGAGATACTTTAGGAATGAATCTCTGTTCTGGATAAACATCTGGAGTTCAGCAGCTTCTTCATTTCAGTTCAGTTCAGTTCCTTCTACTAATTTCAAGTAAAATTAAAATTCGGTAATTCTTGTAAAATAGTCTTTGAATGGGTATCTTCAAGTGAGATTCAGATTTTTTTTCTTTTTTGTACTTTTCTGTGTTTTTCCTTTATCTAAACCAAGACCATGTCTTTTTTATTAAATTAAGTTTTAAAAATTCACTTCCTTGATCAACTTTATCACTCTCAGTTACTGATATAACAGTATCTATCATTTATTGGCTTTTTAAATTTTGAAAAAAAAGTTTTATTTTTAAAATAATTTTATTTAGATATGTTTTACATAGCATAAACCCACCAATTTCTAGATATTTATACAGCAATATTCATAGAACTATTATTCACAGTAGTCAAAAGATGTGCTTAGTTGCTCAGTCATTTGCAACCCCATAGACTGCAGCTTACCAGACTCCTCTGTCAATCGGATTCTCCAGGCAAGAATACTGAAGTGGATTGCCATGCCCTCCTCTAGGGGATCTTCCCAACCCAGGAATTGAACCCAGGTCTCCTGCATCAGAGGCAAATTCTTTACCATCTGAGCCACCAGCAACACAAATGTCCATTGAAGGATGATAGACAAGATGTGGTACATACATACACTGCAATATAGCTCATCCTTCAAAAGGAAAGAAATTTTGACACAAGCCACAACATAGATGAACTGTGAAGACATTATTTGGAGCAAAATCAGTCAGTCACAGAGGGACAAATATTGTATGATTCCACTTACACAGGGAGCCCAGAACAGTCAAACACAGGAGATAGAAGATAGGGTGGTGGCTTCCAGGGGCTAGAGGAGAGAAATGAGGAATAATAATTGCTTAATTGGGTACAGAGTTTCAACTGGGGAAGATGAAGATATTCTGGAGATAGATGGTGGTGATGGTTGTATAACAATGTGAGTGTTTACTTAATGCCACTGATCTATACATCTAAAAAAGATTGAAATAGCAAATTTTATGTATATTTAACCACAATAAAAAAAAGAAAAAAAATGCAATGTCAGTGTACAGTTCAGGTGTATAGTTTACATTTTAGTAAATTTCCATCATCATACATCATCATCATACATCAGTTTTAGGACATATTTATCCCTGTGATAAGACCACTGATGCCTATTTATCATTAATCCCCACTCCCATTCCCTACCCCAGGCAATCACTCATCTGCCTTCTATCTCTATACGTGTGTCTTTGTTGGACATTTCATATAAATGAATCATACAATAAACAGTCTCTTGTATCTGGCTTTTTTCACTTAGCCTGACACTTTTTGAAGTCTGCCCAAGATGTAGCCTGTGACAGTACTTTATTCCTTTTTTGTTGCCAAGTAGAACTTCACAATTCATTTTGTCTCAGCATTCATTAACCTATGGATATTTAGGTTTCCAGTTTTTGGCTATTACACCTAAGGCTGCTAGGAACATCCATGACTTTACCTAACCCAGAGACAGCCTGGATCTTTTCTATACCATTGCTATTCATACATGTGTGTATGTAAGCAGTATATAGTGTATACATGTGTGTGCACATATATATATATATTTTTTTTTTTCTCTAAACTTGCAAGGTAGGCATAATTAGTTGCATTTTGTGGAAGAACAGAGAGATCAAGTAACTTGTCCGAAGTCACCAGCTAGTATTGCTGGGCAGAGAAAAAGTTCTGTGCAACTGCAGGGGCAGGAGGCTGACTGAAACTATAAACAGGGGCCCCTGGTTTTCCCGCGGACCTCATTCTCTTCCTGCGCTCACTGGCTCTGAGAGGAACGTGATGGGGAAGCGCCTCAGGGCGCCTCTCGCACACTGGTGGGGAGCCTCACAGAGGGAACTTCCCTCCAGTGAAACACCCTAGGGAAAACCAGGGGCCCCAAGGGGCCACCCAGCTAGCTCTCATCTTTCTCAATCACTGTTATTTGGTTTAGTAATTTAGGTTACACGTTCCAAAGAGTGGAAGAAGAGTTTATCAGAGCATAGTTAAAAGCTAGGTCTCTGGAGCTGGACCACCTAGGTTCGCATTCTGGTGTGGCCCCATATTAGTTCTGTGGCCTTGGACAACTTGCTCAGCCTCTCTGTGCCTCAGCTCGAAGTGAAGTGAAGTGAAAGTCGCTCAGTCGTGTCCAACTCTTTGCGACCCCATAGACTGCATAGTCCATGGAAATTTCCAGGCCAGAATACTGGAGTGGGTAGCCGTTCCCTTCTCCAGGGGATCTTCCCAACTCAGAGATCGAACCCAGGTCTCCCACATTGCAGGTGGATTCTTTACCAGCTGAGCCACCAGGAAAGCCCAAGGATACTGGAGTGGGTGCCTCAACTTAAAATGTGAATAATAATGTGTCTACTTCATTGCATTTTTAAGAGGTTTAAATGAGGTAATATAGAAACAGTTGAGTGTTACGCTAGCATCTGGTCATAGTTAGCCTTCAGTGAATATTAAATGTTGTTCTTACAATTATTTGTTACAGAATTATTCTTGGGGGGGGTGTCCCAGAAGCTTGGAAGACTCTTAGGGCCCCTGTGTCACCCTGACTGTCCATCACCTCAGCACATGATGCTCCAAACATCAGCCTGTCTTCTCTATAGGCTTTTCCAGTTACTCCTACCCAGGAAGAAAGAGGACAGGCAGCTGATGACAATATTCCCTGAGAGAAAACACCCCCATTATAGCTCAAAGGCAGAGAGACCTCAGCCTGCGACTGAGCACTTTAGGAAATGCTTCATCTCCTGGTTTCCCTTCAGATTCTTCCCTGCCACCCCGATGATGGGCCCTTCTGTCCCCACTCTCTCTCTGGGCTCCCCCAGTCCCTTCTGCACAAGCCTGCCACCCATGCTTCCCTCCAAGCAGCTTTGCATTTTGAGGGAAGAGCAGAGCTAGAGATGAGCTGGGGAGGATTACCTGGGGTTTTCCTGCTCTGGTTCCCACTACCCGCATGTGTGTAGATTCAGAAACAAGTCTCTCCTTTACCCTGAGCACTGCTGAGGCCTCCTCTTCAATTCCAAGGCAAGTATTTTAACACTTCTCACATCTGAAACCATGTGAGATGGCATGCCTTAGCAACCGCCTATTGACTGGATCAAGGATGGATACATGCTTGAACTAGACCAGATTTTTGAGAATTTGGACTGAGAAATTCAAAGAAATCAGACTGCAGGAGTCCATGAACTGGAAGATCTCTTTACGTTTCAGGGATCATGTGTAACAGGGGAGGAGAGCATTTACACAGAAGCTTGTGTGTGCGGGAGTGTGTGTATGAGTCAAACAGACTATCTTAGGATCTTAGCTCTTGAAAGGTTCCAGTCTACACTTACAGGAATCCCCACAGAATATCCTCCGCTTAGGTTACAATGTACTCCTGTGCTTTCAGGGACCCTCTCCAACCGCATACAAGCTTGCTCAAACAAGCATACCATAGGCAATATTGTACTTAGAAAGCAGAGCAGTGATTTAAAAGCTCTCTGGCAAGAGGTCAGACCAAACTACATTTGAATCTCATCTCTCTCATTTTCTGGTTATGTGATCCTAGGCAAATAGCTCAGTCTCGCTGAGCTTCAATTTTCTCATCTAATGAGGATGATAACTTTTCTTCATAAAATTTCTCAGGGGATTATACAAAACAATGAATGTAAAATACTTAGGGTGGTACATGGCATAGAGTTGATGATCAAGAAATGATTATTTTATTATATTTATATATCTATTGTATTATATCTTTATTGACATCTTATCATTACAAAATTTGCATGATTATAACTTAGCAACACCAGATTTCTTTTGCTAGCATTTACAGAGTATGTTTCCAACCTTTTAGTTTCAATCATTCTCTGTTCAAAGATTAAAAGTGTGTCTCTTATAAACAGAACATTGTTATCTTTTAATCTGGTCTAACCTTCTCTGTCTTTTCATTGGAGTGTTTAGTTCATTAATATTTAATGTAATTTCTGATATCACTGTATTTTAGTCTACCATCTTGCTACTGGGCATGACCTTACTCCCAGAATGTGGCCTTTCTTGGGCCTCAACCAAAAGGTGGGACTTGAACCTTGGTCTCCTCAGCATTGTGCAACAGCTGAAATCTGTTCTGTTCTTTAGCATCCCAGCTGCTATTTTCTGCTGGGTTTCCTGGAGTTCTCACTGCATGTTCAGCGTGTGTGTGTGTGTGTGTGTGTGTGTGTGTGTGTGTGCTCAGTCATGTCTGATTCTTTGTGACCCCGCGGGCTGTAGCCCGCCAGACTCCCCTGTGCCTGGAATTCTCCAGGCAAGAACACTGGTGTGGATAGTCATTCTCTTCTCCAGGGTATCTTCCCAACCCAAGGATCAAACCCACATCTCCTGCACTGGCAGGCAAATCCTTTACTGCTGAGCCACCAGGAAAGCTCCATGTTCAGCTTAGGAGTCAGTCAACAGCTTGAGGGAAATGGGTATGCAGGTTTCCCATTTAGTTCTCTCCATCATTCTCCCTTCCTTCAAGTTCCAGCTACTCTCTAGCCTTAAACTCTGATCTCAGTCCAGTAAGACTGCTGCTTGCTGCTGTCACCCACTCCTTCTTACTCACACCCCTGTCAGTGACTTGGGGAAAAACCATCTGGAAAAACCAAGATGAATGTGAAGTTTTGCCTCATTTGTTTCCCTTCTCTTAGGGAGGGATCATAGCAGTTCAGATCCTGCCTGCCCTGGGTGATCACCAATTCCTCCAAACAGTTACTTTATATATTTTATCTAGCTTCTATAATTATACTGGCAGAAAGATTCATCTGATACAAGTCATTCCCCTATGGCCAGAACCAGAAGCTATGTGCTATTTCCACTTATCGAGCCCATCTCAAAACTGCCTTGGAGTCGGCAGCAAAAGTTTCTGTTGGCAGGCAATTGACTTGATCCTAGTTCAGTCTATAGAGAATAGAATGACCTCATAATTTGGACTCCAGACAAATCTATCTCCAAGATATATAACTGATATCAGACTTAAGTTTAGGTATTTGTTAAAAATTATGTGTTCCTGAGAATATGAAAGAATTCAGCAGACGGTTGGGTTCAAGGTATTCACATTGCTTAATAGTCTTCTCAAAGGTGATTAGATGTATGGCAGAAGAACCAAGGAAATTAAGAACCAATTTAATGAATGACTTGGTGACAAAGGCATACTTCTGAAGGTAGACTGGGAAACTAGGCAACTGCCTTACAGCTCTTTTAGGTTAATGAAGTCATTGACTAAAAATCATAAACAGCATCCAGTGTCTCTTGGGGATGCTGGCAAGAATCAAGTCCATCAAGCCAGTCAGCTTCACTGTTAATTTAAAGAATGCTGAGGAACAATAACCAAAATTATTTGAAACGCTATAGTTTCCTTAGGTGGGGGTGAGAAGAATCATTCTGAAAGTCTGCTGGTCTGGGTCTCACATCGAAAGGAAGTTTCTGGTAATGCCTAAGCTTGGTTACCTGGGATGGTTACTGTCTTCTTTAGCAGGCGTGTAGTTTTCAACCCTGGCTCATTGTTCTGGGTCTAGTCAGGGGACAAAAGTCACATCTGTCCTTTTAACAGAGAGCATTTAGTAGATTATTAATCAGGTATTGGACAAATAAGAATAAAATGGCGAAGAGTAGACACCGAGGAATCACAGAAGTAGCTACAGGAAGCAACGATAACCCACAGAAGGGAACGACTGGGAATGACTGAGGTGTGAAGGGTTGGAGGAGGGGCGCTGAGAGCTGGACTGCCAGGGCCTGAGGGGGCCCAGCCAGGGTGCTGCTGTCTCTCGGAGAGGATGTTGAGGTGGGTTCCAAGAGGGAGGAAAACCTGCAAACTGGAGGTACCTGCAGCTACTAGACCCAACTGCCAGTGCAATGGCGACAAGACAGGAAGCGGTGACTCCACCAGCTTCCCAGGCTCCCTCTAGCGCCCCCCACTGGCAGAACCAACAGCGGGGTCCCATCTCACAAAGCCGACATGTGATACGCAGAGGCCCAGCACCCGCATCCCAAAACACATAAAAGGCTGGAAGCTAAGACAACAGCTTAACAAGCAACACACCAGGAAGATTTAGGCTTAAGTGGAGAAAGATTTAAAATAAACAAAACTATAGCTTTAATATTTTTACATTAGGAAGGCAAAGTGCATATTTGATATTTCAGATGTGATATTTAAGAGAGTAAGTCCCATTAGAATGTCACTTTTATAACTCCATTTTAAAATGCATAATTGAGTAATTAATTTAGACTTACAATTTTTAAATAGTGACATCTAAGTTTAAGTAGAGTATAATATCATTTAAAGTATAATAACATTTATTTATAAGTTTAATTTATTAGTTTCTATAAGAATTTAGGATTGGGGAAGATTTTGCATGCTGTCAGAAAAACTGAAGTACTTTAAAAAGAAATAAATATATTAAATTCATAAATGCATTTAAAGCATTTGAAGTGCTGAGCTAAGGTCGTAAATAGGACCAAGCATTATTCAAAGTCTCCTCCAAAGTTATTGCTACAATCTGTTAGACTTATATAAAGAACAATAAAATGTGTAAGCTGAACTTAAAAGTCCCAAAAAAGTTTAACTTGTCTCTTAAATTGAATATTGATTCTAAAGACAAAATTATTAATTGTACTATTTGTTAAATGATTACTAATGATTATACTTACTAAATATTATTTTTAAAGCCACATTTAAACCTATTAATATTTAAAGATTTAAAAAAAAAAAACATTGAGGAGTTTCTCTGGTGGTCCAGTGGTTCAGAATCCACCCGCTGATGCAGGGGACATGGGTTCAA
The DNA here is from genome assembly GCF_910594005.1 of Cervus elaphus. NCBI lineage: Eukaryota > Metazoa > Chordata > Mammalia > Artiodactyla > Cervidae > Cervus > Cervus elaphus. The sequence goes on along the minus strand of NC_057815.1, from coordinate 80,114,026 downwards.
TCCCTCGTCCAGGAAGGTCCCCCATGCCACAGGGCAACTAGGCCTGTGCACACAACTCCTGAAACCCCATGCCCTAGAGCCTGTGCTCTGCAACAAGAAGCCACCATAATGAGAAGTCTGCACACCGCAACGAGAGAGGAGCCCCCGCTTTCTGCAACTAGAGAAAGTCCTGGAACAGCAACAAAGACCCAGCACAGCCAAAAATAAATAATAAATAAATAAATAATTGAAATCTTTTCTACATAAGAAATCCATTGTCCAGGTTCCCCCAACCCCCCACTCCCTACCCTATGAGGTTTTCTAGAAAGAGTTTGAGAAGAGGAAGAGAGGCAGCTTTGAGTGGACATCAGGTTTAAAGGCCCCCGGGCCAGGCAGACCAGTCTCCCTGGACACTGAGACTGGTACCCACCTGCTGGCTGCAGCTCAGGCTTCTCAGCGTCCCGAGCACACCACGAGGCTGGCCTTTCCTCCCTGAGACATCAGTAGAGGGGGCAGCAGAGGCAGTGGTAATCAGAGGCCCATGGGAATCTTGACATAAAGCTTATCCCAGTGGGCCCAGTGGAATCACAAGGGTCTTAAGAGTGGACAAAAGCAGAATGGAGGCTGGCATGATGCAACGTGAGAGGGACTCAACCCATGGCTGCGAGTTTAGTGTTGAAGATGAAGAGGCCGCAAGCCAAGGAATATGGGTGGCCTCTGGAAGCTGGCAAAGGTGAGAAAATGGGTTCTTCCCTTGGAGCCTCCAGAGAGGAACGCAGCCTTGCCAACACCTAGATCTCTAGCCTAGTGAGACCCAGGTCAGACTTCCAGCCTACAGAATGAGATCATAAATGCACGCTGCCTTTTTTTTTGGCTGCAGTAGGTCTTTGTTGCTGCGCATGGGCTTTCTCTAGTTGTGGTGAGCAGGGGCTACCCTTTGTTGCAGTGTGTGGGTCTCTCATTGCGGTGGCTTCTCTGGTTTCAGAGCACAGGTTCTAGGCACGCGGGATCAGTAGCTGTGGAACACAGACAGTCGGCCCACAGCACGAAGGATCTTCCTGGATCAGGGATCTAACCAGGTCCCCTGCATTGCCAGGGGGATTCTTAATCACTGGACCACCAGGTAAGCCCAGCGAGCGCTCATTCATGGTAATTTGTTATGGCATTGAGCGGGAACAAAAGCAGATTTTAAGGCTGATCCCAAATTTAGAGTGACCTTCTCTAGCCACCTGGTCTAGGGTCACCCACACATCAGCCATTAGTCACTGTGTTTTGCCATTCTATTTCATTCAGTGTTGTTCATTACTTGAAATGCCTGTGTTCACCTGACTGCCCGCCTTCCCCCATTGGAGGGTAAGCCCCAAGAGATGCAGGCGCATGGGTTTTCTGTCCCATCACCTCATGCCCAGCACCCACAAGTGCCTACAATGCAGTGGCAGTTCCACAAATATTTGGTGGAAAGATGAGTGGCTGAATGAGTGAATACAGATAGTGCGCCAGAGATGTGAAATCTACCGAGACAGACCACTCAGCATTCATAGTTCACTGTTCCAGTCTCTGAAGGCTCATTGAAAAGTGTGACTATTGTCCTTGACCTCCTCCAGGATTTTCAATCAGTTCAGGATACACCTCTTTGAAGGCTCTTACAAAGGCTCCCTCCAGGTCAAACACTCAGGAAAGAGACCAAGCTGGCTTCAGAAGAGACCTTGCCTTTGCAGACTCTGTTCGGTGTTTTCCAAGCTCCTTGGCAGACGGGCTGTTCCTCCAGGAAATGACTTGCCAGATGAGGATGGCAAGCAAAGCCCAAGGGAGACCAGCTGAGGTCAGGCTGCTGCCTAACCCAGGGATGGAGGCAACAGGAAAAGGGACCTAGCAGCCGAGAAGGCGGGTTCCTTACACCGGGAGTGTGCAGACAGGATGCAGAGGTCTACCGGACACGCTCAGACTCAGAATTTGCAAATGGACGCACGTGCAAATTCAATCAAGACACACAGCCCGGGAACAGAGTAACGTACAAAATGATGTTTATTGAATCCGTTTTGGAAACAGACAGCATGAAAGCTTTTTGGTTTCTGAGCTCACTACAAGTTTAAGAGTCGTGATTGTTTCCTGTCATTAAACCTCAGGCACAGAAAGATCCTAGCTTAAATAATGAAAACGAATCTTCCTCTCATGAAGGGGGGAACAGTGGTTAAAAACACTACCGCTGTTGCTCTTGCAATAGCTCTGATGGCCTGAATGCTCATAAACATCAGCAGTTTTTCTATGTACAGCGTGAAGTATTTACTGCACAAATATCAGGTGTGGACCTCAAAGGTACAGTTGTGAACTAGCTAACATTCATTAGCAATTAAGTACACTAAGGGCTTACACATTTAACTGATGACTGCTGTCCTCATCAGGGGCATTTAGTATATGGAAAAAGCATTTAAAAGCATATATATCATTCATGTTGTAAACTAAAAAAGCAAACCCAACCATAATTAATTACTTTGCTGGGATCAGTAAAGACTAGTCCCGAGTGCTAAGTATGTCAATAAGGACAGAAGTCATCGGTTAAAGAAATCATCATATGTTACCTACTGATATTCCATTTGCTAATGCATGTTAGTGAATGTGTGGACTTTACCCAACACATCCACAGATTATTTTTTGTTTGAAATTCTCAGAAAGTCTCCTTTGTGTATGTTTTCTTCCATCACTCTCTTAAAAGGATGTAAACGAAACAACTTTTTAAACAAAATTTCCAAATCAGAAGCCATCAAAAGCACGACTCTGGTCATATTTCAAATCTTCACCCAGAAGGGAAATACCGTCAAGGATGAGATGAGTTTAGAACGTCTCTTCCTCTGCTGGCAGCTTAGACTGTCCTCATCCTCTCTCCTGCTGTATTGGAAGCCAAGCTGGCTCACAGCTCTGACATTTCATAAACAAAGTTTCCAAAGACTAACAGGATACCTAGAAGGTGCCAGAAGTGTTCAGGGCCTTCTTTTTTTTTCTGGAGTTGTTATCAGGGGGCCAGCAGACAAATACAAAAAGAACAGTGAGGTAAAAGGAGATAAAAAGCCCAGACCTGGATGGAAGAAGCAGTGTTGAGAAGATATTATATGACTCAGATGGTAAAGAATCTGCTTGCAACGCCAGAGACCTAGGTTCAACCCCTGGGTTGGGTAGATCCCCTGGAGAAGGGAATGGCTACCCACTCCAATACTTTTGCCTGGAGAATTCCATTGTCAGAGGAGCCTGGTGGGCTACAGTCCATGGGGTTGCCAAGAGTTGGGCATGACTGAGTGACTAACGCTTTCACTTTTTATACATAAATAGTACCAAAGCCTGCTGCCCCGAAGAACATTTCCAGACCCTGAAGGTTAGACATTCCAGGCACTTGTAGGCACTGCTTTAATCACAGGGAATGAACATCTCCTCCAAAAGGTCTTGCCCACATCACCCCTGGCTCCCCCGAATATAAAGCACTGAGACATCTCATTTGCTCAACCCCTCTGCTCCCGAGGCATGCTGAGTCTCCTCACCGCAATACAACTTTTCCTATAAACCATGACACTCACAAACACAGGCCTTAACTGCACTCAAATTCAGCTGCTTCCAGAACTCTGTAGCCTCAGGGCCCCACCTACCATGGATCGCTTTCACCCTGAACCACTCCTAATCTCCTTTCTTAGGGGGTTTGCTATTTTTCTGTGTGAAGACCCACCCCCGTGGGAAATGAGCGGTGCAAGATCTACGTGCAAATATTTGCAAGCAATTTTATTTTTGAAACGATGTACATTAAAAAAAAAATTCAAGTCAAATCCAGGAACAGATTAGTCAGTTGGTATCGGCTGGCCCCTCCCTGATGACAGCAAAGGGGTCAGTTTCTGAAATAAAAGAGGGAGAAAGGCACCAGCTATTCCACCGGGAAGGTTAGTTCCTTGAGCTGGGGAGAAAGCCTTGGGAAGGGAATGCTGAGGCTTAATTAAAGATGGGGCTCCTCCAACCATGTGGCCCTCCTGGACCAAAAGCCAAAGACAGTACAAAGGGTCTGGATATAGGTGAGGAAGAACCCTCTTTTGCCAGTAATTCTGAAACTGAAAGGAAAGATGCATTCCTGGTCAGGCTTGGGAGGGGCTGCAGTCTACTTTTACTCCACACGAGACAGAGACAAGAGGTACCTCTCTACTGCCCCTTTTCACCCATCAACCTTTTGTATCATGAGGACTCAAGGGGAACTCCACATGCCAACACATCCTTGCTGGCTTTGTGTGTGGTTCAGATGACCTCCAGCTATAGGAACGCCGGGGGGGCTGGGATATACAGTCAGGAGGACCGGACAGTCCACTATCTGAGAGTAAAGGCCCAGAGAGGAAGATCTGGGTTGAGTCAAGCAGGGAAGGCTGAATCAGACAGAGGGCAGACATTGGGCAGTTAGATGTGTGTGGCCGCAAAGAGGGGATCACCATCCTGAAAATGGAAAAACTTACAATGGGAATTTCGCCTAGGGCACTCAGATTAACCTGTATCCATCCGAAAAGGCAGAAGGTGGCATTGCCCAGGGGAAGCGCTCCCCTCGGCGATCCTCGGGGACGCAGCTGCCCTCATCCTGGTTGCCAGGCCGGAGCTGGGAGTGCTGGGAGATGGGGGCTCAGCTGAGCGAAGCACAGTTCAGCTCTGAGTCCTCCTGGCTGCCTGTGGCCCCCTGCTCTGGCTCGTCGGGGCCGTCGGTGATGTTGGGCTCGCTGGAGCACTGCCGGTGGGGCGGCGGGAAGCTGGGCTGCAGCAGCAGGCACTTGTCCTCGCCGCCAGGCTCCTCCCCTAAGCCCGAGTGCATCATGGTGGCCATGGCCAGCAGCTGGATGTCCGAGTGGGCATTGGCCACCGTGTGTCGCCGGACGCTGCCACACTTCTCTAGGTAGGCCTCCCCCTCTTGCTCCGTCAGCGGGGTCAGGGCCATCTCGTTCAGGGGCCGGCTGATGGGGGTTATTGGGGAGGCGTAGTTCAGGAGCGTGACCTTGGGCCGGACCCTGGAGTGGCGCCTGGCTGCAAGAGAAAGACCAGCAAAGGCTGTGATCTGATGGGGGTGGTGGGTGTCAAAAACTCCTAAAGAATTTGGGGGAAGAGGGAGGTGGCAGGAACGGCTTTAGATGAAGCCCTGAAGCGCAAGGGAAGAACTTGGCTACATCTATGCTTTCTTGTAACTTCACTTTGTTCATGCCTGATCCTGCCTATGGCCAACATGCCCTCCCATAGTAGGAGTCCCAATGGACGTTCCATGATGGATCAAGGAGCTCCAAGGGAATCTCCTCACATTTGCAGCTGCTGCCTCAGCTTCCTTGGATATGCCCTCAGTTCCCTTCTAACCAGTCTCGTCCGAAGACCTGAGCACTGGCTGGACCAGAGATGCTCTGGGCTCCATTCAGCACAATGAGCCCTCTGCAGTGTCAACAGAGGAAGTGGAAAAGATCTCATAAACTCAGGTCCCGAGGAACAGCTAACTGGGGGGACCTTGGCTATCAAAACAAAGGTAGTGGGACATCCTCTGGATCATCACAGACCAGAACCACCAACACTCCCAGCAGGTTGATGATCTTAGGTCTGCATTCTGTTCAAGTTGATACTCTGGATTCAACCAGCCTTTCGCATCACCAAAGAAGGGGTGAGGCTCCGTAGATGGCCCGTGGAGGCAGGCAGAGAGCACTGGATATGAATTATTAAAAAAAAACTGCTGCTTCTCGAATTCTCACATTTTGGAAACTATGCTCAACCTTGACATGTGTTCATCTTTTGAATTCTCCTAAAAATTGAACCTAAGTTATGATCATTTTTCATAGTTACAAAGTGGGAGAAAATATGAGCATCAAAGAGATAGGAACTGGCCTATGCTGACACAGCTAGAATGCAGAAGAGCTGGGATGCTAGAACGCAGAAGAGCTGGGATGCTAGAAAATAGAAGAACTGGGATGTTAGAACGTAGAAGAGCTGGGATGCTAGAACGTAGAGGAGCTGGGATGCTAGAACATAGAAGAACTGGGATGCTAGAACGCAGAAGAGCTGGGATGCTAGATCGTAGAAGCACTGGGATGCTAGAACGTAGAAGAGCTGGGATGCTAGAACGTAGAAGAGCTGGGATGCTAGAACATAGAAGCACTGGGATGCTAGAACGTAGAAGAGCTGAGATGCTAGAATGTAGAAGAGCTGGGATGCAAACAAGGGCCGTCTCACTCCAGACTTGCATCCCCAAGGCCCCAGCAAAGCCTCCTCCATAGACACCAGCCTCCTATCCCACTGAAGCACCATGTTAGCATCACGAATTGGATGAAAGACCCCAGCGAGGCAGAGGAGGAGAGGACAGAGGGCTGAGGAGTGGTGGGGTATGGTCAAAGCCTCTTTTTCCCTTCTGCCCTCTTCCAGCCAGTGCACACCCCCAGCCTTCCAGCCGCCCAACCCATTGGCACCTGTCACTGCTTTCCCCAGCTCCCCCATCCCTCAGACCTGGAAGACTCCTAACACATGCCTCTCTCAGCAGGGGATTCCAGGAGGATAAATGAGGGAGGCCTGACCTCGCTGGTGCTCCCTCCACCCCTGACAGGATAACTAAGGGTGGAGGGGGGGACCTGGTCTCTAAAGGGAGAGAAGACGGCACTCGCCAGTCACAGACTGGCCTTGGGTCACTCAGCCCATGCTGCTCTAGTTTACTGTTGGCTCTTCCCATGGATCTGGAGGCCCTGAAACATGCAGTCATCACCTGCAAACCTCATGCGCCTTGATGGGCATTGTAGTGAGGGTGCCATGTTTATCTGCAAAATTCTCAGCAGGTCCCATCACTGGATGGTCTTATATGTCCATACATGCACATATGCATATGCATATAAGGGCTTCCCTTGTGTCTCAGCTGGTAAAGAATCCGCCTGTAGTGCGGGAGACCTGGGTTCGATCCCTGGGTTGAGAAGATCCCCTGGAGAAGGGAAAGGCTACCCCCTCCAGTATTCTGGCCTAGAGAATTCCATGGACTGTATAGTCCATGGGGTTGCAAAGAGTCAGACACAACTGAGCGACTTTCACTTTTCATATGCATATATGTGTATACACACATGTGTGACTATATAGACATACACAAATATGTATATACAATGACAAGAGAATAAAATACTAACCCTTAGGACTGTCACCATGACTACTGGCTTGGAGCCCCCAGGAGCTGTTTGGTGGTAACAGCAATTATTTCTCAGAACCAGGTAACAATACATAGAATTTAGAGCTTACTGAGTGTCTTCCCATCCATTATCTTACTGTTGAGTCCCAATCTCCCTCTGAAACACTAGGACATCTCTGATCATCCCCATTGTTCAGATAAGGAAGACTGAGGCTCAGCCCAATCCTGTGAAGCCCTAATTGGCAGTGCCCAGACATTTCCTACTACACGCTGCTGTGTCTCAGGCCTCCGTCACCGCCCTTGGGCCAGCCCACTCTCTGAACTCAGGCAGCAGCAAACACTGCCTCCAGCAGAGCCAGACAAGAGGCTGGGTCCTCACGCCCTTCTTTGGCGGAAAAATGATATAGGAGACAAAACGCCAAGGAGCCAACAGGACAGAAGAATCTATGCCAGACGTCGGCAGCGGTCCTCTCTGAAGCATGGGTGCCTCCACGCGCCAAGTCTCACATTTCTAAAATGTCCCCACATTTTTACAATAACCATGTATTACTTTTATGATCACAAAAATCGATAACTATAAAACAGAAGCACCGGAAGAGTTCAAAGAAGCAGGGACCCCATTAAAGAACCATCCTTTAAAAAAAGTGCCCTTGAAAACAATTCATCTTCTCTCCTGCTGCTGTTAAAAGCAAACACTCGAGGTTGGCAGTTGGAAAACCAGGTGGTGGTGGCCCTACAACCAGCCTAGCAGGAAACTGGACTGGACAGTGAGTGTTTACTACATGCAAATCGAGGAAGAGGAAAAATCTAGAACAAAGCCTGGGCTCAGGATGCGGGATGAGGTCTGGGGGAGAGACGTGAATGGACACACAGCATCTCTGGAGGAAAGAATTCCTTGGATGATTTCCATAGTCCCCAACCGGGCAGAATGAACTAGCAAGCTGTCTCAGATGGGTGCCTGGACGTCATCCATCTCTCTCACACTGTGAGTCCAGCAGCCTAAAGGTTCTGGATGGTTCAACTCGGGCTTTTGTGGAGAGATGGAGCCAGAGGGAGGGTGGCCAGCCTGGAGGAGGGAGTCCCCAGGATGCCCAGTTCCTTTCAACAAACGTCTTGAGCTTTGTGCAAAATGTTGTGTTCGCTGCGGAGAGCAAAGAGGAGCTTAAATCTGATATGAGGCCCTACACAGGGGCTGGAGCACAGTGGTGGAGGGGAGGTGTGGAAGTTTCAGGAGCAATCATTAGTTGAGCATCTACTATGCACTGTATCCAAACAGGAGAGGCCTCACTGACATGATCTCCTTCTGACTGCTTTGCAGAAAGGGAACCTGAGGTTAAGATGCTAAGTCATTTTACAGTCATGGTTAGTGATGAAACTGGGATTCAAGCCCAGGGCTGATAGCAGAGTCCTTGCTCCTGACCTTCCAGAAGCCGGCACACACATCTGTGTCAAACCCAGGTCAACGCAGCAAATGTCAGGGCAGGGGTACAAATGAGGGCAGGCTGGAGAATCAGAGGAGGAGGAGTTATGAAGAGGGGTCTTCTCAGATGGGCCTGGTCCTTTGAGGGTCAGACAGACTGCTTGGCTGTCCGTTCATTCGTTCCCTCCCTTGGAGGGGATGTGCGCCATGCCTGGCCTACAGGGGAGCCACACGCAGTGAGTCTAAGGGGGAAACCGACAATAATCAGGCCGTGACTAACACAGCATGGTATGGTCTGGGGTGTGGTCTGGGGTCCGTAGAAGGGAAGGGGAGGCACACACAACTCCTCACCTGGGGTGATTCCACAGGCCCCAGACATCCTATCTGGGCCCGTAATACAGCTGGTGGCAACTCTGCCGGGGCCCTGCCCAGCGACAGGGCAGCCTCTTCCTCCTCGGTGTTCAGCCCTCCACAGCTCAGAGACGTTGAGTAACTTACTCCAGGGCACACAGCTGAAGCCCACCCTGGTGGTTTCCACAGCCTTGCTCCCTCTGCGGCCAGCCCCACCTCTCTTCTTAGGACAGTTCCCTGCCGCTGACCCGGAGGCCGCCAGCTCCTCCTGCTGCCTTCTGGGCACAATGTTCTGGCTCCCAAGCCTGGGTGTGGACACAGCAGAGACCACAGGGGCGGCTGGGCTGTGTGAGTACCCTGGGCAGACAGTGTGTGCTTGCAAAGCTCCCCAGAACATTCGGAGCCGCCTCCCAGAGAAAAGACCACAGGGGCCCCTTGGGAGGCCTTTAAACTGCATAGTAGGCTTGGAGATAGTCAGCTTGCCACACTGGCTGCTTGCCTTCTTTGCCTTCTTTTTCTTATTTGCATCGGGGAAAGCTGGGCCCTGCCATCCAGAGCAGGAAGTCTCCACAGGGGATTGGCTGAGCTGCGGGTCTCCCCCTGGTGCCTAAAAGCTGGCCCCTCCCTGGCGAGGGGGCCCACGGAGAAGCAGCAAGAGGGCTGGGCCCTGCCACCTCCTGCACCCACCTCCCGGCCTCCTCCTGTGTTTGCTGCTGCCTCACTCCCCAGGCGCCCCGCGGAGCCCTGGCATTCGTCCCCCTGCTCTGAAGCCAGCCCTGGCAGCTCCTTTCAAACCCCCAGAGAGAAGCAAAGCCCAGAGGAGGCGGTTCTTTGTTGGGGACTCCATTCCCAGGCCTTTGATCTCCCAGGCTTTCGGCTGGGCCCCGCCGGAGTGGCCCCCGTCAGGTGGGTGTTGCAACCCCTGCCCACCAGATCCACGGTGGGGGTCTCTCTTTAGGACCTGGCACCTGAAAGTCCATGAATGCCGACTGGTCACGAAGACATGTTACCATATCTGGGGGCAAATGACCCTCCCCCTGGAGACACAATGGAGAGAGATGAGTGGGAGGCCCCGGCCTTTGTGCAGGAGAAACGAGCGCTAACTGAGCCAGCGCAGTGGCCTGGAAACCTGGGAAACTGGAAAGGTAGAAATGTGGGCCTGGCCTCTGACAAATCGGCCTGTTTGTTGTTGTTGTTGTTTTTCTAAAGATTTCATTATTTTCCTCCTCACCCACGACTCCTTCTGCCCAAGAAAAGTGACACCTTTGGAGGGAAGGACACACACGCTCACTCCATCACGTCTTGGGACTCATTTTTTTCTCTCTGAAGCAAGCCCTGCATATCCATAGGGTGAGGCTTAACTCTCAGACCCACTGGCCTGACCGGGAGGAAGGGGGTCCACCCGTGAGTCCCAGTTCAACCTGCCTGAGCCCATGAGCACAGGTGGGGAGCCCCTAGGCGGCCACTTCTCCGGCTCTGGTCACCTACCCCGCGTGGTGACCCTGGGGACGTTTCTTACCAATGCAGAGTCTGAGGTCACGACGGCGTGCATCCCCAGAATCTGGTAGGATGACTACATGCCCAGTGCTTGCTCAGGGCCTGGAAGGTGACAGGCGCTTTGAGATGCCGGGCCCAGCTGCCGCTTACCCCTCCCACCGTCAGGCCCAGAGGGGACGTGGGAAAGGCCTCCCGAGATTTCTCACGTCCACTGCCTCAGCCCAGTCTCTCTCTACCTCAGCCGGCTGTCACAACAGGCAGCCACCTCTTCCACAGACAGGAGAGAAACCTCTGCTCAACTGAGGGGAAGACAGTCCCAGAGAGTCCTCTCTATCTAGAAAGGGGCGTCCTCCATAAGGAAGGGCGCCGTGGTGGCCATTTTAGCTTCTGGTGTCCAGGGTTGGGGATGACGTCCTGGCCCCGGATACCTCTGGCACTAAGGACCGCGTGGACAAAGAATGCCACCTGCCATACCACTAAACAAAGGATTCCCTGGCCCCCAAGCCAGCAGCCACTCTGGACTGTGTACCCTCAGGGGAATCAGGATGGAGAAGAGCAGGATACCAGGCCTAGACGTTAGGGTGCGCATCAAAGGACTCTGAGATCAATGTGTACACGCTGCTATATTCCAAATGGATAACCAACAAGGACCTACTGTATAGCATAGGACCTCTGCTCAAGGTCATGTGGCAGCCTGGATGGGAGGGGAGTTTGGGGGAGAATGGATACATGTGTATGTTTGGCTGAGTTCCTTTGCCGTTCACCTGGAACTATCACAACATTGTTAATTGGCTATACGCCAATATAAAATATACTCCAATATAAATGTTTTTTTAAAAAAGGAGTGATTTCAATGAGCCCAGACTCGCATCTTCCCGTATGTAGAAAAGCGCTAAATTCATGAACTTGAGATATCTATTTTTCTTTAATTAATAGTTGGGATAACAATATTCCAACTACCTGGTCTTTGTTGCAAAAACTTCTATATATCCTAGCTTCTCCCTCCCCTCTTTGGAACAGTCCTCCAGAGCAATCTGAGAGGCTGTCTTCTGTGCTTAAGTACTTAGGTTGTCCATTGACTAAAACATAATTCTCAGTTTTTAGGGTGTACATTTTTTTCAGTCAACAACTGAGAAGGAAGGACCAGCTTCTCCGCGGGTCCTCAGCGCCATCTGTCACCTCTTGGAGCTGACAGGGTAGGTGGGGAGCGAGTGGAGTGTGGGAGAACAGTTGGCCAAGGGCAAAGAGCTGGGGGCTTTGAAAGCCTGTCTCCAACAGCCAAGCGACCTTGACCTTTGCTTGCCTCACCCGTGAGTGGGAATGTGGTATCCAGCCCACCCTGCACAGCGCCCATGATGTGGGCTGTGTCCCGGGGCTTCCCCTGCCATCAGCCACTCTGCAACTCTAAAGCTCTCTCAGTTCCTCAAACGTTGCACCCACCTGCCTCCCCATAACCCCAAAAGCCTCCCAGATATCTTTCCCTTTGCCTGGTCAATCTCTCCTCCCCACTGACTCAGCTAACTTGTATTCATCCTCCAGGTCCCTTTGCAGAGATCACCTCCTCCAGGGTGTCTTCCCTGATTGCCCAGTCCAGGTGAAGCCCTCCTGCTGTGGGCCCTGGACGTCCCCTCCGGGAGCACTTGTACACTGATGAGTCATCATCTCGTGTTTGTGACTTCCGCATTGGTCCCTGTGCCAGAGGGCAGGGGTGGGTCGGTTTTGTCACAGATATCACCTGCAGCACCTCACAAGGTGCCAGGGACAGGCTCTTCTTAGTACACATTTGTTGAAATAATAATATAATAAAAAAAGTAATCAAAAAAAAAATTAAAAAAAAAAAAAAAGTAATCAAAAGAACGTCATTTCCTCCCCTCTTGGGCTCTACTGTGACAACGCCCAGAGACAAGGACTGTCCTTGGCACAAGAATAAAACCGCAGGCCTTTGATTACAATTTGATGAAAGTATGTATTCGTCTCATTATAGCTGAAAAGTTGAAGGCATCCCCTCTTAGACTGAGTCCTCACTGAACAAACTCCCAAACCTACTCATGCTCCCGGCTGCAGGCCCAGCAGATGGTGGGGTCCCTGCCACGGCCCGGCTAACCCACTGGCATGTTCCCATCACTCTGGATCCCCCCGCCCCAAACTCAGGGGCCAGCTGGCCTGCCCAGAGCAGGAAGGTGGCACCCAGCCCTCCTCACGGGGAGCGGAGGGTACTGTTTTCCTTCAGCCGGCTCTTGCCAGCTCCTGGGTGGAATCAGGGAAGGAGGGAGGGAGGGAGGGAGGGTGGAGGACCAGGCAGGCAAAAGACGGGCCAGCACCCTCAGACTTGTGGTGACTGTGGTTAAACCGGTGTCTCCAGAGAAACATGAAGGGGCCCTAAAAACTGCGGCAAGCCCTGCTTTCTTCTGCAGTCAGGAGGCCCGGGAAGGGGCGGGAAGCTTGCTGGAGACTGCTCCTCCCCTCTTTTCTTTGAAGCTCAGCTCTGTCTCCATTCAAGCAAGAACAGGAGATAAAAGGTTTCAAATTCGGGAAATCCCTTTCCACCTTTGCACCTGTGTGTTGGTGCTGGTCACCCCAGCCTCGGGTACCACCCATCCATCTAACAAATAGTTTTTGACTGTCTACTCTATGCCAGGGCTTCCCAGGTGGCATAGTAGTAAAGAATCTGCTTGCTAATGCAGGAGACACAAGAGATGCAGGTTCGATCCCTGGGGTCGGGAAGATCCCCTGGAGTAGGAAATGGAAACCCACTCCATTGCTGGGACAGAGGAGCCTGATGGGCTACAGTTTAGGGGTCACAAAGAGTCAGACGTGACTTAGCGACAGAGTATGCACACATACTGTATTGCCAGGCACCATCTTGGCTGCTGAAGTTAGAACCACAAACCAAAAGTTCCTGCATTGGGGGGTGGGTGCTTCCATTTCAGAGAGTAACTAAGGAATACCTTTTATGATAGCCTACAGCTATTTCCCCATCTAGACCGTAGTCTCACTGAGAGAAGGAATAGACCCATTTCATCTCTAGATTCTCCAGGGTGACTAGTACAGAGCCTGAATTTTAGCTTGGCAGCCACTGAAAGAGGCCTCAGTGGGACTTGTCCCCCAGCCCAGGAGCCCCTGTCCTGCACGTGCAGGCTCTGGCGGTACCTACAGGAATGCAGTGGGCAGCCAGCAGCTGATCTCCAGCCACACACCCGGTAAGCTGGCTTCACGTTTTTCAGCCACTCTCAAAAGGAAATTCATCACTGGTGGTTCTTCCAGTCATGAGGGGGTGGGCTGCAGTCAGGCATGGTTTTTGGTATCAGATACAGGAAAGTTAACACTGCAGGCACCACAACAGATTAAAGCCACGGATCAAAGGTGTGAATCAGACAAGCACCACCACAGAAGTTTGGTATCAGTTTGGACTCGCCAAGCGGGGAGGTTACTGCAACCACCAGGCCAGAGGGAAACATGAGCAATGAGTGTGCAGAGGTCTGCAGGGCCCACGTGGGAAGCAAAGGGCTTGGCGGATCAGCAGGGCTCAGGGAAACATAACTGCTACCAGTCACCGAGGCTCCTGGCAGCTTGAGAGCCGGCCCCCTTACCCAATGAGTACGTGGGGCCTGAGAGGCCACGGTCCTCGCTGATGCCAAGGAAGGGAGAAACCACCTGCTTCACCAGCTCCTCCAGCTGCAAATAACCCTCACTTGGGCCTGTGGGCTCGTGAACACTCTGGAAATAAACACCCAAGAGAGACAGAGGTCAGTCCAAGTCACCATGGCCAGCGGATTCTGGCCACCCTCCCACTACATTCAAGGCAGGCTGTATCCTTGTGGCTGAATGAAGGAAACCCAGGCTTGGAGCCCCAGGCACTGGTCCTGGGTGGCGGTGATCAGAACTGTGCATGGAGCGCACCCTGGCCTCTGTGGTGGGATCCCGCCCCAAAGCAGGGCCAGCGGGACTGTCCCCACCCCAGCTCCAGGGCTGAGGTCTGACTGGTCCCAACCACAGCCAGCTCACCCTCTCCGCCACAGTAACCGTTCCACACCAGGCACACAGGAGGTTTATAGAAGCACTTTATATGTTTCATGGCACCTGCCAACAACCCTCACCATCCCCCCTTTAACACACAAGGAAAGTTAAGACTCGGAAAGCTTATGTAACTTGCCCAGGAAAATACAGCTGGTAAGTGGCCAAAACCCAGGACTGGCACACAAGATGCCTGGCTCTGAGCCCATTTTATGGCTCCTTGTTAACAGGCTAGAAAAGAAAAGGGGAGAGAATCTGGAAAAGACCAGAACGGTAGAAGAAAGGGAGCATCACTGTGGACTAGACACACATTTAGTACCAAAATGAAGGGTCAGTTCAAAAGGACAGTAGTCCTTGGAGCTATAAGGAGCTGGAAAGTCATTGAGGTTTTCTAGAAAACCAGCTAACTCTGAAGGAATTCAATTTCTTCCTGGAAAGGTGTGGAAGCCATGTGTTTGTGTGGAAGGCCTGCAAGAGAGCAAGGCTTTCGTGGGCGCTGTGCTCAGCCCAAAGGGCCAGCTGTCAAAGTCTCAAAGCGGAATAGATTTTAAATCACTCTTGTTTGAAAAGAGAAAACTCTCCCCTGCACTGGAGTTTAGGAGCTGGGGCCAAGAAGCGGGAGGGGCCAGTCCTACGGGTTGGATGGAGACCCCTGGGTGAAGTGCAAGCTCCAAGGAAACTGGCTGATGTGGTACGTTGTCAGCTCCATCACAGTGAGATGGAGGCGGCTGGGGGCAGTGGGAGGGAGGGGTGGCTTACCAAAACCAAAAGGAAGGCCGAGGAGGGGTCTATGAGGCAGAAGACTTGGCGGTCAGGACCAGGAAGGGGTCAGAATTGATGCAGAGGAAATGGGAGTGGGGTGGTGTGGCACTTGAGAGGGCTGCTAATGGGAGAAGACCTGAGGGTTTTTCATGTCCCTCAGCAACAGCAGAAGCACTGGGAAAGGCCAGCAAGATGCTTCGCTTGATACTCAACAAGGACCTACTGTAGGGCACAGGGAACTTTACTCAGTACTCTGTAATAACCTACATGAGAAACTGACCTGAAACATAAGAGAGTCATGTACATGTGTAACTGAATCACTTTGCAGTACCCCTGAAAGTAACACAACATTATAAATCAGCTGTACTGCAATATGAAACAAAAATTTAAAAAATAAAAACAGGTGGAATTTCAGAACTACCAAAATGTGTACTGGGCTAAGTCACTCAGTCGTGTCTGACTCTGCGAACCATGGGTTGTAGCCTGCAAGGCTTCTCTGCCATAGAATCCCCTGGGCCAAGAATACTGGAATGGGTTGCGATTTCCTTCTCCAAGGGATCTTCCCAACCTAGGGATCAAACCTGGGTCTCCTGCATCTCCTGCCTGGGCAGGTGGTTTCTTTACCATTAGCAATAGAGTGGCAACCCACTCCAGTACTCTTGCCTGGAAAATCCCATGGATGGAGGAGCCTGGGAGGCTGCAGTCCATGGGGTCTCAAAGAGTCAGACACGACTGAGTGGCTTCACTTTCACTTTTCCTTTCATGCATTGGAGAAGGAAATGGCAACCCACCCCAGCATTCTTGCCTAGAGAATCCCAGGGACGGGGGAGCCTGGTGGGCTGCCATCTCTGGGGTCGCGCAGAGTTGGACACGACTGAAGTGACTTAGCAGCAGCAGCAATATGTTATTACAAAAACTTTTCTTTGTTAAAAAAAAAAAATAAGTAACTATCACAACTACCTACAGGACTACATGTTGAGAAAAGAAAGGCTTCACTTAGAAAGGCACACGAGACTCTCCACAAGGGTGAGGGGATCCTCCAAGGGGCAGAAGGGAGAGGGGAGCCTTATTCATGCTTCCAGAGACCCACCCGCAGCCTCAAAAGTAGAGCGGTTTCAGCCCCCAAACCACCTTGGTTGGGTTTCAGAGCTGAGGACACTTTTATCTCATCTTTTCACACTTTGATATTTCTCATCTGCCTTCTCCCCACAAGACTCTTCCGCTCTACGATTCCTAAGCGCTAAACAAGAGAGGGATGCAGAGCGAGGAGAAGAGGCAAGAAGTGGGAAGAAAATTCTGAGCTGCATGGTTTTCTCCCTGGGCAGAGAACCTGACTTGCACACAGCCCTCTGGGAAGGAGCTGCCCTTGGCTTGGCTGCTGCGCTGGCTATGTATTTGCAAGGCTCAGCACAAGATGAAAATGTGGGGTCCCTTGTTCAAAAATTAAGAATTTCCAGATGGTGATGAAAAATGAAAGTGTTAGTTGCTTAGTCATGTCTGACTCTTTGCGACCCTATGGACTGTAGCCCGCCAGGCTCCTCTGTCCATGGGATTGTCCCGTCAAGAATACTGGAGCAGGCAGCCATTCCCTTCTCCAGGGGGTCTTCCCAACCCAGAGATCGAACCGGGTCTCCTGCATTGCAGGCAGATTCTTTACCGTCTGAGCCATCAGGGAAGAGAATTAAACCCAGCATGGGATCCTGCTGGTGACGGGGAGCGGGGGCGGGGAAGGACCCTGGGGCACCGGCCAGCAGGGGGCACACCAGCTTGATTGGGCGGGTCCCCTCAGAAGGGACCATTCTTGCACAGTCTCAGACCTGCCTGCGCCTGCCAGGAAGAACCAGATCTCCAGGGTGATCAAAGTCTCTGGTTCAGCCTCTTCCTGGACAGCCTAAGCATAGGACCTCACGACCCATGGGAGGAAAGGTTGAGCCCCTTGTATGTTTTGAGGAGGGAGAGGTTGGTTCAGGGCCATTTTGGAAATGCACTGGGAAAGAGAAATGGCTCTTCTCTCTGTGGGAGAGGTAGGCAGGGAAAAACCAGCCCTAGATCTCTTGACGCTGTGGACAGTGGGGGGCCAGGCAGAGAAAACAGCAGTTCTAGCTACTGGGGCTCAGCTTCCCTGCAGCGGGGACGGTCCGAGGGCAGTACAACCTGCACATTTCCTTTAGATTCAGAAGCTGCCACCCCTGCCACCCAGGTTAGTCCTGGGCTGGGGAAAGACCCGCCTTTGCCATTGTCACACCCCCAGCCTCTGGCTTCCTGGCTCCTAGAGGGTAGAAGAAGGTGTCCCAGGAGGCCCTCAGGGAAACGATGCCAAATTCCCCGTGTTAAAGGGACCATCGCTTGTGGGGCAGCTCCAAGTGTCCTGGGAGACGGCGGGAGGAGAGGGACCTTGACAGTGCTCGCTGCGCGCACAGCAAACGGACAAAGGAGCTGGAACGTGACCGAGGACACAGAACGGAGCCCGGGTGCTCCGGCTACAGGGGCCCTCCCCCACCCCGCGGCCATGCTCCGTCGCGCCCCACCTGCAGGATGAGCAACATCTGGACGATGGACGAGGGCGGCTGGGGCTGCGCCAGCAGCAGCAAGTCCTCCAGCTTCACCTTCAGCAGCACCAGGTCGCGGAAGCCCAGCAGGGAAATCTGGCGGATGGTCAGCTCCTGGCCCTGGCGGGACAGAAGAGGCAGCGGTGGGAGGTGAGAGCGCGTGGGATCTGCCACCAACCACGTGGGGGCCGGGGCCACGATCGGAGGGGTGGGACCAGCACCTCCAAGGCCCAGGGGGGCTATCGAAGAGTCGAATATTTGACCCCTGTTCCTTCAGAATGAAAGCTTCGTTTAAGATAAGGTATGACTCATGGGATTGAAAAGATCCATGCACCCCAATATTCATAGCAGTGTTATTTACAATAGCTGAGACATGGAAACAAGCTAAATGACCATAGGCAGGTGGCTGGATAAAGAAGATGTATATACGCACACACACACACAACGGAGTACTACTCAGCCAGAACAAGAATGGAATTTTGCCATTTGCAACAACAAGGATAAATCTGGAGGGTATTTATGCTAGGTGAAATCAGTCAGACAGATAAAGACAAGTACCTTATCACTTACAAAACAAACTAATGAATATAACAGAAACAGACTCAGAGAATAAACTAGTGGTTACTAGTGAGGAGAGGGAAGGGGCCAGGGGTAATATAGGGGTAGAGGATGAACAGGTACAAACTACTAGGTAAAAAATAAATAAGCTACAAGGATATATTGTACAGCACAGGGAATATAGCCAATATCTTACAATAACTTCAAATGGAGTGCACTCTATAGAAACACTGAATCACTGTGTTGTAAACTAATATTGTATCATTGTAAATTAATACCGTAAATCAATTATACGTCAATAAAAAAAGTAAATGCTGAAATGCTCAATCTGCTTAAATGACCCAAAGGTGATACAAGACACATATATTGAGGGTCGTGCTGTGCTGTGAGTGGTCAGGAAGGAGGAAGAGGTGGAGAAACAAGAGGAAAGATAGTGCCTCCCTACACTCAAGGCTGTGTCCTCGGCTTCATCCATTAAATACTTGTGCACCTATCATATGCCAGGCAAAGAAGGAAATACAGGACCAGTTAAGACTCTTCTGCAAATGCAGGTAACATAGGAAGAAAAATCACTGAAGATGTAGAAGAAAAGGACTTGTTCAACCACGTAGATAGCGGCTGAGGATGAAAATAGTGACTGATAATCGTAAGAGCTGATCCTTATCTTAGTAAGGCTAAGTAAGACCCTTACCTCTGACCATGTGCTGGGCTTGATTTTCAATATGCTAGATATAAATGGCACATTTAATCCTCATGACCGCTTCTGAGATAGATACTGTAATAAAACCCAATCCACAGAAGAAAAACCCTATACCCAGACTGACAGGAATTTACTCAAGGTAGAGCTGGATCTCAAAGATAAACTATTTGATTCTAGAGCTCCTAAAGCCTCCCAAAACAGAAAGGGAAAGGAGGGCCCATTCCCAAACTCTCCTTTGCACATATGTACACCGCACATACCCCAAATTGGCTGGTCTTAGAGATGAGTTATCATCAGGGTATCCTCCCAAAGAGATGTAGCCTCCCATTCCTCAAGCTGGCCAAGGTTGAAGGAAATTTTGCACTTCCTATAACTCCTTAGGGTTTACAGAAACACGGGCAGGAGTGGTTTTGCCATTCTCACAGCCCCCTACTCTCCAGTCCCAAAGAGATACACCCCACCCACACCTCACAGGCTCAGTTTAACCAGTCCTTCTCTTAAATTTTTTTTCTTTAGTTCTAAGTTTTTTTCTTCATTTTTTTTTTGTCTGCTTGAAACAAGCAGGATCTTAGTTCCCTGACCGGAGTTCGAACCCATGCCCCTGCAGCGTAAGCATGGAGTCTTAACCACGGACCACCAGGGAAATCCCTAACCACTCCTTCGTGATTGCCTTCCCTGGCCACTGCCAATGGCGGTGGTCCCCCCACCTTTCCCAAGGTCCTACAATTTCTATTCTTTGCACCACATCTTAGCACTCATCACTGATTGCCTGTCTCATAGGTGTCTATGCCCTTGCTTCTTCTCCAGGACTCCATTCACTCTATAAGGTAGAAAAGGCAGGCAAGTTTCCACACTCAAACACCTTTATCCAGTGAGGAAGCAGGTCTCACGCAGACACTTACGCAGCAAGTTAGTGTCTAGACTAACAGACACCCCGAGGGTGTTATTACCAGTAGTGAGAGCCCAGGGGTTCTCCAAGTGGGGTATCTGCATCAGAAGCAGCACTTGGGAAATTGTGGGCGGGGAAGGTAGATGGGGCAACAGCATATGTTGCCACATCTTGCAGTTTTTCTTTCTTCCTTTTTTTTTTTTTGACGCAGTAACAGATTTTATTTTCTTGGGCTCCAAAATCACTGTGGACAGTGACTGCAGCCATGAAATTAAAAGATACTTGCTCCGCAGTTTTTCTTTAAAAAAAAAAAAATTTTTTTTTTTTACTTAATTATTTAGCTGCTCTGGGTCTTAGTTACAGCATGCACAATCTTCACTCTTCATTGCTGCATGCGTGTGAACACTTAGTTGTGGCATGAGGGATCTAGTTCCCTGACCAGGGACTGAATCCTGGCCCCCTGCATTAGGAGCATGGAGTCTTAGCCTCTGGACTACCAAGGAAGTCCCAGATCTTACAGTTTTTTAAGAGAAGTAGGACAGTGTCATCCTCAGATCCACACAACTGGACTCCTGCCTGAATCTGGGGCTAAGGGAGCCCTTCTTGACCCTCTAATACCAGAGGCAAGCCCCTCAGCTTCCTCACTTCCCACTCTAACTCCATCTAGTGGGGAATTCCCTGGCAGTCCAATGATTAAGTCTCTGAGCTTCCACTGCAGGGGGCGAGGGTTTGATCCCTGGTCCTCTGGTCAAGGAACTAAGATCCTGAATGCCTTGAGGCACGGTCAAAAAAAGAAAATACCCATCTGGGTATCTCTATCTAGGAATTCCCTGCCTACACAGTCCTAAGAGGGACCTATGTCTATACCCCTTCTCCACTAGGGCTGCCAAATAAACCAGAGGCTGTCCAGTTACATTTGAATAACTTTCTAGTATAAGTACGTCCCAAATATTGCATTGTTTATTGTTCACCTGAAATTTAACTCAGCATCCTGCAGGTCAATTTGCGTTATCTGGCAACCCTGCCTCCCAGGCGTGTCATCTTAAGACCCACTGCTGGCCAAGGAGTGAGTATTGCACCAAAGAGACAAGTCTATAGACACAGAGGGTGAACCATCCAAAGAAAAGCTATAAATCCTCTCGTGGGGAAGCAGCACGGAGCCAAGAATGGGATGAAAAGAGCAGTGGGCTGCAGGCCACACGCTTCTACTGGAATTGTTAGGGGCAAACTGGAATTGGAAAATGGGACTCTAAAGGTATAATCTCCTGATTTTAAAATATTTGACATGTATTTTAAAAAATCCAGAATTCCTTTAAGACAGCATTCAGAGCAAACAAAGCCCGTGGGCCCTTACTCGCGATACAAGGTATTTCCTACCAATGGCTTCACATCTAATCTAACCTGATTACATGCGAAGCCTTAACCCCAACGGGAAAAGCTACTGTGAGCACACAGCAACGGAAGGGGAAGCGTATGACAGACACGTACACTTTGGAGAAGAACATCTATTGGTTAGTCGGCCTGAGGGCGTGTCCCTTCTGACCAGGCACTGACCAATCCTGTTCTCGGCCCCTGCAGGAGGGTGGAGGGAAACCAGCACATGGTAGAAATGAGCTGAGCTCGCGGAATAAGCAGCAGAAGACAGGCTGTTCGTCTCCTACTCTAAACTCCTCATTCTGCAGGAGATGAAACGCAGCCATGCTCAGAGAAGGGAAACGAGTTTGCCCATACTCAACTACGGATTCCCAGTCCGCAGTTCTTTCTGCTACATCATGGGCCTTCTCGTCTTCAGGAAATCGCTTATAGAGAGCAAGGAACACTACTCCTTTCCCGGAATTTGGGAGTCACAGGAAACTTGCCAGACAATTGTGCGTCAAAGAAAGTGGGGAGGGGAAAAAAGGAAAGAAAAGGGAAAAAAGTCTCCTTCCCCCATCTTCCCTTACTTCTGAAAAGTAAGAAGATACAGACATACTCAAAACCAAGAGGGAAAGGAGAGCCTACAAATTGCTAGGTATGCAGGCACTGTTTGCTGCTTGAGGTCAGATGCTAAATATAGAACAGAGTGCCCTCCAAAGATGTCCGAGGTCCTAATCCAACTCAGGCAGTGCCCAGGCTCCTGGCTTTCCCCCATTCGCTGGCAGGCCCCAGGGGGACACCGGTCAAGGAGTAAGACAGACTGCCCAGGCTGGCAGGAGGTCATTCCCCAGTGAGACTGACCTGAACTGGATAGAATATGGCCTGCAGGGTGGGGAGAGTCTCAGTGAAGAAGTGGTCCCAGACTTCAGCCAGAACCTCAATGCGATTTTCACCTACACAAGGGCGAGAAGATGGGAGGGGAGAAAGAAAGAAAAGAATGTGGTCATTACTCACAGGAGTGGCTGGGAGGCAGTTCCTAGTCAAATGGAGCACAGGCGGGGATGTTGTGGGGGAAAGCTCATTACCTACATTGGATCTCTAAGTGTTACTACAGCAAACATGGAATTGGATGGCAAGATGATCAAGAATATGCAAATATGCCTTCTCTCCCTTCATCCACAAAAGGGAGCTGAATTTTGAAAAGCACATAATAATTACAGTCATCATGAGAATGGTTACAACATGATCAGGCCCTGTGCTATTTATCTATAAGCATCTCATGAACGGACGCTATTACCCTGCTTTACAGCTCAGACATGCCAGGTATCTGGGCTCAAAGGAACACAGGTAGAAGGCCAAGCTGGGGTTCCAGAACCCATGTTCTTGTCAATAGAATCCAGCAAGATCAAGTGCACAGTTATATATTATCTTTTTTTTTTTTTTTTGCAATTACTAAGACACTGGCTTTTCAGTCTAGATTTGAGCTACCACTTGAGAAAGATGGAAAGAGGACTTAGAAACTATCACCTCCACCCACTGTAACCAGAAGGGCATTACTCTCTGAATGGTCACCTGCAAAACACAGCCACCTCCTGACGCCGTGTCTACCTACACCCCCGCGATCAGGAAGCCTGAGTCCTGGCCAAGTGCTCCCCCCAGGCTAGATGGACACAGGTCACCCAACACCACCGGAAGGCTGTTTGAGGAACTTTGCACCTGCAGGAAAGGCAGGCACTGGCAGAGGGGAGTCTGCATGGCAGCTGCTGTTTAATGACCTAGATAACAGAGCTGACTGGGCACTGTCTCTGTCCAGCTGAGGCAGGGAAACTGGGTCAGCCAAGATTAGACACTGAGAGATGCGTCTGGCAATACGTTGCCAGATCCACTGAACAGATCTTGAAAGATTCACTTAGCGATGTCTATCTATTAGTTTAACGGACAACAAAAGCAGTGGCTGGGAGAGAGAACAGAATGAAGCCATGACTTTAGCAGGCAGGACCAAAGATGTGCCGATTTTAAAAGGTCAGAGTGAAACACACCAGAATGCAAATCCATAACACCCTCTACTCTCCTTTGTAATTAGCCAAGAACTAATTACACTCTGTTGGAATCACTCATTCACTTCTCTGTCTCCTCCACTAGCACGGGAATAAGGGCACCGGCCTTGTCTTCCTGCTCACCTTTCTAATTCTAGTGCTTAGCATGGTGCCAGACACATTGGTAATTCACTGTTTGGAAATCTTTGATTGAATGAATAGGAAGTATTGAGTGTATAGGTTTTTGTAAATGCCAGGGCTGGTGAGTGGGAGGAGGTTACCTTTTAACCCAAATATGGGACAGGACAGGGCAGGCAGGACTTAACAGTCAGCTCCAACATTTTCCTTTGCTCTTCGATAAAGAAAACCACACCATGGCAACCCCGCTGGGGAGAGTCTGTTTCCTGCTTCTGTATCTTCATCCTCTTCTGAATTCCCCTTCTACGTGAATTTTATTTTAGTCCCTTACACTCACCATCCTCCCTCCATGCCACAGGGCTTTTGCACATGCTAGTTCCTTTGTTGAGACTATTCTCTGCCTTCTCTCTTTGCCTAACCTACATCTGTTTATCTTCATAAACTGATGAAGTGTTCATCTTCTTCATAGTTTCAACTCTAGCATCACTTCCACAGGAAAGTCTCCCCCATTGGTCAAACTCCCCTGTTATGGATTGTATTCTTAGTACTTGTCTCAGTTATGGTTTTATATTTGGTGGTGATTTGATTAATACATGTCTCCACTACCAGGTTGTGAGCACCTTCAGGACTCGTAATCCTATGAAGTTTTGCTCACCACTGTGTTCTCGGCACCTAGCAAAGTACCTGGTATAGTAGATAATCAATAAATGTCTGAATGAATCAACCAATCACCATCCTCTTTTCAAAGGCAGGTTTGCTAGTTCACTGCAGGGAGGAGCCAGGAAATCAAGAGGACAGTCTGAAACATTAGGTCATGCTGGTGCCTAAAACCAACGTGAACCCCAACACTTGGACAGAATGTCTCAAAGGGGAAAAGGCTGCACCAGCTCCTTTACTGACGGCCCTTACCCTGAGCCTTCCATCACAGAGACAAGCAGAGGCCCTGCCGACTAGAAGGATGGGACAGAAAAGCCTGCTGCTCAGTGCTGCTCCTACTTTCTCCCCTTCAGGTCCCAGACGGAATACTCATGGCACATGCAGTCTTCATTCAACCCGGCAACAGGAAGGTGCCTCTCCTGGGAACCTGGGTCTAACTGTCGGCTGCAAACTTCAGAGAGGAATGGAGGTTTTGGAAAGTGTTCAGAGAAGAACATCAGAGAGACAAGCTAAACAGAGTAGCCTGGGGAGGAAAGAGTTAATGGGACAAGGTGACTCCACCTCCAAGAACAGCCCCCAAGTCAAGGGCTTACTCCTCTACAAAGATGAAAGGGGTCTGGATGGAGGCTTCTATTAAAAACTATCTTATTAAAAACTGTCCTCTAATTGCCACAGAGGTTTAGATCACCAGAGGTATACAGAATAAGTCTGAGAAATTCTTCCAAGGTCACTAAAGCTCTAGAAAAGATTACTGATACTAACCAGGCATACGCTGCCTACAAAAGAGAACCACAGAGCTAAGGGCTGCCTCTGTCCCTTCTGCAGCCATCAGTCAGGGTGGACGAGTACAAGCCAGGTTGATAAAGTACAGGTTATTCAATGATGGATTCCAAACTTGATTTTATAGCAAAACACTTTCATCCAAATAAAATCTTTCTTGGAGTTATAACATACAAAATTAACATGTAGAAATGTTCTGGTTGAAGATGTAAGAGCGCCTTCACTTGTGCAGAAAGGACCCTGCCACCTAACCCCCAGGACAAGATGGGACCCAACAAGATCATCCCGGCCCACTGCCCTCCAGTCACACTTTGGAGCAGAAACACAGACACTTGGATGCCCTTGTTTCTCCTGTCAAGCTCTGTGCCTGAATTTTCACTCTGAATGTAGCTATGTTGAGTGTCACCTGGGCAAGAGACCATCAACTTTCCCTTTTAAGGGCCCTTGAATCTCTGGTTTTGCTCAGGATCTTGTTCTAACTCTGGTTATCCACATTTCCAGGAGCATGAAATAATTCTCCAAATGACTTACAATGTGGTCGAAGACCTGGAAGCCACCCACCTTTCATGCCTGGGTACTAGCCCCACTCCAAAATGCAAAAAGGCCATGAAGCTCTCAACGTAATTGCATTCGAGGGAAACAAGGCTTCAGGTTCAGTCAACTCCTGAGTAGACAGGTTAATTTGGAACCTCTGGTTTTTGCAAAGTTTTGGTGAGCACTCACTGTGTGCCAGGCCCTGGGACTTTCCAGGGTCAGTTTCTCATTTTTCTTCCTATTTTGTCTTTCTAGAAGACACGACACGGTACACAAGTGTCTTTCCCAGAGAAGGGGAAGAGAAAAAGGGATGGTCTACTGCCTAATGCGTCTGAATCTAGAAGTAAACTTGACCAACAGATAGAAGTCTCGAGGCTGGAGTAGGAAAAAAAGAAGGAACTAGTGTGCATACCTACTATGTGCCAGGGACAGCGCTATGCTGGTTCTACTCCTTACATCCCCTATAATCCCTAGCTCCATTTTATCATTTTAAAAATTATTGGAAAAATCAAGACTCAAAGAGGTGAGAAACTCACCAAAAGTCACCCAAGAAGTAGGTGGCAAGCTACAGTCACGATCCACATTGACGGGAGCTGACAGTAACCATCAGTGGAGCCAAGGGGTCTGTCGGCCAACTCTTGCCTTCATCCCACCTCCCAGCTCCATTCAATGCCTTTCTATCAGTTAGACTCTAGAATCTTTTAAGGCTGGGAAAATGTTCTTTTGCTTCTTAAACCTTACCCCACTGAGTGGGTGCCTGCTTAGTCTCCCTCAAATGAGTGGACCACCTGACAGATACGACCTCAAGAAACAGTGCAAGTCTGCTCGGTCGTGTCCAACTCTTTGTGACCCCATGGACTGCAGCCTGCCAGGCTCCTCTGTCCATGGAGTTCTCCAGGCCAGAATACTGGAGTGGGTAGCTGTTCCCTTTTCCAGGGGATCTTCCCAATCCAGGGATCGAACCCAGGTCTCCCACATTGCAGGTGGATTCTTTACCATCTGAGCCACCAGGGAAGCCCTGAGAAACAGGACAAAGGTCAATAGGAAATAGCCTGGATCAGACCAGAGGGAACAGGATCTACAATATAATGTATTCCTTCAAAGGTGACCCCTGGCAGCATCTTGTGAAAACCAGCCCTTAACGGGGTCTCCCAAGAGGCCACCCTAATTCCCCCTCATTTCTCAAACAGTCTGCCTTGCACCCAGCCAGGAGTGGCTGACTCAAACTGAAACGCTGCCGCCTAGCTGGAGAAGAGGTGGTGGGGTGACTCACGTGCTTGGAGCCTGCCTGTCTCAGACAGACTCATTTCAGCTGTCCAAGCATCAAAGGCTGAGTCAGAGTTCCCGCCAGACGGGGGCTGCCTTGTACTTGCCTTCACACAGCTTGATCTTCTCCTCCACGAACAGCAGTCCTTTTGCTAGAAGCTGGTTCTGCCGGAAGAGAACAGAGGACACAAGACTTCACTGTGTGGCTAACCCTTGTCCACTCCAGGCGGGTGAAGGTGTGGAGTTCTAGGCACTTGGACACTGTCATGCCTCCAGGCTCAAGAAGCCTTCGGTGCTCTAGGAAGGCTGAGGCTTCGGGAGGAGTCAGTGAGGCAGCCCGTCACAGAGGAAGGAGACGAAAGCCAAACCCAACCAGCATTCCCATTTCTCCAACCAGGGAAGACGTGACCACAAGCTTGGCTGGACTGTCTGGAAGGACTAGAGTGGACACCCAATGTCCTTTGAGCCCTTCATATAAACTCAGAAAGTGGAGTGTGGAGGCAGTGGGAAATTATGCAGAAATGATAGACTTTTTATACAAGCTGACGGTTTCTCAAGCTCACATGAAAGAGACTGCCTGCAAAATTTTAAGCAGGAGTGAGGGTGTGTCCCTCAGTGAGTGTGTGCATGAGAGAGCTGCGGGAAGACAGGGTAAGATGAAGTCCCTTTGCAAATGCAACGAACAACTGTTGGGTATTTTGCAGATATCACAGGATATTTATTCTTCGTCTCATCTAATTCTGACCTTCCCAATAATCTGATCGAGTTGGTGCTTTTACCCCCTGACTTTACTGATAGTCAGGGTAGACTTGCCCACAGGAGACAGACTCAATCTTGTTCATTCTACTCTGC
This sequence comes from Cervus elaphus, assembly GCF_910594005.1. Classification (NCBI taxonomy): domain Eukaryota; kingdom Metazoa; phylum Chordata; class Mammalia; order Artiodactyla; family Cervidae; genus Cervus; species Cervus elaphus. Next base: position 80,086,541 of record NC_057815.1, on the reverse strand, counting down.
CTTGCTGCCTTCCAGCAGGTCTTCCCACCCAGATCCCCTTCTTCCCTCAAAAGGGTACAGCTGGTCCCACACAACGCAGGCAGCTTTTCCAAAGGTCACAGAATCTCAGAGATGCCTCACCACTTACCTCACATCTTTAGATGATCAAAGGCCTATGCTTATGGCATGGGGGATCCACAGTGGTATATATCCTATCAAAAACCTATGCATTTCTTGGTGTTCTCCTTTAGAAAACCCTAAAAGCCCTGTTACCACGATGGTGAGAGTGTACATGGCAGAGAGGAAAGATCAGACAGGTGTTCAAGTCCAGCTCAGCCACGTTCTAGCTGTGTGATCTTGGGCTTCCTTTCCTGAGTCCTGAGCCCCTCATCTGTAAAACAGCATCACACCAGCAATATCATAAAGTTCTTATAATAATCATTATAAATATACACACGGGGACTTCCCTGGTGGGCCAGTGGTTAAGACTCCAAGCTGCCAATGCAGTGGGCGTGGGTTCGATCCCTGGTTGGGGAACTAAGATTCCACATGATGTGCGGCACAGCCAAAAGATTAAATACACACACACATACACACAAACATGCACACACACATACACACACACACACACACAGAGTAATCAGTGGTAATGGGCACTGACGACAATAGTTGCTCTCTTAGCCCAACTATCTTCACAAAAGGATAGGCGGGTAAAGAGATTCAATAATGAATAGACCTACATCAAACATATTAAAGTAGTTTATCAAAGGCACTATCACATTCCTGTAACTAATACATATATATGGAATTTTATAGGCCCAATTAAAATTTCCAAGCTATAACCTAATTTGAAAAGTAATTAGCCATCATTTAGTTTCAAGATGGAACCCCAACTCAAAGTTACAGTGATGTCCTATAGGAGTCCACCAACTTTATTAAAGGGAAAAAGGTCAATTCCTTTCCTAGGAATTACAGAACAGACAAGTAATGGAGGTGGAACTGTGTGTTTCTACCTTCCACCAAGCACACGAATCCCAGAAGCAAGAAAAACACCACAGCACCAAACTGAGATGATCAAAATCAGGGCTTTGTGCCAACTTAGCTGGGTGGGAATGGATGGCACGGGTGTTTCCAGATGTAACCAACCCCATCAAATGGCTCTGAGCAAATGTCCTAATTCAGGCCTGAAGTCTGCCCTGGTCCCTTTCACTGGCCCGGAGGATGGCCTTAGGATGTCCCCCGGTACTCTGTGCAAGGAGTCCTGATGCCTTGCTCTCCATCACTACCTCCATTGCCAACACGGATACTCCAGCCTTCTTCCAAAATAGCCACAAATCCTCCTCAATTTCAAGTTTCTGAGATTTACCTCCAAATGTACGAGAGACTCCTCCCTGTGATGCAGGTTTCATAATTATGTTCCTGCACTGTAATTATTTACATTTTATAGGTGGGGGGTGTCCAAGGCACCGAGAGAAATAAAAGCCTAGTCCAGGTTATATCATGAGTCAATGGTAGTCAATATATCCCATGTGTCAGGATTTTAGGTTCTCAGGGGTGAGGACCATGTAATTTAGGTTACCTGGCTTGGAGAACAATGCTTAAAACATGATAGAAGCTAACAAATATTCACTGAGTACGTATTGCCTGTTTGGATGTTACAGACCATTTTTGCTTTTAAGAAATCAAGGTAAGAGATAGAATGGTTTTAAGAAGAGAGAAAGTGATGTAAGTCCCTAAAATTCTAATACACAATAAGCTATGTGCTCAGTCATGCCCTACTCATTGCAACCCGATGGACTGTAGCCCACCAGGCTTCTCTGTCCATAGAATTTTCCAAGCATAAATACTGGAATGAGTTGCCATTTCCTACTCCAGGGAATCCTCCTAACCCAGGGATTGAACCCAAGTCTCCTGCATTGGCAGGTGGATTCTTTACCACTGAGCCACCGGGGAAGCCAAAATTCTAATACCCTTAGGCATTTGTACATTTTGCTCTTATGTTACAAATGGCATTTTCTTCCTTTGATGAAAACTACTTTGCATCTTAAGAGACAAACTTTAAAAAGTGGCATAGACTCTCCTTCCTGCTCTTTTCCAGGTCCTCCCCCTACAAGGAGACATTTCGGGGATGTTTTTTTCAAACTAAGGAAGTTATTTGTGTATTATGGAAGAAATGGAAAAGGAAATACTCTTTTTTAAATGTCTCATGATACACAGCATAGAAATTCTTTACCTCAGACCAAAATAAGAGTAACAAAAACCTGAGGTGAAAAGGGACCTTCAGAATCATCTAGTCCTTCTCACCTCTCCCCAGCCCTGTGGTCTGAATCAAATGGTCACACATAGTTTCAATAATTTTTTAGTTTGGACCCATTTTCCAGGAAGCTAAAGCACCTTTCAAAAGCATCTGAAAGAAAAGTTTTGTTACTCCTAGGCTTTGTAGATTTTGCTCTTATTTTACAGTTGAATAAATTGCAGCTAGAAGTACAGTCTCCATCTTTTATTTGGCACGTGCTAAGTGACTTCAGATCTTTTGGGCCAGCCTGGCCCTCAGCCCCACTTCACTGGAGAATCGCCCGCCACCTACTCAGTGGCACTCTGCCCCCTCTTGCATGCTCCAACCCTTTGAACCAGCCTGCATCTCTGGCTGTGCTGACTGGCCAGGTGCCCACCCTCCGCCCGACCTGAGTCTCCAACGGAGCCAATCACTTGCTCTCCTGGGAAGTGTAATCAACCAGGCCCCCTTCAATGCAAAGGGCCCTGTAATCCTAAGGTCCCAGTGCTTTGAAAGGGCTTATGCTCTGCAGTTGCCTTCCTCACTTCGTAATATTTTTATTTTGGAATCTGTGTTTTTTTAAGAGAAGGCTGACAGGGCAATGGAGCTCACCCCAGGGGCTGGACTTCAGCTCACTTGTGGTCTGTCTCCTACAGCCACCCCAGGAGGGGTTTTTAGGTCCCTGCTCCCCACCCCCCGCCCATCTCCCCTGCCCTGCCCCACCATTGCTGTCATCCTACTCCTAAGGCGATGACAGGGTCGCATCGGTGGGCGCCCAGGCCCCGGTGCCTTACAGCGTCTTGCAGAAAGCCAGGCGGCAGACCTCCCTGCCCTGGGCTGGCAGAGCTCTGTCTCGAGTGCTGGTGACTCAGTGGGGGCCTCTTGACCACCCCTGATCTGTGCACTGAGACCATGAAGGTTGCAACTCTTGGGGGTCCCCTGTCCATGGTGGGTTGCAGCTGCAGGTCTATGGGAAGGGAAGAGCCTTCCACGCCCTGGTGGCAACCACATTTGCATTCTGCACCTGCTAATGACGAAGCCCACCCTGTCTGCTGATCACTTCACCTAAGGACACGCCAACTGGACATCTGTGCAGCTTAAAACGGCTGAGACTTAAAGAAAAAAGAAGAGAAAAACAGCCTGGATTCTGAGAGCTATCTTGTCTTTCTAAGCGTCTGTTCCCCCTGGCCTCACCTGCCAGTATTCCCAGCCAGATAAACACCTGACTCTAGAAGGTGCCGAGAAAGTGTCTGTACGGGAACAGAGCTGGAGAAGATCCTGAAGTGAAGATCCCGAAGAGAAGATCCCGACTTTCCCCTTGTCCCGCTCCCTGCCCAATGGCACCAACCCCATCACCCCCCAACCCAAAGGCTTTGAGCCAAAAAACCAGTTATATTCAATAGCAGCCACCTAGGAAATGGGCCAGTTGTTACTTAATGCAGCCCCCATAAATGAACTTGGACAGGGAATACATAGCCCTCTAATGAAGTGGCAGAGGATCCAGAAGGAAAGAAAAAAACAGCTGACCTGTGTTTAAGAAGATGCTGAAAATGGGCTGCCAGTGGAAGAACAAGGCTCCAAGGAAAAAAAATGCAAAAAACAAAACAAAACAAAAAAGACAAGGATGTCTGTGGAAAAGTATCCAAAACTATGCACTCTTCAGTGGATTGAAAAGATTGAGCTCATCCAGGGTAATCCTGGAGGGTGGGCAGAAGGAGTTGGGGAGGACAGAGGAGAGAGTGGGCCTGTGACAACTGCAGGGCTGCTCCCTGACCCGGCCAGAAGGACTCAGGAATATGAAGAACCAACAAGCTAGGAGTTGGGGTGAATGATGCTCCTCCCACACAAGGTAGGAGCTCTGTAAATGCTTAAGGCTGCTGACCACCCATTGCTTCTAGTGCTTTAGCAGTGATGATGACAGTAAGAAGAGAAAGGATGACAGCAGGGATAACGCTGGTTTTTACTCTTTGTCAGGCACCGTATTGTACCCTTAGAATGCATGATCTCACTTTACCATTGCCACAAACTGATGCCCTTTATACAGAAGAAACTGAGGCTCAGAGAAGTGAAAGTCAAAGTCGCTCTGTCGTGTCTAACTCTTTGCAACCCCATGGACTATACAGTCCATGGAATTCTCCAGGTCAGAATATTGGAGTGGCTAGCCTTTCCGTTCTCCAGGGGATCTTCCCAACCCAGGGATTGAACCCAGTTCTCCTGCACTGCAAGTGGATTCTTTACCAACTAAGCCACAAGAGAAGCCCAAGAATACTGGAGTGAGTAGCCTATCCCTTCTTCAGCAGATCTGTCCGACCCTGGAATCAAAACAGGGTCTCCTGCATTGCAGGTGGATTCTTTACCAACTGAGCTATCAGGGAAGCCCTGAGGTTCAAAGAAGCAACTAGCAAATGTGAGACCAGAACTTGCATCCAGGTTGATTGGAATCCAAAGCCCAAATCTTTCCCTCAGCATACGACTCTGTTTTACTTCCTCAATGATGGTTAAAAAAAATACTAAGGTGAACGCTATCATTCCTTGATGGCTCACTTTGTATTATACAAAGCACTTGATATATGTCATCTCCTCTAGCGACTGGCAACGATCTTTTGAAGTAGGTACTGTGATTACAGCTAGATCACTAAAAGAACTGAGTTTCAGAGAGGCTAGGTAACATGCCTACAGTCACACAGCCAGAAAGTGTTCTGGCAAGGACTGGCATTCAGACCTTCCTGACAGAAAGGCTGGTGTTTTTAGGCATCACACTCTTCTGCCCTGTCAGTTGGAGAGGTTTTTAATGCCCTTGCCCACAAAGGAAAATAGATGAGATCCATCTGGTTCAGATACGGTGGGGAGGTTGGCTTGGCAACTTCAGGCTATAATTGGGTTCCACCAAAACTTTCATTCATCTGGGTCACTGCTGCTGCCCAATCCTGCTACAGTTTCTCAACTTCCACCTCTCCAAAAGGGTCTTCCTGGGGCCTCCCTCTCCACTGTGCTAGCTTGCTTCAGTCATGGCCAACTCTGTGAGACCCCATGGACTGTAGCCAGGTCCCTCTGTCCATGGGATTCTCCAAGCAAGAATACTGGAGTGGGTTGCCATGCCCTCCTCCAGGAGATCTTCCCAACCACATTCTATATCCAGCAAGGCACACACCTGGCTCCCAGATGGATTCTATTCCCAGATAAGACATTCTTTCCTACCCCAGAAGGATTTGGCAGTATGTCACTCTGCCTACCAAGAACTTGTATTAACCAATAATTCTAGTCCAGGCATTTGTTTCCAGGGACAGCAATGTCTGCAGAGGTTGTTGTCATTGGCATCAAGCCAATGATGGATTCATGGGCCACCTCCATTTTTTTCCCCTTTTGTGACTTTGAAAGTACAGCCATCATCTCTAAGGATGTCTACATTTCCTGTGAACCTGGATGTCTTCCTAGATAAGCAATAAAAAGTCTTATAAACAAAACTCACCCCCAGGCCCAGAGAGTTCTTAATAAACCAATGTGTAGGAGTGATGAGACCAGAGAGAAAGCCCCAGATGGAAGCTGAAGACAATTTAAAACTTGGTACAAATGCTAATTCTTCACTTAGCATCATGTCGCTGGTAAAGTTCACTGAAAGGGTGAACTGGGGCTTTTTTCAAGTTATTTTATTAGGAAGCAGGAAAATAGTCCCATGTCTGTTTTGCTACATACTGAAAATATAAAATTTAAAAGCACTGAAATTTCTCTTCTCCGGGGTTTTTCAGGGGATGTCTTCAGGGCATTTTTAACACTTAAAGTATATAATCCAAAAGATTTTTTCCCATGTCCAGATGGCCTGGGTTTGATCTATGCTCTACCTTTTACTGGGCTTCCCAGGAGGCGCTAGTGGTAGAGAACCAGCCTGCCAATGCAGGAGATATAATAGACACGGGGTATGATCCCTGGGTCGGGAAGATCCCCTGGAGGAGGGCATGGCAACCCACGCCAGTATTCTTGCCTGGAAAATTCCATGGACAGAGGAGCCTGGCGGGCTACAGTCCATAGGGTCACAACAATAGCAATGACAATGTTCTCATCAGCTGTCAGGAGGACTACATGACTTGGTGTAGGAATGGTTCTCAGATCAGTTCTCAAGACTTGAGCACACACGAGAATCACTGAGGACTTGCTAAAACACAGACTGCTGGGCCGCAACCCCACAGTTTCTGATTCAGTTCATCTGAAGGGGGGGACCTGAGGATTTGTTGATCTGACACTTTCTCAGGTGATGCTGAAAATGCAGTGGAGAACCAACAGCTTAGAACAATGCCTGACATATAAATGGTGGAAAATATTAGCTTTTGTTACTATGATAGTTGTTTTTGTCTTCCTTTAGTTGTAGAACAGCCTCGGAGAAAGGCCCCCTGCTGCTTTCCAAGTCTAACAAACACTCCTCAGCCCTCCCATCTCTGTCTTTACTTCTCAGGTCACTGAAGTGCTGGATGTTTTCATGTACCCAGCATCTACCTCTGTCTTCCATCCCTTCTCACATTGGTTCCCTCAACACGTCTCCTGCCATTCCCAGCCTAGTCACCCAATTTCATCCATAATGAGTTTCCAAAAACACGTACACATGTGGAACAAGACACTGATGTGTTATAAGGGGGAGCTCTGTTCCCATAGAGCATCAGATGATAAAATCCCTATTTACACCTCATTTTTGGAGCCCATCTTTGGGTGATATATTTGCAGCATTTTGTACATACATGTTCCTTCTTTAACAGTTGAACATGTAATAGCCTCGTCGGACGAGGCTAAAGAGTTGCTCTTTCAGCATGTCCACAGATTTCCATCTTTCTCTCACTTATATTAAGATTTATGGATATCCATTTCAAGACTCATTTTTCCATTTATCTTCATAAAATTGGAGGAAAGTCCAATAAAAATATTCAAATAATTGCATAAAATTCAAGTAATTGCCAAGGAGATTAAGCACAGCAAAGCGGCTGGAAGGTAACCACTGGCTGGTGGGCAACCCCACAGAAGGCAGCCTGAAAGAGCCAGGGGTCCTCCTGGAAGCCCCCAGACTATGCCAACTTTTTCTATCCCTTCTCGGCAGCCAAGGGAAGCGTTAGGCCACCCCAGTGTTCATAGACTCTGTATGTAAGGCCTCTATTCCAAGAGCTGGCCAAATTCAAAATGCAACCTCTAATGACCTTCTCACCTAAAGACATCATCCTCTCCCCATGTCTCCCATCTTCTTACTGGAGTTCAGCTCCTCTTGTTCAAAGCGCCTCTGGATACTGGCTCCAATTTCACCTTCAAAGCAGTATATGGGAACTGTCCCTCACTACTTGCATGTTGCATACTAAGGTTGCCCCAGTCATGCCCGACTTTTTGTGACCCTATGGACTGTAGCCCACCAGGCTCCTCTGTCCATGGATTCTCCAGGCAAAAATAACTGGAGTGGGTAGTCATTTCTTCCTCTAGGGGATCTTCCCGACCCAGAGATCGAACCCAAGTCTCTTATGTCTCCTGCAACGGCAGGCTAGTTCTTTACCACTAGCGCCACCTAAGAACCCCTCCTAATTTATCTTTTTTCCCATTTCAGGAATCACGCTAGCCTTCCCAAGTGGATTAAAGAAGAGTTTAAACTTTTGTACCCTATTCCATTTGGGTTTGGAAATTGCAAAAATTATTTCCCCCACTCTTTATTGTTTCTCCACCCTAATCTTCCTGGATTCTTACAAGCCCTATCTTTGTACCTAAACAATGTATTTATTCTGGGCCTGTGTTTAAGCCTTTACCTTCCACTCAGGGCTTCAGCTAACATAATGTTCTGTATTACCTGGATGGATGTATCTACAGCCCTGCACTTCAGTTTCATTCTCCATGGTGACCAGGATGCTCCTATGGGTCTCTCCTTCAGCTTCCTGCCACGTGCCACATGCCCTTGATGAATCCTCTCTGATAATGGTGAGTTAATGGGAAACTGGCCTCCTGGGACTCACGGATATGAGCAGAAGATGGAAACATTCATATCACACACTACTAGGCCATCTGTGACCTATTGACAAGTGTGATTGCCAAATTTCCCCTTTTGCTAGGTAGTATCTTGTTCAAGGGCTTCCCAGGTGGCTCAGTGGAAAAGAATCTGCCTGCCAACGCAGAAGATGCAAGAGACGTGGGTTCAGTCCCTGGGTTGGGAAGATCCCCTGGAGAAGGAAATGGCAACCCACTCCATTATTCTTGCTGGGAAAAATCCCATGGGCACAGGAGCCTGGTGGGCTACAATCCGTAGGGTCGCAGAAGAGTCAGACACGACTGAGTGACTAAATAAAAACAACAAATCTTGTTGAAAGTCACTGACTACACACTGAGTTTCTGTATCAAGCAAAACTCTGGTTCCACCAAAAACAATTTAACTTTCTGGGCTTGAGGAAAAGCTTCCAACAGACACAACGCAGATGCAGAAACACAGAAAGTGCTATCTGCCACTCTTCCCATCCCCACGTCCCGAACCACCAAGGTACCTAATCAGTTAAGAGAAAAATGCAGAGCATTTCCTATCATCTGTTCCAGAGTTAAAAGAAACCAATTACCTCCCCAGGGCTGTCTCTAGGATATAGAGTTCCTGTCGGAAACCCCAATTTTCCTTCTGGGCGCAATTCAAAACAGACCGAAGGAAAAAGAATATCAATACTGCAAATGTCAAAGATTTTTTCTGGCCGGTGTCTTCCGGAAATCTATCTGTGCTTTTGCCAGTCAAACGGGCTGACTTCTCTGTGTGCAAGCGTAAGATAAGCACCATTTTTCCACCTGCTTTCCCCCTGCCCTCACCTGGGGTCATTTTCATTATTCTTCCCTGAAGACCATCTTTTTTTAAAGCTGCAAAATGAGAATGTTCACTTTCAAAAGCAGAGCCCCAGTGATGGCTTTTACAAACAGTGATCTCTGGGTTGGGGGTTCTGGGTACCAGGAGACAGACCTCACTGCTGAGTACAGACGTCTGGGAAAGTGGTCATCTGATCCTCCACACAGAGGAGCCCGCTCATCACCTTACCCAACAGCCATGTCCATGGCATGCGGGTTGCAACAGCCCACCCCCGAATTTCATTCCTCACTTGTCCCCAGACCTTGCCCCCTCCTTCTTGCTGGAGGAATGCTCTTTCTGGAGCCCATCCTGACTGTCCCTCTTAAAACTACAGCTGATAACTGAGTGTGAAGGCTGAGGTTGCCTCTATCCGCCTTCCCTCCTGGATTTCCCTCTTAATCTGAAGAACTCTTCTCGGCGTGGCTTTGAAACCAGCCCATTACCAAGGGTGCCTGACGAAGGACTTTCCAAACCTGAGTCTCTCTTGAACCACCGTCACCACTTGGCCACAACCAGGGCCACTTACACTGTTATTCCTGTATACTATTTTTCTTCAATCAATCCAATTTTTGTTCTTTATTTTTAAAGATTTTTCTAAAAAATCTGGGCCATTTTAAAAGTCTTTATTGAATTTGTTACCATATTGCTTCTGTTTTATGCTTTGGTTTTTTGGCCCCAAGGCATGTAGGGTCTTAGCTCCCTGACCAGAAGCCCATACCTCTTGCATTGGAAAGCAAAGTCTTAACCGCTGGACCACCAGGGAACTGAGGAAAGTTCCCCTCAATCCACTTTTTCAAAATATAAATATGTTTAAAAAAGAAACCGTAGCAACACCATTTACCATAATGAGAATGTAACTCAGGATCTACTCAATGCAAACTAAATGATGTTATGTAACCCTAATTATAATTAGACACTGCTCTGGCTGAAGACACTAAGTCTGAAACCTGCTCTCTCTTCCTTAAACAAGAGAGATCATCAAGTCTTGCAGAAGCATAACAGACACAAGGGCTCAAACCAAGACTTTCCCTGGCAGGATCAGAAGTGCCAAAGGAAAATAAGGAAACACCGTGAAGGAAGGTTGCTCAATACCACGGCATACACCTCCTCAAATCTCTCGCGTATCCACGGTGGACAACCCCTTCCTCTAGCCCAAGAAAGTTTATTGGGCACCTACTACATGCTAGGTAATTTCTAGAGACTAGAGAATCAAACAGATTTAAAAAATGGCTCTGGGCCCGCACGAGACCTAAAACCTACATTTTAACAAACAGTGTCTAGGATAGCCTTTGTTCCAATCTAGCACCTTAAACTAAGGAAAAAGACCCAGATTTGAAATCATGAAAAACCCCCAGAAGGAGACTCAATAGTCACCAAGCAGTCTCTCTGATTAAGCTCTAGATAAAACATGACATGTGGTTACCAGCTGTTAAGTGTCTGGCACACTTTGTAAGCAGTACTAACTGCCCCCGAAACCTCAGCGCTTCCCAGATAAACAAATCCCCACCCAAAAGCCCTCCCCCACCCATCCGAGGGGGAGCCCCCAAAGCCAAGCAATGACTGACACTTCAAACCTGGTTGAAACCACACGCGGAACCTTGTCTATTTTAAATGTCAATGAGGAAGGCAGCTGGGCCAGCAGGTTTCTCCAGGAGGGACTGAAAAACCATTTCTGTAGTGGGATTTAAAACTCAGTCAACTAGAGACAGCAAGAGAAGAGCCTGTGGACAAGACTGACCTCTGAGTCAAGGGCAACTGAAATGATTCACATTCGTGACTAATTATCTCCTCTTTAATCTTTGTTTGTCTCTCTCCCTGGACGGGGGTTGTCTTTCAAGCTGCTGAGGTTTTTGACCTGACTGAATTCCCAGCTTCTGTTGGGTCTTGCTTTGTCCAGACTTAGAATGGCCAAGTGGCCACTTGCTGGTGTGTGTGTGGGTGTGTGTAACAACTGACATTTATCATTCTTTCAAAGTGCACATAAAAGTTTAAGCTTCCTGATCTATGCAAAGAAAATGAAAGGACGCCTGTGTTGTTTTTAAAACCTACAGACTCTTTATACTGTCTTAAAAGTATGCTCACCTGGGATACAGAATAATATCACCAACCTGAAACCAATTTGTTATGGATTTTTATGTCACTTTCCCATTAAAATGGATGAATTACACTTTAGAATAAAGAATATGTATACAGCTGATCCTTGAACAACATGGGGGGCTTTGGGGGGCCAACCCTCCGTGTACTTGAAAATCTGCATATAATTTATAGTCAGTCTTCTGCTTCCCAAGATCTTTGATATTCATAGATTCAACCAACCACAGATCCTACAGTACAATACTATTTACTATTAAAAAATAAACCAAACCTTTGTACAAGCAGATCTTTGCAATTCAAACCCATGTTGTTCAAGGGTCAACAGTATATAGATATTTAATGAACACATTATTCTGTCTTACTCTGTACTAATCACTGTTTGAACACTTAACAAATAATAATTACCTTAGTCCTCGCAACAGCCCTATAAGGTTACATTCTATGACCCCTGTTTTTACAGAACAAGACACTAAAATAAGAGAGGTAAAATGACTTTCCAAGGTCACACAGCTAGAAAGTGGCTGTGCTGGGCGCTGAACCCAGGCAGTCTGCCTCTAAGCATTCCTCTCTGCTGCCCCCCGCCCCAGCCCCCGCACACTATGTGCTGTGTGCTTTGCATGCATTATTTCATGTGGACCGGGCAGTGACCTATAAGGTAGATCTTTTTTTGTTTTTAATTCCATTTTACAGATGGGGAAACTGAGGCACAGAGAGGCGAAGCAGCTTGCCCCAGACACTCAGCTCCGACTTCGTGGAAGTCACCCACTCAGTTGCATGACACCTCCCCACGCTCTCCCACCACGTGCCTTTGGCTGGGGTCAGGAAGCCAGCTCGTGCCAGTGGGTTAGAAACCACTCTGTGACTGCACCTGGAGTCTTGAATTCACTAGCTGCATGACAGCAGTGTCTAGGCAGGAGGGATGTTAGCTTGTCTGATTCAATTCTACCTTTAACAGAAAAGACTGAGAGGCTTAGTGACAAGAAAGAACTCGGCTAAAGGGACATATCATTACACTCAGTTAGGTACCATCCACGGGCTGGGAGGGAATGGCAATAGAGGAGCAGTTCTCCAAGTGTGGTTCAGGGTCCCCTGGGGGATCACCCAGACCTCTTCCACATGGTCAAAACGATTTTCTTAACAACACTAAGCTGTTATTTGCCTTGCATCCTCTGTGAGTGTACTGTGGAATTTTCCAGAGACTATGTGCAATATTTTCCAGACACGCATTATCACAACAGTCTGATGATGAAGCCGATTCAAGGACCCAGTCTGCAGGCAAATATGCAGGCCTATAGGACAATGCCACACTTCTACATTTAGTTTGAAAAAGTGATTGTTCATAAAAATGTCATTAATGCTAACATTAGTAGGTTTATTATTTGAATGAATTAAGGCACACAGTAAAGTTTCTCATCTCTAATTTCTATTATGGTGAAGATACAGTTAATCCAAACAAATGATCATTTTTAAGAACATAAAGGGGTTCCTGAGGCCAAAAAGCCTAACAACTGCTGCCTGAGACTATAATCTCCAAAAGAGCAAGGACCCTTGCCCTGTATGCCTCCACAGGCGCTGCATTGCAGTGCCCAGCACATAGTAGGAACTCGGGATGCATAATTGTGGATGTTGAAGGCATATCCCGTGTACCATATCGGTCATCCCTTAAGGTCCATGTACCCACATGCAAAGTATAACCCATGCTCAGATGCACAGAACTTACCTGGAAATAGTCTGTAATGAATGATCCAAGTTCACTCTTCAGCAGCCGCCTGGAGAGAGAGAAACACTGTCAAGCAGTCCTTGATGCCACAGCTCCTGGAGTCCAGCTCACGGATGCACGATGAATTGGCGTGCTTGCCAGAGACACAGGGGCTGAGGCCAGGCCTGGGAAGGGAGTGTGCTTTCCTAGGCCCTAGGAATGCCCTACCCCCACCAAGGTTATTAAAGAATGGGGGGCGGGGGATGGGAATCCTAGAGGGACTTCTGCTCCTTCATTCCCTTTATGGGTAAAGCATCTCCGGAGGGCAGCCACAGGGGATCCTGTTTCTAATAGAGGTGGAGGCAGGCCAGGGCACCTTGCTTCACATGCAGCAAAAGATAAGGAAGGGGAATACCACAACTGTGTAATTAATGCCCCTATGTTTGCAGACTTCCTGGTTTAAAATGCATTTTACATTTTTCATACATTCTTCATCCAAGTATTGGAAAGTATGTGTGTGGGGGGAGCAATTATTATCCCTCAAGTCTAGATAAAGAAATTGAGGCACAGAGAGGTCTCCCAAATAAGTCAGTGGCAGAGTTAACATTCAAACTTTTTCTGCAAATTCAACATTCTTGCATAACTCTACCCTGTCTTGCCTCGAAAATTCATGGAAGAATATATTCAGGTATTATGATTTCAGTGGTCTAACTGCCCATCCCCGAGCAGCCGAACAGTCCTTGAGGGGAGAACGGGTCTATTTTATTTATCCAGCACCAACATTCATTCAGCTGCCGTTTATGTGCCAGTCATTGTTCCAGTACCAGGCATGCAGAAGAGAACAAGAACAGGCGAGGTTTCTGTTCTCTAAGAGCTTACATCTTTGCAGGGAGGGTTATGAAGAGCCAGTGGGTTAATCAATACACTCCCAAGATAAGTTCAAAGAGCCTTAACAGCTAAAAAAAAAAAAAAAAAAGAAAGAAAGATAATGAAAAATGGGGGTATTGGCACCAGACCTCCTTCTCCCTGTGACAAATCATGCAACCATCCCTACTGTTCTGTCTTTAATTTAATCCAAACAAGGTGAGGAAGCTGAAGCCAAGAATCCAGTGAGTTCCCTAGAGAAGAAAACCTTCAGAACGTCCAATGACTTTATTTACGCATCCCATCAGCCACAGTTACTAAGGAGCAAACATTCAAACTTCTGACCACACCAACTGGGTTTTAACTCCTCAAAACAACGCGTTCCCATGTGTCGGATAAACAGAAAGTTGTTACAGCAAGATGTCACAAGTGCAGAAGATAGACACAACAAGATTGGACCACAAGAAGAAGAACCATCCATGACCTAAACTTTTGTACCAGGAAGAACCCTGGAATGCTGAAAACCCACACTGAGCAAGGAAAATACCTTCTTTTTCCCAGGACTGAAGATGTGTCTGTGGTGGACACTGCATTTTGAGATCTAAGAGAACTGCATTTTCTGATCCAAGAGATCAGAAGGACACCCCACCCAGAGAACCTAAGGTTCACTAACATGTGGGCAGGTTTGACCAAGACAGGGAAGTCTTCGTCAGTCACCAGGCCAAGAGCAGGTGGGTCCTGGCTGGTCTTCGAGGCTAGAGGCATCTCTCAGACTGGACATGGAAATCAAGTAGGTGGTCCCAGGGGGAGGCCCTGGGACAGGAAGAGACAGGGAAGCTGCTTCTGGCTGCTGGCTCCCAACAAAGTCTTCACGGCCACCGGGAAGTCTCAAAAACACAGGTGAAGGAGGCAAGCTTCATCAAAAAGTGGGGGAAACAAGGCCTCACAGTCAGTTACTACTAACAGCTGCTCAAGCCTATCTTCAGGGCCCACGGTGTGGAGGGGTCAACACGGTTCTGAGGCTAAATTGCATGCTATGGAATTGGTGTCCCAAGGAAGCCACACTGGGAGAACGCTGTGCTCATGAAGATGCTTCAGATAAAAGCAAAAAAGAGAGTTCAGCGGTAGGAGTAGGCCTTCAAAGTCAAGAGCTATGGAAACCTCCTGGAGCACTGCAGGGGCGTAATCATTGTTAGCTGGGACTAGACGTGATTAAGCAGGTGATTATCGCCCAGGGATTTTCACAGTGGTACCCTGGGAGCATCGTGATGCTACCCAACTGAGGACCTCAAGGTCTCCTCCCCTGCCAGTGACAGGAATGGTACAGCACCCTGAGGTTACAGCCAGGGCTCCATCAAGCCATGGCCAACATCAGGGTTCTGCAGAGCATTACAGGAAGACAAAGCTCAAGATAGAAACCAGCTCATAAAGGCGCAGAGGCTATAGAGTGAACTTGTTCCAACTGCCAAGACAAAGGCCTAGCAAAAAAGGACTCAGAAGCTAGCAGTAGCCACCCCAGGGCAGCAAGACGCTGATGGATATGAATAAAGAAGCAGAATAGAAAGAGGTGCTCCCACCACACTGATAAGGGTGGTCCTCAGTTCTTTACTGAAGCGGGACCAGACACAGGTGTGGAAATCTGCTTTACATACATTAAACGTAATGGACTATAACCAGGTCTTGTAAGAGAACCGTGCAATTTTCCTTTTATCAAATCCCAAGTTCAAAACCCTCTCCACTAGGTATTTTTATTACAGAGTTAGCAGAACAGAATGGACCTTACCTGATCATTTAAATCAACATTCTACTGGCCTTGGTGGGTATATCAGCAAGCTATCTGTCCCTTACAAAATCCTGTCTTATTTCTGTCTGCACATGTTACTGGTTAGACAAGGTCAATGCATATATGTACAAGATTTTTGCTGCAATGAAATATAGGGATTAACATAAACTGCACCAATAAAGTGCTCATAAAAATTTGGTTCACTCATACAATGAAGTTCTAAGTAACAATTAAAAAAAACACAAAAGGAAATAAGTGTTCTTAGTAATGATACGAAGATGCCTACATTACATTAAGTTTTTTTAAAAAGTAAGTTGCAGAACAGTATGTATAATATGTGAAAAGAAAAGAGAAATATATATATATAGTTTTTTATTTACACAATATCAACAAATTCATTTGTCAAATCTGGTCTAACTTGCTGTTCTGTCATAACTATATGATTTGGTGTTCAAGTGGCCCTTTGAACTAAAATATACGGTACTTCGGGGCTTCCCGGGTGGCGCTAGTGGTAAAAGAACCTGCCTGCCAACGCAGGAGATATAAGAGACACGGGTTTGATCACTGAGTTGGAAAGATCCCCTGGAGGAGGGGACGGTAACCCACTCCAGTATTCTTGCCAGGAGAATCCCATGAACAGAGGAGCCTGGCACGTTACAGCCCATGGGGTCACACAGCTGGACAGGAATGAAGCGACTTAGCGTGTGCACACACACACACACACACACACACACACACAGAGTACCTTAATTTTTAAACACACAAAACACACATGCATTTTCAAAATTATCTGTAAATGCACTGGGTTGTGTCTTCTCCCCTGTATCTCCCCTAAAAGAAGGCTACAGAAGGTTGAAGCTGTTACTGGAAATTAAGTCGGGCAACAAAACACTTTGCTGGGGCTTCCCAGGTGGTTCAGTGGTAAAGAATCTTTCTGCAGTGCAGGAGTCACAGGAGACATGGGTTCAATCCCCGGGTCAGGAAGATCCCTTGGAGGAGGGCATGCAACCCACTTCAGTATTCCTGTCTGGAGAATCCCCATGGACAGAGGAGGCTACAGAAGGTTGAAGGGGATGGGGGTGGGAGGGGGGGTTCAGGATGAGGGACACATGTACACTCGTGGCTGATTCATGTAGATATATGGCAAAAACCACCACAGTACTGTAAAGTAATTAGCCTCCAATTAAAATAAATATATTAATAAAAAAAAAAGAAGGTTGAAGCTGTTACTAGAAATTAAGTCGGGCAACAAAACACTTGAGCAAACTTTATTCCTTGAAGTTGGGAGATGCAGTGCTATAGACACCAAATCACCTCATCAGACCCCAGTTTGTGGGCCTCATATAAAGTGTCAAGTAAGTATCCCCAGCTGCTTTTCCGTAAGTACTCCTTCTGTATGTATAAAGAAACTCTGGATGAAAAGCCAATAAACGACTACGATAAAAGTGATCTTTGGCAGGGAAGTAGGAACTGGGTTTCTGGAGTACAGGGAAGGGAGATTCCTTAGATATTTTAAATCTGGGAGTACACAGTGGACATGTCCTACTCAAACACTCTAAAAATGGTGGTTTCTAATTAACGATCGCCACCACCAAGGTTGCCAGCGGATGGCTCGAGGCTGGGAAGGAATTGTGGGAATGTGTTCCCACATCAAGAGCACAGTATCAGGAAGCAGACTGACCTCGGGGAACAGAAACCCACAAGGCCTGAGAGTCTGCCAGTGCAAACCCACCCCGGGGCGGTACCCCGAGATCGTAACTCAGAGAGCACGGGGTAAGGTGAGGTCAGAGCTTGCTGGCCCAGCTGACAGCAGTCAGCCGCTGCGTCCGTGTGGGATCCGCCGTCGATGTCTATACTCTGTGTGTGCTCCCCTTGCACTCGATTTACAAGGAAAGTGCCCTTCTGAAAAGCTCTACCCTGGCCTTGGCTGAAGTGAGGGAAAGGGATTTTCTGCCTCTCAGCCTTGAGGCGCCATCTCAAGGGGAACTTGGCAGTAACTTCTCCACCAAAACAGGAACAGGGGACTGACAGAGCATCGGGACCCCAGGAGTCCACCACGTCACAAGCATTTCCTGAAAACCTACTGTGTGTCAGACACGGTGTGAGGCACTAGGAGAGGAAGATAGGAGAGCTCGGACAATGACTCGGCCCCATCGGGACCACTCCCTCAGGAGACAGGGTACCATCTTGTCCCAAAATGGAAAGGATCAAGGCATTAGGGATGCACAGATCTAAATCCACAGAGGGATCACTCAGCCCTATAATCTTCCTCACTGTTTTCCAGTTCAGCTTGGAAAGTACAAGAAAGAAGAGAAAAGCAGAAAGACAGGATTAAAGAGCCTGTGTTTTGTGGTCCCCTCCATACAGAAGAGATGGAAAACCTGATTCCCAAAACCTTGGATGTGTGTTTCTCTTGGGCACAGAGGCACCAAAGTCAGCAGCCTCCCTTCCTCTTTTTCCATCCTTTTCTAGGGTTTCTTCCCAGGAAACAGGAAAGTGATTACATATTGGAGCAATTAATAATAATGAATAAAAAACCAATTGCTCCTAGGATGGAGCCTCACTTTTTTTTTCCCAATTAAAGTTTACTGAGCATTTATTAAGTGCCAGGCACCACTGTCAATAATGTACATGTGTTTCTGCATTTAAGCCTAAGACAAAACTGTTAGGTGGTAGTGATATTTCTGCTTTGTAGACACAAGAAACCAGAACCTCAGAAGTTACTGAGGAGGGTGTGCAGTGGGCTTAGGACAGAGAGGAGAAGAGTTTCACTAAGAGTGCAGTTTCATTAAGACCTGGGTCTGAACCCTGTGGTTAGCAATATCTTTTACAAGTTCACTGACAAGTTCATCCCTTGTACCTGTTTCCTCAACTGGAATTCGGGGGTAATCAAAGGATCCACTCCACAGAATTACTGCAAGGGTCAATTAGTTAACCTTGGAATGGTGAGTTTATAGAACACTGCCTGGCATACAGCAAAGCTTGGCAAGTGTCACCACCACCATCACCCCCATCACCATCACCCCCATCACCAGTGTCACCACCATCACTATCATCACCACCATCACCTCCATCACCAGTGTCACCCCCATCACTATCATCACCACCATCACCCCCATCACCAGTGTCACCATCATCACCTCCATCACCAATGTCACCACCATCACTATCATCACCACCATCACCCCCATCACCAGTGTCACCACCATCACTATCATCACCACCATCACCCCCATCACCAGTGTCACCACCATCACTATCATCACCACCATCACCCCCATCACCAGTGTCACCACCATCACCTCCATCACCAGTGTCACCACCATCACTATCATCACCACCATCACCCCCATCACCAGTGTCACCACCATCACCCCCATCACCAGTGTCACCCCCATCACTATCATCACCACCATCACTATCATCACCACCATCACCCCCATCACCAATGTCACCACCATCACTATCATCACCACCATCACCCCCATCACCAGTGTCACCACCATCACTATCATCACCACCATCACTATCATCACCACCATCACCCCCATCACTATCATCACCACCATCACCTCCATCACCAATGTCACCACCATCACTATCATCACCACCATCACCTCCATCACCAGTGTCACCACCATCACTATCATCACCACCATCGTTACAAGCCCCACCACCACCATCACCCCCATCACCATCACCTCCATCACCAGTGTCACCACCATCACTATCATCACCACCATCACCCCCATCACCAGTGTCACCACCATCACTATCATCACCACCATCACTATCATCACCACCATCACCCCCATCACTATCATCACCACCATCACCTCCATCACCAATGTCACCACCATCACTATCATCACCACCATCACCTCCATCACCAGTGTCACCACCATCACTATCATCACCACCATCACCCCCATCACCAGTGTCACCCCCATCACTATCATCACCACCATCACCCCCATCACCAGTGTCACCACCATCACTATCATCACCACCATCGTTACAAGCCCCACCACCACCATCACCCCCATCACCATCACCTCCATCACCACCATCGTTACAAGCCCCACCACCACCATCACCCCCATCACCATCACCTCCATCACCAGTGTCACCACCATCACTATCATCACCACCATCACCCCCATCACCATCACCCCCATCACCAGTGTCACCACCATCACTATCATCACCATCACCTCCATCACCAGTGTCACCCCCATCACTATCATCACCACCATCATCCCCATCACCAATGTCACCACCATCACTATCATCACCACCATAACCAACATCACTAACATCACCATCGTTACGGGCACCACCACCATGACCATCACCACCACGATCATTACTATCACCACCACAATCATCATTACCGCCACCACCAGCAGCAGCAGCCACTGAGCGAGAATGAGAAGGAAGTGGGGGCTTGAGAGCAATGGGAAGTGAATGTTTACGTGGGACTCAACCCAAAAGGGCCATCACAGGGAGAAATGGGGAACTGCTCACGCCCTGATCTGTGTTATCTCACCCCTCACCCTCCAGGCTGACCGGGTGAGACACCACCCCAGATGACAGGATTTCCTGCTATTACACAGGCCTGCCATCTCGCCCCACACCATCTTGTCAACTCAACTTCCCACTTCTGTGGGCCCGATGGTAAATGAGGCACAGAAGCTGGATTCTAGCCAGTTGAGAGGCAGAGGGATGACCGAATGGCAGGCAGGGCAGGAAGTAGCAGAAATGACGCAGAAAAACCACCTTCGATGTGAGCCACAGTCTCCCCTGAGCACAAGCCCCAAAGCAGCAAAATTCCAAAGGATGATGAAGCAGCTTAGAGAGAGGTGCCTCAGGGCTAAAGTCTAGCCAGCGTGACTGGGGAAACCGTCATCAGTTGTGTAGTATTTCTGTGCCACATGACAATGAGGGGCTGCCCCAGGCCCCTTGGCATTATCTGCCCAGATGCCCTCAGGGTCCAGGAACAGGGGGGACCTCACAGGATCCTGCCTGATCCTAAGCTGGTCAGTGCCTCTCCGATTTGATCATTAAATTCTCCCAAGATGACCCACCTCACATCTGCAACAGGGTGTGTTTCAAGGAGGCGGCATCTTTTAAGCAGGAACACCTGGAAACGACCTTTCCTCACAGGCCCCCATTCTATAGGGGCCGATCAGAGATCGTGTGCATGACTCAGATAAACGCTAGGACTCTCACACCTCTCTATACTCTGCACTGCCTGGGTGGCAGTGGGCACAGTGAAAAAGATGGAGAAAGCCAACAGCGAGCACTTCCAGAGCTATAAATCATGCCGCTTGTACTGTGCTAAGCAGTTGGCACAAAGCCTCCAGGAGCATTTAAGGTAGGAATTGACCCTTGTTTTGAAGACAAGAAGACTTGACACTCACAGCCTTGCCTGATGCCATACACACCGGCAGATCCCAACTCAAACAGAGGCCCACCTGAACATCAGCCAGTGGTACCCGCCCCCAAGCCCACAGGGGCAGGCAGATAAGGTGAGGAAGGGACATAGACGGGCACCAACAACGGGGCTGCAGCAAACTCTACGGGAACCAGCAGCCAGGTCTTGGTCCCACTGACCAGTTGACCAGCTCCAAGTCCAGCACTGCCCACTGTAAACTTTCCAGAGAGCCCTGGGTTTTCAGGGCAGATGTCCAGATGCTGTGCAGGCCAGCCACCACATGGGCTGGCCCTGAAAGTTTCTCATGAGCTCTTTCCCTCAAATTACTCTTCCTGCCCCCAAAGATAAGGCTCTTTCTCAACCAGAGCAGACACAAGGCGTCAGGCAGAGTGACCTGGGCCAGAAAGAGATCTTGCCTGAAGGCCTCTCAAACGAGGGTTCTCAGAAGGCAATGCTCCAACCATCTGATGATCTGTTCATGAACCTCTGTCTAGGGGCATCAGGCTTAAATCTGGACAAGGCCCATCACGCACCTCTTGGAGCCCACTTACTGTTTTTGGTTGTTGTTCTTAGTCTTCTGTTTGTTTTTAAAATTTTATTTACCTATATATTTATTTGGCTGCTGCAGGCAGGAGCTTTTGGTGCAACCCTGGGTTTAGTAGCTGCCACAAGCGGGAATGTGGGATCTTAGTTCCCCGACCAGGGATCAAACCCGCATCTCCTGCATTGGAAGGTGAATTCTTAACCACTGGATCACCAGGGAAGTCCCCCACTGACTGTTTGTTAAGGAACATGGGAGGCTCAGGTGCAAGTCTCAGGTCAGCTGCTAACTAGCTCTGCAAACTCTGGGCCAGTTATTCCACCTCTCTGTGCCTCTATTTCCTCATCTGTAAAAGGGAGATACAGCAGCACCCAGATCACAAGAGTGTGGTGAGTTTTACCAGAGTTAACACACAGAGCCTGGCATGCACTAAATAAATCTTCTACTAAAGTCTGCTATTATGTCATGGAATCTTGACTCAGACCGGTCCCCTCTGCCAGCCTGTGGGCTCCATCCGAGCTCTCCTCTCCTCCCCTCCCAGCTCTCGCTCCAGCTTCAGGTCCCAGTTGGGTCAACAGATTCCTCCCAGGGCTGGACCCAGCTAAGGCAGAGCTCCGCTTTGGGACTCAGGCAGCCAACTAACTCAGAACAAGGACGTTCAACTCTAACCTGTCGGAGATGGAGCTCAATTCTTGGAACCTCCTCTTTCCTTGAAAATCTCTGGGGTTTCCTTCACGACGCCTCCCTCCCAACAAGAACTGAAGCAGGGTGGTTGGAAAGAGAAGGAAAATGTGAGTTTCCTGCCTCAGGCCAGCTGCAGATAACTCATCTCTGGTTTCCGGAAACCTCCATCTGTGAGCATTTATTTCTACTGAGAAAAAAAAAAAAAAAATCTCCCCAGGAAGAAGGAGGGGTGAAAAGGTATGGAGAGATGGGTGGCAAGATTTTTCTCTCCTCACTTGCCCTTTCTACCTGACTCTCACCTGCCCCATCCTACAGATTTCAACAGGGTGCCTTCTCCCAGATCTAAGGGTGCCCACTCCCCACCTCGCACTTCCCCAGCACTCTGGATTCTCCCACCACCTGACTTAAAATATCGCTTGATAGCTGGTTGTTCAGTTTCTTCATCTTACTCTGTGGTACGTTCCCAAGAACAAGAACCACCCACCTCAACAGCTGCCCCAGAACCTGGCAGAAAGTCCACAAATATTCACCAATGAAATGAAGGAAAGCATCAATGACCCCTCTCTTTACGTGTACCCCCCCACCTCCAGCCAACCACAAACCGAAAGCACTTTTAAGAACCTACTTGCATAGGTTCCTATAAGAACCAGGACACATAAACAGTAGCTTTCTCACACTTTCCTAACTTTCTACAATTAGTGGACTAGTTACTGAAAAGAATGTTTTAGCAGGAGCATGCTTTCGTGTTTTAGTTTGGCCACTCTTGTTCCTGGGAAAGTTCATGAAACTCAAACCTCTAACCCAGACTTGTCCCCACTAATCAAAATGCAGCCACATTAGGATGGAGGCTGGAGGGGGGCGTTCAAAACCACACTGATGCCCCATAGAGAATTTAAACCAAGAACATACTCAGGTCCAGCCCATGCCAGGGCAGACAGAATTGCAGGTTGTGATAACAAGGGATTTCACTAGAATATGTCTATTCTGAGGGGTCATTTTCTAAGTCAGTTTCAACAGAAAATAATCTGATTCATGGTCTTCATATTGATAGACCACAAGCTCTGACTTTAATTTAGGGAAAACTTGCCACTTTACTGAGGTGGCCCCCTGATGCAAAGAGCTGATTCATTGGGAAAAAAAACAGAAGCTGGGAAAGATTGAGGGCAGAAGGAGAAGGGAGCTACAGAGGATGAGATGGTTGGATAGCATCACTGACTCAATGGACATGGGTTTGAGCTAACTCCAGGAGATCGTGAAAGACAAGGAAGCCTGGAGCACTGCAGTCCATGGGGTCGC
This sequence comes from Cervus elaphus, assembly GCF_910594005.1. Lineage (NCBI taxonomy): Eukaryota > Metazoa > Chordata > Mammalia > Artiodactyla > Cervidae > Cervus > Cervus elaphus. The sequence goes on along the minus strand of NC_057815.1, from coordinate 80,063,054 downwards.
AAAGAGTCGGACACGACTTAGCGACTGAACATCAATAATTCCTGACGAATTTGATCTTAAAAGTTCTGTGCATCCTTCTTTTGATCTAATGATCTATTGTAGAACCTAACCATCCTTAGTCCAGAGTTCTTCCGCAGAGCTACCCCAAAGTCTATCTGCCAATGTTTAAACTGGAGCTCATTTTTTAGACATGGAGACATGTCTTAGAAGAAAACACCAATTATTTGTAACAACTGCATTTCGGGACCCAATTATATAAAACTTACCTTTCTGGTGATCCTTTGCATTGGCTAATATTTATATGAATTCACGTTTCCCGAGGAACACACTAACTCCACAATTAGGACTGGCTGGGGTAACCTGGGGAAGCTGATTTAGGTTTTGACATTGGACTTGGATAATCCATCAAAGTTTATTACTGTTTGGCTGGAGTAGAATGAAGAACTGAGAGTCATTTCCTCTTGTTCTTTCCTCTGCAGAAAGGAGAAACAGCTGGCTCTCCTTGTAAGAACTTAGCCTCACCCTCACTCCCAGGCCAGCACATTCCTGAAGGAGCCTGGCCTGGATCTTTCTAGTTCAAAGTCAGCTCACCTCATCCAAACAATAAGAGAATTCATTATACAGTGCTGCTCATGAGGCGACTGGTCACACCGCCCTGTGCCTGCATGCAAGGTACTCAGCAAGCATTTATCACTTTATTATTGCTAAATTTTCACAATACGAATAATAATGGCTAACATCTACCTTTTTTAGACACAAGCTCTTGTACTAATGACACTTCTGGCATTATCTCAGACCTCCCAATCACTATGATTTTGATGTCATTATCCTTATGTCGTAAAACAAAGAACAGAGACTTGGATAAGCCATGGTCACATAGCTGGTCTAAAGCTGGTCACATAGCTACTCTCTGAAATTAAACAATTCTCTTGAGTCTGGCAGGGATCTTCCTGCATATAGAACTGTCCTAACTGATTGAATAATGGGGTTGAGATTAGCAGCCTTCTTTCCCTCCACATCTTCCTCCCTTATCCCTACTGCCTCTGCCCCTCATCCCACCTGGTGGGGCCTCAGTGCTGGTGAGGTGGCAGTTGCATTCTGCGAACAGGTCTTCTTAGAGAAAAAAAAAAGAGAAGAAAAACCAAAACCTGTCTATCTGAATGTAACCAGAGACTAGCACGCCTGTTTCGGTGCTTTAATTACTGAAATAAAGGCAGCTGTGTTTATTTCCATGTTGGCTCTTGCAGACAAGGGTTCACTTATTTAACTAGGGACAACCAGGTCATACAAAGTCTGGGATGCGTTTCATGTTCTCAGTTATCTCTGAGTGTCTGTGCTGGGAAAGCCCACATCCATTCTAATGACCAGCCTCAAGAAGGACAGAGGATAGATGGTCCAGAGCATGGTCATAGCAACTCTGGTTTTTGACAGCTCTGATGTATTCTGAGCTCAATTCACATCCGGGTAATTAGCTTCAAACCCCAACCATATGTGTTTCTCATCATCCTCAAAACAGACAGAGGAATATCCAACACCTAACACTAAACCCAGTACTGGAAAGGAGTGTTGGGGGAGTGTTGTGGTCCTCGGAGGATGTTAAGAATCAAAGCTCATGGTGATAGATGGGGCCTTAGAGGCCTCAGGAATGGAACCATGGCAGAAAGAAAGATCAAGACCATTGGCTTAACCCTTCTTCCAGCTAAAACCTCTCTTTCTGACACTATCATGCAGTGCAAAGAACACAGGTTTCACTGCAGGCTGACTTGTGTCTCCACCCAACCCCACCCCCCAAATTCATATGTCGAAGCCCTATGGTCACAGTGTGACAGTATTTGGAGATGAAGCCTTTGGGAAATAATTAGGTTATGACGAGGTGATAAAGGTAGGGCCCTCAACACTCATGCTGGGATTAGCATCCTTACAAGAACGGACACCAGAGACCATGCCCTCTCCTCTTCGTGCGCAGAGGGGCTGTGCAAGAGGGCAGCCAGGGAGAGAGCTCTCACCAGGAGCTCCGTCTGCCAGTACCCTGACCTCGGACTTCCCAGCTTCCAGATCAGTGAGAAATAAACATCTATTGATAAAGTCACCCAGTCTATGGTGTTTGTACGGCAGCCCGAACAAACTAACACAGGTGTCTAAATCAGACAAGGATTCATGCGTTTTTGTTTTTAATTTTTAATTGGAGTTTAATTGCTTTACAATGTTGTGTTTGTTTCTGCCACAGAACAACGTGAATCAGCCGTAAGTATACACACGTCTCCTCCCTCCCGAACCTCCCCCCCACGCCCCCACCCCACCCCACCCCCTCTGGGTCTGTCACAGAGCACCACCTTGAGCTGCCTGTGATATACAGCAACTTCCCACTAGCTATTTATTTTACATCTGGTAGTATATATATATATATATATATATATATATATATGTCAGTGCTACGCTCTCAATTCGTCCCACTCTCATTCCCCACTGTGTCCACAAGTCCATTCTCTATGTCTGCGTCTATATTCCTGCCCTGCAAATAGGTTCCCCAGGAAAAGGTTCACATTCTGACTCTACTTGTGACCTTGGACAAGCTATTGTGTTTCTCTTGCCCATCATTTTGTGGACGGACTACATAATGTGAACAATGGTTGTCTGGCAGCTCTGTGAGCTGGGTTGAGTGTGGTGGAGGTGAAAGGCACCTAGCACTTTTCCTGGAACCTCCATCCATGTCAGCTCCCTTTCCCCCAACTCAAGGGTCCTTAGTGCTAGAATCTGGAATGCAACATTCCCACCAGCGATGCCTCCCATGCATGCGATGGCAAATCTCACAAATGGACACCTCTTTGGTCAATTTCAGCCTGTGGATGTGTTTTGTTTGCCCTATACCAATGTTTGGGGACATCTGGATCATTTATCAACATTTAAAAGATATGAAATTTCACGTAAAAATCTCAGTCTCTGGTTCTTCTTGAGAAATAAGATGGCATGACACTGGACCGCATTCTTCCAGCGGGGAGGGGGAGTGTAATCCCCTTGCGCAGAGAGTTAGCCCTCACTTCCATCCACCAGGCTGGCACCTGCGGGCCTCTCGGTGGGCGGCCCATGGGTTAACAGGGCTGGTGCAATCTGGCGTGACCCGTACTTTTCCTAGCTGCCCACAAACAAGGGTTTTAAGTACAATTTCAGGATCCGTCCCCTGATGCAAGGAACAATTAGCACGCTCCTGAGTCACCACTTTATTTATTTATACATCTATTGTGAGCTAAGGAACATTCATGAAGAGCCGGGGATCTTAGTTCTTGGAGTGAAACTCAGTTTTTGCAACCAGGAGGTTGGCTGACCCAGCTTTGCCCCTGTCACTCAACTTCTCGGGGCCTCAGTTTCCTCCTCTGTGAAAATGGGGCCTTGGGTGAGATGATCTCTACTGTGTCTTTGCATATTTGTGTAACTCTTATGTGAAATTCAAGGACATGGCTAGAAATTTAACACAACTCTCTTTACTTCTAAGCTCTAAAGGTTTTCATGAAAGCAGAGCTCTTAAAACACTTCACTGACCCTTAATATAGGTCTTAAGTAAATGTAAACAGGACTCAAAGAATGGCCTTGTTTAATGTTCTGCCCACTTCAGGCTTGGGTCTTTAGCCTTGATGTTCTGCACTTAACACACCCAAGAGGAATGAACACCAGCGCATTAAAAGAACTGATGTCCAATTCTTGTCCCCAGGAGATCCTGGGGCTCTGGGCCATGCCTGCTTCTCTGCCCTCATTTTACCAAAACACAAATCCAACCACACCACCACCCAACCCCCAGTGCTCTGGGCAAGTGGGCTTACTTTCAGTTCTGTGCTGAGGTCCGTTGCTACCACAGGACCTTTGCACCTGCAATTGCCACTACCTGGAGCCCTCTTCATTTAGTTAATATCCACTGATCCATCAGATGACAGCACAAGTGTCACATCACCATTCCTGGCCTCCTTGGCAAGACCAAGTCCTACTAACAGTTGTGTTGTGGTAGCTGTCACAGCTACATTATTATTAATACATTTTTTACGTGTGATCAGTTGACTAATGATTATTGCCCCAACTGAACATATTATATATTCCAGGAAAAGCCGTGTCTATATCTATCTTTATTCATTCTTGTGTTTCCAGTGCCTGGCTAATGGGGAGGCACAAAAACATTTGATGCATGAATGAATGAACGAGTAGCAGACACTACTGGGAAGATTCTGGAAGACAAACTCTTCAAGGACCGTATCTTATCGAGAGTTTTATCACCAAAACCTAATAGCAATGACAGTGACAAGGATGGTAAGAGCTCCGAGTACCAAGTACTTCACGCATTTCCAACTCTGTTCTGACAGACTATTTATGCAGTAACTCAATACCTCACAAGAACTTATGGAAGTAGGCGCATTTCCTATCCCTGTTTCACATAAGAGAAAGCCAAGGCACAAAGAGGTTGGTAAACCTCTTAGTAAAAGGAAGAACAGCTATAAAATCCTAAGCAGTCTACTCCCAACCACTAGACCATCCTGCCTAGTATGGTCAATGAGGCACAAGAAATGTTTACAGAGTGAATGACAGCTGCTAGATGTCACCCTCTACCCCTGAGCCTCAGCCACCCACACATGCACTATATACATGGACAAATGGACAGGCCCTCTCTGGAGCAGAAGTCTAGACAGACAAGGGCCCCGGAACTTCACAGTCAGAAAAGATTCAGAAAAGCCAACAGAAGCACCAATAAGAACCAAGCAAAAAACAGAACTTAAGGTGAGGCTCCCGGAGTGATGGTGAAGCGTAGCCCCTCTGCCCCAGATCAGGCCCACAGAAGGGAGGGTCCCTGCCGGGCCAGCCACATACCTGATGTTTTCATTCAGCGCATAGAGCTCATTGCTCTGCAAGCCGCCCCCTTTAAAGACGTTGATCACGGCAGTCTGGACGCTGTGGGGAAATAGAAAGACCCCGGGTGAGTGGATCTGCCTCCCCGGTGCCACCTCCACAAGCGGCTCAGAGCCGAAGGTGGGGAGAAGGGCCAGGAAGCCCGGGGCACAGGCAGGGCCACGTTTTCTCTCCCTGGAATCCATCACTTGCACACGAGGGTCCTTGGAGAGGGAGGAAGACTGAGCCCCAGAGGACAGAAAGAGGCCCTCTCCCCGCACTTTCTCGCAGGCTGGCAGCCCTGCTGGGAAGCAGCCTTACTCAAGGGCGGGCAGTGGGATCTGCCCTCGGGAAACCGCGTGGCCAGCACCTGCGGGCCTGGAAGAATCCCGCGTGGCTCTGACTGCAAGCAGGAGTTCACCCCAGCCTGCAGGTCTCTCACTTAGGAGGCCTCTGTCTTCACAGCCTGGAAAAGATCATGCCTTGGCTTATCTTAATTTTTTTTAAATTTTGCAATTATGGATTTTAATTGTCCTTGCCTTTTGTTTTACTTTTTTAAAAAAACTGGAGTATATATAATTGCTTTACAATGGTGTATTAATTTCTGTGATACAATGAAGTGAATCAGCTATACGTATACATAATATCCTTTCCTTCTTGGCACTCCCTGCCAGCTCCCCGCTCAATCCCACCCATCTAGGTCAGCAAGGAGCACCGACCTGAGCTGGTGCTATACACCAGCTTCCCACCAGCGACCCGTTTCACAGCCGGTGCTGTACGTACGTCACTGCTACTCTCCCAATTCATCCCACCCGCCCCTCCCCCTTTGTGTCCACATGTTCCTTCTCTATGTCTGCATCTCTGTTCCTGCCCTGCAAATACGTCCATCTGGACCATTTTTTCTAGATTTCATATTCATGCCCCAATATACGATATTTGCTTTCCTCTTTCTGATATTTGTTTTCATACTTCACTCTGTATGACAGACTCTAGGTCCAGCCTTTCAACAGTACTTTCTGGGAAGAACTCCAGAAGGGCTGGCCTCACTTCCCCTTCCCCTCCCACGAGTGCCCAGGCAGGAGAGTTGATCCCTTGAAGGACCCAGGTAAGTCTCTGGACCCAGCCCAGGATTTCAGCAAGGAGCTGATCACAAGTTTGTCTTCAGCCCAGGTTTCAGGCTTTTTTAAAATGAACCAGGTTCATTTTAAGTAGAACCAGGTTCTACTTACCATCAAACCATTTCAGATCTCTCCTCCCTCACCATCATGAGTTGTGTATTCATTAAAAAAAAACCCGATAATGATCCAAATGACAAAAAAAAAAAAAACACTTCAGTAATGCTTTAAAATAACAATGCATTTGATTTATCCAAAGAAGAACCAAATTTGAAAAACAGCTCCAGGAGGGTGAGACATAGTATGGATTCAGTCTCTACTCAGTACCTGGTACACAGATTGGCTGGACACCTTTCGAAGGTGCAGTGTCTCCTCTCTCAGCCACCAGCAGCTTCCAGGTGGGGATCAACCCTGGTCTATGCTGCATTGCTAGCTTTTCACAGATACATGTCAAATCTTCCCAAACAGGTAGCAGGTGACTGGAAGTTATTTAGACATTCCCACCCTCAGGTCTCTGACAACTGGCGTGAGACTAATGTTAAGTTTTGATACAACTGTCCTGGGCTGGTTAACTGACTTTGAGAGCCCAGAAGCCCCCAGTGGTCTGCTTTCCCTCTATTCAAACAAGGAAAGACAGGGAGAGAGAAAGAGGGACAAGCTAGGAGTATGGGATTAACAAACTAGGATACAGCAACCAGGATTCACTGCATACTACCGGGAACTATATTCAATATCTTGTAATAACCTATTGTGAAATATAATCAGAAAAAAATAACTGAATCTAACAAAATATTGTAAATAAACTGTATATCAATACAAAAAGAAAAAATACATTAAAAAAAAGAAAAGAAAAGCTGATGGATACAGCTGCCAGGGAAATGGGCACACTGTGTCAATCACCCCTATACCCATGACCTTCTGGAGCCGTGATCTCAGGAGATGCTGAAGTCCAGCCAGCCCCCGGCCCTGGCACCCCAACCCCTACCCCACCACCACCTTCCTGCCCACCCAGTGCCTCCCATACCTGTTCCAAGCGGAGTTGGAACTCAGCTGCCGAGCCTGGCGGGCTGCCTGGAAGCGGGGCAGGTCGCTGAGCGCCGGGGAGCTCATGAAGCGCGGTCTGGGCCTGCGGAAGGAGCCCATCTTGGGGAACTCGACGGGTAGGCTGGGGGCGAAGCCACGGGTCATAAGTCCAGGTGAGGGGGCGGCTTCTCCTCTGGACCAGAAGGTTCTGACTGCCCACCCAAAGGGCTTCTCCCAGGGCTGTCTTCCGGCCGTCGGGCGTTCTCAAAACCACGGCGTTGGCCAATACCTGAAAAGAGAGGCCAGCTTTTCTTAAAAACGTCTGGGCTAAGCAGACGCCATCTTGGGGGAAGCTGGCTGGGACTTCCTGGCAAACGACCCCCCCCCCCCCAAAAAAAATTCCAGGACCCTACAGTACTATCTATATCTCGCAGGGTCCCATGCACAAGTGTTCACAAGCCTCCTTTTGGTTATAACCTTGTGGTCATCCCCAAGTGGAGAGGCACTCACAATGGGTTGAGGCCAGTCCTACAGAAAAGTGATTTCTAAGCTACGTTTGACTGTGGTTCCCATGCACACCTATCAAAGTTTGGGCCCCCGCTGAGTTTCTGTAGCTTCCACCAAGTTTTCCATTGAGATGACTAAAAAAAAAAAAAAATAGAGCACACAAGAGCTCCTTGTCTAGGCACTGAAGATGGTCTATGACACGCTCTGACCCCAGCAGCCCACATGCATCGCTCACTATTTCCCAAAGCATCAGCGCCTCTTCCCTCAGGCTCATCTCCTCACCCTCACTTACCTGCCGTCCATTCATGCACTCCATCAGAACATATTTATTGGTTACTATTTACTAACCAGGCTTCCCTAGTGGCTCAGTGGTAAAGAATCCACCTGCTAATGCAGGAGACATGGGTTGGATCTCTGGGTCAGGAAGATCCCCTGGAGGAGGAAATGGCAACCCACTCCAGTATTCTTGCCTGGAGAATCCCATGGACAGAGGAGCCTGGTGGGCTACAGTCCATGGGGTCACAAAGAGTTGGACACAACTTAGTAATAAACAGCAACAATTTATTAACCATGTGAGCTGTGGAGCATCCGAAGATTTCTAAGACCTAGTCCCCGCCCTCAAGAGGCTCATGGTCTATGGCAAGAGAAGTCGTCATGTATTTGCTCATGCAATAAACATTTAAGAAACCCCTACAGCACTTCAGGTGCTCAGGTATTGGGGATGCATGGTGGCCATGCAGAATGTGGTCCCTGCCCCATGGAGCCGTTCCAAGTGAGGCTGCAGCCTTTTGATTGTATCTACAATTTCCCTTGGGGCTTCCCTGGTAGCTCAGCTGGTAAAGAACCAGCCTGCAATGCAGGAGACGCCGCTGGGAAAATCCACTGGAGAAGAGATAGGCTACCCACTCCAGCATTCTTGGGCTTCCCTGGTGGCTCAGATGGTAAAGAATCCACCTGCAACGCTGGAGACCTGGGTTCAATCCCGGGGTGGGAAGATCCCCTGGAGGAGGGCATGGCAACCCCCTCCAGTAGTCTTGCCTGGAGAAACCCCAAGGACAGAGAAGCCTGGCGGGCTACAGTCCTTGGGGTTGCAAAGAGTCAGACACGACTGAACGACTGATCACAGCACAGCCCTGTTTCCCTTGCCCAGAACCCCCTCCCTCTTCCTCTCTGCTTATCTAAATCTAACTTACCCTGCAGGGTTGGGTTCAATGACACTGTCTCCTGGAAACCTTTATGACTCCATGGTTAATGACTTTGAGTGAATCTGGGTTCACATCTTAACAAGGTCACTCCCAGGTTGTGTGACTTCAGGCTGATTGAGTCTGAGAGTCCTCAGCCGCTAGCAATGCCAACTCCACAGGACAGGTAAGAGGGGAAATGAGATGGTGTGACCTGCCCAGCAAAACAGCAGACCTGAGGCTCTCAAGCACCGGCTATTTCTGTTCAGACCTGTCTCTCTCACTTCTCTGGGCACTTTTGAACCTGCCATTTCAGTCTTTTATCCTTCAGTCAGCGTCAAGTCCAAACTGACAATGCAAAGTGAGTTTGGGAACTGGTCAGAGGGAAGAACAAAAGGAAACCACCAAGATCACAGTCACTTTTTTCTTCCAAAGCTTTAGGGTTTAGCCCAGAAGTATTCTCAGTGGCACCTCACCAGCTACTCTGCTGTGTCCCCAAAACCAACACTGAAAGAAAAAGATTTTCCAGCCACAAATGCCAACTTTCCAGCTGGCAGGGGGAGCAGGTTTTGCAGGCCCAGCTGTGGTGTTGGAAGAAGGAAGAATCCAGGTCCCTCCTCCCAGGGAAACAGGCTGCCCTGGTCAGTGAAGCACTGAGGCTGCTAGCTGGGCCCTGAGACTGTCCATCCAGAGGGCGTGGGCAGGGTTACCACTCCCTGTAGACAGTGGGCACAGTGACAATGTACTTGTAAAACCAAGAGCCCAGAAAGGAATGACTCGTCCTACCTCTGACATTTTTTAAATGTGTCCCACTTTCTCTGACAGTCTCCTGCCCTTCACCCCATTCTCAGAATGAGCTGATGATGACTAAACTTTACCAATAAATGCTGAGGAAGTCATGGCAGACCTGCTCACTTTCAGAGGGTCTCAATAACCCCACAAGTGCCCTGGAAGGTGGAAAGATCTATGCAAATAAATGAGTGGGGCAATGCAGTAATAAAACCACGGGAGCCCTTCAGACGCCTTAAATTAGCTGGCTTTGGGATTTAACTTGCCCGGTAAAGGTCACACAATTAAGAGAGACTCTGTTTCACCACCCTTCTTTAAATGGGCCTGTTAAGTGCAATTCATCTGTGTAATTATGGGATATTAACTCCATTTACAAGGATCCTAAACTCCAGGTGATGGAGCTGCCTCCCACTCAGGGGCACCTGTACAGGGAAGTGGAAAGGTGAGCAGAATGCATCATTCGAGTCTTCTGGCTTCCTGCTGAAACACCGCTTCTCCAGGAGGCTGGGCAGCACAGCAGATCCCGGGAGCGGGCTCCTACCCCACCATCCCACTTCTCAGCTACTGCCTCCCGTCCCACTGCCAGGCTTCCTCTCCAAGCCGTGTGCACATCCAGCAAGCCTCGTGGGCAGCCCCATCTACATAGGCAACCCTTTTAACTAAGGGAGACTTAGTCAAAAGGATGATGACTGCGGTGTCCTCGGCATTGCCTCAGCCGCGCAGTAACACACAGCCAGGAGCATCTCTGACTCATTCGTCCCCTGCAAAACCTGCCACCCTCAGATCCAGACATTCCAAAGCTGTCTTCATCCACCATGCCTACTTCCGGCTGGAGCCTAGAGGCCTCCCCACAGCACCGAGAGGAAGCTGCTGGGCGCGTTGATGAGAGGGGCCTAAAAGGGAAACGCTGACACAGCCTGTATCCACCTGCCATGGCGCTGTCTCCTCACACCCGGGCTTGTCCCGACCTAAACAGGACAAGGCAGAAACTCACAAGACAGACGGGGCTTCGGAGTGAAGCCAGGCCAGGCTCTCGCTTCCAGAGGACAAAAGTGAGGCCCAGAGGAGCAGAGAAAGGTCTGATGTCCGAGGTAGGAGACAGCCAGGACTGGCTAGAACTCAGGTTCCCTCATTCCTGATCTAGAAAGTTTCCCAGCCCCTACCTAGGCCATTCTGTAGGCTCTTTGAAGACGGCAATCAGATCGAGACTTACTCATCTCTGTAACCTCAAGCCTAAGGGTACTGCTGAAGCTAAAAATGAAGAAAGACTAGCAACTCATAAGGCACCAACTGCCTGCCTGACTTGATGACAAACGCTGTCACAAAACCCCATCTGAAGATCAGAAAAGTTAAGTAACCTGCCAGAAGTCACATAGCTATTAAGAGGCAGATCACTGACTGACGACTGGCCTCATCCTGCAGCCCATTCTCACTTTGCTGGGAGACCAGACGTGGCCAGGAAGATCACAACTGAAGCTACCAAGTTAGGCAGAAACATCTAGTCACAGAATTTCATATTAAAATTTAAACCTCATGCCCCAGAGATGGATAAACAGACATAAGGAACACTAAGACCACATTTGACACGGGCAAGGGGAGCACAAAGAGGAGAAAAAAGGAAGGCGAAAGCATAGACTGCTCTAGTTAGACACCTCACCCCTTACTCTCTGTGCGACCTTGGCAGATCTCTTGACCTCTCTGAGGCTCAGTTGCCTCCTGCAGGAGATGAGCCAGCTAGCGTGACAACCTCAGGGTTGAATGAGGATAAAAGGAGGATATTTGTAAAGCACTTAGATGGAACAGTGCGTGGCAAACAGCAAATGCTTCACAAGTGCTTGTTAAATAAATAACTTGTTATTTCTAAATCTCTAGGCAGGGACAGCAGTGGGAACACAGCAACACTTCCTCTAGCTTATGGCGGCCTCACAAACATCTGGAAAATACTCCACTTGGGAGCAGGCCAGGTCTCCGAGCCCCCATGGTGGTCATAGAGCATTAGGGCCTTGGGTAACTCAGGATGGTATTTATTGAGGCATGATGCCTTTCAACTCCTTTCCTGTAGCACTATTTCTGGGTGGCAGTGGGGTGGGGGTTGGTCACAGAGTGAAGCAAGCTAAGAATTACTGGCCCTTTGGCCCAGCAGTTCCACTTCTAAGAATGTACCCTACAGAAATGGTCACATGGTCCTGAAGACTGGCAGATATGCCAGTTCTTTGCAGTAATGAATAATGGAAACTACCAAAATATCCACCCATAGGGGGCAGGTTAATCAACGATGATACCCCCTAAATGGAATGGTTGCTGTTCAGTTGCTCAGTCGCATCCAACTCTTTGCAACCCCATGGACTGTAGCCCACCAAGCTCTTCTGTCTGTGGAATTTTCCAGGCAAGAATACTGGAGCAGATTGCCATTTCCTGCTCTAGGGGATCTTCCCCAGTCAGGGATCAAACCCATGTCTGCTGCATCTCCTGCGTTGCAAGCAGATTCTTTACCACTGTGCCACCTGGGAAGCCCAAATGGAACATTTAACATACCATTAAAATTAACAGGAATGACTGTAGTTCTCAAGGAGGAGTGGTCACTAGAGGCTTTTGAATCAGGCAAACCCTGGTATCAATGCTCATTCCGCCACTCATTGACTGTAGGAGGCAGAAAAACTGGCCCCCAAAGATAGAGTCACTGCTTAGTCCTCAGAACCTGAGACCATTGCCTTGGGTGGCAAAAGATGTAATTAAGTCAAGGATCTAGAGAGAAGAAGCTTAGCCTGGATTATCCAGATGGGCCCATAAATATGATTACACGTATTCTGATAAGAGGGCTGCAGGAAATTGGAGACAGAAGAGGAGACACAGATACACACAGAGAAGATGAGAAGACGGAGGAGGAGACAGGAGAGATACAACCACAAGCCAAGGAATTCTGGCAGTCACCAGCTGAAAGGGGAAAGAAATAGGTTCTCCCGATGCAGCTAGAAGTTGGTATGCTGTGAAAAAGAAAACGAGATTCACCCCTAGAATCTCTGGAGGGCGTATGATCCTATGATACATTTATTCTGGACTTCTGACTCTAGAACTGTGAAAAAATACATTTCTGGGTTTTTTTTAAAGACTTTTTTTTTTTTTTTTTTTAATGTGGACCATTTTTAAAGTCTTTATTGAATGTGTCACAATATTGCTTCTGTTTTATGTTTTGGTTTTTTGGCTTAAGATGTGGGATCTTAGTTCCCAGACCAGGGATCAAACCTGTACCCCCTGCATTGAAAGTCTAAGCCTTTTTTGAAATGCTACCTGTTAATTTTGGAAAACAGTTTGTTTTGTACTGGGGTGTAGCCAATTAACAATGTTGTAATAGCTTCAGGGGAGTGGCAAAGGGACTCAGCCATACATACACACGTATCCATTCTCCCCCAAACTGGAAGTTGAAGTTTTAATCACTAGACCAGCCAGGGAAGTCCCCACGCCTGTTGTTCAAAGAAAACCCAGGTTGTGGGCATTTGTTACTGCAGCCACCACAAATGAATATACTCACTGCGTCCCTGGCCCACCCTGCACTGCAGGGTCTACATCGAAAACATGGGAGCCTGGAGAGTCGTGGTGCTGACGAACAAGATGATCTACGAGGTGCTTGGCACGGTTCCTGGAATTACGCAGGTGCCGCCGCACATGCCGTGGAGGTTCGGACCAAAGGGGCCAGAGCCAGGCTCCGTGTCGCCACTTCCAGCCGAGGCAGGTGAGTTAGGATTGGTGGTGGTAGCGATGGTGTGGGGCTGGGTGAGATGCTTCAAGGCGGGCTTGAAACAAGCTTGGTATGCAGCAAGGGCTTGATATCTGCTACCCATTGCTTATTTTTATTACCACCACCACCACTGCTGCCGTATTAGCCTGCTCTGTCTGCTCTAACCAAAGACCACAGACGGGGTGGGTTCAAGCAGCAGACATTTATTTTCCCACGGTTCAGCAAGGTGGTTCTCTCCTGAGGCCTCTCTCCCTGCCTTGCAGACGGCCACCCTGTGTCCTCATGGGGACTTTCCTCCGTGTGCCTGCATCCCGCGTGTCTCTCTGTCCAAACTTCCTCTTCTTATAAGGACGCCAGTCAGATTGGACGAGGGTCCACTCTAATGAGCTCGTTTTAACTCAGTCACCTCTTCAAAGTCCCTATCTTAAAATATTACGTTGGCCAAAAAGGCTTGTTGGGTTTTTTTTTCCCATAAGATGTTACAGAAAAATCCGAACCAACGTTTTGGCCAACCCAATACAATCACATTCTCAGGTACTAGGGGCTGGATCTCAACATACGGATTCTAGGGGGACACAATTCAGCTACAACCCCACCGCCACCACTACATCATCACTGTCACCATCACAAAACCTTCCTCGCCTGAAGTCTCTGAGTTACAGAAACCATGGTGCTTTAGTAGATGTTCGCTCATGAAGGACCAATGAGGTTAACACTTAGGAAAATATGCCTCTAGAATGATTTAAGTAGTTAAGTGTTGCGTGCTTTTCAGTTATCTGGAAAGCCAGTGTCCTGTGTCCACGAAGCATGAGACAGTTAGAGGGTTCCTGGATGCTGTCACTGGCCTTGCTCTCCCCCAGGCTCATTGCACGGGGTTTCTTTGGAAACTCGGGATCCACAATGTGTATCTTGGAGAAGAATGTGGTGTCTTGCCTTCTCCCGGCTTCTAGGGCCAGGGCACGGGGAGGGGGCGCAGCCTACGGGCTGGGCCAATGGGCAGAAGAAGGTGGTATACTTAGCGGAAAATGCAAATGAATTCTATTGTACTAAGGCTCCAACCCTCGGCTCTGAAAAGGGAAGTAGGATCATGGCAAAACTTAAAGAAGTGGGTGGCTTATAATGACTCTGAGGCTTCCTAGAAAAAGCCAATCTGAGGGTAAACAACAAAGAAGTCAAACAAAACTGGGTACTCAGTCTGATGTGGCCGCCCAGAAAACAAAACAGGAGAAACCCGTTCCCAGGGAAACCACACTGCCAGCTCATCTGATAAGGTCCCCTCACCCCCACCCAGGTGCCCCTGAAGGCAGGAAGCCCAGCGTGGAGCTCCTCCCCTGGGACACGAACACAGAGATGAAGAGCCAATGACCTTCCACACCCTCAGGATTTAGATACCGTCATTCAACTCCACCCATCCATTCTCTTAACTATGGCCAGGGCAGTCTTGATCATGATGACCGCAGAGAATGATGGCATATTGACTAAGGGCAAAGAAAGGGACAGGCCCTTGACATGCCTTATCATGGTGCTTCTAAAATGAATTCAGGGGGGCTTGACCTGAATATAGACCCCTAATCTATATCTTTCGTGATATAGATTAGAATAGGAAATATCAGAGTGCACCCATCTGGGGGAAACGTGCATATTACACATTTACTGGGACTAAATATATCAGTATTTCCTACCATCAAAATGTTAGAAAGCCCCTGAAAAAGACACATGTTCATTGTAGCCCAATGCTCATTGTAGCACTATTTACAATAGCTGGGACGTAGAAACAACGTAGATGACCAGTGACAGATGAATGGATAAAGAAGCAGTGCTCCATATATACAGTGGAATATTACTCAGCCATAAAAATGAATGCCCTTTGAGTCAGTTCTAATGAGGTGGATGAACCTAGAGCCCATTATGCAGAGAAAGTCAGGAAGAGAAAAACAAATAACATATATTAACGCATATATATGGAATCTAGAAAGAGGCCAATGAACCTGTTTGCAGGGCAGTAATGGAGACTCAGACATAGAGAACAGACTTGTGGATATGGAGGAGGGAAGGAGAGGGTGGAATGAATGGAGAAAGTAGTATTGAAATATACACACCACCATATGTAAAATCGATAGCCAATGAGAATTTGCTGTATGGCTCCGGGAACTCAAACTGGGGCTCTGTGACAACCTAGAGGAGTGGGATGGGGTGGAGGTGTGAGGGAGATTCAAGAGGGAAGGGACATATGTATACCTTTGGCTGATGCATGATGATGTATGGCACAAACCAACACAATATTGTAAAGCAATTATCCTTCAATTAAAAATAAATATATTTTTAGAAAATGCTTGGAAGCCCTGTGTGCTATCATCTTCCCCATCTTACAGAGAATGAAATGGAGATGCTGCTTTGAACAAGAACCCAACACCGCAGTGCCTGCAATGCTCACAGAGCTGTCACTTCAATGCTTTCAAAGGCTCCCCACAGGTCTTAGAACAAATCCCCAAACCTCATCCTCACATTCTCACCTCCCTTCACTCTGCACACCAGCTTTCCTACATTTCCTCTAGTACTACCTGCTCTCTCCTGCCCCAGGACCTTTGTATGTGCTGTGCCCTCTGTGCAAAATAGTTTCTACTCACTTACCCAGGCTCAAACCTGCACACCCTTTATCATCTAAACTTCACTTGCTCAGAGAGGTCCTACTCCTCCCCCCACCCACCCCCACCCCAATCAGCTTACACCACCCCACAGAGCACCCTCCTCACCAGGGACCAGTTTCATGGAAGACAGTTTTTCCATGGATGGGGGCAGGGGATGCTTTGGGGGTGATTCAAGTTCATTACATTTATTGTGCACTTTATTTCTATTATTATTACATCAGATCCACCTTAGATCATCAGGCATTAGATCCCAGGGGCTATGGACCCCACAATAAATCACTACAGAAATATTTCTTATGGTTTCCATGAGGTCCATAATGGCAGGGACTATGTCTATTCGGTTCTCAAGTGCATCCCCAGAGTGTAGTATAATGCAAGAATTCCACAGATATTTGATGAATGTGCAAATGAACCTGTCAGAGAGTGAGTCTTGCTAGGAGACACAGAAACTATAAACAAGTATCAGCTGAGGATTCCAATAGCTCAAATTACACACGGCCTTACTGTATGAAAACATCCTAGTATTAAAATCTGACAAGCCTGGGTTCAAATCCAACCTCCACAATGTATCAGCTGGGTGACCTGGATAAATGACTCAACCTCTCTGAATCTCTGTTTCCTCATCTGTCAAACGAATGTGATATTTAGCTCAATGTTAGTATTAAATGAGGCAGCCTAGATCATGGCCTCAGCCATAGTAGAAGACCCCCTGATTGGAGCTAGTATTAAATTTTCATAGAACATTGTTCTCCACGAAGCCTCCATAGGTTCCCAAAGATGACATCCAGTCATGGTGTGGGGCTTGACTGAGCACAGTCTGGGGCAACTGCCATGGAGGGAAGTTTGCAACCTGGTGGCTCAGATGGTAAAGAATCTGGCTGCAATGTGGGAGACCAGGGTTCGATCCCTGGGTTGGGAGATCCCTGGGTTCCCCTCTGGAGAAGGAAATGGCAACCTGCTCCAGTATTCCTGCCTGGAGAATCCCATGGACAGAGGAGCCTGGCAGGATACAGTCCACGGGGTTGCAAACAGTTACATATGACTAAGCGACTAACATACACAAAATGACGAAGGTTGTATCCTCGGACACAGCAACACTACTTCCAGGGATGTTACTCTGGGCATGTCGAGTGGCTTTTAAAACCTGAGTTTTTCTACTGCCTTCTTTAGAACAGCCATGGGTCGGGGAGACCCTAAACGCTCAGCATCGAGGACTGGCTCCGTCAGCTGCGGTGTCCCATATGCTGGGATCTAAGAAAGTAGGGTCAACAAACCATGCACTGACTGGGGTGCTCGCCAGGGCACTCTCTGAATGAAGCGTGTTAAAGGGCTAAACAGAATCATGTGTATGTTAGGCTCCCACCTACATAAAAAAGATGAAAAAGCGTATGTGCCTATTTCACCAAATGAGCATAAAGTATCTCTGAAAAGACAAACCAGAAACTGGTAACCCTGGTTTTCCCTAGGAAGGAAGCTGGGTGGCAGGAACACAGTGGGGAGCACTTTTCTCTATAAACCCTTACGTACTTTTTAAATTTTGAAACATGAAAATGTATTACTTTTTCAAATAAATAAGTTTAAAAAAAGTGATCAGCTGGGTGATCAGCTCCCCTTCTCAAAAGTCAAATACAAACATAGCTTATACGATTTGTTCAAAGTCACTCAGCTCTTAGAAGTCGGGATTCAAACTGGGCTCCTAATCCCCAGGGCAGTGCTCTATCACTTACCACTCACTCATTCAAAACAAATTTATTTATTTAGCATTTATTTTACAACAGGAGCTGCCTTGTGGAGGGATACATGGACCAGAAAATAAACCCTGGTAAGAAAAGATGAAAGGGAGAATCAATTTCTTTCCATCTTCGCATCATGCATCACAAACTGTCCCAAAGGGCTGAGCCTGAAACATCCCAAAGAGTGGACAGAAACAACCCAAGTTAAAGGAGGCATCCACTGCCCAATTCAATCTGGATTTTGCCATCTTAGGATAAAAGCCCAGCTGTCCCAAATCTGAAGTTTTCAAGAGAAGCCCCAAATCCAGACCTATTAGAATGTTTAAATCACTCTGTGTAAGAGTTGGCAACTAATTCACCAGGCAGACTAACACCTCAGGGGCTTCACATAACCCTTCCCAGCTGGGGCAGTGATAAAAGAATCTGCCTGCCAATACAGGGGCTGCAGGATATCCATGGGTCAGTCAGGAAGATCCCCTGGAATAGTAAATGGCAACCCACTCCAGTATTCTTGCCTGGACAATCCCATGGACAGAGGAGCCTGGTGGGTTATAGTCCATAGTGTCACAAAGTCGGACTTGACTAAAGCAACTTGGCATGCATATGGGTCTGTGACCTTTATTTTATCCCATCATAGCTATGACCATCAGCCTTCTCACACTTTTTACCCAGAGCCTAATCAGAGTATAATGTAAGCCAGCACTACCCAGCCACTGTGGCCTTGGATAAGTAACTTCCTTCCTAAGATCTATAAGTAAGAGACTCGCTGACGGCCATGGACTTGGCTGATGGCCATGCTAGCCACCCTGGTAGCTCGGACAGTAAAGCGTCTGCCTGCAATGCAGGAGACCTGGGTTCAGTCTCCAGGTCGGGAAGATCCCCTGGAGAAGGAAATGGCAATCCACTCCAGTACTCTTGCCTGGAAAATTCCATGGATGGAGGAGCCTGGTAGGCTACAGTCCATGGGATCACAGAGAGTCAGACACGACTGAGCAACTTCACTGGATGCTAACCTCTCAGCATTGCCAGCCATGTATTCAACCCCTACCCTGTGAGGCCCACATAACTAGGCACCTTTGACAGACCAGGATGGGGATTAGACCCTGACACAGTGCAAACGCAGAACCAGCCTTCAGCCTTCTGTCATCTCCCACTTGCCATATCATCTAATTGGTCAGCCTCTTAACTAACCAGCTCTCTCTTATCTCACCCTTACTCTATCACTGATTCCTCAGTGGAGCCACAAGCACCCTCTCCTCCCCTCCACATTACATACACACCCAGATACACTCTTCAAACAGGGCCAGTCAGCAGCCCCTGAGATTTCACTAAAAGAAACACATAGCAAACAGAGCCTGCTAAGCCAACCTAGGAAACCAGATCTGAACTACCTGGTGCCCATATGTTTTGAAGAAGAGTGGGACCACTTTCCAGATCAATCGCTTTCCATGACGATTTTCCTCTTGTTGGTGCTGGCAGGAATATACTAACCATCATCAGAGGCTGGCCCGGATGGTCGGGTAATGCTGAGCCTCTATGAGCAGCTATCATCTCAGTCCATTTCTGCCCTAAACCAATGAGGTAGGTTTTGTTATTTTCATTTTGCAGAGGAAGAAACTGAAGCCTGGGAATTAACTTGCCCAAAGTCAGAAGACTAGTTAAGTGGGACCAAAAGTCAAATCCCACCTGATTCCATGTCCTGAACTCCCAACCCTCGGTTTTAACGACAGGTCTGCCACAGGACCACCTCCCACACTTCCCTTCTCAACCATCACCGACAGCTTCTTACCCGGTTCAGGCAGCCCGTGAGCTCTGTCCCTTAGAGGAAGGAGGTTTTGTTTCTTCATAGTCCCTTCAAGAGAGCTGAAGTCATTTGTGCTTGTTGACTTGTTCACAGTCTGACTGGCCCTGAGAGCACGTAAGTTCTTTAAAGACGTGTGAGAGCTGGCTGGACTTGCTCACTGTCGTATCCTGCTATAAGCACGGTGCTGCGCACATAAAAGATTGCCCAGGAAATAAGGGTGAATATTGGAATGAAATGTGGACTCCCAGGCCAGCAAGTGGAACAACCCTTCCATTTCTGAAAGTGAAAGTGTTAGTTGGTCAGTCATGTCCCACTCTTCACAACCCCATGAATCACAGCCCGCCAGTCTCCTCTGTCCATAGGATTCTCCAGGCAAGAATACTGGAGTGGGTAGTTTTTCCATTCTCCAAGGGATCTTCCCGACCCAGGGATCGAATCTGGGTCTCCTGCATTGCAGGCAGATTCTTCACCATTTTTGAGCCAAGCATACACAAGGGACCAGAAAAATACCCTTCCTTCTGCTTGAACTGGGGTCCACCTTAGCATCACTGGACCTGGGCCACGTGGGCAAGAAGTCCTGGGTCTGCCTGCTGGTCCGTGGAACCCACAAGCGCAGCAGAGGAAGGCGCCGGCGGCGGGACATGGCACACTTATTTGGATTAAGACCCACCTTTGCAACTTGTAGGAGACAAAAACCAGCGGGAGACAGACATTCTCACAAACAAGAAAATGTTAGGAGTCAAGTTTGGGCTATGGAAAAAGTTCAACAGGAAGAATGAGACAACTTTCTCAGTCCTCCGCTGGAAATCAGACGCAGACGGAAGAGTCTGGGAGTCCAAATTTGTGCAAGAGTAAATATTGGCACAAACAGGATGCAAGCGCCTGCTCCTCTCTGCTTCACAAGATTGGCAAAATGTCCCCAGAACTCAGAGCACTGACAATCCCGATGCATCTAGAAGTAATGATTTCATTCCAGCAGCATCGTCACCCAGGCTGCCAACCACGATATAATCATCAGAAAAATCCCCTCCTGTGATACAAGTCAAACAAAACTGTGGGGAATAACCACACCTCTTATTTACTCCTCTCAAAGCCCCACTTTAAGTGTCCAAGTTTCTTGGAGTGTTTGGGTGTGGCCCATAAATGCCATCCAGAGTGATTCTGCAGTGCCTCCCAGATGATAAACTGAAAAGTCTAGACACCAGTGGTCGCAGAGACTGACCATGCATGATGTCGGCAATGACACTGCTGACATGGACCGTACATAGGACCCGGCGGGTGACAGAGTGGTCAGAGCTACTGTCTGGCACCCAGCAGGAGTTTTCAGTGTGGGGAAATGTGCTCTAGAATAACATGTGTGATTTATTAAAAATTAGCTTCACTCTCCCGTTGCAGGAACAAGATGGAGTGCTTTCTCCTAAGAAAAGGAGACAAAGGGAAAGGGCCCCATGTCATGGGGCCAAGTGCAGAGAGCGCTGGACAGTCAGGAGCCTGGAGGGGCTCCTGGGATCTGATCACTTCAGGGAGGTCATGAGTTCGATTCAAGTTCATGTAACAACCACATGTTAGAAGGTCCGTTGTGCACGGGATCTGAGTAGGAAAGAACCGTTCAGGACAAGGAAGAATGGAATATCTGCCCCCAAGAGGCTCAGGGGCTCACAGGAAATATTCAAAAGTAATGCCATAAATGCGCTATTACACTAACGGCTGTAATTGAAGATGGACGGTTGAGACAAGACGGAGGCAGAAAGATTAAATCGCCTTCTCCATTTACAAAGCAAAGCTCATGAAAGGTCAACCAAAAAATACATGCTTTCTTTTTTCTTGTCTGTTTCTCTAAAGAATATGGGCGCTGGACACTGAGAAGGAAATTTGGGGAAGGAAAAAAACAAGTTTTCATAGCTAAAGCTCAACAGGTACCCTTTTAAAATCTGGCAAGGATGGGACCAAATATTACATTTTAGTACATATCAGTAAGCACCCACTATCCAGAGTGCAGAGAAGAGCCAGATGTGGTCTTACCAATAATGAAGAAAAGAGAAAAAAGGAACAGGAATTTGGTCACGATTACAGAAAAACACAGGAAGGCCTAAAGCTCTGATGGCAAACAACTCAATGCCTATGGTGGCCCAAGGCAGAGAACACACCCATGCTTAGAAGGCCAGGTAGGGACCACAGCAGACTAAAGAGAACCCTCCGTCTTCTTTCTGTTTCCTAAAGAAAAGCTGGAAGCCCGAGTTTACATGTCAAATCTTCCAATTTTTAAATACTGGGGCAAATAATCTTTTTTTTTTTTTTCCAAAACAGGACTCAAACCAAACAGGACATTTCTGATGCCAAAGTCTGGCTCCTGGGCTGCCAGTTTGAGGCCCCTTGCCTTAAAGAGTGACTACAGAAAAACAAGTATAGTTCCTAACTGCCAGGGCCAGAGGAATAATGAGGAAAGAGCGTGATGGTCACTCAGGGAGGCCTGTAGGAAGATGAATCCAGTCCTGGGAAAAATCATCGAACCAGTAGAATAAAACTTCAGAGGTCTGTAGTATACCACTCACCACTGACACCTGCACAGCACTTCATATAGTCAGCCTTAGGGATCTGTGGGTTCTGAGCCCTCAGATACAGAGGACCAAGTGTAAAGACTTGAGCATCCTTGGATTTCAGTCCAGGGAAGAGAGACCTCCTGCACCAGTTTCCTTCAGATACCAAGGGATGACTAGTCATGATCAGATGACTACCTCATCTGATCTCCCCAACAACTCTCAGAAGTAGGCATCATTATGAACCCTATTTTAGAAGTAAAGAGTTTCTAGTTCAGAGGCCAGAGAAGGAACTTGTCTCCAGTCCCACAGTTATGAAAGGGCAATAGCATCAGGACTCAAGTCTAGGATGAGTACTTTTGCAGAATTTCAAAGAGAAGAACTCCAGGCTATCCTGATATACAGCCAGCCTTGACAACACCAGTCTAGCAAAAACTAATGTTCTCAGCCAAGGGTGATCTTGCCCCCATCTCCTCCCAAGGGAGACATTCAGCAATGTCTCCAGGTATTTTTGGCTGCTATGCTGTGGGGAGGTGTGAAGGGTACCACAAGCATCTAGCAGATGGAGGTCAGGGATGCTGTTAAACATTCTACAGCACGCGGGACAGCTTCCTACGACAAAGAACTATCCAGTCCCAAGTGTCAATATGGATAAGGTTGAGACCCTGGTCAGACTCTAGCGCCTGGCTACTTAACTCAAGACGAGAATCAGCAGAATCAGCATCACTTGGGAGCTTGTCAGACATTCAGGCCCCAACGCACACCCACTGAATCAGCTGCTGTGGTTTAACAAGATCCCTGGGTGATTTGCACACACCTGGAGAAGCACAGCCCTAGACCAGGCTTCCTTGGCCATGTCGGAATTTTAACATAGGAAGCAACCTTCACAGGAGACCATTGCATTATTTTGTAGACGGCAACAGTGAGCAGTTGGCCCCCGGTCAGACAGCTTGCCCATGGCAATCTCTGATCTCAAATCCAGATCTCAAATCCCTGTCCTGCACTATCTCCAAGATGCCAGGCAGGACCAACATATGGCCCCTTTGTACAACTCTCTCATCTGCAAAGTTGATACTGACCTTTGGGGGTATCTTGGGGACTTTTTCTGAATCGTGAAAGGAATCGATTATCCTGCTGGCTGAGATTTTTTAAAATGATCTCAGAACACTGCATGGGATAACCATGTTCACCCACCACATTTGCCTGCAGATATTTTACAATGAAAGTGGCCACACAGCTACCACAGTGGTGGACTCCAGTGGCCAGCAAGTAGCAGAGTTCTCCAAAATGACGGCGGCAGCTGATGTGGTCTTCCCCAGCGGCACCTGGGGAATAATGCTGAACCCGTTCCAGAGGAGTATTTAGAATTCAACGACAAGCGTAAAAGGCTTTACACGGAGGATTTACGCAGATGAGGTCACGAGCAGGTTGTAACAGGGTTTGAGGCAGCTTAGTTCATAATAATACAGACACACGTCAGAGTCCTTGCTGGATTTTTGCCCCCAACCTTGGGAAGAAGGGGAAAACAAATTCCTTCACCTATTCTCCCAGGCTCAGCTAAATGGACATAAACTCTAGTTCCTGCATGGCCAAGGCAGTCCCAAGCAGTCCCTTAATCCTAGTATTTGCTAGAAACAACTGTTGTCACAGATGCCTTCAATAAAACACAGAACTCGGCATGCATCCAGAAGAGCCAGCAAAGTTGAAGAAAGTTCTGTAACAAATGAGGAGAGAAGCAAGAAACTGGAGGTGTTGCTGGTGTGTGGTGGCCAGCTAAAGTGAAACCAGAACACTGATGATGAGAGAAATCTCATATTTACCCCCCAAAATTAAGGTGAGGTGTACTTAAGGGCAAGAACACGTTTTTTGGAGCCTATGATTATATGCAAACTAAATCATACAAATAATTATGAGAGGCTGTTTGGGCATTGGCAGGGATAGATGTTGACCTGGTTTTTCCAGAGGCCATGGTCAAGAGGGAGAGGGATCTTAGGGTGAGTTCCATGGCTCTCCAGGACCCTCTGGGCACAGCTCACCCATAGGCACGACAGGGCAAGGAAGAGGGTGAGGGGAGTGAGGTATCACTCAGGGCCATGCCCTTGGCGGCTCACTCACCTCACCCTGGTGCGTGCGTGCGTGCACGCATGCGTGTGCATGCTCGGTCGCTTCAGTCATGTCCAGTTCTTTGCGACCCTATGGACTATAACCAGCTAGGCTCCTCTGCCCATGGAGATTTTCCAGGCAAGAATACTGGAGCGAGTTGCCGTTTCCTCCTCCAGGGGATCTTCCCAACCCTGGGATGGAAACTGCATCTCCTGTGGCTCCTGCGTTACAGGCGGATTCTTTACTGCTGAGCCACGAGGGAAGCCCACCTCACTCTAGACCCAGCCTCAAAGCATACACACCACCCGCTTCCATAAAGAATACTCATATTTTTGACTGAAAGCTTACACAGAGGAAAGGTGGTTGATTTTCATTTTAAGCCTAACCTTGTATTAGAGAAAAATGAGGAAGCCATACTCCATCCCCAAAACCTCACAGAGGTGTCCTCATATTTCTGACAAAGAACTCAGCTAACTGACTTGCTTTCCAATCAGCATAGAGCCAGCTAAACCGGGCTGCTAGCTTCTGCTTCATAACGAAGCCAGTTTATAATAATGTCATTTATTATCCTGCTACAGAAATGGAATATTTTTAAAAGGGAGGAGACAGAGAATGTCTTCCACACATATGAAAAATATTTAAAAAGCCCCCAAATCACCAGAATATGTTAGGAGTTGGAACTATCAGAGGGGAAAAAAAAAAGTCAGCTTAAATTTAATAGACCGTTTAAATTCCTAGTTGACAGTAATTAAAGAGCAAGCAGTATTTCTTTAAACGGCTGCTAGACAGAACTTAATCCAATTTAGGTAATCACTAACCTTTACTATTTTTTTTTTCTCTCTCTCTCTTTCTCTCTCCTCTAAATGGAATCCAAGGATTGATCTACAAAGGCCATAAACTGGCAAAGCATAAGAAAAGAATATTTAAAGAGAGAGAGAGATTGGGTGACTGTTACGTAAGACAAGTCCAATTAAAATGGAAACAAGTCTGGGGCTCCCTAATATAAATTGACTATAACCTGGGGCTTCTAACGAGGCTTCCTCACAGCAGAAGCCAGGCCAAGAGAGGTGGCAGTACTGCCTCCCCCATTCTCCTGTTTCAGAACCTGTTGGGCAGGCTGATCACCAGGTCCTGCCCACCAGTGCGACAGCCAGCCCTTGCCAGACCAGCACCAGTAATTCTTATGGTCACAATACCTTCTGGGCCTCTCTCCTTCTTCCATGGAATAACTACTCTCAGAATTACCCAGACTGTCCCTTCGGTTCCTCCAGTGTTCCCCCAGCCCCTGTCCTCTCATGTTAATGCTACCACACTGCTCTGATTCAGAAACTTCCATGTGAACAACTAGGACCTTCTTGAGATCTTGGGATCCTGGGTTTTTCATGGAAGGTCTTCAAAGACACATATCAGAATATACTAGAAAGAACAAGGGGCTTGAGTTAATAGCTGTGGGACATCAGGAAAATAATTAACCTCTCTGAGCCTTTGTTTTTCACATCTTAAAATAGGGAAGACTATCTACCTGTTTGATTGTTGAGAGGTTCAAATAACATTACCATGACTGTACCTAGCTCACAGTAACTGCCCAGTAAATAAATTGGCTCCTTTAACGGTACAAGTTTTAAGATAAACCTTGAATCTCCAGCCCCTGCCCAAATCATGAATTAACTCAAATTCACTGCTGATGCTCGATCATTGCTTTGCATCACTTAGCTCCAAAGGGGACTCTTCCCTTCTAAAACAGTACCTTCTGCTCATCAGGGTTCCACTGTCTCTGTTCCCAAATTATTAAATTCATAGCCTGTACAAAACCCACAAAATATTTTATTCCCAACACTCAGCCACTGAAATATTAATTTATAATAAATGGTTAACAAATGATTTTCTATAAGCATTGCTTTTAGCAAGAATTTACATTTTGCATATACAGAGGCAACTCTAGGGAACAAACTTTAAATGATGAACCCAACACACTAGAGATCTTTCAGAAGGCCTCACACTCTATATTTCTCACATCAATTCTGTATCAATCTACCTCTGCAAAAAAAAAAAGGTGAAAATGAAAAAGGCTACAATTCAAGTTTCTGTGTATTCTATGCATACAATGGCAGTACAAAAAGAATGACCAAGGAGACTATTCACATGGACACCTACAAATTCCCTAGGATAGAGAACTCATTAAGAAATCCACAAAGTCCTTATTGATTTCAATTTTCTACAGATGAATGCTTGAAATACTGCATGTACATTGTTAATAAACAAAGTGAAGATTATGACATTAGGTCTGGATCCCCAGAATCATATTTTCAAATACCAGTGTGATGGTTTTTAAAGATAAGACTAGGATTTTTTTCCCCAGTGATTGAGCCACTCTATGATATTTAAAAGAAAGAAAAGCCACCAGTTAATCAACTATAAAATGATCTTATCAATAACTGAGGCCCTGAAAGGAAAGACATCTTCAGAGATGGCTGGCACTTCAAGGCTGCAGTAACAGATCTGGAACCCATTCTCAGCTCCACTCCAAGGTGTGTGTGCCTGTTACTGAGTCCAGGCTCACTCTGCTTGCTGCACAGAGGTCAGTGAATCCAAGAGGCAAGGTGTTAAGGCAAGAACACGAATTTATTTGGAAAGTCGCCTGACCAAGATGGCAGACTAATGTCTCAAAATAACCATCCTGTCAAAGTCTGGATGCCAGATTCTTTTATTCATCAGTGATGGGGGGTGGTGAGGAAACAAACTAAAAAGGCCATTTACTCTCGCAAGTATCTCCTAGAGTAGCAAGCCTCAGACAGGGTGATGTGTTAATTTCTTCCTTCCTGCCATCTACAGGTGGAAGAGTTCTGAATAAAGGCACTTTAGCTTAACAGTCAAGCAGAGGGGCAGGATTCTCAGAGGCAGGCCATTATGTGTAATTATAATAACAAAAGAAATAGACCTAGCAGGGAAGAGTCCCTGTTACTTGACTTTGGACAAAGATGCTTTTGAACTGTGGTGTTGGAGAAGACTCTTGAGAGTCCCTTGGACTGCAAGGAGATCCAACCAGTCCATCCTAAAGGAGATCAGTCCTGGGTGTTCATTGGAAGGACTAATGTTGAAGCTGAAACTCCAATACTTTGGCCACCTGATGCGAAGAGCTGACTCATTGGAAAAGACCCTGATGCTGGGAAAGACTGAGGGCAGGAGAAGAAGGGGACAACAGAGGAGGAGATGGTTGGATGGCATCACCAACTCAATGGACATGCGTTTGGGTGGACTCCGGGAGTTGGTGATGGACAGGGAGGCCTGGCGTGCTGCAGTTCATGGGGCCGCAAAGAGTCAGACATGACTGAGCGACTGAACTGAACTGAACTGAAGTCCTCTAAGCCTCAGTGGACTTATCTATGTCATGTGAAAATGATACTACTTATCTCATTTTTTGGGGTGCAGATTATATATCAAAGTTTCTTAGTGCAAAGTTTAATATAATAAGACTTCAAGAGTTGTTTGTCCCTCTCCCCTTTTATAAAATAAAGAAAAACATTTTTGAAATGTTCAAACACAGACCATTGTTGAAATTTCACCAATTTGAAATAAAAACACAACCATGACCCTCTGGATCTGAAAGAAATTAAGTCTCCTCATTGAGAAATAAGCTTGTTTAAACTAAGCTCTTGAGCAATAACCAGGTCAAACAATCTTATTTCTAATACCTTTCTTTTTTACACTACTAAGGGTTCTGGTTGTAACAATCATCAATGAAATACTGAAAGGATGATGGTTGGGGTTGAATAAAACCAAAGACAACTTTGTGGATTAACCAAGCATTGTTTCCTTTATCTGCTACATTCTACAAAAACACTTGAACAGCTCTCTTGGCCAGATTCTTGGGCTCAATACAACCAGAAAAGCCCCACCAGCCAGGTTCCACAGAGAGGAGCGTTGCACTTTTCTTAGTCCTACTAGGAAACTCACAAGAAACTAAATTTAAAATGTGGCTAAATTAGTTCCTGTAAGTGCCTGTAAGTGCCATCTCGCCTTCTGATACAGGTGCTGTTTCTGTTGTCAGTTACAGCGCCTCCAGCACACCTCTCAGCACCCCCGCCCCAGCAATTTACTAGAGCACAGTTCCATGACATTTTGCAGCATGCAGGCCAGTGATATGTCATGACTGCACCCACAGTGGTCAGGATCACTAAAGGGAAATAAAAAGGGCCACCTCTGAGGTTTGATCAGCAAGCACCTTTTGGTGGGGAAGGGCGGGGGGCGGGCGCGGAAGACGGAGACAATCTGGAGTCCTTGACCAATTTGGTCCTTTGCAATGGGTCGTTTGGATCTGCACGTATCGTGTGGGCAATAGGTCTAGAACTCTACCCAGCAGGAATGTCTGGAGGTTCCAGCCCGGAACTTTTTCCAAGTGGGTCTCCGGAGCAGATGTGCCTCTGAGCCACCTCGCGTGAGCCTTCCGTCCCGTGGGGCGCATCGCAGTAATTGAAACCTTGCATACCGCAGGACTGCAGTGGTGTCTATAAATACTCACCGCCTTACTGCTGACCAACAAAACGCGGGCTCCCGGCACCGCGGGGGAAGAGGCGGTGGCATGTGACCCAAGGCGGAGGCTAGGTAGAACAGGGGAAAACCCTACTGCCAACCAGGGAGGCACCCCAGAGCTGATTCCTGAAGCACGGTTGCAAGTACAGAACCTGGTCTGATCCTGGGCGGCCGCCCCTCGGAAAAGGGGGAGAAAGCTGGAACCAGAGTCGAGAGGCAGGAGTGAAGATTCCAGACCGCCCCCCTGTGCTCGCAATGAGCTCTGCGTGCGCGCACAGTAGGCGCACAGGGGAAAGCCTCCCCAAAACGCGGGCGGGCGGGAAAGATGTAGCGGAAAGGGGATGCAGCTGGCGAGGAGAGCCGCCCGCCGGGCCGAGGTCTCCGCGGGCTGCTCCCCCGCCCGCCCCAGTCTGCGGAGCGCGCACTTCCAGCGGCGCTTGGGACAAAGCGGCTCCCTTCTCTGGCCTCCCCTCCCAAGCCTCTCTCCGAAAAGAAGGGGGAATAGTAGGAAAAGATGGGGGTGTTTCGGGGCGCCGAATAGCCCGCGCCCGAGCAGGGGCAGCTCTTGAGATTTGCACCTCAAAGGAGCCAAAGGGGAGAACCAGAGAGAACGACAAGCAAACTTTCTTTTTCGATCTCCAGGCATAGCCTGGGTCCTAGGATCGGCGGCGTCCCTCGCCCATCCTAAGCCACGACGCGGGGAAAGTTCCTCCCCTCCCCCGCCCCCCCCCCCCCCCGCACGGTGATCGCGAGCCCCGTCCTCTGTGCCCGCCTGCAGCGTCGGATCCGAGGACCCTTCACCACGCGAGGGCCCCCACCCGGTTGCCCCCAGATGTAACGCTTTCCCCAAGCCCCCTCCGCGAGCCCCGCCGGATTGTGCCCGGTGTGCCGGGCGACTGTGTTCTCAATCCCGAGCCGCTGCTGAGCCTAAGGCTCCAGCCCCTCCCGAGTCACCTCGAGTCAACGCACCCCCGAAGCTCGCCTCCGCCCCAGACTCTGCACGCCCGGGGAAAAGTTTCCTGTCTTCCCGAGAAAGTTTTCTCACCCGCGAGCAATGAGCGACCTGGATGGCTCTCGCCACCGCGCGGTGCCCAGCTCCCTCTCCTCCCTCCTCTCCCGGCTCGGCGGGGTCCAGTCCAGCCTCAAGTCCTCTCCGGCGCGAGTCCACAATCGCGGTGGCGGCGGAGCTCCCGGACCCGAGCTGGTGACACGTTTCCCTCCTCGCTCATCTTGCGACCTCCCCCTCCTCCTCCCACCGCCCCCCGCTCCTCCTCCTCCCACTTTTCCTGTCCTGTGCTCATCGCTTTAGTTTCTCTCCAGCAGCTCGCACCCCACCCCACCTCACCCCATCCCAGTACTCCTCCCCAGCAGCAACTCTCACCCGGCTAGGGAGGGGGTCGGTGCAAGGGGAAGGGGTCGCCTGCATTTCGATCCAGTGCAACAATTTCAGGAAATGCAACGCTTGTAAAGCTGGGGAGGATGCAACAGGTCATGGGAGCTTGGCGCTGCGCTTCCCTCACACAAGAGGTCTCGACACCCCCCAGCCACCCACCCCCACCTCACACTAGAGGTTTCGAGACCCCCCAGCCACCCACCCCCACCCCCACCTCCACCCCCACGAAAAGAAACTCTACCAGGATGCCAAGGGCGTGATTCTAGGGCTCAGTGGAGGGCTGGAGCCTGGGATTTCTGTCATTGCGTTAAGGGACAATCCTCAGGCCGGTTCCAGAAGTTAAGTGCATTAATGGAAATGTAATTCCAGTGAAGTCTCTACCTTAGATTTGGTAAACTTTTTTTTTTTTTTTTTCCAATTTCTCACTTCTCTTTCCAGCTGAAGGTTTAGTGAATTGGAGGGTCCTTCAGAGTTTGAAACAACAGAAAGCCAACCGATCCCCAAATTAAAAACAATGAAAAACTATTTTCAAAACTGTTTTTCTTTTGCAGGTGTAAAGAATTTGATGCAGCTGTTCTCAGGACTCACTGGCTTGCATAATTTCACCCTATGGCTGAGCAGGAAATACTTTACAAATAGGCTCGTTCACACATCACACTTAGGCTTTGAAACCACAGTGACATTTGCTGAAAAAAAGATGTCTTTTTATGTCAAAACTGAGAAAAAATTTCTTGTTTATTTTGAGCAGTGTGACCTTATGAAAGGGTTGTTGGTCAGAATGTGCCCAAAGGGGGTTTCATGAAGCTCCGGGTGCTCCCCTTGTCCAGAGATATCAGATAAAGCTAAAGTGTTCTCAGCAAACCTCAGCATGATGCAGAGACTTTAAATCCCATCCCAGGAATCACAGACAATGAAGGAGACTGGACAAAGCGCGTGCCTGGGATCAGAAGGCTTGAGAGCGCAGTGGTCAATGAGGGGAACTGGGAACTGCAGTCAAAGTTACATTGACATTTTCTATTTCATATTCAGTGCTCCCATTTCATTTAGTTTATGTTTTCCAATTTCTCCATCTCTTCTGTTTTTTTTAAGATGTTCTTTCTCAAGCCTTTATCAAGTGCAGTAGAAAAGCTTTTGTATACATATATATAGTATGTATAATATATGTATTTTAGAAAACATGAATTTTTGCCTAGCTAAAAAATTTATGACAATTTTGATTCTCCTTGTTTGACTTAGTATGAATAAAATGCTAGGTTTCTAATTTAAAAGAAAATAGATACACAAGCAACAAAGATATACTGTATAGCACAGGGAACTATAGCCAATATCTTGTAGTAACCTATAATGGAAAATAATCTGAGAAATAATATATGTGTATATGTATTACTGAATCACCTTGCTGTATACCTGAAACATTGTAAGTCAACTACAATAAAATATATATATTAAAAATTTTTTTCATGAACTAGCAATCAAAGTCAGTAGGATAGAGAAGCAAAAAAAAAAAATAGATTACTAATAAGGACCTACTGTATACCACAAGGAACTCTACTTAATGCTCTATAATGGCCTATGTAAGGAAAGAATGTAAAAAAGAGTGGATATATGTTTATGTATAACTGATTCACTTTGGTGTATACTTGAAACTAACACAACATTGTAAATCAACTATACTCCAGTAAAAAATTAAAAAAAAAAAAAAGCAGTTGTGTAGAGCAGTTGAGAGCCAAAGCCTGGAACCAGAGGTCAAGGGTAGTCACCCACCCTTTCTGACTAGTTGCAGAATATTAGCCAAGTTATTTAACGACTACGCTTCAGTGTACACCTATGCAAACGAGGATAAAAGTAGTAGCTATCTCAGGCTTGTTATGAGGATTTAACGAATTCATACAGAGAAAGTGCTTAGAATCTCTGCTGAGATTCAACAGACACTATTATTATTACTGTTATTATTCTGCAGGTCTGGGAAGTGGAAAGGGAGTCTTTGTTTAATGAGGCCTTCCCTATGCAGTCTATTTAAAATTGTAACTCACTCTTCCCTCCCAATCCCCCTCATTCAACTCTACTTTTTCTTTTCCATCTATTACCATGTAACATTTTATGTGACTTTTTTTTTTTTTTTAATTTAGGGGATGAAATGGTTGGATGGCATCACCAACTCAATAGACATGAGTCTGAGCAAACTCTGGGAGGTGGTGAAGTATATGGAAGCCCAGCATGCTGCATGCAGTCCATGGGGTTGCAGAGTTGGACATACTTAGCGACTGAACAACAATGAATTATCTCTCCCATCACCTCCTGTTTCCATACTAGAACATCAGCTCTTCAAGAACCTGGATTTGTTCTGTTCACTGATATTATCCAAAATCCTAGGAGAGTGCCTGGCATATTTGCTGCTACCCAGTAAATAGTGTATGAAATAATTCGTGAACAGATTTCATCTAGCAAATATATGCTGTACTGGTTGCCGATGGTGGGTTGGACTCTGTGCCGTAAGAAAAAACTTAATTACTGGGCCTATCCAAGAATAAAAGAGGCTCCCTCCAAAAGAAGCACACTCCCTGGTAAAGAGAAATATTCACAATACAGGTGATGCCAGCATGGTGTGGATGCCATAAAAGAGTATTCAAGGATTGGAAGGAAGGTTTAAAGAGGTTAGAGACTTCAACTCTAAGAAGTTGCCAATTTTGTAAACAGAAGTTTCTAAAAATTAGAAGGGGCCAACATTTTGGTACAAATGAGAGCTTTGCTCTAAGGCCTATTGATACCAATATATTATACTTGTTACCACTCAAAATTTCACCAAAATTCTACCTAAATGCAATGGAACATTGCCTTTTCTTATTAAGAAATAGAATTTTGTTAGGAGAAACTAATACAGTTTATTCTATTTAAACATTTGTTTATGGAGGAGAAAATTTTCATTCTTTATTAGATACATCAGGTACACAGTTTACCATGGCCACAGCTTCTGAAGTGGAAGTTGGTCCAATCAAGTTTCCTGCTGAAAGGGTAGGCCTTAGGCAGCCTCAGTGGGCCCTGATCCAAAAGTAGCCAAACTCTGTGACAAACTTCTCTGAGGAACTCTGGCCTCAAAAGGTACACTGAGTGAATCAGTTTCCATTTCAAGAATGTAAACACACACACACACACACACACACACACACACACACACACGGACATACACGTAGCTAGTATCCAGAACAAGAGCTGAAATGTCATGACTTTATCTGAACTCTAGTGTCTAATCACTGCAGATTGGCTGTCTGTAGACCAACTAGATATATATTAGATGTATACTGTTTGAACCCCGTGGTGACAACACTTTTGAAATCACTTGCCAACATGTAAAAATCAGAAAACTTCATGCAAAAATATGGATTTTCAGCTTGCTTTGAAAACTCTGGACTACTTGGCATTGTCCATGGTGGAGGCCTGCACAGCCACAATTAGCTGGTGCCATGGTCCTTCTCTTCTGTTAAACAGGGCATGCACTTTCCACTTTGCACAATCCCAGCCACTCCCTACTCTCTGCTTCTCTTATTCCCAGCCTGCTTCACCCACTTCTCTGGCACCCGGATGCAGCTAGAAAAGGGATGCTGGCATATTGTCAGAGGCGCCAGAGGTCTGAGTCAGCAGAATTTATGCTAGAGTTCAAACCATTTTTCTCCCAGCCAGAGAACCCACTTCTAAACAAAACTTTGCTTGGAATCACAGAATTTGAATGCTGCTGAGGGAGAGGAAGCAATGGGGTAGATATGGAGGTAAGTGAGCATCAAGACGGGGAGCAGCTGAGGCCTTTGCTAGGGCTGCCTTGGGATCAAAGCCACCATCCAGTTCTGCTCTTTTGGGAAGCCTGTTGTTTCTACTTTCCTCTGTTCCCATGACAGTGCCTGCCCCTCCCAACTCATTCTACCCCATCCTACCCCCCAAAGCCTAATCAGACCAAGTTCAAGAAGCGTTAGGTGACTCGTCTACAATTATGCACAAGCAAGAAAAGACAGGGCAGCCAATGCCAAATCAGAGCTCCTGTTTTATACTGTACTCCCTCTTATTCTGATTAAGTGCTTTCATCTTTAAATAATAATTAAATTGCTTCAATTTACAGAATCACAGCTGTTAGTACCCTAAGGATCTGGTATACAATAGGAATAAAATAAATGTCTGTTGAATTTAGGTGTTTAAGGTCTGATTTCCAATTCAGACCTCCTTCCATGACACCTCAAGTTCTCATGTTATAGCATAGAAGTCTTCCAATGAAGAGAAAGATCATGTCCTTCCATAATTTTCTCCTCTTTATAAATAGAAAATTAGAGGCTCATAAATTCCAAAATCTTTTGCTAATGCCAGGTACAGAGTTTGTGAGGAGAACAGGTAGATGCCCAGGCATAGGCAGTATTAGAACACAGTTTTTCAGGTCCTGAGAGCTCTGGTCATAAAATGAGTTAATGTAGTTACTCATGATAAATACCAGTCTAGATACAGAACTTGCGTAAGCCCTCAATATACATATATCCACAGCACTGCACCATCCATAAAAACAGGATCATTTGAAAAATAAGCTCAGCATCTGATCTAACACTGGGGTGTAAAGTCAGTGACCTTTGTTACAGCAGGAGGACTTAGCACACAAATGAGAAATCTTGCCCGCTTTCTGTTCTCTTTTTAACTTCCACAGTAATACCGAGAACCTTAAAGTCTGTGTATTGAAAGAATTTTGGATGACACAAAAAGCTGTCTTTGTCTTCTCATTCTTTTCTTGATAGCAATGGGCTGTTTCTGTTATGTTGTTTTTTTTTCCAGTTATTTTTGTCTTTTAGTATTGGGAAGTGCCTCTCCTACAGTCTAAAAGGAGAAAGTGAAAGTGTTAGACGCTGAGTCCTATCTGACTCTTTGCGACCCCACGGACTGTAGCCCACCAGTCTCCTCTGTCCATGGGATTCTCCAAGCAAGAACACTGGAGTGAGTTGCCATTTCCTCCTCCAGGGGATTTTCCCAGCCCAGGTATGGAACCTGCGTCTCCTGCATGGCAGGCAGATTCTTTTACTATCTGACCCACCAAGGATCCTCAAGGGGCTGGTATGTAATTCTGAAGGTATTTTGAGAATAACTTGAATGAGCCAATCTTAAAAGTGAAAAGAACTTTAGCAATCCTACACAAGTTTTCCCTGGATAATCCAGATTTCAATTATTCCTTTCCACAATTCCAAGTCAATCAGTTGGTGGACAAATATTGAGCCGTCACTTATTGTTGTCAGATACTGGGAAGGCCACAGCAAACAAGAAAGACAAAACCTCTACGGTCTAAGGAACAGAAAACAATAAACA
Organism: Cervus elaphus; assembly: GCF_910594005.1. Lineage (NCBI taxonomy): Eukaryota > Metazoa > Chordata > Mammalia > Artiodactyla > Cervidae > Cervus > Cervus elaphus. Next base: position 80,027,761 of record NC_057815.1, on the reverse strand, counting down.
TGAAAAGGAACACATAAAGGTGACTTCATGTAATTTCAGGTATTGATCTGTGCTATGATGAGGATCAAATGAGGCATTAGGGTGAATCAGAGGGAAGAAGAGCAATGCTTTATCTATGATTATCAGGCATGGTCTCTCAGAGAAGGTAGCTCTGGAGTTGAGATTTAAATGACGACAAGAGGGGGACTTCTCTGATGCTCCAGTGGTTAAGAATCCACGCTTCCTCTACTGGGGGAGTAGGTTTGGTCCCTGGTCAGGGAACTCAGATCCCACATGTCATGTGGTGTGGGAAAAAAAAAAAAAAAGGCTGAAAAAATAATGACAAGAGGCAGACCTAGGAACAGAAGAATGTTCCAAAAGAAGAAATGGCCAGTGTGGATGCCTTGGGTCGAGAAGAAGTCTGGCAAATTAGAGGGATTAAGAAGAAGGACAGGATGGTTGAAGCCCAGCTAACAGGTCCAAGAAAAAAGATCAAGGTCAGATCATATGGGACCTGATAAGTCATGGTAAGTTGGGTCACAGTGGAAAGTTATTGGAAGGTTTTAGAAGGTAGGATGTGATGTGATCTGATTTCTGTGTTAGAAAGATCCCTCTGGCTAATACATGGTGGATAAACCAGAAAAGTAGCAGAAGTGAAGGGCTGGCAGTCCCTTTAAGGAGGTGACTGCAGTAAACGAAAGAAGAGGTGATGAAGCTTGGATTAGGTTTGAAGCAAAAATGTTTGTAAGACATTAGAGATGATGGGACTTTCTAATGGACATATGAAGAAATGACAGACATCATGGGATATGCTTCCACTCTTTGTTAGAGCAACGGGATGGAGAGTGATACCATCTACTGGCATGGGAAGGACAGGATGGAGGCTGAGGTTAGAAGGAGAATTAGTATGTCTGCTTTAGCCATGTTATGTTTGAGATGCCTAAAGTGAGAGCCAAGCAGAGATGTCAAAGAGACGCTGGAATATATGAGATGGCATTTAGAGTTAGAGAGAGAAATAAGAGCCCTCTCAGTGTATATAGATGGTACTGAAAACCAAGGGACTAGGTTTGAGGCCTTGGAGAGTATGGATGGAAAAGAGAAATCGGGAAGAATAGAGGAGTCTAGTAAAAGAGGAGGAACCAGCAGAAGAATGGAAAGAAATGAGCTCCTAACGAGACAGGGAAATCCTAGAACGTGTGATACAGAAACTTCAAGAAGATGTATGAAGAAGGAAGGATTGATCAAGTATGTTCAACACTGTCAAAAAGTGAGTTAAAATGAAAACAGAATTAACGTTTCTTTGGCAAAATGGAGGTTGATGCTGATCTTGATAAGGGTTCTTTCAGCAGAGTGGAATGGAAGGAAATTCCATCAGAGTGAGCTGGGAAGAGAAAGAAAATCGAAGTGGAGACAGGGAATACTAACAACTCTTTCAAAGAGTTTTGTTATAAAGGGGAGCAGAGAAATGGAGCTGTACCTAGAAGGTACAGAGTCGAAAGACAGTCTGTTGGTTTGATTGTCTGACAGTTAATTTATAAATGGTGATAAACAGCAAGACATGTTTTAAAGGTTGATGAGAATTATCCAGTAGAGAGGGAAATTGATTTATGTCCCTACACACATTTTGGTGGGAGGGAATAGGGAAATAAATGCTCTCGTTGAACACATCCTCCAAACATGGCACCATTTAAACACATTTTAAATGCAATACATTGATATGTTGAGACTATGATGAAAAGATGCCAGAGGAAGCAATGCGGAAGTAAGATATGGACACGCACAGAGAAGGTTCTCACATGACAGCTTCTGTATTACATAACTGCAAAAAGCATCGGTCACTTAGACCACAGCGTGAATGATGTCTTTCGGGACTTGTGCAATATGACAGACTTGAACTTAAGATTGTTTGGGCTAGGACTTCCCTGGTGGCCCAGTGATTAAGAATCTGCCTGTCAGTGCAGGGGACACGGGTTCAACCCCTTTTTCGGGAAGATTCCATGTGCCAAGGGGCAACTCAGTCCATGTGCCACAACTGCCAAGCCCGTGTGATGCTATCGCTGTAGCTTGCACACCCGGAGCCCGTGCCCTGCGACAAGAAAAGCCACCTTAATGAGAAGCCCATGCACTGCAACTGGAGAGCAGCCCCTCACAACAGGAGAAAACCCAAGTAGAGCAACGAGGACCCAGTGCAGCCAAAAATAAATAAATAAAAATTTTAAAAAATTGTTTGGGCTAGATCCATAAAATATGTATATACATATACATATACATATAATATACCTATACATTTTTTTAAGTCCCGGGAAGAATGGCATTGTTTTACATTTCTGCACATCTCTCAACTTCCAGCTTAACGGAAGACAGGTGGAGTCTTCTGCACGCCTGCATTCAATCTGTTGTGTTATCGCACATCACGTAGCCTCTGGAAAATTCCACAGTAGATTTGTGAGAGAAGGAGAGCAAAGAGGCTAATAGTATCTTAATGCTATGATGAAAACACTTCTTGACTTATGGATCTCTGACAGGGTTTTAGAGGCTCCCTGGGGTTCCTTAACTACGCTTTGAGAATCACTGTTCTGAATGAACACTGGTTCTCCCCTGAGGCCCTTCCCTCCTCCAAAACCTTCTCAGATGGAGGCGGTTTCTCCCCCACAGTCCTTGTATCCCTGGACTTCAAGGGAGCGTATTTGTTTTCTCTGTTCCTTGTGCCACTTCCAGACCACAGTCCCTCCCTAAACATCCCATCAAACCATCAGACCATCCTACCCACTCTCCCTCCTTGTTGTGGTCAATGCAGTCTCCCAGTTAGTCTCCTCTTTCCTGGAAGCCTTGACTCTTTGTTCAAGGTCACTCTGCCTCTGATGGTTTCAATATCCACTCAATATCCATTGAAGAATTATCTTGGTGATTTCAATATCCACAGAAAGACTTCTTCCAGTATCCTGGAAGCTCAGTTCCTTAACCCCAGTTTCAATGACCTTTCCCTTCATTCTACCACAGCCACCCACACTGATGGTCAGCCTTGACCTTGTCATTTCCTATCACCACCCTGACCGGCTCTCTAACTTTCCACTTCTCTCCCTCTAGTTCCCTGCCTCTCATAATTCTTCAACTCACTGGGATGTATTGGGTTGGCCAACAAATTCAACTTTTTGGACAGCCAAATAGTATCTTTTCATGGCACTTAACCCTTCATATCCTCACTTCTCTCCTCATTCAGCTTAGAGTCCATTATCATATTAACTTCTTCCCATACATCCTAGACTCCTTCGCACCTTTCTCATTTCATTGCTTTGCTAAATTAAGGTTGTTTCATCAAATTCACCTCTGCACAGTGCCTACATGGAGAAGGAAATGGCAACCCACCCCAGCATGCTTGCCTGGAGAATCCCATGGACAGAGGAGCCTGGTGGGCTGCTGTCTATGGGGTCGCACAGAGTCGGACACAACTGAAGCCACTTAGCAGCAGCAGCAGTGCCTACATCAATATAAACATAAGTGGAGAAATACAGGCAACTGTGTATCCACATCCATCACCCTCCGGGGCCCTTAATGCTGCTCAGCACCCACACCAAATGTGTCTAGCCTTTTCACACTTCTATTGTCTCCTACATTCCAAAATTTCCCTCCACATCCTCACTCACATCAGAGAACCTTCCTTCCTTCTTTGCATGATAATATAGGAACATCTAACAACAATTTCCACAATGCTATGCACTGAATGCTTGTATCCCCCCAAATTCATATGTTGAACCCTCAACCCCTGATGTGATGGTATTTGGAGGTGGGGCCTTAAGGAATTAATTAAAGCTATATGAGGTGATGAGGTTGAGGCCCTTCGCAAAAAGAAAAATGCCTTAATAAAGAGAGGAAAGGACACAAAACTGAAATGTCTGTATGTCTCACTGCCTCTTTCTCTGTCTCACACACTCCCTCCACCAAGGAAAAGCCATATGAACACACAGCAAGATGGCGGCATCCGCACGCTATGCAAAAAGCCCTCACCAAGAATCAAATGTGCTGGTTCCTTGATCTTGGACTTCCTGGCCCCCACATCTCTGAGTAAACGGATGTCTGTTGTTTAAGCTCCCAAGTCTATGGTATTTGTTTAGCAGCCTGACACATTTATCGCCACTGCTGTACCTATCCCCTTGCTATAATCAGCAGCCATATTCTGCCTCACTCCTGTTGCTGGAGATGAACCGCCAATGCCGATTCTGAGGCTAAACCCTCCACTGTGCAACTGATCCCATCCCTCACATTCCCCATCTCCTAGTGGAGCTGGTAGGATGTTCCCCTCCCCTCCCCTTCCAATTTATTTACAGCAAAACACCTTGAAAGAGTTTTCCATATTCTTCGTTGCTAATATGTCTTCTCTTTTTCATTCTTCGACCCTCTCCAATCAGGCTTTGTGTTCTCTATTCTGCCGGAACTACTTGTCCGGGTTATCCATGACTGTCATGTCACATAGGAACTCAAATACTTGTTGAAGGAATGAATGAATGAATGAATGAATGAATGAATGAATTCTCCGATGGTGAGGATCTCCCAACAGAAAAGTCACACATGTATACATGTGCACAAACAGACACACACACATAGATAGAGGGCAAGGGGGAGAGGGAGGGAGAGAGAGAAGGATGGAGAGAGAACTCTTTCTGGCCCCAGATCCTACAAAGCCTGACTTGGCCTTATGTCTGTGAAAGGCCTCTTTTATTTAAGAGCAGAGTATGGGTAAGGCTGTCTTCTGTAACATAGTTATCTTGACCAAAACAGTCCTCCCTTCTAGGATAATCTACATCTTACAGTCGAGAAATGTTCCCTTGTGGGGAAGAAGCTTAAACTTTGATCTAGACTAGTATTAAGAGTATTATTTCAGGTTGGGCTTCCCACGTGGTCCAGTGGTAAAGAATCCACCTGCCAATTCAAGAGATGCAAGAGACTCAAGTTTGATCCTGGGGTCAGGAAGAACCCCTGGAGTCGGAAATGGCATCTGGCTCCAGTACTCTTGCCTGGGAAATCCCATGGACAGAGGAGCCTGGTGGGCTATAGTTCACAGAGTTGCAAAGCATTGGCTTGACTGAGCACGCACGCACCGCATATCATTTCAGGGCAGTTCCTTAATCCATGAGTCTCAGTTGCAGATACAACCTGATTTTCAGGGATATTAGAAAGTCTAAATGAAGCTTATGAGAGATATGTGAAATATTTGGCATAGTGCTTGTCACACTGTAGGACATTTACCAGCAATAGAAAAGTAATGAGGTGCCATATTCAAAGCAAGAGACTGTTGTGTGTTTATTGTCCATAACATTTGTTTCCCTTGATAAATAATCCCAATTCCTTCACGGTAAAGTCTAGTATTGTGCTTGATTTCCAATTTGGTTCACATGTGTTTCGACCTTTCTTTATACTCCAATGCTTACTGTATTACTACAATGCAAATATACTCTTATATTAAAAAAGTACTGCTGAGTATAAAGGAGACTTTTACAAGTGGTCCAAGAATATGGCAATAAAATGGTAATTCTAAAATATGACTTTCACATGCTCCCGCTTCAAAAATAGATAAAAATAAGGAGCAGAATCACATAAATGTAACAACAAAAGATAGTAGTCTGCATTCCAAAGACAAACGGAAAAAGCAGCAATGAGTTTATGCTAATTTCTGTTGGGGTAGGCAGAGGGAGAGGAGGAGGAGTGTTAAAGAGGATAAAGAAAAAGGCGGAGGGAGGGCTTCCCTCATGGCTCAGTGGTAAAGAATCTGCCTGCCAGTGCAGGTGACTCAGGTTGAGTCCCTGATCGGGGAAGATCCCACATGGCCTGTGCTCCAGAGCCCGGGAACATAAACTAGTGGGCCCACAGGCCCCAACTACTGAAGCTCAAGCGCCCTAGAGTGCGTGCTCTGAACAAGAGAAGCCACCGCGATGAGACCCTGTTCACCACAAAGAAAGAGTAGCCCCTGCATGCCAAAACTAGAGAAGAGCCTGCGCAGCAGCAAAGACCCAGTCCAGCCAAAAACAAATAAATAAAATTATTTTTTCAACAGGCAAAGTAAAAGAGATGGTCTTGTCCAGCGAAAGACTGCTGGTCAAGAGAGTCTGTCTAGGCTATAGTCAAAAGGCCTGATTGGAAAAAATCCCTCAAGGCAATCTATCCCTCTTTCCTTAGAATCATCACCCATCTCACAAGTCTCTAACCACTGAATTCAGTATCCTGGGTGCCATGATGCAGCCACAAGGTGTATCCCATGCAAAGTAAGCTTCTGAGGACCGACTCATGCTGACTAAATTCTCCAGAGCCTGGTGTATAAGTGACAATGTCAGTCACTCAGTCGTGTCTGACTCTGTGCGACCCCATGGACTGTAGCCCACCAGGCTTCTCTGTCCATGGGGATTCTTCAGGCAAGAAAACTGGAGTGAGTTGCCATGCCCTTCTCCAGGACATCTTCCCAACCCAGGGATTGAACCTGGGTCACCTGCATTATAGGCAGATTCTTTACCATCTGAGCCACCTGGGAAGTCTCTGATATATAAACTAAGGTATTAATTAATGTATAACCAGGGATTCCTGGGTTGAGAAAATCCGCTGGAGAAGAAATAGACTACCAACTCTAGTATTCTTGGGCTTCCCTCGTGGTTCAGCTGGTAAAAATCAGCCTGCAATGCAGGAGACCTGGGTTTGATCCCTGAGTTGGGAAGACCCCCTGGAGAAGGGAAAGGCTACCCACTCCAGTATTCTGGACTGGAGAATTCCATGGATAGAGGAGCCTGGCAGACTACAGTCCATGGGGTCACAAAGAGTTGGACTTGACTGAGCAACTTTCACTTCACTTCACTTCAACCAGTAATCTTGTTTTCCAGGACTCTGCCTAGTATCACATTGATAAGTTATCTCTTTAAGTGAAAGAGATAATTAGTAGGAAATTTATTCACTGGCCGTTTTAATCTAAATCTTCCTCTGCAAGATGGAATTCCCATTATACCTTAAACATTGCATCATATGCCTCCCACTTTCCTCTCTTCTTCATTCTTTTGCTTTCTCTCTCTCTGTCTCTTACACACACGTGGAATCTACAATAGCAACAGATACAACTGACATTAATATTAATTGCAGACATACGATGTGCTGGCACTGTGTTAGGTGCTTTGCATGTAGTAGCACACTCCTCAGACCACAAACCCTGTGACATGGGTGCTATTATTATCCCCATTGTACAGATGAAGAAATCCAGGCTTAAGTGAATGGTTGAGTCCTTTCCCAAGGTCACACAACTTGTCAGAAGTAGAAATAACCACAAATAACAGTGTTTTCTTTCTCACTGTAAGTTCTTCCCTACCCTGAGTCATCTTGGCCTCCCAGTTTAGGGAGAGGAAGTTGCAGAGCTGTTTGGGGAAGATAAATATTCTCATCCAAACCACCAACTGTAGGGAGGTTTTCTGCTGGACGTGGGAAATAAGGAGAATTCTGCAGTAGGAGAAAGTAAACAAGGCCAGGATACCCTGTCCACTTGGACAGCTATCCCTAGCAACTCGGTCATGGTAAGCCAAGCCGGAGTGTGGATGGCCACAGTGCACAGAGAATTCTCTGTTCACTCTCTGGCATTAACTGGGGCAGGCAGTTCTGAATTGACATCACTCAATGTCTGTTCCACCTCTTCTAAGTTTGGTACTCATATTACCAGAGTTTGGGTGTTTCTGCATGACTTTCATCAGTGAAGTCTAACTTAGGACATTTCTCAAACTCTTCTCTGAGGAAGAGTAAGCCACAAGATGTTGCTAGTGTCGCTGGAGAAAGGTTCCTCACTCAAACAATCTTTGGAAATACAGCATACAATATCGCAACATGCATCTGTATGTTAAGATCTTGGGGGTGGTCTGCAGGAAAGAAACACTCAATAATTTCACTTCTTTCATGGAATACTATTAACAGTTTAAGGATATAATTTTCCATAGAACACAACTGGTACAGTGCTGAAGAATTGCATGCCGGTCAAATTTGCTTTAAAGACAGCAGCCCAGGACTAAATAAGATCAAGGAGAGGTAGTAGTAGAGTCTTCTTGGCAGATTCTGCTTTCAGCTTTTTAATTTCTTGGATGACGAATATACTGATAGTATCCTAAATTTACAGGGAAAAAGTCTGCCTGCTTCGCTGTGACTGCAGAAACAAAATGAATAACCTTCACAGTCACTCTTTTTGACCTACGCATCTCATCTGGGCTGGAGAAAAGAATAAGAAGCAGTCACCTCTGTCAGGAGAAAGGCAGACAAGAGCAGATGCAGGTGAGATCAAGGCATTTGATAGTGAATTAGATGAGCAGCCATATTTGCTGAGAGCACGGAGGTACCACGTGCAGGCTAGGCTCCCAGCAGACAGTGGGTGACCTGCTTCATTGTACAGCCTTCCTGTGATGCATCACGGGCCTGTCCATTTGGGGAATACCCAGAACCTAGCATTGTGCCTCCACTGAGTAGACACTTAAAAATATTTATTAAAGGAAGGAAGAGTGGGAGGAAGGAAACAAATTGAGGTTTGGAGATGCTCGCTTGCCTAATATTACACCTCTGATGAGCAGGACAGCCAAGACTTAAATGCCAAATAGCTTAGCTCCCCCATGACTCGCCGACTGCCAAGATTTTGGTTAGCTAGCACACAACCAGCTTCAAGGGGCTGGCTTGAGGTTCTGGCCACATGTGCTCTGTATGTTAGCTTTGGCATTATTATTACTTGTGCAATCACAATTGCTGTTTTGACGTAGCACTTTTAGTGGGGGTGGGGGGTGGTGCTTGATACTGCCAGATAAAATTTAGTGAGCACTTACTACGTGTCACTTACTGCACTGACACAGCTCATTCCCCATGACCATCCTAGAAGTCAGGACAATCACAAACCCATTTTATAGATGCAGAAACTGAGGAGCAGAGAAATTAGATGACAACCTCTAACTAAGTGGTGGAGTCAGGATTTGAATGGAGTCAGCTATTCTAGTTGTAGTGTGCATGCTCAATCATGTCTTGGAGACCTCATGAACTGAGGCCCAACAGGCTTCTCTGTCCATGAAAATTTCCAGGCAGGAATACTGGAATGAGTAGTCATTTCTAACTTCCAGGGGATCTTGTGACCCAGGAACTGAACCTTCATTTCCTGTGTCTTCTGCATTGGTAGGCGGATTCTTTACCACTGTGCCACCTGGGAAGCCGGAACTGAGGCAGTTTGACTGCCCAAATTCTTGTTTGTAACCTCTTGGCTACATCTATTCCATCTGGCCAATTACAGACATCCCAAGAGAAGGAAAAGACAGGCAGGTACCACACACAGCTGGATAATGATATTTGCTTTATTAATTTAACCCTTAAAGATGTTTACATAGGTCTAAGCACATCACCAATACCAACTCATTTGATCCTCAAAATACAGTAAAACTGTATGAAAGTGAAAGTTGCTCAGTCGTGTCCAACTCTTTGAGACCCCAAGGATTATATAGTTTATGGAATTCTCCAGGTCAGAATACTGGAGTCAGTAGCCTTTCCCTTCTCCAGGAGATCTTCCCAACCCAGGGATCGAACCCAGGTCTCCAGCATTGCAGGATGATTCTTTACCAGCTGAGCCACTAGGGAAGCCCAAGAATACTGGAGTGGGTAGCCTATCTCTTCTCCAGAGGATCTTCCCAACCCAGGAATCAAACTGGGGTCTCTTGCATTGCAGGCAGATTCTTTACCAACTGAGCTATCAACACAGTATGAGGCTGGTACTATTATTTCCATTTCATAGATGAGAAAACCAAGGCACAGAGAACTTAATAACTTGCCCAAAGTCACACAGCAAATGGCAGAGCTGGGACTCAAACCCAGGCATTCTGCTCCCTAGCCCTTAGGCTTAACCCCTACAGGATGCGGCCCCGTGGGAACAGGCAGGCACCTCATTTAAAGGTGAAATACCCTCCCAAGACCAGTGGCTAAAATGATCTCCAAGTTCCTACTCAGAGCCATCTGCAGTCCTGGAAGTTAAACGGGGGTCAGGGAGCTTGAAAGACTTAATTGCTGTTCAATTTAGATTTCCTGGCTGAAAGGCTTTCTGCTCATCCTACTGGAAATTAATAGCCAATTGTTTCTTTGCATTCTTGTGGGAGGGTAAGCCCTTCTCCCTGGGCCCTGGCTGTTTCTGGAACAGTAAGCACTCAGTCAGTATCAGCCAGGTAAAGGCTGGGAAGTGAAACCAAGTCTCTTTTGTTGAAGCTGGCAGCTTACTCCACTGGTCTAGGAGCTGGGGCCCCTCCTCCTGACTTTGCAGGAAAGTGCCCTTCTGTGCCTCTAACAGAGGGAGTCAGAGGAAGGAAAGGAGGTTGTTAGGAGAAGGGGCACAAGGTCCTCAAAGGAAGCATGAGAAGCAGCAACCATAGCATCTGTAGAAGTGACCCTGCACTATTAACAGTGGATCCTGCTTAGCACAGTAAGTCTACCCCCAGCCTTGCTGGATGGAAGTGAGCTCAGAGACGCGGTGGGAGCGACCTCTGTCTGGGCACAGGGCAGGGACTCAGTGAATATACACTGAACATCTTGTAACATGAATATAACTGAACAGCCCCTTGAAACACTGGGTTTTACTTTTTCCTGGCCCCTGGTCACCTCCTTATTCTGCTGCCAGTGTGACTAGAGGAATACGATAAGCTGGCTGGATCCCAGCTTCATCTCTAGCTACGCTTTCTTTTCATTTGCCTTGCAATGCACCAAGTCACCCTGAGCTGCCTGCATTCTTGGAAAGGTGGGACTGCATTTAGATCAAGGGTCCAGGCAATGAAGACGAACTGGATTTCAGGGCTGGTCCAGCAGGGCAGCGCTGTGAAGTTGGGCATATCACTTAACCCCTCTGGGCCTGGAGCGCCCTGTTCTCCTTTATAAAATACCACTTCCCCCTCCAGGCGCCAGGTCAGGATTGTCCCTTTTCTCCACCCCAGGCGGCCTGCCCAGCACTTTGCACACCCTCCCTTGCATCTACCCCGGGCACCCTGCCCTGCACACCCTCCCTTGCAGCATTTGCGTCAGTGCCTTACAGAGATCAGTTCACCTGTTCTCTGCTCACAAATCAGGAAATCAGTGATGCTGGGTAATTTATTTTCGAATCACCAAACCTAGGCAATGCCTGGGATACAATCATGCATGATTGGTCATTCAGTCCTCTTCTGAGTCTTTGCGACACCATGTAGCTCACCAGGCTCCTCCGTCCATGGGATTCTCCAGGCAAGAATACTGGAGTGGGTTGCCATTTCCTCCTCCGGGGAATCTTCCTGACCCAGGGATTGAACCCGCATCTCCTGCATTGGCAGGTGGATTCTTTACCACTGAACCATCTGAGAAGTCCCCTGGGATATCATAGAGGCTTAGGAAAAGCTGTTATGGAAGAATAGAGGAAGAGTATAAATGAAGAAAGAAACACAGATGGAGAGAGAAAGGGACCCATCTCTGATGACCCCTTAAAAACAGCAGGTATGGTTTGAGAAGTTCTAGAAAAAAAAGTCCTTATCCTGAAAATATCTATTTTACTTGCCCAGAGTCTAAGATTTCCTGCTTGGGAGACTTGTTCCTGGTGGTGAAGATACTGTCTCCCCTTGTTTCTTTTCCAAGGGTAATGTGTTCAACTATTATCAGCCAAGCACCTTAGCGTTCCATCACAAGATGGATCTCCAAAAGACAAGTGAGGAAAGCACGTCAGCGCTTTGGTGCTAAAAGTGGAGGAAAGGGGCCTTAAAAAGGGAAGGGAGGAATCAGTGACCTAAAAAACTGTCCATCTAGTGAGTCAGAGTCATAAGAATGAGAACATGCAATTCTCATTCCCACCCTGCCCTGCCTACCCGGTTCTCCCTTGCGTCAGTCACTCAGAAGTCCTCTTCTCAGACTCCAGCTGGTGCCTGCTTCCTTGCATGCAAGACCGGAAACCCTAGTGACTGCTGCAATGCTTTGGTCTGATGGAATATCCGTTTTCTCCTCCTTTCTTGTTTTTTTTTTTTTCTTCTTCTTCTCCTTCCTTTTCCTCTTCCTCTTCTTCTCTGCTTCCTTTTTTCTTCTTCTATCTTCTCTCCCTCCTTTCTTTTTTCCTTGTAAGATACGTATACCATTCGCTATGACTTCAGCCCTGTGAGTCTGGACTAGGTAAGGGAAGACCCTCTCATCAACTAATGCTCCAGAAGGTCAAGGGACCTCAGAAGTCACTCACCCAACTCTCTGCCTCATGCCCAAATCTTCTCCAGCACCCACTCCAGAAGTGGCTTCTGGCTGGACCCTTTCAGGGACGAGATGCTCGCTGCCTCTCAGGGCAGCCGTTCTATTCTGGGAAGCTCCCATGGCTAGAAGAAAACCAGAACCTGCCATTCTGAAGCTTATCCAAAGAAAGAAAAACAAGTAGAAACAAGCGATTTGTGTTAGATGACATGTTGGGAAATTGTGAAGAAGTTCAAGGGTAAAGAAAAGGTTGTGTCTGTCTCATCTTTAAATAGAGGTAGATTTCTTAAAATTTTATTTTATTGAAGTATGGTTGATTTACAGGTTTCCCTGGTAGCTCAGCTGGAAAAGAATCCACCTGCAATGCAGGAGACCCCAGTTTGATTTCTGGGTTGGGAAGATCTCCTGGAGAAGGGATAGGCTACCCACTCCAGGTAGCCTATTATTATATTTTTCCCTGGTGGCTTAAAGTGTAAAGTGTCTGCCTTCAATGTGGGAGACCCGGGTTCAATCCCTGGGTCAGGAAGATCCCCTGGAGAAGGAAATGGCAACCCACTCCAGTTTTCTTGCCTGGAAAATCCCATGGACAGAGGAGCCTGTTAGGCTACAGTCCATGGGGTTGCAAAGAGTTGGACATGACTGAGCAACTTCACTTCCTGTGGTTTATCACAGGATATTGAATATAGCTCCTTGTGCTATACAATAGGACCTTGTTGTTTATCCAGCCTGTGTGTTGGGTTGGCCAAAAAGTTCATTTGGGTTTTCCTATAAGATACTATGGAAAAACCTGAACAAACCTTTTGGCCAGCCCAATATAATAGTTTGCATCTGTTAATCCCAAACTCCCATCCACCCACCCCCTCGGTAATCCCAAGTCTGTTCTTTACGTCTGTGAGTCTGTTTCTGTTTCATAGGTTCCTTTGTGTCATATTTTAGATTCCTAGACATAGATTTACCTACATAAATGAACAAGTGTGATGGTTAATTTTATGTGTCATCCTGACTGGGCTAAGGGGTGCCTAGACAACGGGTGAAACATTATATCTGAATGTGTCTGTGAAGGTCTTCTGGAAGAGATCTGCATCTGAACAGGAACCCTGAGTAAAGAAGATCGCCCTCTCCAATGTGGTGGTCTCTTGCAATCCACTGAGGGTATGAATGGACTGAAAAGGCAGAAGAAGGGCCAATTTTCCTTCTTCTCCTGCCCCTGGACATCAGTGCTCCTGGCTCTCGGGCCTTCAGACTCGGGCCGAATTACACCACTGGCTTTCCTGGGTCTCCAGCCTCTTGGCTTGCTTCTGTTGTCATTTGGGCCAATTCTTATAATAAATCTCCATTTATGTATATAATCTCTCCTATTGGCTATGGTTCTCTGGATAACCCTGACTAGTATAAGTATAAACAAGCACACTGTATCTTTTGGTCACATTCCTTCAATGATTTCTTTCCTATAAGAGAAAAAGTAAATACCTATAAAGCCTTGAATAGCTTTCAGACAGCCTTAAATAGCTTTCAGACTTTTTGGAATCAGAATCACTTTATACTCTTAAAACTTATTGATGATCCTCAGAATTTTTGGGTTTTGTGAGTTGTGTCTATTGATATTTAATATGCATGCATGCTCAGTCACTTCAGTCATGTCTGATTCTTTGCGATCCTATGGACCTTGGCCCACCAGGCTCCTCTGTCCATGGCATTCTCCAGGCAAGAATACTGGAGTGGGCTGCCATGTCCTCCTCCAGGGGATCTTCCTGACCCAGGAATTGAACCCATGTCTCCTGAATCTCCTGCACTGCAGGCAGATTCCTTACCCAGTGAGCCAGCTGGGAAGCCCAATATTTAATATAGTAAAAGATAAAACTGAGGAAAATCTAAATAGCTATTTATTGATTCACTTAAAAACCATTTTAAAAAAGATTTCATGTTAACAAAATTAAAATACATTTATGAAAACTGTTTTCCAAAAGCAAAATATGTATGGTGAGCTGAGTGGCATTGTTTTTCAAATCTGCAGCTCTCTTTAACATCTGGCTTCAGAGTAAATAGCTGGATTCTCGTATCTGCTTCTGCATTCGATCTGATGCAATAGAGCTCCAATTCATATAGCCTCTGAAAAGCTCCACTGTGTACATACTTGTGTGAGAAAGATAGTGGAAAAGGCAAATAATATAGTAAAATTATCATCATCATCACTATTATAAGATAGTTCTGAACTCACGGATCCCATGGAAGGGTTTCAAGCAACTAAGACCAGCTACATAATTTGCAGGCAAAAGGGAGAAGTCTCTTGTTCAAAAGTTATTTACAATTTCAAGACAGCCACAACACAGCCTTAAACGGAGCACCAGCCCTTCAGAGCAGGGGGCCCTGTGTGACAGGACCTGAGGGCAACTTCAAAGGTCCCTGGACCACACTTTGAGAGTTGCTACTGCAGAATACTGCCTGCATCTTGCATCAGATCGCTGACTTAGGACCATAAGTATACACCAAAACGCTACAGAGGTAGCAGTCTGCTTCTCTGTGTGTGTGTGTGGTTTGAGCTGCTGGATCACCAGGCATAAGGGTTTTTGATCAATAACACATCCAAGCAAGATAGAAGTATCACTTGTGCAGGTTTCCCCCTGGGTGCCTTCCACATAACCCAGCCTTTTACACAAATACACACACACAAATACACACCTCTAGCTAAAAGGTTGCACCCCTTGTGTTCCAAATGGCTGCACACTAGATATTCATCATGGTTTCCTGTTTTGTGTTTTTATTGTGGTTACGGGCTTCTATCAGCCAAGCTGATATCTGTGGTCCCCATTTTCCTGTTTGGTGCCTAACACATAGTGGGCACTCTATGCTTTTGCTGAGCTGTATTTTACAGTTCTGGTGGTTGGGGGGAAATTCTACTTAATAAATGCTGTTAACAACTGATGGTTGGCAACATAAATACACCGATTGCCCCTCCTTCCTGAGAACCAGGCTCTTGGGGTGATAAGAAACCCCATGACTAATGGGTGGACTTGTGCATTTGAATGACAGACACAGCATTTTCTAGCAACAAGTTGGTAATATTTCTTGATGTTCCTGAGGCTAAGTACATAGTTAATAAAGGAGCGAAGTTTTTATAGCATTTAGAAGGATGCCCTTAGAATCCTGGTAACAAATAAGTCAATTTCAACGAATATAATGTGTATGCACGGGCAAAGTCACTTCAGTCGTGTCCAACTCTTTGCAACCCCATGGACCATAGCCCACCAGGCTCCTCTGTCCATGAGATTCTCCAGGTAAGAATACTTGAGAGGGTTGCCATGCTCTCCTTCAGGAGATCTGACGGACCCAGAGACTGAGCCCACATCTCTTGTGTCTCCTGAATTGGCAGGCGGGTTCTTTACCACTAGCGCCACCTGGGAAGCCCAATGAACATTATACACATTTGTAAATATAATACAGAGCAGTTTACAATTCTGGTCAGATCACCTCTCTCTCCAGCACAGAAGAAAGGGACTGCGACCTCTCTCTTACTCAGACAAAAATCGCACAATAGAGGTATTAATCCTCCACCTAAAATAAGACCTTCTTCTACTCATATTAAAAGGTAGTACTGCTACAAGTTTCAAGGACCCAGGATCTTGAATTCAAATCCCCACTTTACAGGATGGGGAAATGGAGACTCAGAGACAAGAAGTGACTTTTTTAAAGAATTCTTCTTACAATTGTATTTATTGACTTTTGGCTGTGCTGGGTCCTCACTGCTCCTTCGTGTCCCTGGTTGTGGTGAGCAGGGGCTACTTTCCCGTTGTGGGGTGCAGGCGTCTCACTGCAGTGGCTCCTCTTGTCACGGAGCACGGGCTCTAAGGCACACAGGCCCAGTAGTTGCAGCTCGGGGGCTCAGTGCTTGGGCATCCTGGGCTCAGACTCAGTAGTTGTGGGATGCAGGCTTAGTTGCTCTGAGGCATGTGGGATTCTTCTGGATCAGGGATTGAACCTCTGTCTTCTGCATTGGCCGGCAGATTCTTTGCCACGGAGTCACCAGGGAAGCCTAACAAATGACTTTTTTGCCCAGGATCACAGAGCTGCTTATTAGCAGCTGTGGGACATACACCCAACTCTCCAAATAGTTAGATAATGGATCATACACACCAGGGCTTTTAGGACAGTGTGGGTCCAGATTACTGAAAGTTTAACCACTGCTTCATCTAGGATCATTAACAAGTAAAGCCCAAAACATTTCTTCCAAACACAGCTGGACATCAAACCCTCCACTAGTGCCCTGAGCACCATCCCTTCCCTGACATTCATTTGAAACACCTTCCCTCCATTTTCAGCATCTTTATCCTCTTCTCTTCCGTCAGTCCCCTTTCCTTTCCTCCAACATGCATTCGTTGCCTTGGGGAGAAGGGAAAGACAGCCTTCCCACGGCTAGCTGCTCCTTGTAGCTGTAAGTCTATTTCTTTCTGGGTTGTTACTGCCAAGGCCCTGGAAGTGATCTATAATCGGGGCCTCCCTTTTCTCACCTCCCTTGACTCCCTTAGCCCTTGCAGTCTGGCAGTCATCCCAGCGCTTTACAGAAACCACCCACTCAAGGGTCAATGATGTGCTTGTCCTAAATCAAATGGCTTTGACTTGGTCATAATTCTCCTTGACGTCAATGACTGTGCTTCCCTAATAGTGATAGTCATCGTGATAATACAAAGCTTTTATACTTCAAAAGCAGGTCAGGTCTTAAAAACCCATTTGTAAGTTCAGTAGTTAAAAGGACTTTGGAACCAGACTGCCTACTTCATCTCTTGCTTGCACAACTGACCAGCTGGATCCCTTGTGTCTCAGCTAAACTGGAAACATAACAGTACCCAGCTCACAGAGCTGGGGTGAAAGTCCATGAGATAGATTTAGAACACTGTCTGGCACACATTACATGCTCAATAAGCATGAGTTGCTGTTGTTAGTATAATATTTGTAAATCTAAGAAGATTGAGACGAGTTTAAGCTTGCAATGTCCGTTCACATATCCACCAGACGGAAGGGTTAGTTGGCACTCTGACATTCCTATTTCTCTTTGCTGCTCTCATACATCTCTCAGGCATATTTCTTTAAAATAGATCAGTTTGGAAATCTAGAGAGGCAATTGACAGTCCATCCCCAGACGGTCTCCATAAGTATCTTAGCAGTCTATAGGATCCATACCCCAGTCACCCAAGGTTCTTTCTAATGAGGAACAGATTCAAATGAGCTTTAAAGTCATGGATCACCCATAGCTTGCAATAGAAATCTCCAAGTGGCACGTTCCACTTTCTGCGAACAGGAATGTATAAGCCCTTGCATTTTCCAAAGCCTAGCCTACTCCTAAATTTGCATGAGGCTTCTAGGGTTGACACTCTGCTCTGGCCTCCTAGTAGCGATTTTTTTTCCACTCTGTTTTTCTTTTTTTTTCTTGCCTCAGTCTGATAACTGTAGAATACATGAGTTCAGCATTTTCCAAATATAATTTTCCCTCTTCATTTGACATGATGATGATATGATGTTGACAAAGATGGAAGAAATTTCTTGAGTGCTTACTGTGTGCCCAGCTCAGTTCTCAGCACTTGATATGCATCATTGTCCCGTGTTCTCACTTCACCTCAGATGCACATGCACAATTCTTTTTCTCACTTTCAGTTTAAAAAAATGACCTCTACTTTCATTTCCATTATGAGCAAATCTCTCAGTAACATGCTCAATGCTCTCCCTGCTTTTGTGCATACAGGAAATTAAGGATTTAGTAATAAATCATAAGACACCTCAAAACAAAGCAACATGCAACTAACAAGCCATAAGTAAAGGACAATCAAAAGGCTGAAGCTGAAGCAACTACCCCAGTGACTCCCTCCTGTCTTTGGTGGCAGAGGATATGTCATGTCCAGAGGTTACCTTTGTTCCTAAGTATAAAATAAGCTGAAAAATGATTAGAGATGCTTCAATAGGACTGTTGAGTGTTTACCAGGTCCCAGGATCTGTACTCAGAGCTTTAGAAGCATTATCTTCTTGAATCTTCAAAACAATCACGAGCTGAATATTGTTAATGTCTCCATTCTACAGATAAGGAAACTGAGGTTAAGAAGGTTATTTGCCCAAGTCATATTAGGCCAAGATTCAGACACAGGTGCATCTGCCTTCAAAGTCTACGTTCTCAGCAGCTCAATTCCTATGCTGACTTCTGCAGCAGTATGTTCTTCAAGTTTTCCCAGAAAGAGAAAAAGATATGTGACTGCCAATATCCTTTCTGCCTTCTCTCTTTTCTCTCATCCCCCTCGGGACCAGAGGAGAGCATTCACTTTCACCTTATCACTAACCTCGATGGGAAACATTTTAAAGTCATCTCATTCACCCCTGTGTGTCTAAAACCTTGCCTAACTCCTGGCGTATAGTACACAGACAGTATATACTGGTCTGGATAAATGAACAAAATACCTTTCTAAAGGTGTTGAAAAAAAAAACTAATCACTGTATTCTCAAGGAATGATCTTAGAGCTTCAGTTTTTAAGAGTTTATGAGTTTGGACCCATGCAATGATGGAGCTCATTGTAAGCATGTTGACGGAAGGCACCGGTTCTCAGACTCGGGTGATTTTGTACCCCCACCGCCACCATGCCAGGGACATTTAGCAGAGTCGGAAACAGTTTTAATCCTCATGACTGGGGGTGGGGGGAGGGATGCCAGTGGCACCTAGTGGCAAGGGTGCCATTAAACGCCCTCTAGTACACAGGAAAGTCACCAAAACAAAGAGCTATCTGGTCCAAATGTCAATAGTGCTGAGGCTGAGAAACCAGTATAAGGGTTTATTCTTTCTGAAGCTGGAGTCCTGGAGGCTGAGATGGGGCAGGGATGTGTAAGCCCTCTGTTTATCTGAGTGCCAAGTACCATAATCCAGGGTCACCCTCTTATTTGAATGGAAGGAATGGGGAAAAGGAACAGCTTGAGGATCCAGAGATGTAACTCCTGGTCCTGAAACCTCCAACTAACATGATTTAGTGCTACAGAAAAGGGCTGGGCTCAACTTTTCATCTGTAAAAGGGGTGTGGATAGAGGGGACCCCTTTTAGTTCTTAAATCCCCTAGTTTTAACAAATTTTGAAAGCTGAACTCTTCTTTCTTTCTGTTAATTTATCTTTCTGATTTCACATCCAATCCCAAGTCAAGTTTTATGTTTGCTTTTAAGACACTCCTGCAAATGCCTCTTTTCACTCCTCTGCACCACCTCTTCCCCACCACACACACTTACTTCTACCCGGTCCTCATTGTTACCGCTTGGATTACAGGATGAAATTCCTAATCGATTTTCTTCTCTCCAGGCTAAACCCTTGGGAGATACAGGAGCTCGACCTGGATGCCCCACATCCCCTAATATGTAACATAAGGCATCTTTTCTCCCCTCTTCATTCTCTCTCCACCTTCCCTGAAGAACAGCCAATGCTTCAGAATACCTCCTCATGGAAGTTTCCCTCAAGTCAGCAGAACTGCCTTTTTTTGCTCACACTCTAGTAGTCCTTTCTGTCTAAAAGCAGGGCATACATTTCTCCTGAGAAAGTGCCCTCCTGGTACCAGGAGGAAAAGAACATTCTTATTACCTGAGATGGGGAGTTGAGATGGAAATGAGCTTGCACAAATAAACATTATTCAAATAACCCTTATCTTCCATTAGTTTCCCCTATATATTTCCTATTCACTTTCCCACAGTTTACCACCCTAGAAGCCCAATCCCCTTTCCTTTGTCTAATCACCTCTCCACAATTTATCACCATTTGTTAAAATGGTATCCAAGCCCCCAGAGATTTCTACTTCTTTCACATACAAATACTGATATCAAATAAAATGTGTATGCTTTTCTCCTGTTACTCTGTCATCTGTCAGCTTAAGTCACAGTCCTGACTCAGAATGCAAGAGGGTAGAGGAAATGTTTTTCCTCCTCTGAATACGCAAAATTATTAAAAGACTACTGTGCTGTGTTAAGTCACTTTAGTCGTGTCCGACTCTTTGTGATCCCCATGAACTATAACCCGCCAGGCTTCTCTGTCCATGGGGTTTCCAGCAAGAATACTGGAGTGGGTTGCCATTTCCTCCTCCAGGGGATCTTCCCAACCCAGGGATCGAACCAGTGTCTTAGTTCTCCTGCATTGGCAGACAGGTTCTTTATCACTAGCACCACCTGGGAAGCCCCACTGCTACTTCCACACGATGAGCACATTTACGGGCATTGTCCATTGTTCCAATGGCAGGGGTGTGAGGAGTAGACTCATCTTTGTTTACAAAAACATGGTGATGAGTCTTTAGCTATAAAAAGTTATCCAATTCAGATTATAATGAAGAAGCGGAAATAAAGGAAGCTAAAAGTGTCCTCCAGAATAAAGTAACAAGAATTCTCCATTCTTCCCTTGAAGTCTGAGCCACAGATATCAGAAAGGCTTGGGAATTATATAACAGAAGAAAATGAAAGCAGTTCATCAGGGTAAGGGCGACCGGGAGACCCAGCAACATAGAAACTAACCAGATCAACAAGAGAGATGACCTAGATACTATGGCAGTTATTTAATAACTGATTATCTACTGCTTACCATGTGCCAGGGGCTTCCCAGGTGGTGCTAGTGGTAAAGAACCTGCCTGCCAAAGCAGGAGATGTAAGAGATGCAGGTTCCACCCCTGGGTCGGGAAGATCCCCTGGAGGAGGGAATGTCAACCCACTCCAGGACTCTTGCCTGGAGAATCCCATGGACAGAGGAGTCTGGTGGGCTATGGTCCATAGGGCCATAAAGAGTCGGACATGACCAAAGGGACTTAGCAGGCACACATGTGTCAGGCACGGTTCTAAGCACCTTACAAGTATTCAGTCACGGAATCCTCACAACAATCCCATTGGTATTATTTATTATCACTATTTTCTAGATGAGGACGCCGAGGCAGAGAAGTGACCTACTTCCCATTTCACAGCGGGCAGGGGCACAGCTGGGGTTTGAATCTGGGCAGTCTGACTTGAAGATCTGTTCTTTTAAATGACTGTATTGCATGCAGATGCATGCATTTGCTCTGAAATGTAATTCTGTTAGCTCAGAAAAAATCTGGGAAGTTAAACTGAGAGAGAACAAAATCTATTCTCTTTAGCCTGGGAGCTCAGTGGTGCAGAGAGCTGACACCCCCGGCAGCAGTGAGGATGGACTAGAGGTGATGGAGGAAAAGCAGGTGGCAGGAGGTCAAAGCCAGAGACGGCGTTGGGCCGTCTCCTTTGCTGACTCCTCTGTAGGGAAGGCTGGAGAAGGAGATGGCAACGCACTCCAGTGTTCTTGCCTGGAGAATCCCATGGACCCAGGAGCCTGGTGGGCTACAAGTCCATGCAGTCACAAAGAGTCAGACGCAACTGAATGACTAGGCAACCTGTAGGGAAGGGTAGGTCTCACAGTCCTTTTTCTGGTTAATAAAGGAAAGAGTGAGCCCAGTTCCATCTGGAGCACCCCAAGATGTCTTAGGCCGAGTTCAAAAAATCACTTAAAAAGTGATAAGCTAAATTTGCCATCCAGGAGAAGATGAAGGAAGCTGTATCCCCCCACCCCCACAACACACACACACACACACACACACACACTCACGCTAACCCCCACCAGGACCCGCTTGTTCCCTCCTCACCTCTCCCTGCCTCAGGAGCAGGAGCTGGAGAGCTCCCGGGAGGGTGTCGGGGCTTGGGGGGCGGGACAGGGGCCCCTTGCTGTAGAGTGTGGGCATCACGGGATTCCGGAGAAAGAACAGAAGGCCCCTTGCCTTCCTTCCCTAGAACAATCGACCAGAAGGAAGTCGGGACACTCAGCGCTTGGATTTTCCCCGCAGGAAACCCGGGCCCTGCAGGGCCTCCCGCTTCCCCTCCCCCACTGCCCGGGTACAGCTCCACGTGAGCGCCGGGCTCTTGGGCTAAACAGAAAGGGCGGGGTACAATCCGTAATTTGTTTTGCTGTCTATTTTAGCCTTATTGCTTCTAGAAATAACAGTTTCTTAAATATAAATTCATCAGAGAGGGGTACTAAATAATACTACATATTTACTCCGAACCTACTGGGTGCTGATACTGAGCACTAAGAAAATAGGAAAGAGTCAGCCTCTTCATATATGGATTCTTGGGTGGTACTTCATTACTGGTGGAGAAGGAAATGGCAGCCCACTCCAGTATTCTTGCCTGGAGAAGCCCATGGACAGAGGAGCCTGGCAGGCTACAGTCCACGGGGTCGCAAAGGGTTGGACACGACTGAGCAACTTCACTTTCTTTCTTTCTTTCATTACTGAGCTACTTAATCACTTTCCTGAACTTCGTTTTTCCTCAGTAGGGTGGGAACACGGATACATACCTTAGAGAGGTGCTGTGATATTACATTTAAATTCTGTGTGAAGGCATCTAGCACCGTATCTGACACACAGCAATCTCCTTGAATTTAGCATCAATGATTAGTTTTAAATTCATCTCTTATTTATAGTTATTCACTTGAAAATACATAAGACAAAGCCCCTGATCTCCAAGATCTCCCTTTTGGGTGTGACACATCCATTCAACTACCAGCCCACACCAGCAAGGTGGACACAATGCCCAGATGTCTTGAAAATGGAGGTACTGTGTGATCAGAAGAAGCAGGACTTTAATTGGTTGAAGGAGGAGCAGGATTTGGGTACCCATGTCACCTTTCATTTGCATCCTGCCTTTTACACTCTCAGTGTAAAAGGGTCTTTCATACCTCATCTGCCTGAATAGATGGAGACAACAGGTGCCAAGAAGTCTTTTATAGGTGAGAAAACAGCTCCAGAGAAAGAATACAACCAAGAATACAGACAAAGAATACAACAAAGAATACAGCCAAGACCAGTCTGATTTTTGTCAAAGATTGGGAGGCGAAAAGTTAACCAAAAATTAACACAGTAAACCAAAAGTCATCTGGCAGTTGTGTAACAACCCCAATGATGACTATCATGACAGCAAACTATTAACATCTACTAAGCACTTATTCATTGTGCCAGGCGTCACAGAAAGTTCTAAATGCGTGTTGGCTCACTTGGTTCTCATAATAAGTCTATGAAATACGGGGTGGTATTATTATTAATTTTCTCTCTCTTACACAGGAAAAATTAAGGCTTCCAGAGAGAGGTTCAGAAACTTGCCCCAAGGTTGCTGGGCCAGTTGCTACCCCAGGTCTGTCCACCCCAGAGCTCAGGCCCTGAGCTCAGGCCCATAGAAGTTCTGCTGAGACCAGCTTGTAGACTATTTTAGACAGGGGCCATGTAAGGATCACCTAGTCTGACCCCATCCAGTACCCCCGGTGGCTGGACTGTTCCCTGCTTAGCAGGAGGTGATGGGTCACCGTGATTCAGGCACAGACTCTGAGGCTCCATGAGCGGACCGGTCTCCTCTCCACATCCACCCCCACACCTGCTCTCTCTGCTTCAGGCTCAGCAGACTGCTCCTCTCACAGGAACTCGCTAGACCTTCACCTTCCAAGCCTTTGTCCTCAGCGATCACCTAGCTTGCCCACGTGTGTCTTACATCCCCGCACCCCAGGCTAGAAAGAGAGCCCTGACTTGACTGGTACAAAGAAGAGTGAGACTGACCCTCTATCATACAATCATGCTTTTGTAAGCAGCTTTTGCAGGAAAGAGCTCTCAGCAGGAGGCACCCTTCTGTCTTGTCACCAACTTTAATCTGTGCACCCACATGCTCTGCTCACCTCCAGTCCTAGCAACCCTTTCAGACCTTTTGATCACACAGTAGGTAATTAATAGGTGACCAGATCTCTTCCCCTGCTCCCCCTTCAGTAATCTCGTGAACAAACTCTGTGAATAAGAAACCTTTTAAAGAAAAAATCACAAGAAATCAACAAGCCTGCACACAGTAGTTGGATCTGAGCTCCAACTCAATGATTAACTGAGATTGTTTCCTTTTTTTTTCCCGTTAAAAACTTTCATGACCAAGCAGAATCATTGGAGATGGTTTTAGGGGGACACAGTATACTATCTCCTCAGATTGCTGGCATCTTGATTCAAAGCAACTTTCCTTTCTGCCAACATTTCCCCCCCCCCCCCCCCATTGAGTTTTGAGCCGTGAGCAGCCAGCTGGACCTGATTTGGTAATGCTTTCATTATCATTGTCTCAAACTGAGTACTTTTTTTTTTTTTTTTTGGTTTTTGGTTTTGTTTGTTGGTTGGTTTACTAATTACTGATTTCTCTGCAGCTTGTGGCTAACTAAAACTTCTTTCAATCAAGTCACAACTGTCTCACTATACAGACAAAGGCGCTCCTGTACAACTGAGAATTCCCAGTGCTTAGTTATGTTGTTTGGGGAATTCAAACAGAAATTACAAAAAAGCAATGCATATGTCCATCTCAAATCACACAAAACAGAAATGAATAAAGAAAAGTGAATAACCTCCTTGCTCCCCATCCTACCTTTTTTCTCCTCAACGTACCCAATATTAACAGCTTGGACCTATCTTTATAAAATATGTACACACTATTCAAGGGGGATCGAACCCAGGTCTCTCGAATTGTGGGCAGATTCTTTACCAGCTAAGCCACTAGGGAAGCCCAAGAATACTGGAGTGGGTAGCCTATCCCTTCTCCAGTGAATCTTCCTGACCCAGGAATCAAACCAGGGTCTCATCCATTGCAGACAGATTCTTTACCAGCTGAGCTACCAGGGGAGCCCCCAAAAGATCACACTCTATGCCATATGTCAGAAAACTATGGTCTGCAGGCTAATCTGAACCACTGCCTGCTTTTGTAAATAAAGTTTTATTAGAACACAGCTGAGTCTATTCATTTATACATTGTGTATAGCTGCTTTTGCACTACAATGGCAGGGCTTAAAATATTTGCTATTTAGCCTGTTTCAGAAAACATTTGCCCATTTCTGCCCTATATATGACATTCCAGAAAACATTTGCCCATTTCTGTCCTGTATATGACATTCCAATCCATATTGTCACAAAGTATCATGACCACCTCTTAGGTCACACCACAGGATCTAACATTCTTTTTAAAGCTATTTAATGTTTCATAATATGGATGAATTATAACTTATTCTATGATTTCACTATTTGTGATACTATGATATAATAAATATATGGACTTCCCTGGTGGCTCAGACAGTAAAGAATCTGCTTGCAGTGCAGGAGACCTGGGTTCAGTCCCTGGGTTGAGAAGATCCCCTGGAGAAAGGAATGGCTACCCACTCCAGTATTCTTGCCTGGAGAATGCCATGGACAGAGGAGCCTGGTGGGCTATAGCCATGGAGTCGCCAAGAGTCTGACATGACTGAGCTATAACACAACAACAAGAAATATATATTTCTTCTTTCTCTCTGGTTCCTGGCACAAGCTTCCTAAAACCCTAGTAGTTTCCCACGTAATAGGAGTGAGAGGAGTCTTGTTATTCATTATAAACCCCTGTCAACCAAAGCTGAGTTATTGCTAATAAGGTGACCCTTGGCGCTTCCCTAGGTCATTTCAAGATGGGGATTGGTTGCCAGAGGAACCAACCATGTGATTAGAGGGACCCCCATCACTACCCCTACTTGAGGGGGGGAAATCTGGGGATTGAGTGAATCACCAATGACCAGAGATTTAATTAATCGTGTCTTGTGTAATGGAAATATGGAGGGCTTTGAAGAGCATCCTGTTGGAAGGGTGAAAGTGAAATTGAAAGTCACTGAGTCGTGTCTGACTCTGCGATGCCATGGCTGGAAGGGTGGCACGCCTCAAACTGCACAGGGACAGAACCTCCTGTGTTCAGGATCCTTCCAGACCTCACTCTAAACACCTCTTCATCTGGCTGTTCATTGGTACCCTTTATGATATCCTTTGTAATAAACTGGTAAGTAAATAATAGTAAGTAAAGTGTTTCCCCAGGTCCTGTGAGCCCTTATAGCAAAGCACATTATCAAACCTAAGGAGAAGATCCTAGAAACTCCCAATTTGTAGCTAGGTCAGACAGAAGCCTGAGTAACCTGGAAACCTACTACTTTTGATTGAGTACATCTGAAATGAGGCAGGCAATTTTGTGCAACTTAGCCCTTAACCTGTGGGGCTGGACTAACTTGGGGTAATTAGTGTCAAAATTGAATTGATTTATAGGACACCCAGTTGCTGTCCACAGAGGACTAGAGAACTGCTTGGTGTGGAAAACCCACACATTCGGGATCAAATACAGAATGTGGGTAAAAATACTGATCATATCAGTTGTACTCTTGATGGACCCTCAGATTGTTCACAAGTTTCTTCAGCTGTAATCAATACTGTAACAAATGTTTATTTTTAGAATTACTGTATGATACAGCAATCTCACTCCTGAACATATATCCAAATAAAGCTACAGTTCAAAAAGATATATGCACCCCTATGTTCATAGCAGCACCATTCACAATAGCCAAGGCATGGAAACAGCCTAAATGTTCATCGACAGATGAATGGATAAAAAAGATGTGGTGTATATATATATATAAATATACACATATACATATATACACACACACACACACAATGAAATACTACTCAGCCATAAAAATGAACAAAGTAATATCATTTGCAGCAACATGGATGCAACTAGAGAGTATCATATTAAGTGAATTAAGTCAGAGAAACACAAATACCATATGATATCACTTAATGAAATACCTAGAATATGACACAAATGAACCCATGTATGAGACAGAAAGAGACTTATGAACATAGGGAACAGACTTGTGGTTGTTAAGGGTGTGGGGGCTGGGGGAGGGATGGAGTGGCAGGTTGGGATTAGCCCATGTAATTGATTACATATAGAATGGATAAATAACATGGTCCTACTGTATGGTACATTCAATATTATATGATAAACCATAAGGAAAAAGAATATAAAAGAAAGAATATTAAAAAAAAGAAAGAATATATATATATGTATAATTCAATCATTTTGCTATACAGCAATGGGGCATCCCAGGTAACTCAGCTGGTAAAGAATCTGCCTGCAATACGGGAAACCTGAGTTCAATCCCTGCATTGGGAAGATCCCCTGGAGGAGGGCATGGCAACCCACTCTAGTATTCTTGCCTGGAGAATCCCCATGGACAGAGGAGCCTGGCGGGCTTACAGTCCATGGGGTCACAGAGTCGGACACGACTTAGGGACGAAGCACATACAGCAATAATTAACATTGCAAATCAACTGTACGTCAATAAAAAATTTAAAAGAAAAAAATAATTTTTAAGATTTCCCAGAAGAAATGGGATATAATAAAGAGATTCATAGGGCTCAAATATGAAGCTCTCACTGTGCCAATAAGCCTCTTCAAGCAGCAGTTCTAGTCAGCCTTGGGTGTTGCCAGGCTCCCACAGGAGGAATTAAACTTTTAGAAAAGAGAGTACCTCTCCAAGTGGAAATTTCGCCTTGATAGATTCACCTGGCTGCAGCCCAGCTTTCTGCTGTGCCGAAGAGCTTTCCCCGGAGCATTCAGTCTCTGCCACCTGAGCCACCCACACCTCCTGCTAAGCCCTCCATCACCCAGGAGTTAGGCTGGGGGACCCTGTTGTTCCATCCAGGGAGGGTTTTCTGCCAATTGTGGGAAAGGAGGTGCCTCTGAAATAGGTCAGAAGGAGTTAAGCTCTGAAGAGAGACTGCCTTTGATCCTAGAGATGGAGGGAATGTACACAGATTACTTGTTTCTCATTTTCTGAGGGTCATATACTCCTGAAAGCTATAGATCTTTCCCCCCAGAAAAAAACGTGCTTATTTTTCTGTAAGCGTTAGTCGCTTAGTCGTGTCCAACTCTTTATGATCCCATGGACTGTAGTCCACCAGGCTCCTCTGTCCACAGAATTCTCCAGGCAAGAATACTGAAGCGGGTTACCATTCCCTTCTCCAGGGAATCTTCCCAACCCAGGTTTTGAACCTGGGTCTCTTGCATTGCATGCAGATTCTTTACCATCTGAGCCACCAGGCAGATTCTGCACAAATTCAGGGTATGCACAAACCTCCTGAAGATGTTATCTAAGGCACATGGTCCTCAGGTCAGCAACCCAGCTCCAGGTACACTGCAATCACGTTCCTTCCTGAGGCTCACCCAGCCCTTGGCATGGATTTGACACAGCGTATTTTTCTGTGATTCATTAACGTTTCCCTTCCTCCCATCACTGACCTTGTGCGAGGTCTTCCTCAGGCTGCATGTCATGTGCCTCCTTCTTCCTCCAGCTATCCTGTTTGGAAAGATAAACCCACTTCCTAGCCCTCAGAAAGCTCTCGCTGGGCACAGAAGGCCATCATCAATGCCACCGACCAACACCATTTTTTCCTGCTGTTGCTATTACCCTGACCTGCTTTCCTAGCCTCGGGTGCAAACCCACACTGGAAAGACTTTTCTCTCTAGCCTTTTGCCATCTGGATCTGTCTTCCGGAATCTTCCTGAAAGCTGTAAATCTTTCAAGTAAACTAGATTTTCCTCTCTGGCCTCTGCTTGTAAATATGATGACATTGTAGTTGCTAAATTTTTTAAAGGAAGTTTGGCCAAAAAAGAAAAAAATGCTAAAAAAAATGTCAAATTCAAATGGCCAAGGATTTCTGTTGGTATTCGTGCTGCCCCCTCCTGGTTAGAAAAGAAACGCTAAGTAAAGCTGACTACTTGGTCAGTCGATTCTTGCTCAAAATCCTCACCGTTTTACTTTATCTTGATTTTTAATTGGAGTCCTACAAAGTAATACTGATCTTTGTTATTTAAAAAGGCAGGGTACATGGGTGTCTATTTTAATACCTCATAATGTCCATTAAATGTTCTTGCCCTTTGGTCCAGAAATTTCCTTTCCAGGAATCTGCCCTGAAGAAATAGAAATGTAAGCAAGAGATTACCTTCAGGGATAGCCATCTTGTTACTAATGGTAGTAAAATATAGAACAAGGTTAAATGTCTAATAACAGATGGTATAACACAGCCATAGGGTGAAATATTATGTTCACCTTAAAATGATGTTAATGGAAAATTTTTAATAATATGAAGAAATGTTCATAACATGTCAAGTAAAACAGGACACAGAATGATAAGCAATGTACAATCACAACTAAATTTGCATTAAAAAAGAAATCTGGAAGTAATATATCAAAGCTTAATCCAGCTTTCTCTGAGTAGTGGAATTAGGCCATTTAATACATTCATATGTTTTCCAGTTTTCCTATGAGTGTGTGATATTGTAAAATCAAGAAAAAAAATCATAAAACTTATTTCTGCATGGTGTAAGGAACATGGACTTTAGAATCAAATAGCCTAGATTCATATCCTGGCTCTGTGTCCTTGGAGTGATTCACTCTCTCCAGATTTGTTTCTTCAACAGTAAGTGGGGTATATAATAGTATCTGCATATCAGAATTATTGTGAGACCTGAGTCTGCAGAACAAACCTTACTGAACAATGCTTATCTTTGATTAGCTTCTCTCATATAGTTATCTTCCCCAAACTTACCACCACTAGAAGCCAAAACTGCTTTCCCTTTGTCTTGCCTGTCTGGCCACTTCTCCACAATATATCACCCTTTATTAAAATAGTATATAAGCTCAAAGGTCTAGCCTCTTTGAGGAGTTTTCACCTCTTTGTGAGGCCCTCCAAGTGCATACAAAATAACTTTTTTTTCCTGTTCATCTTTTGGTCAGTTTAATTCACAGATCCTAGGTACTAAACCTAAAAGGATAGAGGAAGACTTCTTTTTTCTCTTCCTTACACTATCAACATTTGCAAACTTCTATCAGTGAGCAGGAATTATGCAGTTCCTATAAATTGTGCTGCATGTTTAGTTGAAGTCCCTTATAGCTGTCTTTTTAGGTACTCATACCAGCTACCATCTTGCATTGAAAGGATCACCAAGGCAGTTGACAGAATATTTCAGAGATAGGACTGTAAAACCCTTATAGTCAGTCTCAGACAATGAAGAAAATCTTCAAATGGATAGACAGCCACTTAGGGGTAAAAGGGGCCTTTCCAGTGGCTCAATGGTAAACAATCGGCCTGCCAGTGCAGGAGAAATAGGAGATGCGGGTTCAATTGCTGGGTCAAGAAGATCCCCTGGAGGAGGAAATGGCAACCCACTCCAGTATTCTTGCCTGGAGAATCCCATGGACAGAGGAGCCTGGAGGGCTGCCGTTCATGGGGAGTGGGGATCATAAGAGTCGTACATGACTGAGTGCACACACATGCATTTAGGGGTGAAGACTTGAAGTCTTACATATTTTTCACACAAGGGTAGGAATATTAATAATAAAACACTTTTACCAATTTATGAATCTTGAATACCACTCAATAACAGAAGTTGAGAGCTCCTTTCTAACATCCATTATACTTATCAACATCCTACTAATTTCACCAATGAAAATCTATTTTTGATACTTGATACTTAGTTTCCTCATTTTGGTGTCTCTCAGAGGTAAAGGGAGCCAAAGTACTTTAAATGGCCTCTTCCTGAGCGATAATTTTCTAACATAATCCTAGCTGACCACCCATGGAGAGCAGATGCCTGATTAGAATGGTTGCTGCCCTAGGGTGTCACTTCAAATGTGCGTGCATCGTCTGTCACTCAGTCATGTCTGACTCTTTACCACCCCCTGAACTGTAGCCTGCCAGGATCCTCTGTCCATGGAATTCTCCAGAAAAGATTACTGGAGTGGGGTGCCATTTCCTACTCCAGGGAATCTTTCCTATTCTAGAGATTGAACCCGTGTCTCCTCTGTCTCCTGCACTGGTAAGCAGATTCTTTACCACTGAGCCACCTGGGAAGCACATCACTTCAAATAAATATATATAAATATCACAGGACCTATGCTGCAGTGTTTTAGAGTAAATCATACAGATAACACCTATAAAGCAATAAAGGCCCTGAAACAGGTAAGCGTACCAGATTATGTGATTAGTAAGTCTGACGCAAAAATTCCAGGTTGTTCCATATTCTGAACTTCAAACTGCTTCCATGTACTTCCTTACAGGTTTTGAACTATAAAACTGGAAAGAGGAAATCTCATTTAAAATAGAATCAGGATGCCAGAAGGAAGCTCTCTTGCCTTCCTACTTCTTTCTCTCTGCAGATCCTAAACAGAAGGAGACTTGCCTTTCATCTCCAAGTGGAAGGTTGCTACTTTGGAACCCCAGCAGGAGGAAGGGGGATTTTCTCCTTGCCTGGCAACAGCCTAGCCAATGAGAGATTGTGGCAACTCAGCCAGTGAAAAGTCACCACGCTTTGCACTCCCAGTTTCCTCCAGTGGACTCTTTATTTACAACAGGCTGTCCCAGCTTCTCCTTTTCCTCTGTGAAATAAGCGTCTTCTCTTTTGCTTCTCAGAATGTGCCTAGGGTTTTTGCTCGAGCATGCTTGTCCCAAATTGCAATTCTCTGCCATTCCTAAATAAACCCATTTTTGCTGATAAGCCCATTTTTGTGAAATAAACATAAAATTGGCTGTTTTATGTTTATAAAAGGTCAAACAGATTAAGTTTTTTTTCCAATGAATTTCTATTTTCCCATTCTTTTCTGAAATGTGGCTGTATTGAATGGGACAAGAAGCCTGGATAGTAAAGGTCTTCAGTCAGAATACCCAGAGGAGAGAGTCAGTGCTGATCCCCAGGTTCCTAGGGTCAAACAGTTTATCCCCCTACTCTCACCCACGCCAGGGCTCACTGCACCTCAAGAATCCCATTAGAAGGGCTGCTTTGGCATTCTGAGAGTTCTCCATTCAGTGTGGTTTTATCAGAGGAATTAAGCCAGAAAGCATGCAGCTCAGATAACAGGATTAATTAACATTCTTCTCATTCTGCAGACAACCGATCCGGGAGGAGTGCCTCCTGTGTCTTGCTGGTCCTACTGCGGTGGGCCTGGTGCAGGCCTGGAGCTGCCCAAGGCTGGTCTGGGATTTAAATGACTCTGCTGAATCCTAGCCTTCTCTAGGAACCGCGTGTTGTGAACAAAACAAAACAAAACTCTCCTTTGTTCTCATGTGGCTTTTCCCCCTCCTGTCGGCCCCACTGGTTTTCAGCTTTGTATTTCTAGGCTGGTGTCGCTATACGGAACCTGGCAGCTAATAATGATTGTCGCAATGAGAGCGGGCACTAACATTTACGGAGCCTTCCCTGTGGACCCGCATGAGGTATTCACGAAATCCATGTGGAATGAGCCTTCACTAGAGGTCTCAGTCTCAGCACCAGCCCACCTTGCGTCTGTACCATCGTCCCAGCAGGCTTAGTGGTAAAGAATCTGCCTGCCAATGCAGGAGACAAGGGTTTGATGCTTGGGTCTGGAAGAGCCCCTGGAAAAAGAAATGCAACCCACTCCAGTATTCTGGCCTGGGAAATGTCATGGATAGAGGAGCCTGGTGGGCTCCAGTCCATGACGTTGCAGAGAGTTGGACATGACTGAGTGGCTGAACACCCCCACCCAGAAGATCTGCCCCCAGTATGGCATTTGTGAGCAATGGCTCCTCCACTGAAGACTGTAAGCAGAGATAAATATGCAGACTTGGACTCGCAGTGTTACCAGCTAGCGCTGACTTTAAATTTTTCCCAATAGGTACCTCCTCTCCCCACCATCCCCAAACTTCACTCTTCTTCCACCTTTCTCTTCATTTCTCCTCTTTTTCTTCCCCACCCTCAGCGTCTGTAATTCTCTTGATGTTCCAGAGCTGTTAGGCACTAACTCTCATTTTGCAAAGCCCAGCTGACACTTAGGAAAGGAAAGCTAGCTTCCTCCCTGGAATCCAGCTTCACGGCCTCAAGCACCTGTCCTGTGGGCAAGGGGTCCTCAGCATGTTCCAGTTACTACCTTAGCTCATATAATTCTCTTGACATTCTTGAGAGGGAAGATTCCCGGGGATCACTCCCATTTTGGACAAGAAACAGGCTCAGAGGTTAACTTGCCCATGGTCACAGCCAGATTCAGAATTAAGAAACCCAGATCTGTGAGAGGTCTTAATGGCTTGGCTTACTGTGACCATATGTCTCAGCCCTGGAGAGCCCCAGTTTAAGCCAGTGTTCTTCATGCTCCACGGTGCCCTAGTCTGGAAAGTTATGGTCATTCTAACTATGCCATAGACTTGTCCATTTTTGCATCCACAGCACCTGGCAGCTGGAAGTGCTCACTGAATAGCTTCAGAGACGCTTCCTGGGTGGGTCTTGAGATGGTCTCAAGACCATCTGCATCTCAAGACCATCTGAACCAGCCATACTTCCCCTGCCTCTGCCTCAAAGCCTTTGAAGAGGGCTCTTTTGCAAGGCTGTCAGGCAGCTAACCTAACAAAATGAATTTCTCTCTGTGCTTCAGGCTCCATTCATCTCCCTGTGGAACCGCAGCACGGCGGGGCTCAGACAGGCTGGGCGACCACGGTGGACACCTTCACAAAGGCTGAAGTCATCATATTTCATCCTCACCTCCCTCCCTGGGAGACAGTCAGGATTGAGATGGATTACACTTGTTCATGAGCTAACGTTTCAAGTGAGAGTTGGATGGAGGCTTAATAGAATTAATTAATTCTCCGTGTTCCAAGAAGGGAGGGAAAAGGGAGATACGGGAAAACTCTCCACCACAGCAGGCTCTCTGGTGGCCCCAGAGATCCTGGCAGGTGCTCACTGGTTTCTTTCTACGCCCTGATTTCCTTTGGGGCAAGGTTAGTTTTGTTCAGAGCAATGAGGAAAAGCAGCCTTTCCCTGATGGCTTGTTATTTGTACAGGAAATGAGCTCTATGGGTTTGGATATTCAGAGTGTCGACTTCAGGCTGCACAGGGGCCAGGTTCCCTCCCTGCTCCCCCCTCCGCAATCTCTCCCTTTGGAGCAGGGACAGAAATCTCAATCCCTAAAGCGAGAGACAGCAGGTGGTGTTTAAAAGCTAAGACTTCGGGGCTAGAATGCCTTGCTAAGAGTTCCAGCGCTGACACTACTTTTAGTATGGACCTTCATGTTCTCATCTGCAGAATGGGGTTAATAACCGTACCTCTTCCAAAGATGACTGTGACAACGAAAGGTGAAGCCCCTAGTTCAGAGTCTGACATATAGTGCCACATACCTATGCTGTGTGCTGCTGGCTGGTAAGGAAAATTAATGTGGATAAAGGTGTCTGGGTAATAGGAAGGGGGATGCTATGCCAATTTAGACAGAATGTGCTCCATCTGAACTAGACAGCCTGAACCTGTGGGCATATAGACCCAGTGTTGCCAAAATCTTCCAGTTTTTCAAAAGAAGCCCCCCGTCCAGATTTTGTGTGACATCTTCTAAGTTGTGAATGCTGATGATGAATTTAAAAAACATGAGATGCTGGGCTGCACAGGACAATCAGTGGGTCTGATGCAGCTGGGGGCCTGCAGATGGTGGCCTCTGCTTACTTATTCCATGCTGTCCCTGCAGAATGGTGGAGACCAAAGCCATGCAGCTTCCAGGAAACACAGAGGTGGGTGAATTGCTTTTATTGCATCCAAAGTAGTATTTGACAATCAAAAAGGAGGACAGGGGACGGGGTGAGCATCTGAGACTCAAATGGGCAGTGGTAGGTTGGCAGTGCCCAGCCCAGGGGCACTCAGTAGGGAAAAGGCATCCCAGTCTAGGCAATTTCCTGCTGGGACAGGGTGGCAGATAAAGTCCAGATTGTGGGTGGCTACTTACGGGATGTCACTAAATCTTCGAATCACCAGACTTACCCTTACTTTCCAGTCACCAGCTTAACACAGGACCAAGAGCCTGGCCTCATGCATCAAGCTTTGTGAATTGCATCCTGGCTCCAACCCACTCTCAGCTATGTGACTTTGAACAAGTAACTTTACTTCTCTGTACCTCATTTTTATTTGCAAAATTACTAGTGCCTGCATCCTGTAAATAGCCACCCACCATCTGGACTTTATCTGCCACTGTCCCAGCAGGAAGCTTACTTAGACTGGGATGCCTTTTCCCCACTGAGTGCCCCTGGGCTCAGCACTGCTAACCTACCACTGACCATTCAAGTCTCAGCTGCTCGCCCCTGTCCTCTGTCCTTTGTGATTGTCAAATCCTACTTTGGATGCAATAAAAGCAATTCATCCACCTCTGTATTTCATGGAAGCTGCATGGTTTTGGTCTCCTCCATTCTGCAGTGACAGCTGCATTAGAAGGAAATGAAGTGATATATGTGAAAAGTTAGTATAGGACCAACCACATCAAAATTACTCAATAAATATTATTATTAATATAAGTAACCATCATTTAAATAAATATTAGCTTTTATTACACACAAAGCAATAGAAAGTTATGAAGCACTTAATGGGTCTGAGTTTTAAATCCGGGCTCCATGGGAAATATTAGGACATTGAGGACAGGCCCTAAATCTTACTTACTACTAAATCCCCAACGTGGAGCACAGTCTTCATTGAATAAGGGTCTCCTGTGTAAAAAATTAACAATGAAAGATTAATGCTGCTCAGGTCATCAATAGAAGGGCAATCTGAAGCAGAAGGGTGTGAATATCTGAAAGAGTCAAATACAATTCCATTGAATATTCAGTTTCAGAAGAAATCAACTCAGATGCAAGCAGTCAGGGGAAAGTCTCAAGGAAACAAAGGTGTGGCTTGGCTAGGAAGCAAAAACACATACCAAGAGTGCTGAGTAAATGGAGATGGTGACAAAGTGCTAGGTGTGTTTCAGGGACAGTGAGCAAAGGAATTTGACGGGGGCAGAGTGGTCAGAACAGTTAGTAGGTGAAAGAAATCTGGAAAGCTGGACTGACACTTTATTGAAGAAGGCCTTCAAAGCCAAGCAATGGTAGAGATTGCTAGATGTCTCTCCTTCCTTTTGAACAAAATTCTTAGTTTATTCACTAAATACATTGATACTATACTTCTCAGCCTCAGTGGTAGCTGGGTGCAGCCATGTGACTAGATTCTGATTTAGTTGAGGCCAATGAGACTTAATGAGATTTAAATTCTGGGATGTTGACCCAATGGCTGGAGCTTTAGCAGCCATCCTAGCTCTAGAGGCAAAATGCTAAGGCTTTTGGCCGGAAGGAAGGAAAGAGCCAGTCTCCCTCATCAGCCTCAGATATTCTTCCTCTGAGTGGCTACTAAAGAGAGAAATAAACTTTACTGTTTAAGTCACTGTTATTTGGGTCTATTTTAACATGCAGCCAAACATAATCCTAACTGATACACAAGTCAAAGACTTTATGCTTTATCCTGGGATATCAGGCAACCATTGGAAATTTTTTTGGTGAGTAACAAGATTCCCTGGTGGCTCAGATAGCAAAGAGTCCACCAGCAATGCAGGAGACCCAGGTTTGATCCCTGGGTCAGGAAGATCCGCTGGAGCAGGAAATGACAACCCACTCCAGCATTCTTGCCTGGAGAATCCCATGGACAGAGGAGCCTAGTGGGTTATAGTCTGTGGGATTGCAAAGAGTCAGACACAACTGATCAACTAACACTAACAGCAAGATGAATATTTGGTATGGAGTATACAACCCAGAATAGTCTGGAAGCAGCTATGCAATAGGGATGGAAAGAAGGGGAACCCAAAGGCTGAAAGCTCAGAGAGGAGATTAATGCAGTAAGTGAGTAAGTAT
Organism: Cervus elaphus; assembly: GCF_910594005.1. Taxonomy (NCBI): domain Eukaryota; kingdom Metazoa; phylum Chordata; class Mammalia; order Artiodactyla; family Cervidae; genus Cervus; species Cervus elaphus. The sequence continues at coordinate 79,991,009 of NC_057815.1, read as the reverse complement.
GTAAGTGTTGCTCAGTCATGTCCGACTCTGCAACAGTGCATGCACTGTAGCCTGCCTGGCTCCTCTGTCCATGGAATTCTCCAGAGAAGAATACTGGAGTGGGTTGCCATTTCCTTCTCCAGTTAATACAGTCGTTTAGGCAGAATGAACAAATGAGTGTATTAGTTGAATTATCCAGAGAAACAGGACTAATAATATTCTTGCCTGGATGATTCCATGGACAGAGGAGCCTGGCAGGTTACAGTCCATGGGTTCACAAAGAGTCAGACATGACTGAGTGACTAACACTAACATTAGAATTCTAATAGAACTAGCAGAATTATATATATAAGAAGGAATTGGCTCACACAGTTATGGAGGCTGAGAAATTCCCAGATCTGCAGTTGACAAGCTGGAAACCCAGGAGAACCAATGGGATAGTTCCAAGTCCTAGTCCAAATCCAAAGGTAAAAGAAGACCAATGTCCCAGCTCAAAGACAGGCAGGTTGAGAGAGAGATTTCTCTCTTACTCAGCCATTTTTTGTGCTATTTAGGCCTTCAGCTGATTGGATGAGGACCACCCATATTAGGGAGCACAAGCTGCTTTACTTAGTCTGTGGATTCAAATGTTAATCTCACCCAAAATACACACTCCCACAGACACACTCAGAATAATATTTGAACATTATCTGGGTACCCTCTGGCCAATCAAGTTGATGCATACAATTACCCATTACAAATGAGCCTGTGTTGAAACCTGTTTTGAGGGAAAAATCATTCTAGGAACTGGGATTAAAAAGTAAAATATACATGGAGTATGAGGTACTTTGATAATGTTGAAAAAAGTTACTGCTTATTAATTGATCCAACTAAAATCTTGCCTTAGTGGCTCAGGCCAGGCCAGAAAAAATCAGATAATATCATATAATATTTTATTTTTTATTTTTATTTATTTATTTATTTAACTTTACAATATTGTTTTGGTTTTGCCTTACATTGACTTGAATCCGCCATGGGTATACATGTGTTTCCCATCCTGAACCCCTCTCCCACCTCCCTCCCCATCCCATCCCTCTGGGTCATCCCAGTGCACCAGCCCCGAGCACCCTGTCTCATGCATCGAACCTGGACTGGCGATTCATTTCACATATGATAATATACATGTTTCAGTGTCATTCTCCCATATCATCCCACCCTCGTCCTCTCCCACAGAGTCCAAAAGTCTGTTCTGTACATCTGTGTCTCTTTTGCTGTCTTGCATACAGGGTTATTGTTATCATCTTTCTAAATTCCATATATATGCGTTAGTATACTGTATTGGTGTTTTTCTTTCTGGCTTACTGCACTCTGTATAATAGGCTCCAGTTTCATCCACCTCATTAGAACTGATTCAAATGTATTCTTTTTAATGGCTGAGTAATATTCCATTGTGTATATATACCACAGCTTTCTTATCCATTCATCTGCTGATGGACATCTAGGTTGCTTCCATGTCCTGGCTATTATAAACAGTGCTGTGATGAACATTGGGGTACATGTGTCTCTTTCAATTCTGGTTTCCTTGGTGTGTATGCCCAGCAATGGGATTGCTGGGTCATATGGCAGTTCTATTTCCAGTTTTTTAAGGAATCTCCACACTGTGCTCCATAGCGGCTGTACTAGCATATAATTTTTTAGAGGAGGCTCCTGAGTTAGACTTCCTGGGTTTAAATCCTGGCTCCTTCAATTACCAGCTCTGCAACCTTCGGCAAGTTATTTAAGTCCTCTGTGCCTTGGCTCCTTCTTCACCTACATGACAATTGGGGATGATAGTTTATGTGCTAGAGTTGCTGTAAGCATTAAATGAGAGATGATACTCATTCATTCATGGGTTGTTATATTACACCTGTTATGTGCCCCACACTGTGCTAGATGCTGGGAATACAGGCATGGACAAAAGAAAATCCACTATTTGGATTAACTAGCAAGGACACTTTGAATAAGAGAATATTTATAAAGAAAAGTGGCTTTCACTTTTGCTTATTATCTAGTTGACAGACCAAGAGTTGCCCTATGGAGAACTTGTTTTTCTGAGTTTATTAATATCCTATAATTATCCTGCCAAAGCTTCCACTTAAGTAGACCATACTGTATCTGGATTGTCCCTCAGGTAAATCAACACGGTCTTGTCTCCCCAATTAAATGAAAAACACAAACATGTTAAAGCATGCTGCTCCCCAGCCTCTTTCTTATTTTGAAAATAAGAGTGAGCTTTATTTTGATTGTCTTTGATCAGAACGGGAGTGATTGTAGAGAGAAATTTTCTGTTTCAGTGAAAAACTATAATCCTTTCTTGTGGGTTATCAGATTCTAGTTCCGTTCATTGTCTTTGAGCCTATTTCTCCACTTTGTAAATGGGATCCTGTTAGCTCACACATTTTGTCAGTAATTAATGTTTCCAATTTTTCTCTTACCTTCTTGTCTTGGCATCACTGAGAGCTAAGATGTCCTTTTTCCAAAGCCCTGCACACTGAACTGGACGACCTGACATAACTTCAAAAGACTGATCACCACTCAGAAAGTTCACCAGAACGCTGCATCTCCCATGGTCCCCTCTGGGGAATAACCATGACCATGACATTGCTGGCTGCCATCTTCACACTACTACCGAAAGATATTTTAAGCTCAATATTTAGAAATCTAAACTGGCTATACTCTGGATTAAGAAGAAAACTGCAGAGAAGAGAAGAAAAGAAACGGGAAAAAAATGGGTTCTGCAGTCAGTTCCAATCATTAATCTTTGCTTTTCTTTTGTTTCCATAGAAATGCTCCTCATTAAATGTCTGACTGCTTGCACCATTTGCCGCTGTTTAGTCGCTTAGCCGTGTCCAACTCTTTGTGACCCCATGGGCTGTAGCCCACCAGGCTTCTCTGTCTATGGGATTGCCCAACCCACTGGAGTGGGTTGCTGTTTCCTTCTCCAGTGGATCTTCCCATTCCAGGGATGGAACTCACGTCTCTTTTGTTTCCTGCACTGGCAGGCAGATTCTTTGCCACTGCGCCGCCCAGGAAGCCATATAAAGGCCTACTTTGGGCCTTACTTCCCTGTACAGCATTACCTCCTGAAACACAAATGTCAGACTGGACTGATCTGCTCCCAGGACTGACAGGCTGGGTTAGTGGGATATGAGCCGGTCTATTAATAACTCAGCTCCTTATCTGTGAAACTTCTAGGGAGGTTTCAGATGGGATAAATGAAGGGATCTGGAATATACCATTGTGAAGGGTCTTTGTTCTGAATTCCCCTTATCTGCGTACAAGGGGAAATTTCCCAAAGAATTAAATTTTCAGAAACCTCTGCCCCCAGGGAATCACAACCAGGGAAGACTGACTCCCATCACTGGAGATGAGAAGTTGGCACCAGGATAAGAAATTATCTAAATTCACATGATTACAAAGAGATCATCCCTCTGGAGTAATTCCTAAGGGCCCATTTATCTTTTCTAAATGTTGTTTGTTTTTCCATAAATGCCCCTTTCTTCCTCCTTGTCCTCTGTTAAGTTGGTTTACAAACTCCAAATTGCGCCTCCTTGAGTCACATTTTTCTGTGAACTCCCACATGTGAATAAAAATTTGCCCTTTCTCTTGCTAATCTATATTTTGTCAGATTAATTTGTAGAGCTCCAAATGCTGAGCGTAAAGAGTGCAGAAGAAAAGTATTTTTCTCCCCAAAAGATTGATTCAAATTGAGACTGTCTTGCGGGTGGTATTAAATGGATAGCTACCTGTGTTACCATCATTCTGCTGTTTATCCGATGGATCCAGCTGTGGAGCAGAGTTAGAAAACAGACTCAGTAAATTCAGAATGACTTTGGCTTATATCTTAAAGACTTCATACCACCTCTGTATTTCATCTTCCACTGGTCTCTAGGGGAATTTACCCAGATGAGATAACAGGGTTTTATTTTTATTGCTCCTAACTAAAGCAAGGTTTTAACAACCACTTACCCTGACATTTAATTGGGTCCTTAAGGACGGTTTAGATTCTTTAAATAGTTCCAGTTTTTCCAGGGGACATTTAAGAAGTCATTTCAAGAGCTTAGCAGCTTTAAGAGAAAGTCTAAAGGATCCAGGACCACCTGCCCCCTGGTGGGGAGATGGGGGACAGAGGAAGATATTAAGGACCCCAAGGGGTATGGTCAGTCAAATGAGGAATAGGATCTAAATGAGTAATATAGGATAAGTGATTGAACCAGGGACTTCAAATAAATGGAATTTGGGGGTAGTGGGGAGGAAGTGGGAAAGAGAGGACAAGGGAAACTGTTAATGATTAAAAAACACAAGAGGTAGATCAACCTCTTGATCTACCAAGTGCAACTTTGGTTTGGATCTTGATTCCAATAAAGCAACTATTAAAATATTTTTAAATATGAGGAAGTTGAATGGATTGTATTAATTATGTGTGTTATTGGTTTGAGTTGGAGTGTTTTTGTTCTTTGCTATTCTCCAATAACATTCTAAAGGATTTATGGATGAAAAGCTATATTTAACTCACTTTTTACTGATAGTCATTTTAATTGTTTTCTGTGTTCTGACATCATAACCACCGCCCCCGCCCCAGACAAATATCCTTTTAGTGATCTTTACACATATCTGGGATTATTTCCTCAGGATGGATTTCCATGAGTGTATTGTTGACATTTGCAAAAATGAGAATTTTTTTTTTTTTAACCAACGGATCTATCAGGGAAGCCCTATGCCAAGCTATAACATCTATAATTTACTTCATATCAGGAAAGAAAAAATAATGTATAATGTGGGAAAAGGGGATGCAGATTGTATAAGAATAGCAAAATGATGATTATTAAAGTTAGGTAATAGAGACATGAGGGTTCACAATAGTATTTGAATTTTGCATGTTTGATATTTTAAATAATTAAAAGTAAAATAAAATGGCATACATCACTTCCAGTAGTGTAAATTAATACAAACATTTTGGAAAGCAGTTTGGTATATATATCCAAAGTAATAAAAGTGTTTACTCTGTTAAAAAAAATTGTCATTTTTGCTAATGTCAACAATGCACTCATAGAAATTCATCATAAGGAAATAATCCCAGATATGTGTAAAGATCACTAAAAGGATATTTGTTCCAGTGGGGGTGTTATAATGTCAGAACACAGAAAACAATTAAAATGACTATCAGTAAAAAGTGAGTTAAATAACTCAGGGTGAAGAAATGTGTTGGCATATTACGCTGTCATGAAAAATGATGTTGCTGAAAAATACTAACATAGAAAATGTTTATAATAGGTGAAAAAGGTAAAAAACTGGTTCCCTATAATCAGATTTTTGCTTTTCTACAGAAAATGAAAAGACGTATCTCAAAAGTCATAATGATTTTTTCTAAATAGTGAGGATGTAGATGGTTTATTTTCTCCTTTTAAATTTTTTATGTTTTTCTAAAATTCTAAAAAGAGGGGCTCCCCTGGTGAACCAGTATTTAAGACTCTGTGCTTCCATTGCAGAGGGCATGGGTTTGATGACTGGTCAGGGAACCAAGATGCCACTTGCCTCGAAGCATGGCCAAAGGAAATGAGAGAATGGGAAGAGTATATATTTCCTAAGGCTTCCGTAACAAAATACCACAAACTGGATTGCTTAAAATAACAGAAATTTAGTTTCTCACAGTTCTGGCAGGAAGAAGTCAGAAATCAAGGGGTCCACATGGACATGTTCTCTCTGAGGGCTCTTGGGGAGAATCTGCGCTGTGTCTTTCTCAGCTTCTGGTGCTTCTGGCAATCCTCGTGTTTCTTGGCTTGTAGACTCTACTTGCTTATGGCATCACTCCAGCCTCTGCTTCCATCCTCATTTGGGGCTGTCCTCATGTGTCTCTGTCTCTTTTCTTAAAAGGACACAGGTCAGATTAGGGCCCACCCTAACGAACGATGACCTTATCTTAGTTTGATTGTACCTGTAAAGACCATATTTCCAAATAAGGTCATGTTCACAGATACCAGGGATTAGAGCTTCAATATATCTTTTTGTTGGGACTCAGTCCAACCCACAACAGGAGGACCACCCTGCCCCTCCAATCCCTAACATCCAGCTAAGTACTGACATGAGTCATGTATCCAGTCCTTCAAGGATGGACAATCACCTTGGCCCAAGGATGCAACCACCTGTTTAAATCTGTGATGAGGCAGGAGGTGCTCAGTGGCGGGTGGGGTAGGCAATGATTTGGCTCAAATACCCAAAGGTCATGTGCAGTAGAGAAAATTTCCCAAAGAAATGGTATACCAAAGTATGTTAGGCAGATGAAAATAATAGCTGCCACAGTTTACTCTAAACCATTATGTTGGTGGTGGAAAAGAATCCACCTGCAATGCAGGAGACCCAGGTTTGATTCCTGGGTTGGAAAGGTGCCCTGGAGAAAGAAATGGCAACCCACTCCAGTATTCTTGCCTGGAGAACCCTATGGGCAGAGGAGTCTGGCTGGCTATGGTCCATGGGGTTGCAAGAGTTGGACATGACTTAACAACTAAACCACCAATACTTATTAATAAACCATTATGTTAAATCATTCCATTTTCTGGGATTATATTTATTATCAATTCATTTTGAGAGATTCACCAAGAATTAATGTTGGGTATATTGGTGTGTTTTACCTTTTAAGAATAGGAACCCGAATTACTGGTAACACCCACCTCAAAACTTTTCCAAGGTGAAATTATCAGTTGCATGAAACATTTCCTGGCTGTTATATATCATGAATAAAACAACTACCGTAATCTCTTAGGCAAAGTTAGGATAGGTTCATGTCAAAGAATGTTTTTGGAATAATTATGAAACTATAGATATGTCACAAACCATTAAAAATGGTTAAAACTTATTTTAAAGAGTAATCTTGGAAGTTGGGAATTGTTACGGGCTGAATTATGTCCCTCACTCCTGCCACCAAACTCATATGTAGAAGTCCTAATCCCTAGGACCTCAAAATGTGACCATATTGAACACAAAGTCTTTTAAGAAGTAAAGGTAAAATGACGTTCTTAGGGTAGGTCCTAATCTAATGTAACTGGCATCCTCATAAGAAGAAGAGATTAGGACCAAACATACACAGAGGAAAGACCAGGTGAAGACACAGGGAGAAAGAAGTCCCCTGCCAGCCAAGGAGTGAGGCCTCAGAAGAAACCAACCCTGCCATCACCTTGCTCTTGGATCTTCAGCCTCCAGAATTGGGAGGAAATTGATTTCTGTTGTTTAAACCATCTCATGTGTGGTTCTTTGTGATGGGAGCCCTAGCAAATGAATACGGAGACTCAGAAACAACACAAAGGATCATAACAGAGGAGGTGGGCACGAACCGGTGCTCTGTGCTTATCCGTCAGTCCTGGTATAAGCTCCCTGGGGCCTGCCTCTTTTTGCATCCTCTGTGTGCAGTCAGGCAGCTTCAGAGCTGGGTCATATTTGGCTAGTGATGGGCAAAACCTCTGAGGCATAATTTCTCTCAGGTATGAGATCAAGACCTCATCTGGGCAAATGAGGCTTGAAAAGACATTTGTTACAGGGCTTCTTCCCAGGAGGCGCTACTAGTAAAGAATCCACCTGCCAATGCAGGAGACCCCAGAGACGAGGGTTCGATCTCTGGGTTGGGAAGATCCCCTGGAGGAGGAAATGGCAACCCACTCCAGTATTCTTGCCTGGAAAATCCTATGGATAGAGGAGTCTGATGGGCTACAAAGAGTTGGACACGACTGAGCACACGCATGATGGCGATGAAGACTTATGGGAAAGCAACTTGCTTGTTTTTCTGAGAAAGACACTGGAGAAGACCTTTTCTCTTTCTGAAGGATGTGGTAGAGTAAGCATGTGGCCCCTGGATCTATTGGAAACCATCTTCTGGCCATGATTTGTGATCGTTTTAACATGAAATTGTCCTCACAGAACACAGAGTATAGTGAGAGGAAGAAAATAATCTTTGGTGACATTTTTGAGTGCTGTATTAAGCCTTAGATGACTTTGCAATTAATTACATGGGCCAATAAATGCCCTTTCTCATATCAATCTGTTATTTTAACTGGAAGTATCCTTCTCTAATGGTTAGAAAATCAGTATTTTTTTAAAGGCATGGATTACTTTCATAAGCTTGGAGAAATAACTGAAAAAAACCAACAGCGTGCATGCTTGCTCGCTCAGTCGCTTCAGTCATGTCCGATTCTTTGTGATTCTGTGGACTGTAGCCCGCCAGGCTGCTCTGTCCATGGGATTCTCCAGGCAAGAATACTGGAGCAGGTTGCTATTTCCTCCTCCAGGGGATCTCCCAATTCAGGTATTGAACCCCAGTCTCCTGTGTTGCAGGTGGATTCTTTACTGTCTGAGGCACCAGGGAAGCCCCCAAAGCAACCTACACCATCAAAATCCAAAGAATTACTTTTGGGAAATTTCATAATAAGAAAAATAAGAAGCAGGAGGAATTTTTTATCAGGAACTTATTTCTAAAAACGAAATAAAATCATTATAAGCAAACATAGTAAACAATTACCCTTTACAGATTATCTTTGGCCAAGCTCTGCACTAAGTGTATCATATGCCATAGCTCATTTAATCTACACAACACTCCTGTGAAGAGGGTTCTACAAATTTCGCACTTTTACAGATGAGGAAACAAAGATTCCAAGAGTTTAAATAACCAGCTCAGTATCACAGTAAAAAAGGCTAAAGGAGAACTGGGTCCTGCTAGTCTAACTCCAGGGCCTTCCCAGGTGGCATTAGTGGTAAAGAACCTGCCTCCCAATGCAGGAGACATAAGAGACATGGGTTCAATCTCTGGGTCAGGAAGATCCCCTGGAGGAGGGCATGGCAATCCACTCCAATATTCTTGCCTGGAGAATCCCATGGACAGAGGAGCCTGGCGGGCTATAGTCCATAGGGTCATAAAAAGTTGGAAATGACTGAAGTGATTTAGCACACAATCTAACTCCAAAGCCCCACCTTGAACAAGTACACACACTGCCTTCTAAGCATATATCAATTTAGTCCTTACACCACTTTCCAGGGTGGGGCCAATAACAGATGAGGAAATTCACATTCACAGAAATTAAGTAACAGGAGGGAGCTCCATCAGCTCGCGATTATGCAAAAAGGTGAACCACAGGGCAGAGAGTATTAAGTCAGAGATTAACAGGCAAGATCATTGATATATGGAAAGAACCACCAAAACTTGGCACTCAGTGAGCCCTTAAAGATTCCTGGTTCATCACGTTCTTTTAGTACTGGAAGATTAAGGCTCAGAGAAGTTTCATCTCTTGCCTAGGGCAACACAGCATGTTAGTGACAGAGGGGGCATCTGCTGAATGTGCTTAATTTGGGAACTTTTCCCTGTCTTAATGGAGTAGATCAAGCCTCCAGGGCCTGTTCATCTGATAATAGACCCCTGATTTTCACTGTAGAAACCACCCCTTCGCCCTGCATGTGGTCTTGAAGGACTGGCAAAAGTCTCCCTCCCTTGGACATGTGATTTGAGCTAGAACAATGGGAATCTCTCTCCTAGGAATTTAAATTTGGGCAGCCATTTATTTTGATAATAAATCTCTGTTTTTCTTTAAGGAATTCAGAGTCAATTTGTAGAGTTTAGAATCTGTGGACCTGGATTAGTTGAGGCTTTTTCAGTTACAAGTGTTAGAAACTCAAGCCAAATATACTTAAGCAAAAAAGAATTTAGTGCCTTAGGTGAGGGATCTGCAAACTGTTGCTCTTGGGCCAAATCCTGCTCACCACCTACTCTTGTAAATAGTTTTATTGGAGCGCAGTTACACCCACTGGTGTATGTACTCTCTATGGTTTTTACACTGTAGTAGCAGAGATGAGTAGCTTTGACAGAAAGCTTTTCAAGCAGGCCCTTTATAGGAAAAGGCTGCCGATCTCTGATTTAGGTGGAATCAAAGTCAAGTGGCTTGATCGAGGGGCTTGATGATATTTCCAAAATCCAGACCTTCCATCTCTTTGCTTCTGCCTGCTTTCCTCCCTGTATTAGCTTCATTCTTGGATTAGCTTTCTCCTTGCAGTTGTAGCCCAAGCAGGGACAACAGTTTATTCCCTCCACAGGCAAATAAAAGTCTTGGGTCAGCAACTCATTGGCCCAAATCAGCTTTTCCCTACAGGCAGAGGAGCGGGGCTTACTGATTGAAGTCAATAAAGATTCACCCCCTGAAGCTAAGGATGGGGTAAACAAGGATTCTGTAGGGATATGAGAAGCCCTAATTTGCCAGATTTGCTGAATGTCTTCCCTGGTGGCTCAGATGGTAAAGAATCTTCCTGCAATGCAGGAGACCTGAGTTCCATCCCTGGGTTGGGAAGATCCCCTGGAGGAGGAAATGGTAACCCACTCCAGTATTCTTGCCTGGAGAATCCCAAGGACAGAAGAGCCTGGCGGGCTACAGACTATGGAGTTGCAAAGAGTTGAATAAGTTGGAGAGACTTCACTTTCTAGAGTCAATACTGCTATCATACTCCTATTATAGCTGACTTCCAGTGCAGAGTTGGGAGGAGATGCACGGTAGCAGACCATTAAATAGTATTTCCACAATAAACGCCACAGACATAAATATTTCAAGGGCTAAGATGATAACAAAGTGTAGCAAAATAATTAGGAAGTGATGAACTTGGAACATTTATTACTAATTGCATGTTTATATAAGTTAATTTTTAATAAGGGCCATGTTTGACAACTGGCTTATACTTAACAGTCAGCTCTTACTCACCAGCTCCAGCACAGCATAAAACTTATGGAGACTTCTTTTACCAGAACACAAATAGATATTAGATGGTAAACAGACAACAACAACAAAAACAAACAAACAAACAAATAAAATACCACACTAGTATCCATTGTGGAAAAACTGATAAACCAGGTAAGGTGGGAAAGAGTATGTGATTTTAAGAAAATAAAATATATGTACATTTTTGGGTGAATCCAACAGTGGTGAGAAGCTAGAGTCAGGCCCTGTGAGGCTAGAGATGTGTGGGCTTATATGGGCTGCCCACTGTCCCTCAAGTAGCTCCATAAAGCATTGGTTTACACTGACTTCAGGTGACCTCCTGAAGTAGGTAAAGTAGGTAAAGTGACCCATTAGGCCACGCTGAGAGCTAATCCAGAAAGTTCCATAGGAAGAAATCAGGCCATGTAGGAGGGCCAGACACCAAGGAAAATTAAAAGCACAATATGATGGAAATACAGATAAATATTAAATGCCATTACTATGGAACACAGTTCATCAATAACACAGTCTCTGGGGGCATTATTAATAAGAAAATTAAGAAATGTCTTGGATCTATAGTCTGTGAAAGTTCTCAAAGGACAGTCCTTTGAACATCTGATTGTGGGCCCCATGCTCACTCTTTGGAGGGCACACTGTCTCTACGAATGAGAAAACAGAAATGTGGACATGGTCATAGCGAACAATTGATTGTTGTTGTTCAGTTGCTAAATTGTGTCCGGTGGGGTCTTTCCCAGTGAGTCGGCACTTTGAAACTGGTTGAGCTGTGACTATATTCCAGTCTTTTGATTCTAAACTCTATTCTATGAGCTGTAATCTGACAAATAACATGCTTTTGCCTTGGGATATGCACACACACATAAACAGGTTAAAACTAGAGAACCAAGTCACCACAAGAAAAAAATACCAGGATAATAAATGCTTTTATTTAGGGATTTATTTGCATAGGCTAATGAGTCCATTAATATATTTTGACTAATTAGATATGTTAGCACCCAAAATGGAGCGGGTAAATTTGGTTCTTCCATTTGACTTTCAAAGCAGTAGGTTTCAACACTATTATCATGGATAATATAGTGGTTCAGGGTTCAGATTGTAGAGACAGGCTGCCCAGATTTGAATCCCAGCTCTATTATTGCTATCTGGAGGATATTGTTTACTTTTTTGTGGCTTAATTTCCTCATCTGTAAAATGGGGACAATAACGGTGCTTCAAAGGTTGTTTGAAGATTAAATGAAATAATGCTCAGAGCAGTACCTGGCACATAGTAAACCCTTGATATATGTTAGTGGTTAGTATTTTTATCATAATCAACACTACTGATTTTACTTGGCATAAATACTAGCTTCAGAAGTCAAACTTTAAATGGATGTGCTTATTTAAATTTAGATTTGTTTATTCCTGCTATGATCCTTAGTAGTAAAAACACTATACACTCACATCCATGTATTTTTTTATATTGTCCAAAATCTGTCTGAAAATATTCTCATTTACTCCACTACACAAGAACACTGGCATCATTTAGGGATATGAGAAAAAGAAAGTCTGGATAACTTAAGTGTTAAGCCTTGGAGCCACAATCCAGCCCGATCTCCTGACTCCAACAGTTACCAAAGACAGCTGCACTTTCTTAGCCTTTTAGCTGCTGCATCACTGGGCTGTTCTTTGCTCACAAAGCTTCCCTGAAGCCCTCCGTCCCCTTGCTAGGTTTAATGGCTGGTCTCTGATGCTCCTTCAGCATCACCACCCTTCCTTTCACTGGAGAATCCACCCCTCCCCCTTTCTCAGCCATGCAGTTTGAGTGGGACCAGCTTCACACACTCAGTCCCATGAAGGATCCTGACTGATACAATTAGCCTGCCTTAGACTCTAGGCCACATGATTGGGTGTGGCGTGAGCACATGACCCAATGTGGACCAATGAGAATCCTAGGTCTTCAGCAGGAGACTTTAGAAGAGATTCCCAGTATTCCTGAGTCCAGTGTGGGTTGAGGGCTCTAACTGGGTTAGTTATGTTGTTCTCATGATAAGAGCAGGAAACTACCAGCAGATGCAGGTGTGCATCTAAGCAAAGGATGAAGTCCACAATAACAAAGGCAGAATGAAGATATGGAGAAAATCCTCAATGATGTCATTTGAGCTGCTAGAAATTGCCTTACTGGAGGCCAGCATCCACTCTAAACTTTTTGGTTATTAGGATCAAAATTTTCCTTTCATTATGGAAGCCTCCAAGTTGGGTTTTCTGTCACAGCAAAGAGTTCTATTTGATAGAAAGGACCTTCCCATATGACCTACACAGAATCCTCAAAGCAAAGAAGAGATTTAGGCTAGACTAGTTTTATAATCTTGACATGGGATATATATATATTCTTCACAATGCTTGCTTCTGGTTCTAAATTTCCTTTATTCCTCCTTTTTTTTTTCATATAATACCTATTGAAGAGTTAATAATCCATTTTATTTTCCATCAGGAGAGAAAAAAGTGATGGGTATTAAGTGCTTCTATTATTTAAAAAGTTATTGCTATATGATTTTGGACCATCAGGACTGTTCTAGTAAAAAGATAAAAGGTGTGGAGGGGATGTGGCAGGGAGGGTAATTAAAGGAAACCGGTTCTCAACAGGCCAAGCTCCCAAGAACATCTTCTTTCGTTATATTTGAGTCTCTGACACTTGCTACCAAATTTAGACCTCCTTTTCTGCCTTTTCCTCCATTTCCCTTCTCTCTGACGTATCCTGTGGTCCACTCCTTCTTAATTCCTTTCCACGTTTTGGGATATCCAGGACACTTCTCTGACTGTGCGTGTTGCCCGCGCCTCCTTCGCACTATATGGCTTATGTCATATATGTCCCTGCGCTCCTGTCCTAGTGCAGGCTGAGCACCCCAAAACTTCCACCCTCAGTGTCCTTAATGACTCGTAGCTGACAGCAGCCCCACACATCCATATCCACCCTTTCCAGAGATGCTGTAAACGAACCCAGATGAACCCCAGCTTTCTGGGTTTCAGGGATTCATCACATCTCAGGATTGGGAGGAAATCAGCTAGCTAATGCAACAGTCCTAACTGGTGTGTGTGGGCCAGCTGCATGTAGTGTCCTAAGCAAGGTGGTGAAAATAGTACCAGATAATTTACTTAAATCAGTGAACTTAAAAAGATAAAACAAAGACTGATAAAAAGAACTACATTAAAATCAGGGACTTCAGTTTATCAGAAAACACCTATAACAGCTAAAGTTCTCATATCTAGACTCCATGAAGAATTTTGGCAAATGAGTAAGAAACTTCAACAGACTCTTTCCAGAAGAGGGTATTCAAATGGCTAATTAGTATATGAAAAGCGTACAAACGCCTCCCTCACTTGGGAGACACCAATGAAAACCACCAGAAACCAGAATGATAAACAGCTGACCTGCTCATAAGAAGTCTCATGGGAATACATATTGTTGATGTTCAGTCGCTCAGTCCTGTCCGACTCTTTTGTTGCCGAATGGTCCATAGCTCACCAGGCACCTCTGTCCAGGGGATTTCCCAGGCAAGAATACTGGAGTAGGTTGCATTTCCTTTTCCAGGGGATCTTCCTGACACAGGGATTGAACCTGTGTCTCCTGCATTGGCAGACAGATTCTTTACCCCGAGCTGCCAGGGAAGCCCGAGAATGCAAATCGGCAGAGTTATTTTGGAGGCCTACTTAGTGTCTACTAAGCAGTTTAGAACCTACTATAGCTGAACACAGACAACCTATGACCCAGCAACTCCACTCGTAGGTATGATGTGGACTAATCAAACGATGCTAAACACAGACCTAGTCTGACTCTTTGCAACCCCATGGACTATACAGTCCATGAAATTCTCCAGGCAAGAATACTGGAGTGAATAGCATTTCCCTTCTTCTGGGGATCTTCCCAACCCAGGGATCGAACCCAGGTCTCTTGCATTGCAGGTGGATTCTTTACCAGCTGAGTATGAGAGATGAAAAAAAAACAACAACAACTAAAGGCAACATCAGTCTTCAGGTTCCATTCAACTGTCCATAAAATACAGTATATAGACCATTTTGTGCATGCTAAATGATTTACATCACAAAGTTCATTTAACCCTCAGAACTCTGAGACAGGTTTGATCACCCCAATTTTACAGATGGGCTCAGAAGGGTAGGAAAACTTGCCGCAGGGCACACAGCTACGTTAGGAGAGTGCTAGGATTTAAACCTGATCCAGTCAGTTTCCACACTCTTACGTTCTGTACCGCCTTTGTTGCTGGTTGCCTTCACTGAGATAGGCAAACCCTGTGAAGGAGGGGGAGAGGAAAGCGGCTGTGAGATTTCCCCTGCTCTGGGTTCCCACAACCCTACTTCGTCCACCTACCCAGATGCAAGCCTACTTCAGGAAGGTGTTGGTTGGGGTTCTTCTCTTTTCCAGGTTTCTATCCAGAGCCGTAGCCTAGTCCAGGAGCCCACAGCTATGGCCCAAGGGCCAAATCCAACCCATCACCTGTTTCTTCAAATAAAGTTTTATTGGAACATAGCCAGTATGAAATTAGCCTGTGTATAGACTATGGTTGCTTTTGCCCTGCAATAAGTGATAGTTGCTCAGTTGCGTCCGACTCTTTGCTATCCCATGGACTGTAGCCCACCAGACTCCTCTGTCCATGGAATTCTCCAGGCAAAAATACTGAAGTGGGTTGCCATTTCCTTCTTCAGGGGATCTTCCCAACCCAGGGATCGAGCACAGGTCTCCTACACTGCAGGCAGATTACTTACCATCTGAGTCTCCAGGGAGGCCTACTATTAAGAGACATTTCTAAGTATAAAGCAGGTCAACTTAAAAAGTATCAGCAGAGCCATATGGCCCTCAGTGCCTATAACATTTATTATCTGGTTCTGTACAGAAAAAGTTTGCTGACCCCTGCCTAGACTAATAAACTTCCCTTGCAGTCAAACCCCTATAAGAGGCAGGAGGAGGTGATTTCATCACATCCTGGTCCTAAACAACAAACTTTTAGGTGCCCCAGGTCCCATCCCAGAGGAGATACATCTGGATGCTCTGCGTTTAGGAGAATTCTCAGGTGCCCTGAAGCTCCTTTCTGCTCCTAACAGACCCATCCCCTCTCTGGTAGCCAATCCTGAAAGGTCTAGTTTGGCGGCAAGGTAACTACGGTCACCTGTGTGAACTCTACTTACGTCTAATTACCCCACAGCACAGATTGGTTTTGCATATCCTTTACAATGTCATATTAAATTTGTTGCAAGCCTTATTTGATTCCAAACTAAACTATACTCATGCATATTCTATCTTGCTAATGAGCTGCTTTTGGAAAATGGCCAATTGCTCACAATTTACACAAAATCAAAGGGAACACTGGTCAGGAGTGCTGGGTTATTGGCTCGTGCCCAGAATTATTTCTTAATGTGTAGCTGAAGAAAGGAAATGACTATAAAGCTAACAGCCCCCAAAGAAGTTACAATTTCCAAAACTAAATATCAAGAGAGAACCATTAGAAAGTTTATGAATTGTGTAATGATTTAAAATTTCTAAAGCCAGAGCTATCAGCTTAAATTAATCAATTTCTGTCTTGACTAAAGCTTTTTGTAAAATAGCATTGGGATTTTCTCAATACATCTGAACTTTTCAAATGTGAATTTTATACCAGGAGAGAAGACAAATATACCTTCCCAGCCTAATAGTTCGATTCAAGGCATAAGCTTTTAATAATAATAGCTACACTTTCTTAAACTTTTAAATTGCATGAGTCTTTGTCTTTAAGTACATTATTTGATTTAATCTTCCCAACAGCCATATAAATAGGTACTATTAGTATCCCCATATTATGACAGAGGAAACTAATGTGCAGAGTGATTAAGTAACTTGCAGAAAAATTTCCCAGTGTCATCTAGATAGCCCTGTTTCCTCCTTTGTGCTCTTATTGCACATACGCATCTCATAAAAAGTTAACAATGCCCATTTTCTACTGAGAGAAAGCCCATTTATGTTTTGTGAGAGTTCAGGATGTGATTTGTTCAAAAAGCATAGATGGCAATTACTGTTCCGTGTTTTGCAGGCATGATTTCACTTTGTCTTCACAACAGCTCCATTAGCCCTATCAGTATCTTCATTTCTTAGGTGATTATCCTGCAATTCAGAGAGCTCATGTACCTTGCTTGCCATCACAGAGCCGGTAAAGAACAGAGTGGTAGGTTTCCGATAGAGCAATGGGCATTGGAATGCTACAATGCACAGATGTGAATGCATCCGTGCACTCTCAGTGGTGTCCGACTCTCTGTGACTCCAAGGACTGTAGCCCACCAGGGAAGAATATTAGAGTGGGTTGCCATGTTCTCCTCCAGGGAATCTTCCTGAACCAGGGATCCAACCCTCATCTCCTGTATCACAGGCAGATTCTTTACAGCCAAGCCACTGGGGAAGCCCACGGATGTGAGAGTTGGACCATAAAGAAGGTTGAAGGCTGAAGAATTGTTGTTTTCAAATTGTGGGGCCGGAGAAGACTCTTGAGAGTCCCTTGGACTGCAAGATCAAACCAGCCAATCCTAAAGGAAATCAGCTTTGAGTATTCACTGGAACGACTGTTGCTGAAGCTGAAACTCCAGTACTTTGGCCACCTGATGTGAAGAGCCGACTTGTTGGAAAAGACCCTGATGCTGGGAAAGGTTGAGGGCAGGAGGAGAAGGGGTGGCAGAGGATGAGATGATTAGAGAGCATCACTAACTCCATGGACATGTGTTTGAGCAAATTCCTGAAGACAGAACTCCTGGAGAAGGGGACGACAGAGGATGACATGGCTGGGTGGCATCACAGACTCAATGGACATGAGTCTGAGTAAACTCTGGGAGTTGTCAATGGACAGGGAGGCCTGGCGTGCTGCAGTCCATGGGGTCGCAAAGAGTTGGACACGACTGAGGGACTGAACTGAACTGAACTGGAGATGGTGGAGGACAGAGAAGCCTGGTGTGCTGCCGTTCCTGGGGTTGCAAAGAGTTGGACACGACTTAGTGACTGAACAACAACGAAGTGCTCTGATGCCCCTTTAGGAGAGCAACGTCTTGATTCATGCGATGAATCAAGTTGGGGTTGTTGCGCTATGATGCTTTTGATTGGGTAAGTTCATGCACTGGACCTGGGGCAGGGCCAAACGGCTCTGCTTACTAAAAATAGTGAGGAACTGAGAGACTTCACTGGCAGTCCAGTGGTTAAGAATCCAAGCTCCCAATGCAGGTGGCCTGTGTTTGATCCCTGGCCATGGAACTAGATCCTGCATGCCAAAAGTAAGACCTGGTGCAGCAAAAAAAAAGGGGGGGGGAGGAATTTTAAGTTCCCAAGAGGCAGAGAGAAAAACCCTGGAAGCTGGTGTGGAGAAAAGGGCACCAACAGAAAACCTTAAAGAGGAGCCAAGCACAGACTCTGGAGGAAAGAAATCCTGAGGCAGAAGTGGTGTGGCAGTGGTGTGTGTGTGCGCGCACACACGCACTCAATGTACACTCCCATCCCCTTCACAAACCTCACCAGGATATTGTCAGTAAAGTCCACCTTGCTCGCTGATGTGTGAGGACATTTTTTTAGGGTAACTTAGGCACCAAGAGCCAGATTACTGCAAAGCAAAACCAGAGACAGCTCATGTGATGCAAGAACCCCAGCCCAAGGTGCCGACTGACACCCATCCAGGTTACAGCAGTCACCTACAGGGGGCGCATTTCAGATCCCTCTTGCCAGCTACCCCATTCAACTGTACTCTTTAGCACTGCATTAAGTACTCCTTAGTGCCAGGTAACAGATAAGGGGGAAAAAAAGACTCTTAGAGGGTGCTTGAGACTAAACTTCTATACTACTTACTAGGAAAAGAGTACTTTGTGTGTGTGTGTCTGTGTGTGTTAGTTGCTTAGTCGTGTCCGACTCTTCGCAACCCCACAGACTGCAGCCCACCAGGCCCCTCCATCCACTGGATTCTCCAGGCAAGAACACTGGAGTGGGTTGCCATTTCCTTCTCCAAACGGAACTATAGAAAGAAAGATAGCTCCTTGTTCCAGCTTACAAAGTCTACAAGCAATAAATGCTGGAGAGGGTGTGGAGAAAAGGGAACCCTCTTACACTGTTGGTGGGAATGCAAACTAGTACAGCCACTATGGAGAACAGTGTGGAGATTCCTTAAAAAACTGGAAATAGAACTGCCATATGACCCAGCAATCCCACTTCTGGGCATACACACCGAGGAAACCAGATCTGAAAGAGACACGTGCACCCCAATGTTCATCGCAGCACTGTTTACAATTGCCAGGACATGGAAGCAACCTAGATGCCCATCAGCAGACGAATGGATAAGGAAGCTGTGGTACATATACACAATGGAATATTACTCAGCCATTAAAAAGAATTCATTTGAATCAGTTCTAATGAGATGGATGAAACTGGAGCCCATCATGCAGAGTGAAGTAAGCCAGAAAGATAAAGACCAATACAGTATACTAATGCATATATATGGAATTTAGAAAGATGGTAACGATAACCCTATATGCAAAACAGAAAAAGAGACACAGATGTACAGAACAGAATTTTGGACTCTGTGGGAGAAGGCGAGGGTGGGATGTTTTGAGAGAACAGCATCGAAACATGTATATTATCTATGGTGAAACAGATCACCAGCCCAGGCTGGATGCATGAGACAAGTGCTCGGGCCTGGTGCACTGGGAAGACCCAGAGGGATCGGGTGGAGAGGGAGGTGGGAGGGGGGATCGGGATGGGGAATACATGTAAATCCATGGCTGATTCATGTAAATGTATGACAAAAACCACTACAATATTGTAAAGTAATTAGCCTCCAACTAATAAAAATAAATGAAAAAGAAAGAAAGAAAGAAAGAAATTGATGTCGCTCAGTCATGTCTGACTCTTTGCGACCTCATGGACTGTAGCCTACCAGGCTCCGCCATCCATGGAATTTTCCAGGCAAGAGTACTGGAGTGGGATAACCCATTCACCCCTCACAATTACAGAAGAGAAATTGAGGCATAGAGAAGTTAAGCAACTGGGTCCTCATCACACAGCAGCTAGGAAGAAACATGGCTGGGACTTGAACTCAAGACACTCCAGCTTCAGAGCCCAGGATCTGAACAAATACTAAACCCCCCAGAGCATGCTGCCTGGAGTACAGTGCCTAGAGAACTCAGCAGGGCCCTCTAGCCTCCGAAATCTGGTTCCTGAGTTGACAGTAACCAGATTCCAGCTCGTATTCTTCCTCAGGTGGATTTAACGGGCAGTGAGGGTAAGGTCACTGATGCTTGGCTGTTGCTGGGCCCCTATTCTGAGGTGTTCATTAAAAAAAAAAAAAGACCCTAGGGATGGGATGAGACTCGAAAGCAGGTGTCCAGAGCCCAGGCTCCTCCCCAAGCTGAGAACAGTCTTCTGCGTCTGATTACACCTGCAGGGCAGACTTGTCTGCCCTTGGCTCACCTGCTGCTTCAAAAGGAGGCAGAGAGCCTGCAGCCACACAGCAACGCAAACGTGTCTCTCACCAGAACCCGGGGACCAGCACAAAACCATTTCTGATGTATTCAATGTTTCTGAAACCCAAAGCACACTTAACTGTTAAACACTGGTGTGGCTTAAAACTTCTGTCACAAAAATGGAATCTTAAAAATGTAACAGTTTTAAGAGTGGGAAATCCCCAACATCAGGGCTTACCCTGGCTTTACTTTTTCTCCCATGCCTCCCCCATCAAGACTAGATCACCACAGACAAGACGCCACGTGAGTGTCTCATTGGGGTGAACCGGGGCGATTTTGTTTCTTTCCCTGAGACTGAAAGAAGACGGAGGATGAATTATCTGGTGCAGCTGAGAAGTGGGAGGAGGGTTCTCCTTTTAAGGGGAACCATTAAGTTTTAGAGTCATTTTCACAGTAACATTAAGCCATTTACTTAGCAATTATGCAGGGAATCAATACTGATAGAGTGTTCCGTGAGCACAGCTGCACGCCAGCATCTGGATCTGCCTCTGGAATCCTAGAGGGCACATCTGCCAGCAGAGAGGCTCCTCCGGAGAGCGCCTCGGAGGTTGGATGGGAAACGCAGCTGCAGTATCAGCCAGTGAGGTCAGGAAGGGGTGGGCTGTCCTGACCACGCGAGAAACCCTAGACTTCGTTCTGTATTCTATGCAGAGTCAGGATCTGCGCTCCTGACCACACACACACAAAATGACTGCACTGGTAAAAATAAACTCCCAAAGCAATTGAGCATCTGTAATGGGCCAGGAGGGCTTCCCAGGTGGCTCAGAGGTAAAGAATCTGCCTGCCAATGGAGCAGACTTTGATCCCTCGGTCGGGAAAATCCCCTGGAAGAGGAAATGGCAACCCACTCCAGTAATCTTGCCTGGGAAATCCCATGGACAGAGGAGCCTGGTGGGCTACAGTCCAGGGGGTCACAAAGAGTCAGACACCACTTGGGGCGCACACACCAGCACTACCACCACCAAAGGGCCAGGCACTGTCCCCTGCACCCTGTGTGTGAGGCTTCCTAACAGTGAGGGCGCTGCTTGTATTATTCCTGTTTAATAAGGGAGGGCAGGATCGAGGGAGGACTTAGGTACTCAAGCCCAAGTATCTAGCAGCACCAAGACTTGAGCATGGGTATATTCTGATGTTGGAGCCCATGCTCCTAACCATCACCCTATATTAACTCCCAAGTAGGTGATCATATAGAGCTGTGCCAACAGATTCTGCAGCACTCTGGCTGGCTTGACCCTAGCAGTCATTTTTCAGAGTACCTACTCTGTGTCAAGGGGCTTTCCAGGTGTGACCAATGTAAGTGACTTAAGAGACATGGGTTCGATCCCTGGGTTGGGAAGATCACCTGGAGGAGTGCGTGGCAACTCACTCCAGTATTCTTGCCTGGAGAATCCCATGGACAGAGGAGCCTGGGGGGCTACAGTCCATAGGGACTCAAAGAATTGGACTTGACTGAGCGACTTAGCACACATGCACTCAGTATCCGACACATCCAGTGGACTGAAATGTAGGGAGCACGTCAATGGGAGAATCAGCAGATGGAGGTGTTCTCCACTGCAGGCAGAGCACCCACCCCGAACATTCTTCACTTGTCCCTTCTCATATTGCCCCGCCTGCCCTTTTCCTTCTCCCTTTCCCAAAGTGATGAGAAGGAGCAATCAGATGACTTACGATGAGGGGCAAAGCAACTATGTCTTCCCCTCTCTGAGTCATTCTCCAGATCTCTAGATATCAGTTCAGTTCACAGTTCAGTTCAGTTGCTCAGTCATGTCCAACTCTTCATGACCCCATGGACTACAGCACACCAGGCTTCCCTGCCCATCACCAGCTCCTGGAGCTTGCTCAAACTCATGTCCATTGAGTCGGTGACGCCATCCAGCCATCTCCTCCTCTGTCGTCCCCATCTCCTTCTGCCTTCAATCTTTCCCAGCATCAGGGTCTTTTCCACTGAGTCAGTTCTCATCAGGTGGCCAAAGTATTGGAGTTTCAGCTTCAGCATCAGTCCTTCTGATGAATATTTAGAACTGATTTCCTACAGGATTGACTGGTTTGATCTCCTTGCAGTCCAAGGGACTCTCAAGAGTCTTCTCCAATACCACAGTTCAGAAGCATCAATTCTCAGTGTGAGAGAGTCCAACTCTCACATCCATAATGACTACTGTACTTATCTCTAGACATATACAGGTATAAATTTATGTACATGTTTCAATATTCAGTGAAATGTGTCCCCTCACCCAGGTCCTACCCACCCTGTTTCCACCCCCTAATTCTACTGATTTGCATTTTCTTGTGTTTCCTTCTAAATTTGCACATACATATTTAAGACGTTACAAACTTAATAGTTATTAATCCTTCTCACTCCTGCTCATTTTCTTGGTGCTCTAGCCCTGTGAATACTGAGAGAGCATCTTCATTCTCTTCTATAGCTGCATACTATTCCATTTACAAATGTGTCATACTTACTTGAGTTTCCTCCTATTAAAAGACATTCTGATGTTCTCTATTTTTCTGTTCATAAATGGACACTTTGACTCCTTGTGTCTAGATCTCAATTCTTTAGAACTCCATGAAAAATAAAGAGGATGATGGACATCTCCAAATTTCAAAGAACCACCACTACAGAATATCAGAGCAAAGAATCAAAATGCACTCAGGAAAAGCTCCACTCTGAGAAGATCTTTCTATGCCAGGAGAGACTGCCATGTCCACCTTTTCCCAAATATTCCATTTCCAGACTTTCCTGGTCATCCAGGGGTTAAGACTCTGCCTGCCAGTGCAGGGGACATGGGTTTGATCCCCAGTCAGTCCTGGAAGATCCCACATGTTGTGTAGCGATTAACCCGTGTGCCACAACTACTGAAGCCTGAGCTCTGGAGCCCACGCTTCTCAATAAGAGAAGCCACCGCAATGAGAAGCCTGTGCATGGCAACTAGAGAAAGCCCACTCATAGCAATGAAGACTCAGCGCAGCCAAAAATAATTTTAAAAAATTCCATTCCCCTTCAGCTCAGAAAAAATCTGACACCTTGAATTACGCGATCTATACATAAAGCAGTTTTTAACTATAATTGGTGGGGGTTGGTTATTGAGATAATGTAAAACTCAGCCCAGTCTAGCCTACCAACTCAGGAGGAGTCCAAGCCTGGAGGTCTTTCCTTTGCCTCTCTGGCTGGGCCCATTAGGGGCTGAGCAATTGTCCTCTCCATGAAGACATTCACTTCCCCAGCGCAGCCCCCCGACCACCCCATCCAAGCCAGAGAGGTGTGCCTGCATTTGTGAAAATGTCACATCAGTGCTGGATTTGTCACCAAGAAATGATACGTGTTTCTTCTCTTACCCCTTTCAGATCTTTACTAAAAATAGCAGTCACACCTTAGAATGGGACCAGCACTAAAATAAGGAGAATTAGGACAATCTGCTTGCCTTTCGGTTTGTCCTAACACCCTCACCTTTTCTAAACTCGGTCACTGCATTCTACCTCCTCCCTCCTCCCACCCGTAGTAGCTGATGCTGTTGGTTCCCTGCCCACATTCTCTTAGGTACCATTTCAGGGTACAGTGGCCTGGCTTTCAATGACTAGCATCTGCATCTCTTTGCCTAAGGGCTTTCTGCAGCTACCAGTGGCCATTCTGCCCATATGCAAGGCAGACTGGAAGGGCTCAGGAATTAATGCCCAGTGCTCTTTCCCTTACATTCTACTACATTTGAGCACTGATGATGAAATACTTGGTGTAGCAATTTCTTGGCCATGAAGAGTGTTTCAGTGAGAATGGGTCAGAGAACACTTCATTAAAAAGTTCTTAGAATTTGCGCTGTTTCAAGAAATTCACCAAAACATCTCCAGTTCATCCCCTCCCTGAGTTATATTTAACACATGCTGTTCCAGGGGCTGCTCTGATGGGACTTGGTCTCATATCTTGTCCTACAAGTCCCTCACACCATCCACACCCTTTGGGCAATACTTGAAAATATCATCTGTGGGAGTCTCCTATTCCTGCAACACTGCTGCAAAATAAAAACTAGTGACTTATGAAATCAAGCGTTTATTTTTCTTATTCACGGGTCTGCAGATTGGCTATGGTGATGCTACTTCAGTCTGGGTTTGGGTCTGTTCCATATGACTAATCCTGGGATCCAGAGACAAAGGGCACTGGCTACCCAAGGCATGCTCTTCTCATGGTGGTTACAAGGGAAGCCACACAACGTAAGCATTATTTAAAGGCTCTGCTGGAGTCACAGACACTCACATTCCATTCGCTGAAGCAGGTCAGTGGCCAAGGCCACAGTCAGTGGTGTAAAAAGCATACAAGGTCCCAGATTGCAAGGGAGATGAGCGAAGCTCTGCTGAATAACACTTCAATCGATCACATCAGCTACAAGTGTGATTTCCAGGGAGGGAGGGAGGTCAAGTACATCTTCCCAAAGCCTCTGAATCTACAAACTGATACTGTCCTATCACTCAAGTCAGTTCTATAAGCTGCCAAGAGGCGATGATCTCAAAGGGACCTTTCTTGAGAGATCCCCGGGTATGTGAAATGGCATTCTCCCAGATTAGAGATCCCCAAGATGGAAAGTATCTAGTTGATCTGGGATAGTTTAAAAACCTACCATTTTACTTCTCATGATCTGCCCTAAATCAAGCTTTCAAACTTCCCTTTAGAAAGGATGGGACCTGAAGAGAGGGAAGAGGCAGATGTGGGTGGTTTATATGCTTCACCCTCAGTAATCAATGTCTAGCAATAAAGGTCCTGGCCAAGATACAGAATAGTGCAGTGGCCAGGAATAGCTACTCCTGAGTTTGACAACACACATTTGAATCTCTTCTTATGCTGGATACTAATTGTCTTTCCCACCCAACTCCTCAACTTCCATTTCCACTTCTGTCTCCCAAGAAGAATCCTCATTTTGTTAATGGAACTGCCCTCCTCAGGGAACAATGACCCACCTCCAACACAAACCTCAGCTGAATTGGCAGGGACTAGTTATGTCCCCTTTGCCAGTGACTGGTTCAAGAATAGGTAAGTGACCTAGAAGGGGCTGATGAGATAAACACCGTGGCTACGGGAAGAGTTTGCTGGAGGGAAAATATTCCATCATTGTAAGGAGAAAGCCCTAGAAAGAAACCAACCCTTTCTTCTTTTTCTGAACTTTGTTATGTCTAGATGTCACTGCTAGAGTCCTCTAACTTCCCAAAGATGAAAACAACTCAAAGATGGCAGAGCAGAGAGATGGAAAGAACAAACGTCCTGAGGATATCATTGAACTGCTGAATCAACCTTGCCTGAAGCTTGTCTTAACCGCGACCTTGCTTTTCAGTGAGGTCATGAAAGATCCTGGTTCCTGACTCTTGACTCACAGCTAAGCCAGCTTCAGCAGTCTCTACCCAGTCACTGACTACCACTGTGTCCTTGGGCAAGTCACTGAATTTCTCGAACTCCGTTTTTGCACCAAAACCTATTGCCAGGATTAAACGACAATAAGAATGAAGCATTTGAAAATTTGCAGTGTCTGGTGTCTAGTAAGGATGCAAATGACTCCCAGGCATGATTTTTATTATAGGGCTTTGGGGCACCATCAAGCAAGAAAGTGCAGGCCTGGGCTGAGAGTCATAACTTATGTACTTCTCTGTTTATAGTTGTCGTCCTCTGGCTGTTCCTTCTAGAAAGTTACTAAAAACCGCTCCCCAAAACCTGTTTTTATAATGGACTGAGAAGTATAAGGTCTCCTACCCTAATCTCTGAAGCCTGTGAGGTGTAAAAGCCCCGTGGTGAAGAGTACAAGGGGGATGTGTTTATGTCTTATTTTTTAAACATTACATAATTAACACATGATTTTTTAATATGAAAAAATGCAGATAAGCAATATGAGAAAACAAAAAGAAAATTTACTTACAATCCCAACACCCAAAGGAAAGCACTCTGAATACCATGTACATGTTCTTCCAAACTTCTTAGTTGGGGCATCTTTGAAAAGAGAGAAAAAATAAGCATCCTTGTATGCTACTTCTGAGAGTGAATTGGTGATGACCTTTTGGAGGGAAATTTTGTAGAGTCTTTGGAAATTTAAAAAATATGTATATTTTAATGCACCAACACTTTGGTTCCTCTTGACAGTCCCTTGGACAGCAAGGAGATCAAACCAGTCAATCTTAAAGGAAATCAACCCTGAATGTTCACTGAAAGGACTGATGCTGAAACTAAAGCTTCAATACTTTGGCCACCTGATGCAAAGAACTGATTCACTGGAAAAGACCCTGATGCTGGGAAAGATTGAAGGCGGGATGAGAAGGGGACGACAGAGGATGAGATGAGATGGTTGGATGGCATCACCGACTCGATGGTCATGAGTTAGAGCAAGCTCTAGGAGTTGGTGATGGACTGGGAATCCTAGCATGCTGCAGTCCATGGGGTCACAAAGAGTCAGACATGATTGAGTGATTGAATTGAAGTTTGGCTCAACAATTTTGCCTTTAGAATCCGATCTCTAGTACAACAGCAAGAGGTGTGGATTATTGGATAGAGCTTGCAGAATGCCAGGTACTGTTCTCCACATTTTTGTACCATCTCAGTTTATCCTCACTACCCATGAGGGAGATATTACATTTTTTATAACAGCTTAATTGAGATACATTTCACATACCATACAATTTGTGTACAATTAATGTTTTTTTAGCATATTCATCAAGTTGTGTAACCATCACCGCAATTTTAGAATATTTTGTTGTTATTGTTCAGTTCCTAGGTCATATACAACTCTTTGTGACCCCATGGACTGCAGCACACCAGGCTTCTCTGTCCTCCACTGTCTCCTGGAGTTTGCTCAAATCCATGAACATTTTAATCATCTCTAAAAGAAAGCCTCCTTGGTAGTCATTCCTCTTTTCTGCAACCCCTTAACCCCTGGCAACCACCAATCTCCTTTCTGTGTCTATGGATTTGTCTATTCTGGACATTTCATAGAAATGAAATCATATAATATGTGGTCTTTTGTAATTGGCTTCTTTCAGTTAGCATAATATTTTCAAGATTCAGCTACAAGCTACAGCTTGAATCAGAACTTACATCTTGTTAATGCCAAATAATAAATATTCCATTGTATAGTTACATGGTATTCTGTTATCCACTTATCAGCTGATGGGCATTGAGGCTGTTTCTACCTTTTTACTAATATGAATAATGCTGCTGTCAACATTTATGTACAAGTTTTTGTGTGAACTTGTGTCTTCATTTATCCCAGGTATATACATTGGAGTAGAACTGTTGAATCATATAGCAATTCTACGTTTAACCTTTTGAGGAGCTGCCAAACATTTTTCTAAAGTGGCTGCATCATTTTACATTCCCACCAGCAGTGCACAAGGGTTCCAATTTCTTTGTATCCTTGCCAACCAACACTTATTATCTGTCTTTTTGATTACAGACATCTGAGTGGATGTGAAGTGGCATCTCATTGTGGTTATTTTGCATTTCCTTGATGAGTAGAGGGAGGTAAATTATTATGTTTATTTCATACATGAAGAAACTGAGTCACAGAGAGGTTAATTAAGTACCCCTGGTTACTTAGTAAGTGTACAGACTCTTGTGAACACAACAGTATATGTAGAAGACAGCTTGCTGCAGTACTGTGAAAAAAAAAATCAGAACACCAGCAGGGGTTTATCCCTAGAGAAGACCATTCTCCAGTTTTCGAAGAATGAGGAAGGCCCATTTATGTGTACATGAAATGAACTCCAAGGCACATTGTTAGTGAAAAAGCCAGTCACAGGATCATGTGTACAAAATGAACCTACAGATAGAGTCATTGATACAGTTATGGATATACATGATATAGCTATAGATTAGAAGGTTATACACTAAACTCGTTAGGAAGCAAGCTCAAGGAGGCCACGGATCTTTTCATTGTGCTACAATATCACCAACAGGCTTCCCTGATGGCTCAGTTCAGTTCAGTTGCTCAGTCGTGTCCGACTCTTTGCGACCCCATGAATCGCAGCACGCCAGGCCTCCCTGTCCATCACCAACTCCCAGAGTTTACTCAAACTCATGTCCATCGAGTCGGTGATGCCATCCAGCCATCTCATCCTCTGTCATCCCCTTCTCCTCCTGCCCCCAGTCTCTCCCAGCATCAGAGTCTTTTCCAATGAGTCAACTCTTCGCATGAGGTGGCCAAAGTACTGGAGTTTTAGCTTCAGCATCAGTCCTTTCAATGAACACCCAGGACTGATTTCAGTGGTAAAGAATTCACCTGCAATGCAGGAGACACAGGGGATGCAGATTCAATCCTTGGGTTGGGAAGAACCATTGGGGGAGGAAATGGCAACCTACTCCAGTATTCTTGCCTGGGAAATCCCATGGACAAAGGAGCCTGGCGGGCTATAGTCCAGAGGGTCACAAAAGAGGTGGACATGACTTAGCAACTGAGCAGGCACACATATCACTGATACCCAGAACTGGACGTGTAGCACACAGTAGGAGCAAAATAAATATTTGCTGTTAAATGGGCAATTCCTTCGGAGAGAGGATTGGAAAACAGGAATATATACAGAAGAGCTCATGCTTCATTCTGCAGAGCCATGTCCTCTGTGAGTGAATCCATGTAAGTTGTATCATTTTTGACACACAAAAATAACCTGGATAAATACAGGTAGCAATGCAGGGATGATCTCTGCTTCCTGTAACTTGACATGCCAAAGGCTCTCCTAATACTCCACATTTAGGTCAAAGAGGAAAATGCACATGTCTAATGAAGCTGCTGTATTTATTAATATTAATGAATAAAAACTGTTTGGATGGCTTAAAAATTAAAAAAAAAACAACACCTGGAATTCTTGGGGCCTTTAGCAAGAGAAAAACAAGGCCCCCAAGAGAATTGGTATGGAAATGATACACAGCCTCAGTGTCTTCCTGAGACACATGAGGACCTTCCTGGCATCACCCCCCACTTCAAGTGCATACAGCTCCCTCCCAGCGGGGCTCCATCTCTGGGGCTGATCACCTGCAGGGGAGACAGGCTGGCTCCAGCCCTGCTGGGTATCCCAGTCTGATCAATAAGTTGTTCTTTCAGTTAACAGGAATCCAGTGTCAGGATGCCAGCAATTAATCTTGTTTTCATGCCTGAGAAGATCTTAAAAATCAATAAGCATTAGAAGGACACAGCCAAATATTTTCCTTTCTATTGTTTTTCAATATTTGCTTAATTTGTCATCCCTGATGAGCCCTCTGAGGAGGCCCAAAGATCAAGGGCTGCTGGTAAAACAGCACAGGTGTTCACATCACATTATGCAAGGGTAACCGCCTTGGAAGACAATTAAGAGACATTTGCAGTTGGGAGCCGGTTAGGAAAGGGACTAGGGGCTGTGGCCTGTTCTGGTATACCTAGGGTACAGGGCTGACCTACAGACTGCAACATTTACAGGTGACAAAATTCAAACAGTGAAAATGTCAAGTTGCACCAAAAATGATGGTTAGCAGGGGCCGGATGCTTTCAAATTGTGGTACTGGAGAAGACTCTTGAGAGTCCCTTGGACAGCAAGGAGATCAAACCAGTCAATCCTAAAGGAAACCAACCCTGAGTATTCATTGGAAGGACTGAAGCTGAAGCTCCGATACTTTGGCTACCTGATTCAAAGAGCTGACTCATTGTAAAAGACCCTGATGCTGGGAAAGACTGAGGGCAGGAAGAGAAGGGGGCAACAGAGGATGAGGCGGTTAAATGGCCTCATCGACACAATGAACATGAGTTTGAGCAAACTCAGAAAGATGGTGAAGGACAGGGAAGCCTCGCGTGCTGCAGTCCATGGGGTTGCAAAGAGCCGGACATGACTTAGCAGCTGAACAACCACAAGAGCAGAGGCCGGAGCAAGAGAAACATGAGCGGATGTACAGCAGGTTGCTCCGCACAGATGGAGACATTAGGGATTTACTGACACCCTCTCCATTTATTATGAGGAGGACATCTCTTCTCTGACCATGGGACGTTCTTTGACTATGTGCCATACTCAGGCCAAGAGCGGGCAGTGGGGTAGGGTCTGGCCACCATCTTGGACTCTTCCTTGAGAAA
The DNA here is from genome assembly GCF_910594005.1 of Cervus elaphus. Classification (NCBI taxonomy): domain Eukaryota; kingdom Metazoa; phylum Chordata; class Mammalia; order Artiodactyla; family Cervidae; genus Cervus; species Cervus elaphus. The sequence continues at coordinate 79,960,708 of NC_057815.1, read as the reverse complement.
TGAAGTATCTCCTGCCATCTCAGTAAACAAAGGATGTCACGGTCAGCAGCAATTATATTCACCACTAATCGTGAGCTGGTGAATCCCAACGAAACTCAGGAAGGAAAGAATACCAGCTCTCTGGAGAATCCCAGGGACGGGGGAGCCTGGTGGGATGCCGTCTATGGGGTTGCACAGAGTTGGACACGACTGAAGTGACTTAGCAGCAGCAGCAGCCATCAGATCCTTGCTCCTCCAGGCTCCTCCATATCTGTGACCTTGGGCAGGTTACCGAACCTGGCCATGCCTGTTTGCCTCATCTCTAAAATAGAGAGGCTAATTTTGTAGGCTCCTGGGAAAGGCACAGTGAGGATTAAGTGAACTAATCTAGATCAAGTGCTTAGAACTTAAGTGGTTGCCAGATGATAATGGCTCAATACTCATTAGTGACATCTTTCTGAAACACAACCTCCTTGCTTACACCCAGATCAGGACAAAATTCTAGCCCTCCTACCCAGCCCACAACTCTACAGGACCAGCTTACCTTTCCCGTCTCACCTCTTGGTGACTCTCTGCTTCTCACTCTATACTCACATTCAATGTCCTTTTGTTCCTCTAGCAAAACAGATTACCAGGCCTTCATGCACAAAACAGACTACCATGCCATTACCTCCGCCTGGAGCCTTCTCCTATCAGTTCTTCCCCAACCCCCTGCCTACGGACCATGCATCTCTCAGGTCTTAGATGATGTTTTCTTTGGGAAGCTTCTCTCACCTATCAGATCCAAGCAGGAGCACTTCTTTATGTTTCAACTATATCTTACTTCCCATTAATGCCCTTGCTACACTGTATTTTAAAATTTTTATTATGAAAAGTCAAACCCAAAAGAACAGTACCATACTACAGTGAACTCTCATATACTCCCAACTATTGATAACGTTTCCCCATATTTGCTTTGTCTCTAAATATGTGTGTGTGTGTGTTTGTGTGTGTGTGTGTGTGTGTGTGTGTGCGTGCGTGCGCGTATGCAGGTGGTGGTGGTGTTTAGTTGCTCAGTTGTGTCTGACTCTTTTTTGACCTCATGGACTGCAGACCACCAGGCTCCTCTGTCCATGGGATTTTCCAGGCAAGAATATTGGAGTGGGTTGCCATGCCCTCCTCCAAGGGATCTTCCCAACCCAGGGATCGAGCCCAGGTCTCCTGTTTCCAAGCACGTTACAGGCAGTGTGACCTTTCAACTCAAAACATTTCAGCTTGCATCTCCAAAAAAGAAAAAATAAAAGTTAAGGGTTATTTTCCAATCTAAACTATAACACCCTAATAGCACCTACAAAAAATGAGTCATTCTCTAATAACTGAATACTTGATCTGTACCCAAACTTCCCCAACCCCCCCCCCCCAATTTCCTTTTCTGTCTTTCTGCAAGATTGCGTTTGAATTGCTCTTTTCCTTGAGCTGCAACTCTAAGAGGAATGGAATGTGTCCCTTTGCTCCCCTCACCCCAGCACTCAGCCCTCCTTGGTAGGAATTTTTTGTAAGAATAACCTCCGTGTCCCACCTCTTCCTGCATCAACATGCCAGAACCCGGACCCCCAGAGTCTCAACCACTGGACCACCAGGGAAGTCCTTGTATAGATCCTTTTAAGACAATCACCAGGAGGAGTGGAGAAAGAAGCTGAGAACAACTGATATGGCTGAATTATGCACCCCCAAATTTATATGTTGAAGCCCTGTGCCCAACCTTGAAACATAACTATATTTGCTGATGGGGCTTTAAAGTGATGACTAAGTCAAAAAGAGGCATGTAGCATGGGCCCCAGTCCAGTCTTTACAAGAGGGATTTGGACACACACAGAGATAGCAGGGTGCACATACACAGAGAAAAGGCCACGTGAGGACACGGCGAGAAGACACCGTCTGTAAGCCACGGAGAGAGCCTCAGGAGAAACAAGCCCTGCGTACACCTTGATTTCCGCCCCCAGCCCCCAGAACTTATTTGTGAGGAAATACATTTCTGTTGTTTAAGCCACCTAGTCTGGGCTATTTGTTTCGGCAACCCTCGCTGACTAAGACAGACTGCTCGGAGGCTGGGGGACTCAGGAAAGAGTCTTAGGCACGTGCCTCAAGGGATTGGCAGTTTAGAAATCCCCAAAGTTAAGGAAGGAGGGTGTTCTCTGTAGTATCCACAACATCGTATGAAGAGACAAAGAAGCAGGTTTAACACCCAGCAGGCCCAGCCAGTGGGGGAGGAAGACTAGTCTCCATTTGGATGCAATATTGGAGGTCTAGGTTATTGCACAGACCTTGAAGTATCAGCTACTGAGCTGAAGCAGTGTTGGAACTAGAAAGGTAATCAGAAGAATGAGGCAGTGGACTTCCCTGATAGTCCAGTGGTTAACAGACTTTATCTCCCGGTGCAAGCGGTGTGGGTTCAATCCCTGGTCTGGAATCTAAGATCCCACAAGCCTCTTGGCCAAAAAACCTGAACATAAAACAGAAACAATTTTGTAACAAATGCAGTAAAGACTTAACAAAAAAATAGAAAGGCCCATCATAACATCTAGCAGCAAAAAATATGAAAAAAAAAAAGGAGTCAGGGAGCTGCCCTAATTTTCATCCCATGGCAAGGAAAGAGCAGGGCAGCACATACACACACACGAACATTAGAGGCAGCAATAGACACAAATAAAGCTGGCTTCCTGAATATACCTGGTGAGTTCTGCTTATTTAATATCTGTTATCTTACTTAGCCTGTTACTGGCCAAGTAAGCAATGGCATTCATTGAGCAATTATTATCATCCAAATTCCTTCCCTGTCACCATTGGGCAATTCCATCCTCCTTGAACTCGGCAAAAGCTAAGAAACAACAGGCAAACCGCAGAAGAGCTTCTGCATTCCTGGAGCTGACAACTCAAACGCTGATGTTCTACAAAGCCAGGATCAGAACACCACCCTCCGTAACTCATGATCCAGAGAAGGAGACTAGCTCCCATCCAGCCAAAGGGTAAAGCAGGCTTCAGATTCACACAAGGCTCCAAAGAAAACTGAGTTCAAATCCTGACCCTGCCACCTGACAACTGTGTGACCCTGGGCAAGATACTTAATGCCTCTGTACTTCCATCTCCTTGTCTATACAATGGAGATGATGGAAATACCCATCCCATGGAGTTTATGTGGAGTAAATAGAGTTTATTATATGGAATAAATGAGGAAGCAGATACAAAACATTTAGAAGCTTGCCCGACACAGTAGTTAGCATTACACATAGTAACATCTAGCTAGTATTATAGGTCAGTGCCCCTCAAAGTGAAAGCTTACAATAACCTTGGTTTGCTGTAAAGGACATTAGACAAGAAGTGTGGTGATGCAAGCACAGATTCTAGAACCAGACTGCCTGGATCTGAATCAAGCAAGAATGTAAAGCGCGTGCTGTAACTGTTTGCTCTAATTGCTAGCAATGCTGTCAGATACCTGTAGTCATATATATGTACACATACGCAATACACAGAGTAAGAACTTAATTATGGCAGCTATCATTAGAGAGCGAGTCTTCTCTACAAACCCACAGAGACCCTGAAGTTGCTGGTCACCCAGAGACATCAGAGGCGTTGAGTGGGGGCTCTGACAGGAAGTGTGCTGCAGAACTCGACCTCAGCCGCTTTGGCTTCTTTGCCTACCAGCAGACAGTGGCTCTCAAGCCAGCAGGGTGTCTTGAAATCAGAAACCCACCCTCCTGGGGCTGGACACTCAGCCGTCACCTCCAGCCCCCATTCCGTGCCAGAAGCTCTCAGCCGCTTCTGTGTTACCTGTCTGCTCGCTTCCTCCAGGGCAGGGGAGGTTACCACAGCCCTTTGGCCTCCCGAGAAGATGACATTTCGATGCGGCCCAGCTATCCCTGGGCCTGACCGTCCACTCGGTTCCCACTGCCCTGGGCCCTGAGGACTGGCAGAGGAACAGGCGGAAAAGATAAAAAGCTGACAACCCCCTGCAGGAAATAATTGTTCAGCTGATTCCAGAACTGAAAAACACAAGTGTAACGTCGGAGAAAGGAGAGCAAAGTGCCATTCAAGGCCATTGTTACAGCCTCCTCTCTGTGTATGGAGGAAACAAAGAGGCCCTGTGTGTGTGAGGACAATGGCGTGTGTCCCCAGCCCCTGCTGTGTTACGCCTGGGGACGGGAGGACGGGAAACGAGGCCACAGTACCCTCCTGGGCCTGGCGCGCTGTGGACTCCACTGATCACTGCCCTCAGCCTGGTCAGAGATGGGAAAGCAACTTCAGACTCCCAGCCCATGGTGCCCTGTAGTGAGGGGCAGGGGACACCCGTCAGGAGTGACCGATCGGGTCCAGGCTAGTCTTCCAGGCATGGCGAATTGCCAAGTGACCCTTCCTCTCCCTCTCCTCTTCTCTCACCAGTTTTCAGAGGCTCACCACAAGTCAGAGCTGAAAAGAATCACAGCTATCTCGTCTTCAAACACTCCGACTCTCGGCTCTCATGAGGGGGCATCCGGCCCGGACTGTCGCCTGGCTGTGTCGCACCTCAGCTGCCGTTGGCGAGGCCAGATGAATCCTGACGTAAGAGCATCCCCGGGACCCCCTCAAAGGCCAGACACTCTGTTGTGAGCAAACTCACAAAATGAGGCTTCTGCCTTTAAATCCTGGTTCTGCCACTATCTACTCATAGATTGTGAGGGTTCTTTTTTTTTTCCCTGTCTGAGCCTCAGTTTCCCCGCCTATAAGCAGAGATCATTCTTGGGTTACCATGGAGATTAAATTAGTTCATAGGCATCTCAGTGGTAAAGAATCCACCTGCCAATGCAAGAAATGCAGGAGATGCAGGAGATGCAGGAGACGTGGGTTCGATCCCTGGGTCAGGAATATCCCCTGGAGAAGGAAAGGGCAGCCCACTCCAGTAACATTGCCTGGAAAATTCCATGGACAGAAGAGCCTGGCAGGTCCATGGGGGTCGCAAAGAGTCAGACATGACTGAGCAACTAAATGACAACAATGTAAAATTCACAAAACATTACTTGGCCTGTAACAGTTGCTTTAGAAGCAGGAATGACAAGTTAGATGCTCACATTACACATGAGATTTGCTTAGGCTCATGAGGAGAAAGGCATGAGGATGGCTGGAATCCCAGGGTCTCGAATACCCAAATTCAGTCTCGCTGCTCACGATGGCCTAAGTTTGCCCCATTAGGTCCCTCAGGGAAGTTGGGCGCCGATAAATACCCTCAGGGATGAGGCAGGTGGCCAACTGTGACAACAGGAAGCAGTTGGGAAAGTGGGAACCCAGCACCCGGGCCAGGATACAGAGGCAGCCAGAGCTCAGCTTCGGGCAACCACTGCAACATAGAAAGGTGGCAAGAGCATGACCCCACTTGTTGATTTTTAAAACAACCCAGAAACCTGGATTTTTATGTCAAATTTCCCAATTTTGACACATGTTTCCTGAGGCATTGTTAGTGCGAAGTCAGCCTCAAATCATGTGCCTCGTGATGCTTGGTCTGGACACAGATGTCATTTTCCATGCCAGGCCACGCCTGTCGTTTTCAAATCTTCTGCCCTCCACTTGCAGGCAGATTCCCTGTCTGCTGATCAGGCCACTTCAAACCTACTCTCTGACTTGGAGTAGGTGGCCTAAGATCAAAAAAGATGAGCAGCCCTGTCTCAGTCCAGGAAATGGGGGTGAGGAAGAGGTCAACCAGGGAGAAGTGAGGGCTCTCCCCAAAGGACCGCAGCCCCTTGGCCTAATCCGTCTCCTGCAGGCATTCCCCTGATATAGCCTGGACTTGGCAGTAGGACCAAGATTGGGAGCTCAAGCCCCTGTAATCTCCATCAATCACCTCAAATGAACATAAGCAGTCTAAGTGACCAAAAGTGCTGGGTAGGCAAAAGCAACTTCAAAACAAGATTGCTCATAATGAGATACCACTTCACACCCACTAGGATGGTTACCATCAAAGAGACAGATAATAACAAACGTTGGTGAGTATGTGGAAAACTGGAGCCCGCAGACATTGCTGATGGGAATGTAAAATGGTGCAACCACGATGGGAAACAGTCTGGCAGTTCTTCATAAAGTTAAACACAGAGTTACCACATGACCCAGCAATTTTACTCCTGGGTGTATACTCCGAGAGGAATGAAAACATAAAGCTACACAGAAACTTGTTTGAGAGTGTTCACAGCAGCATTATTCATGATGGCCAAAGGCAGAAACAAGCCAAACATCCATCAAATGATGAATGGATGAGCAAAATGTCGTGTATCCACACAATGGAAATTATTCAACAGTCAAAAGGAATGAAGTGCTGAAACAGGCCACCAAAACATTAGGACACCCCATGAAAACATTAGGCTGAGTGGAAGCTAATTAAAAGACCACATTTCATAAGATTCCATTTATACGAAAAGTCTAGAATAGGCAAATCTATAGATACAGAAAGGAGATTAGAGGTTGCCTAGGGCTTGGTGTGATGAAGAGAGTTGGCAGAATGATAGCTAAAGGGTATAGTTTTTCTTTTGGGAGTGATAAAATATGTTCTAAAATTGGCTGTGGTGATGGTTACATAACACTAAAATCCATTGAACTGTTACACTCTAAGTGGGTAAACTGTATACAGGACTTATCTATCAGTAAAGCTATTACCAAAAAAAAAAAAAAAAAACCTCAAAACTAAGATTGTTGCCTTTAATTACCTTCTTTTTTCTTTTTTTAAAGATTTTTTTTTCTGATGTGGATCATTTTTAAAGTCTTTATTGAATTTGTTATAATATTGCTTTTGTTGTTTATGTTATGGTTTTTTGGCCATGAGATATGTGGCAGCTTAGCTCTTCAACCAGGGATCAAACCCACACCCTCTGCATTGGAAGGAAAAGCCTTAACCACTGGACCCCGAAAGAAGTCCCCTTAATTGTTGTTTAGTTGCTAAATTGTGTCCAACTCTTTTGTGACTCCACCGACAGTAGCTCACCAGTCTCCTCTGTCCATGGGATTTCCCAGGCAAGAATGCTGGAGTGGATTGCACTTCCTTCTCCAAGGGATCTTAATTACCTTCTATTAAAAAGAAATTCTATCCATATCACTCTCTTCACTGTAGCCACACTAGAGAAGACAGGTCAAGAGCTCTAAAAGGGTGGTTTTCCTCAGAAGCACAGGCCTCAAACAAGGGTAACCAACTAGCTTGGTTTGCCTGAGATAGTCCAGTGTTAGCACAGAAACTCCGGTGTCCCAAACATAGATGGTTGACGACCCTAATGCCCACTCTTTCCCAGAGCACAGGAATGTTCTGCCCTTCCATGCAGCCAATGGCTAGAACCAAGTCTCCATATAAATAATCTTTCCCCATTTGGGGTGTAAGTCATCCTTAGTCAATGACCCTTTTGACCCTCTAATGGTCAGAAGGTTTTGTTTTTTTCTTAATTATTGTTGCTCCTAATTTACAGATGAAGAAACCGAGGTTCAGTGATGAAATAACTAGCCAGAATCACACAGGAGCCAGAAATTGAACCTGGATCTTTTTCCAAAACCCAAGTCACCCCTTCCACTCATCATCTCGTCTCTTACCATACCACTGGGTTGAGTGTCCAGGAACACTATGAGATTGTTCTTGGCCCCTGGGGAAGGTAGTCAGACAACCAGAGAGAAAAAGCATGAGCTTTCAGCTACAGGAAGACAGGAGACAGCACAGACTCTGGAGCTAAAACGCTCAAGTCTGGGCTTTGCCAAAATTTTAGTTGTGTGAACTTGGACAAGTTAACTTGACTTCTCTGTGTCTCAGTTCCCCCTTATGTAAAACGGTAAAAATTATAGTACTCTGTGTGTGTGGGTGTGTATATCACATCGGATTGCTATAGGAAGTAAATAAATCAATAAGTGTAAAATGATTAGAATGGAGTGTGGCACATGTAGTAAGTCAATCTATTTAATACATTTATTTAATAATACAAATGTACATTTATTAAATAAATTGGTGTCATTAAGTAAATGAAAGCAAGCACAGATCCACATACCCAGTACTGGAAAGATATCAGACTAGGTTTAACAAAAACCAGAATGTGAGACCAAATCATGCAAGTAAACCTAATTCGTTCTGCTGCTTCCCATGTAAATGTTCCTGGCTGAGAAACTGCTAGAAACTCTTGGGGCCGTAGACACACCTTTAGCCTCAACATGGCGGTGGCAGTGTGGGCAGTCCTGGCAAAATGGGATGGTCTGACGCCGGGTTGCAGGCCCTGCCTGGCACTGACTAAGCCCAGGATTCCCCTCACCGCATGCCAGCCCACAAGGGCACGGAGAACTGTTAGGTAGCTCCTTCCACGGGGGCAAGTGGGTGTGTGATCAACATCATTTTTTGATCAGCATCAGCTTCAGCTGAAGTTCAAGAGGCTCAGAGAAGCTCAAGAATTTGTTCAAGGTAAGTTAACAAGGAGAGTTCGAATTCAACCTGAGGTTAAATTCTAAAGCTCCTATGCTTTTCTGCCTCCATGGAATAGTTGTTATTGCTATGTAACAAATTACCTCAAAGCTTAGCAGCTTAAAACCACAAACACTCATAAGGCCAGAGATCCAGGAGTGGTTTAGCTAGGCAGTTCTGGCTTAGAATCTCTTGTGAGGTTGTAGTCAAGGTGTTGGCCGTGGCCACTGTTATCTCAATGCTCTACCAGGGCTGAGAATCTGCTTCCAAGCTCGGTCATGAGGCTGTTGGCAGGCTTTTTAGTTTCTGGCTGGCTATTGGTCAGAGGCTTCAGTTTTTCACCACACGAATCTCTCCAGAGAACTTTTCATATCATGAAAGCTTGTTTTCCTGGAAGCAAGAGATTCAGGAAAAAGAAATCAGACAAGAAAAAAAAAAAAAAGAGTACTGACAAGCTGTCTAGTTTATAACTAATCTTAGTTTAAACTACGTTAACTAAAAGTTAGTTTACAACTAATCTTAGATGTGACATACCACCACTTCTGACACCTGCTGTTGGTCACACAGACTAATTGAGGCACCATGTGGGAGGGGACTTCACAATGGTGTGAATACCAGGGAGCAGGGGTCATTGAGAGCCATCTTGGAGGCTGATGACCATTCTGCCCATCTTCCCAAAGTAAGACAGAAAGCACAGACCTGCAAATAATAAGGTAATATCCTAAAGAAAAGTCTGAGAAAGTAATTTTAAATTAATTAATTAATTTTAATTGGAGGCTAATTACTTTACAATATTGTGTTGGTTTTTGCCATACATTAACATGAATCAGCCAGGGGTGTCTGAGGGGTTGTTAACAAACATTTAGTTCACTCAAAGCAGTGGGTGGCCCTATGGATACAGGCAGAAGTAAACCTAGAGTTTACAGGGACTAATTGGCAGAAAAGAAAAATCAAGCCATGTGGTTCTGGGAGAAAAGAAGAGGGAGAAGCCAAGAAAGAGAGCTGGAATCAGGACTCCAGGACAAGGTGGACAATCTTCTAGTCCAGATAGAGGTTCATTCTCAACAGCCTATGTCTGTTGTCCTGGGTCTGGACAACACCCCCACAGAAAATGGGAGACCAAAAGGAAGAGGCGGGAGAAATAGAAGGCAGAAAAACTAATGACCAATTTCTGGATTCACAGTTAGACATTCTTTCTCTGGCTTAAATTCATCGGAACCTGTTTCGAGCCAAATTTCATGAAGGAGCTGGGGATGGAAAAAGAAAGAGACAACTAGATAGGAAAGATGCACAAGGGAACTGTCAGAGGTTGGGGGATGGAGGGCAGAGGGGGTAGGTGGTTCCTTCAAAACCAAGTTCCAGGACTTTACAATTTAAATCTATTCCAAGATGGGATCTAATCACTGGGCAAATCAAGAGTCCTGTACTATCCACTCAAAACCATCCTTACATTCGTTACAATTATTTTGTTGAATCAATGAATTAAATCACTTCCATGAACCACCCCTCCCATCCCCGCTATAGGTGTCATAGGAACCTAGTTAGGTAATATCTTTCATTGGATTCCCTTTCTACTCCTTCCTAAAACTTCCCCACTCGCTTATCAGAATGGATCTCCTCCAGGACTAGAGAAAGTCATCAACACCTCATTTGGATAAGGTTAATAATACCAGCTCCTACCTACCCCAGGGACAGAAAGGAAATTGAACATGTGAAAGCAATCTTCGAGACAGGTGGGGTGGGGGGTGGGGGGTACATTCCAAGAATTTGTAATGACATGCACAGCCATATTTTAATTCCGAGCGGCCGGGTACGATGATCACCCCAGAACAGCTACGTTTCCAAGGCGCTCCTCAAGCCTGCAGACGCAGTTCCCCAATCACCCAGTCCACGCACACGAGCCAAGAAAATCAGTTTTCCCCGGACCTGGCGAGTAGACAAAGTAAAGTGGCTCAGTCGTGTCCTACTCTTTGCGACCCCATGGACTGTAGTCTATCGGGCTCCTCCGTCCATGGGATTTTCCAGGCAAGGGTACTGCGGTGGGTTGCTATTTCCTGCTCGAGGGATCTTCCCGACCCAGGGATCGAACCCAGATCTCCCGCATTGTAGGCAGGCGCCTTTACCACCTGAACCACCAGGGAAGCCAATTTCCTGCCCTGAAAAGCATCCAGCGCCTGCGTCCTGCAAATCCCACGGTCCTCGAGTCCCCGGGCTTGAGCAGTCCCGCCTTCGCGCCCTGCTAGGCGCCTCCCCATCCCCTAGCTCCGCAACTCAGGCCGCTCCCGCCACCCTGAAGGACTACAGCCCCCGGTATGCCCCGCGCGGCTATCGGAGCCACGTGACCGCGCTTCTACGGCTACCTCGGTCACGTGACTCGGGGAAGATGGCCGCGCTGACGGCGGAGAACTTTGCAGCTCTCCAGAGCCTGCTGAAGGTAAATGGGAGGGCTGGGGGCAGCCAAGACGGGCCTTTGTCTCCGAGACTTTGGACAGAGCAGGAGTTGAGAATAAACCAACCCTGATTTGGAGCCACGACTCTGCCACTGCCTCTCACTGTGACCTCTGGCAGGGGGTTGCGCCTTTCCGAGCTTTTTGATAGTAGGAACGAAATTAATATCGCTTTGACAGCATAGTGGGGAAAACAGACAAGACAATGGACTTGAAGGTGCTGTACGAAGGTGCCCTACTAAAAGTCTCTGGGGCTGGCTTTGGGGATCGGCGCATTGGGGTAGTAATCGCTAGATCCACCTCACCAGTTCCCCATGCACTTTAATTTTGAGATCTTGATTTACAGGCAGTTGCGAAAACAAACAAACAAACAAAAACGCTATACAGAGAGATCCTATTTGCCCATTAGCCAGTTTCCCCCAGTGGTAGCATTTTGCAAAGCTATAATACGATACCACAACGAGGATATTGACATTGATAGTCAAGATGCAGAACATTTTCCATCACCACAGGGTTTTTCATGTTCCCCTTGTAGAGCTACACCCACTTGCCCTCAGCCTTCACTCCCTCCCTAAACTCTGGCATTCACTAATTTGTTCTTCATTTCTATAATTTTCTCATTTCAAGAATGTTCTATAAATGAAATAATACAATATACAACCTTTGGGGACTGGCTTTTTTCACTGAGCCCAGTTTTTGGAGAATCATCCATGCCATATGTATCAATAGTTCTTTCTTTTTTGTTCCTTAGTATTCCATGGTATGACATCTACAGGTTTTTTTGCTGTTACAAATAAAGCTACTGTAAACACTTGTATACAGTTTTTTTGTATAAGCCTAAGTCTTAGTTCTCTGAAATGAATGCCTAGGAGCACATTTCTGGATCTTTTAATAGTTGCATGTTTTGGGGGTTTTGTTTTGTTTTTATGAAACTCCAAAAATCTCCAGAATGGCTATACCACTTTACATTTGCAACAGTAGTGCATGAATGATCCAGTTTCTCCGCATCCTCACCACGTTTATTGGCATCACTATATTTTATTTGAGCTATTCTGATAGGCGTGTATGTCTGTCTCATTGTGGCTTGAATTTGAATTTCTCTAATGGTTAATGATTTTGGACTTCTTTTCATGTGCTTACCATCTGTATCTCTTAAGAGAAATATCTGTTTATGTCTTTTGTTCATACTCTAATTGCATTGTTTGCTTTTTACCTTGAGTTTCTTTCGAGAGTGTAGTCCTTTGTTATATTAGTGGTTTGCACATATTCTTTCCTAGTTTATACTTAGAGAGAATTGGTGGCTCACCCAGGAGAAATGTGTTGTCTTCCAGTTCTGGAGGCCGGAAGTGTGAGATCAAGGTGTCAGTCAAATTGGTTCCTTCTGAGTGCTTTGAGGAATAGTTTGTTCCATGCTTCTCTCCTACTGTCTGTTGGTTTCTGATAATATTTAATGTATGTAGTGTCTGCATTCACTTTCACATGGCGTTTTCCCTGTTGGCATATCTGTTTCTAAATTTCCCTTTTAATTATGGCATCAGTCATATTGGATTAGAGTTCACCCTATGTTCCTTGGGGCTTCCCTAGTGGCTCAGATGGTAAAGAATCTGCCTGCAAAGTAGGAGACCTGGGTTCAATCCCTGGGTTGGGAAGATCCCCTGGAGGAGGACATGGCAACCCACTCCAGTATTCTTGCCTGGAGAATCCCATGGACAGAGGAGCCTGGTGGCCTACTGTCCATAGGATCGCATAGAGTAGTACACCACTGAAGCAACTTAGCAACTCAGCTAATCCTGATTCTTCACTAGACAGGTCTTCACTTGTCTTCACTAGTTACATTTGCAGTATGCATGCATGCATGCAATCCTATTTCCAAATGAGATTACATTTTGAGATCCTGGGAGTTATGACTTCAATAAGTGAATTTTAGGGGACACAGTTCAGCTTGTAACAGGAGCTTTTGCAGAACAAATGTTTTAATTTTGATGAAGTACAGTTTTTCAAAAAAAATTTCCTTATATGAACTGTGGGTTGTTTTTTTTTAAAGAACTGTACTTTTGGTATAAATTCTCAGAACTCTTTATGAAGCCATAGCTCTCAAAATTTTTCCCTATTTTTTGCTTGTAGTTTTATATTTTCCATTTATGTATCTTTTAACATTTAAGTCCGTGACAAGTTTTGCTTTAATTTTGTATAAGGTGTGTGAGATACTTTGAGGTTTCCCCTCCCCACCTTTGGCCTATGAATATCCAGTCGTTCAAGTACCATTTGTTGAAAAGTCTATTTTCTCTGTTGAATTGCTATTACAATTTTGTCAAGAATCAGTCAGGCATATTTGCATAGCTCTACTTCAGAGGTCTTTGGTTTGTTTCATTGATCTATTTGTTTATCCCTCTGAAAATACCATATATTCTTGATTATCATAACTATATAATAAGTTTTAAAATCAGGCAGATGGATTCCTCCTATTTCATTCTTTATCAAAATTACTTTAGGTATTCTAATTCTTTTGCCTTTCTGTATAAATCTATAGAATGATCTTGGATATATCTTTTAAAAAAAGAAAGTTTGCTGAGATTTTCATAGGAATTGGGTTAAATTTGTTTGTCATTTAGGAGCAAATTGACATCATCTTAATGTGTTGGATCTTCCAATCCATGATCATGATGTGTCTCCCCATTGATTGAGATCTTTGATTTTTTTTAATCTGTGCTATGTAATTTTCAGCATACAAGTCCTGTACATACTTTGTTAGATTGATTCCTAAGTATTTCTTCTTTTTTGTTTGAGAAGTTGCAAATGATATTATACTTTTAATTCCAGTGTCCACATGTTCATTGCTAGTGTGTCGAAATACACCTGATTTTTGTATGTGTCTCTTGGATTTGCAAACTGCTGACCTCATTTATTCTAATAATTCTTTGTACATTTCTTTGGGCTTTCTCATAGACTGTCATGCTGTCTGCAGATACGGACAGTTTTATTTCTTCCTTTCTGATCTGCGAACCTTTTCTTTATTCCCCTTGCCTTGTTTTAGTGGCTAGAATTTTCAGCACTATGTGGAGTAACGGTAGTGAGAGCAGACAGCTTTGTCTTGTTCCCAACTTTAGTCTTTCATCGTTAAGTATGCTGTCTCTAGGTTTTTTGGTAGATGCTCTAAATCAAGTTATGGAAGTTCCCCTTTATTCCTAAATTTATGAGAGTTTTCATCAAGAATGGATGTTGAATTTTACCTACTGCTCTTCCTACATTGATTGATACCCTCTTATTTTCTTCTTGAGCCTGTTAATATGGTGGACTACATAGATTTTCAAATACTGAACTGACCTAGCTAGTATCCCTGGAGTAAATTCGACCTGGTTACAGTGAATAATGCTTTTTATATATTGCTAAATTCTATTTGCTAGTATTTTGTTAAGGATCTTTGTATCTCTTTTTATGAGGGATATTGGTCTATTGTTTGTTCGGTTGGTTTTGCATATATTCTCTGTCTGATTTTGGTATCAGAGTAATGCTACCTTTGTCAAATAAATTGGTAAATGTTTCCTCCTTTTCTGTTTTCTAGAAAAAGATTATATAGAATTACTTAATTCTTTCTTTAAATGTTTGTTAGAATTCTCCAGTGAAACCATCTGGGTCTGGCAATTTCTTTTCTAGGGGTTTTAAAATTACAAATTCAGTTGCCTTAATAGTTACAGGACTGTTCAAGCTTTCAATTTTATTTTGGGAGAGTTGTGGTAGTTTGTGTTTTTTTGAGAAATTGATCCATTTCATTTAAACTGTCAAATTTATATGTGTATAGTTGTTTGTATTTAGTTATTCTCTTATTTTCTTTTGAAATCTGCGGGGTCTGTAGTGATATGCCCTACTGCCTTCCTGGTAATGGTAATTAGCGTTTCCTTTCTTTTTAACTTTGTCAGTCTCGCTAAAAGTTTGTGAAGTTTTAAAAATTAATTTATTTAATTTAGTTAATTAATTTTAAGTTTGATATTTTCAAAGAACCAGTTTTTCCATCGATTCCTCTTTTTTCCTGTTTTCATTTTTTTGGGTGTCTGCTCTTTGTTATTTCCTTCCTTCTTCCTTTAGGTTTATTATGCTTATGTTTTTCTAAGTCCTTAAGATGAGAACTTGGGTTATTTTTTGAGATTTTTCCCTCTTTTCTAATGTATGCATTCAGTGCTGTAAATTTCTCTCTCAGCACCATCTTGGCTGTATCCCCAAAATTTGGGTGTTGTATTTCATTTTCATTTATTCAGTTGAATAAATGAAGTAAGTTATTTCATATATTTTTAAATTTTCCCTTGAGACTGTCCGTTTAGTCTGTGGATTATTGTTTCCAAGTGTTTGGACACATTTCTTTGATCTTTCTTATTGATTTCTAGTTTGATTCTATTGTGTTCGCTGACAGCACTCTCTGTATGATTTCTGTTCTTTTGAATTCATTTGGTTTGTTTTTGATTCAGAATATCATCTATCTTGGTATATGTTCAGTGAGCTTTTGAAAAGAGTGTATATTCTGTTGTTACTGGGTGGTGTTCCATAAATGTCAATTAGGTTGATTGATGGTGTTGTAGAGTTCTTCTGTATCCTTGTTGAATCTGGTGTAGTTGTTGTATCAATTGTTGAAAGAGGGGTGTTAAAGAGTCCAGCTGTATTTATGGATTTGTCGATTTCTCCTTTCACTTCTCTTTTTGCTTCCCATATTTAGTAGCTCTCTTGCTGAGTGCTTACATTCAGGATGTCTTCTTGGTGGACAGAAATTTTTATCATTATTTAATGTCCCTCTCTGTCTCTGGTAATTTTCTCTGCTGTGAAGTCTACTTTATCTGATGGTCATGTAGCCACTCTTGCTTTCCTGATTGTTTGCATGATCTCTTTTTTCATTCTTTTACTTTTAATCTGTTTCTGTCATTATATTTGAAGGGCGTTTCTTGTAGACAGGATCATATTTAACTGATCATATTTCTTAATCTAGCAGTCCCCAACCTTTTTGGGACCAGGGACCATTTTTGTGGAAGACAGTTCTTCCACAGACTGGGTTGGGGGCTGTGGTTTTGGTATGATTCAAATACATTACATTTGTTGTGCGCTTTATTTCTGTTACTATTATATCACCTCCACCTCAGATCATCAGGTATTAGATCCTGGAGGTTGGGGACCCCTGTTTTAATCCACTTAACCTTTATTTTTTGTTTCTTTAATTTTACTGCCTTTCTGTGGGTTATGTGACCAGTTGACCATTAGGGAGAATTCCATTTTGATTTATTTATAGTGCTTTAAAATGTAATTCTCTTTATAACTCTTACAGTGGTTGTTCAACTTATTACATTTATTTACATAACATCACAATCTCCGTGGCAATATCAGTATCATCATTTTACCAGGTAGAGTGAAGTAGTCCCTTATTTATGATATAGTTATCTTAAATACTTCCTCTACATACATTTAGAGCCACATCGGACAGTGGCCTTTCTTTTTGCTCATATATCCCAGACTTTGAGTTGAAGAAGAGGGCCACCCAGATGCCCAATGTGTGAAAACAAAGAAAACTCCATCAAATAGTTGCTTTCTCTTATCGAAGACCAAGAAAGGGATAGCTTAGAAAGACAGAAAACTGTTAGACAATAACTGTTTTACTCCACCAAAACACCGCAGAAAAAACTGTGCCTTCCCTGCTTCCTGCTATGTCAGCAAAGGCTGAGGGGGAACACAGACCCCTACCTTGGGAGGCTGTGACAAGGTGTTTCAGCGCCCCCCTCCATTGGTGTCTAGGGAGCTGGACTTCCATCCCCACCGGCTGGTTCCACGCCCCCCCCCCTCCCCCCATGGTATGAGTGGAAACTACGTGGAGCCAGAACTTCCGCCTCTGCGCAGTAGCAGCAAGGAACCCCCACGTTAAGAGTGTCAACAGGAGCCAAGTAGGGGAGCTGGACCTTTGTTTCCGTTGGTCGTCATGAAGCCGCATCCTCCCCCACCACACACACACACTCCCCATGCTGTCTGAGCAGCGAAAGAGGAAGCCAGCTAAAATAGAAGGTTTAAACAAGATCCACAGTCTCAAGACATAATATGACCACGTCATTCCCTGGTCATGAGGTCCCTAGAAGGTCTGTCTGCTCCTCTCCCTTTTCAGCGCTGTCTTAGATTTCTAGAAAGTGCCTGGGGAGTTTAGCTGTGTTTAGCAGGAAAAATAAGAAAAAGTACATCTGCCTCATCTTCCCAGAAATGGAAGTGTCCTGTGCCCCTCTTAGGCCTTACACCTTGACCGAGACTGTATTAAGTTCTTAAGAAATGTATTTTCACAGTCTGAGTTTGTTTCTTGTTTTGACTTTTTCCATCTGTGAATTAATTTATAGGCCTCCTCGAAAGATGTTGTCAGACAGCTGTGCCAAGAGAGCTTTTCCAGTTCAGCCCTTGGCTCCAAGAATCTCTTGGATGTTACGTGTTCCAGCTTGTCCGTGACCCAGGAGGAGGCAGAACAAGTAAGTGTGGTCAGAAATGACCTCTGGCTACTGGCTTCTTCAACCCATCAGTCTCTTCATTGACGTCCCAGCCACTGCCACGTCCAAGGGAATTTTTCCCCTGAATTGTCTGTTGACATTATAGCAACTTAAAATAGATGATTTTTTTTTTAAATTTTAGGGAACTTGGTGGTAACCTGCTGTGTGTCACAGGGAGCTCAGCTTTGTGCTCTGTGGGGGCCTAGAGGCACCCCTGTAGGATGAGGGGGCGAGAGGGAGACCCAAGAGGGAGGGGACACATATGTATACTTATAGCTGATACACTTTGGTGGTGGTTTAGTTGCTGAGTCCTGTCTGTCTCCTGTGACCCTATGGACTGTAGCCCTCCAGGCTCCTCTGTCCATGGGGATTCTCTAGGCAGGAATACTGGAGTGGGTTGCCATTTCCTTCTCCTGATACACTTTGTTGTGCAACAGAATCTAACACAGTATTGTAAAGCAGCTATGCCCCCCGCCTCCCAAAAAAAGCTGTTGTCATTGAACCCTCACATTGTTGTCATAAATGAGGCATGGATGGGAAGACTATACCCAGAATCAGAGCTCTTGACCATTTCCTTTTCAGATTTGTTACCTAGACAGTGTGCACGAAAGCCACACTTGTGCTTTTCTGAGCTGAGCAGCCTCCCGTGGCGTCTAAGAAAGCCCTAAGGCAGAGAAAATTACCTCTGGAGCATCTTGTTAGGTTCAGCTAAGCAGTGTGATTCTCACAAGACGAGGACAGGCCACACTTGGCTATACATTCACTTGGAATGACACGGGGTGGTACCTGGACGTCCCAGCAGGGCAGCACCAGGCTGTCCTTCCACAGGGGGCTTTGCACAGCCAGCCTGGAGCTCTTGGCTCTCCTCGCCCTCCCTGGTGACAGCTGGGGGTAAGGAGGTGCATTCCAGCCCCTGTGGATGAAAAGCCCAAGCTCCCCTGGAGCCAGAGCCAGTGCAGTAAGCACAGCTTCAGCGCTGGCAAGGACCGTGCGGCCACACTCAGGGAAGCCCGTGCCGTGGGCCCTGGTGTCTCCGCAGGCCTGGGCCAGCGTCTGGGGACCAGGGCAGCATTGCCTAGTGACACCGCTGACTTGCCGCTTCTCTCACGTTACCAGGGGAACAGGCTGGAAAGTTAGCTTAAGGTCAGAGTCCGTGCACCAGGAAAAAAACGGGCGTCATTAACCCTTTGCCCACTGGCAGAGAGACTTCCTGGCAGGTTGATAGCATCCTTGGTCGGGCAGCTGCATGTCTTCTAAGCAGCAGGTGAACTTGGAGGCGGGCCGAGGAACGTGGGCATCAGCAGCCGGGCCCCCGGGGCCTCTGGACTCCTGAGACCCAGCGTGAGTGACGGGGGCGGGCGGCAGGCCCTCTTCCCAGCAGCGGATGGCGCCCTGCCCCCTGTCCCAGTGCCCCTCACCGCCCAGGCTCCCCGTCTGCCCCACAGCTGCTCCAAGCCCTGCACCGTCTCACCAGGCTAGCCGTGTTCCGCGACCTCTCCTCCGCCGAGGCGATTCTGGCACTGTTTCCTGAAAATTTCCACCAGAACCTCAAAAACCTGCTGACAAAAATCATCCTGGAACACGTGTAAGTGCTCATTTCTTATAAATCTGATATTTTTAAATTTCTCTTTTAGATAAAATGTGCTCATTCTTGAAAGGCAGGCACAGGTAAGCAAAAAAGAAGAAAACCATTAATTCCACCACCCAGAGGGTTAGCAGTGTTCATTCCTTAACAGAAAACCTTTTTTGAGGGATGTACTTTTTCCATTTACAGAGAGAGAGAGGGATTTTTGTTTTGCTTTTGTGTTTAACACAGTGGGGTCGTGCCTTTTTATAACTTGCTTGTTTTCAGTTCACAGTATTAATGTGAATGATATTCCAGGGTGATAAATATTTACCTTCAGCTTTATTTTTAATGGCTAACTGTATTTCATTATATGAAGAAATTATGTATAATTTAGTTAATAGATACCTTAGTGTCAGACACTTAGGCTGTTGGCAGTTTTCACTTCAGTGAACAGTTCATTGGGGACCCTTTACCCACATTGTGCTTAACTATTTCCTTGCTGGTAGATGGTGATACTGGAGCTTGGCTTTTTATCATCAAGTCAGCCATTGGGAGGATTGCACCAACTATTTCTCCATCAGTAGGACATGGGTGTACCACTCTGGCCACACCATCACCTGCACTGGGGGAATTTTTTTTTTTACTTCCAAGTTTTACAAATGGCAAATGGTACCTCATTTCAATTTGCATATCTCTGGTATTGGGTTTCCCAGGTGGGACTGGTGGTAAAGAACACACCTGCCAATTCAGGAAGCATAAGAGACCCGAGTTCGATCCCTGGGTCAGGAAGATCCCCTGGAGGAGGGCATGGCAACCCACTCTAGCATTCTCGCCTGGAGAATCCAATGGGCAGAGGAGCCTGGCGAGTTACAGTCCAAAGGGTCACAAAGAGTTGGGCGTGACTGAAGTGCCTTAGCATGCTCGCGTGAATCTTTGGTACTAGTGATGTCAAATATCTTTTTCATGTTATTGGTCATTTTTATTTCTTTTGTGAATTATCTGTACATTTTCTAACTTGGAAAATCCTTTTCAGTACATACAATTTAAGCAGAACTGATTAACTACTGGTTAGCAGCAGGCTTGAACAGACCTCTATTCTGTTGATAATCACAACGGATAACGCTTACTTACCGAGGGTTTTGTTGCTTATTTAGAAACCTCTGGGTAACCACATTTTACTGTGACCCTGCACCTCACTGTGGCATGGTTGGCTGTAGCATTAGGCCTGTTTGGGTGTGTTTTATGTAAGGCGCCAACATTGTGTAGCAGATGCCTAGTAACAAAGGGTAAGCTGACCTTCTCTGTTTTGTCTCTGAGAACAGTAGCATGATGTGATTACAGTGCTTTTAGCCTTCTCTTGTTTTTCCTAAGCCGTGAAAACCGAGCACCTATGGCCTCTACATCACTCGATTCTGTAAAACAAACAGCTGCTCCTTGGAGGGGGGCATTTCTCTGGTCCTCTCCTGTCAGGAGGGGATTGTAGGTATGAAGATCACAGAAGGAGCGGAGGCCCAGGCTCACGGGCCTCATTATCGGAAGACTCAGTTGTCATCCGTTTTCCATTCTGTTTTCCTCATCTTTCCCCAAACAGATCTACCTGGAGAGCTGAAGCCCAAGCGAATCAGAGTGAGTACCAAGGAGCCTGCCTCTTCCCCCACCCCCTTCCTCCCCAGCCCCAGCCCTAAATCTGCTGGAGTTCTTAACTAAAACCAAAGTGAATTAACCCAATCCCAAACCCAACAGTGTTTGTTCTGCATTCCTTTTTAATTCTACTTTTTAATATGGTTTCTGATTATAAACTTAATAGAGGCATGTTGTTAAAAAAAAAAAAAAAACAAGAAAACCCAGTGTTCAAAGCAGAAAGTACTTACAATAACTGTGTTTCCATTAGAAAACAAATTAACCATAATTGAAATTATTGTGAAAGAGTGAGTAAAACTGGGTGCTTGATAGATGGTCACTAAACTCGGTCACAGTGCTGCGGAACTCGGCCTGCATTAGCTCATTTAGTCCTCCCAGCAAGCCTGTAAGCGGGGTGGGGCTCGTCCCCATTTACAGGTGAGCAAACAGA
This sequence comes from Cervus elaphus, assembly GCF_910594005.1. Lineage (NCBI taxonomy): Eukaryota > Metazoa > Chordata > Mammalia > Artiodactyla > Cervidae > Cervus > Cervus elaphus. Next base: position 79,939,725 of record NC_057815.1, on the reverse strand, counting down.
GGCTCAGCGATCAAACAGGAATGTTGAAGCCACGCCTGTGCGTCTCTGAAACAAAAGCTCTTCGGCTGTTGGCAGAGCTGCACATTTCCCGAGACTCAGGCCTCGGCCCCACCTCCTCCCCACGTCGCTCATTCCTCGCTCTCTCCTGACATCTGGAGGCTGGGTGTTCGGGCCGAAGCCTGGAGGTGCTGTCCGCCCGGAGTCCACGCTATGATAAGCGCGGGGCCACGAGCAGTGGTCAGGAAGGCCCCGGGCTTGCTGTGGGCTCTTGGGCCCCATCTCCCCGGCCCCCTCGGAGGCTTGCTGTGTGGACTAAGGGCCTTACACGTGTGCAGCCCCTAGAGCTGCCCGTCGTAAAGGCTCGGTCACTCGCTGGTGCGAGGGCTGAGCTGAGCTGTATCCCTGCAGTCTCTCTGCCGCGCCTGGTGGACCTGGACTGGAGGGTGGACATCAAAACCTCCTCAGACAGCATCAGCCGCATGGCCGTCCCCACCTGTCTGCTCCAGATGAAGGTATGGCCACCGTCATGCTCACTGAAAGGCTGGGGGGGCGGGGGCACGCAGGGTCTTGGTGTCCCACAGACCAGCGGAAATGCCAGTCTCCAAAATCATAGGATCTCTGTGTGTGTGTTTAGTCGCTCAGTCGTGTCCGACTCTTTGCAACCCTTTGGACAGTAGCCTGCCAGGCTCGTTTGTCCATGAAGTTTTACCAGGCAAGAATACTGAAGTGGGTAGCCATTCCCTTCTCCAGGGGATCTTCCTGATCCAGGGATCAAACTTGTGTCTCCTGCATTGTAGGCAGTTCTTCACCTGCTGAGCCAGCAGGGAAGCCCCTAACCCCATAAATTAAAAAACTGTAGCACCCCTAAAGAGCAGAGTATTTATTTAGAAAGTAAATGTGAATTAGCTTAGTACAGTCATAAAACCTATACCAAAAGTAGAAATATTTTAAAAAATAAAACAGACATGAAATACAAATTTTAAAAATAATTTGCTGATACCTAAAGGTTACCTTTGACACAGGAAGGTTTGGCTTTAACAATAGGAGCATGCACTCAAATTTCAAATTGTCTTCTTGATAAGCTTGGTATACTTGACTGAATTCTTGTCTAAACTAAGGGGGCTGTCGCTATTTATACCATGCTGAACAGGGGCTCCTATTAGAAGTTGGAGAAGTGTCAGTTCTTCATTTTACTGTTCATATGCTGTTGCCTCATTGGTGGTGTCTTCACAGTTATTTTCAGGAATCTTTTTAAGTCACATACCTGTTTTTAGGGTTTGTTTAGGTAAAACCTGGGCTTCCCTGGTGGCTCAGATGATAAAGAATCTGCCTGCAATGCAGGAGACCCGGGTTTGATCGCTGGGCCGGGAAGATCCCCTGGAGAAGGGACTGGCAACCCGCTTCAGTATTTTTGCCTGGAGAATCCCATGGACGGAGGAGCCATGGACTACAGTCCATGGGGTCACAAAGAGTTGGACACCACTGAGCGACTAACAGTTTGAGGGTTTTTTTTTTTCAGTTTTTGGTTAAAACTAGATAAGGTAATGCTGTATTTAGTTAACCACCAGACAGCCAGAAACTCAACACCGGTGAGAAAATGAAAACAAAGGATGCCTCTAACAACTTAAGTTTTTAACTCTTAGTGTAAGACTTACTTAAAAAAAAAGATACAACTTTAAAAAAAGATGCAAACACATATAACTAGAGGCTGTAATAGTCTTCCTGCATCCTGGCGGATTCGTCCATACCCGTAGAGCCCCGGCCTGAAGTGCCAGCGTGAACCCAGGCCGTGTTTCTCACTCGAGTGCTGAGTCGGGGGTGGGAGGGTGAGGGAGCCTGCTCCGACTCCTGTTGGGAGCCCCTGAGACGGCTCCCGCCCTGTCCCCATTTGCTGGGTGACCCCAGGACTGGGCCTCGTGACTGACACCAGAGTCACAGGTACACCTGTGACGCCCTCGTGCCACCAGAACCAGGTAAGGCCTGCAGGTTGAAGCGAGGCGGCCTTGACTCTGGGGAAATGTTCTCTCCTCAGATCCGGGAAGATCCCAGTCTGTGTGGGGACAGGCCCTCCGTGTCGGCCGTCACCGTGGAGCTGAGTAAGGAGACGCTGGACACGATGCTAGACGGGCTGGGCCGCATCCGGGACCAGCTGTCCGCCGTGGCCAGCAAGTGAGGCGGCCGGAGGGCCCCAGCGCCCTGCCCGCCGCCCCCAGCACATGGCGCCCCCCCAGCGCCCACCGCAGGGGTCGGGGCCGGCACGAAAGGGGGCTGGCATCCAGAAGGCGCGGCTGGGTCGGGAGGAGACAGCCAGGCCCCCACGCTCTTCTCCTCACTCGTCTTCCTTTTCCTCTTTCTGAAGTTGGTGGGCAGAAGCCACTGTCCCCACAAGGCTCCTGGGGGGCTTCACAGCCGCTGTGGGGACAGGGAGGGAGCGTTTGCCGGGCCAGCGGCCTCTGCCTGAGAGCGGGCGATTCAGGCCCAGGTTGTGGTGCTCGTCTTAGCAAGGCCCTGTCCGGCTGCACTCTGCTGAGCTCGCTTCTGCTCCGGAGCACGTGCAGGGAGCCAGGTGATGGTCCCTGCAGGGTCCCTGTCCTCCTGAGTCCAGAGCCTCCCCCAGCCCTTCATCCCTGCTGGACTGCCTTTCAGCATAGAAAGTGGGAATTCATTCCCTTCTTCATGGAGCCAGTGCCCCTTCCTTGATGTAATGGGACCACTCAGGGTGAAGAAGTGGGAGTGATTGGAAATAAACACCAGTTCTAAAAACTTTGTGATCCCGTGGCTTTTGTGGCTTGTCCTTGGCTTGAGTCGTTGCCTTGGACCAGTGCTGCCTCTCATTCGTAAAGATGATCCTGACGTCGTCCTTCCCAGCTAATCCCATGACCATGGTGTGACCTAAAACCCGTCCCGTGAACTGGCCCGACTTCCACATAGCCGTCTGTCGCATAGAGCAAAAGCACGGTTGACATCAGCAGGTGCTTCTCAAAAGAGCTGTTGATGAATGCACTCCTCGGTGGTCCAGTAGCTAAGACTCCACGCTGCCAGTGCAGGTGGCCTGGGTTCGATCCCTGGTCAGGGAACTAGATCCCATGTGCTGCAACTAAGACCCATTCTAGCCAAATAAATAATAGTTTAAAAAGTGCTCCTCAAGGAGTTTAACCAGATGGAATTGTCCCTGTCCCATGCCGACACGTCCGAGGGGCACGGCGTAAGAGGTGCCCCTTCCTTATCCAGATCACTCAGTAGCAAGAGCCTGCAGTCTGCTCTGAGTGCTTCGTTTTGGCAGCTTCTTGGGTGATGTGTGTGGATGGCGGATGGGAGGGTGGATGGAGGAGGTGGGGCCTCAGCTTAAGAGGATTCGCTTGAGCTCAATTCTTGCCCACCCTGAGTTTTTACTTTCATTTTTTTAATTGGAATAATAATTGCATCTGCTTTGTAGAACTTTTGTGCAGATTAAGTGGGATAACTACCTAAAAAGCACTTAGCACTGTTAGGACAAATAAGAAGGGCTAGATACTGTTAGCTTTGGGATGGAAAGTAGCTCTGTCTGCTCATTGGTTAATCTACTGTAACGGGGTTCGTATGACTGTGAGTGTTACTGTCCTCCCTTTATCGACAACGAAGTCAGCTCATCCAGGTAAAGTCACCTGCTAATAAGTTGCCTCGTCAGATCTTGGGCCCAGGTCTCTCTACCCCACAGGACTCTGCAAGGGACTTGGAGTTCTGTGACTTTAGCTCCATTTGAAAAAATATTGGAACTGAAGTAGAGATAAGAAATCTTACTTCTGCCCCCGCCAACGAAACACTAGGGAAGTCAAGAAAAAGAATCCCCAGACTCGTCTCTGCCCTCCCCTGGAAGCTGAGCTACCTTCTGTTAAAATGGCAGTTCTTGACCCATTAGGGGCTATATCCATTGAGAATCTAGTGAAAACCCTGAATCCTCTCTGTAGGAAATGAACACTCAATTTTTTTATATTCAAGGACAAGCGTTCATGGACCCTGGGGGCCGCCCACTGTCTCCAGGTTGAGAGCCCCTGGTTTCAGCCTCAGGTAGAGGTCAGCCTTGTCGTGACTTCATCCCCCTCTTTTTTCCTTCCACTCCCTGTGACCCATAGACAGAGACCTCCAAATAATCTGTTTGCTGGGCTTCCGGTGGGGTTCCATAAGAAACTGACTTGAAGCAGGAAGCCCAGCAGAGGTGTCTGGACAACTGGACATTCCTTTAGCCAGATCCACCTGAACAAAACTGCATGCATGACAATGAGAGCATTCAAGAAATAACATTGAGGGATTTCCCTGGAGGTCCAGTGGCTAAGTCTCTGCGCTTCCAATCCAGGGGATGTGGGTTCGATCCCCAATCAAAGATCTAAGATCCCACATGCCATGTGGTGCAGGCAAAAATGCTAAGTGTTTGCCCCCTGAAGTCAGTGGAGCGTGGTTCCTTGAGAATCCAGGCATTTACTGAGGAAGAGTCAGTTCAGAGACAGCCAGGGCTCAGTTAGAACTCCAATCTGGGTCTTCAGCTCAAAGGTCTGTGCTCTTTCTTGCCTTGATTTTGGAAAAAGAAAACCTGGGTTCTTTACAGATAGTGAAATTTTACCCTTAATCTGACGACATTCAGCTTCCTCCCTCAGAAAGTAGAAATCAGTTCTGCTTTCCCATTCCCTGCTTCTGGTGATTATCAGGTTCAAAGACCGTGAGTGACCTGGGGACCAGACGTGTGAGTCTTTCCCACACAAGCCAGTTCTCTAAACACACATGGTGGGCGCCATGTCTAACAATTGTTAGTCAAGCTCTGTGCTCTGGTAGTTACTGATTTCCAGGAAATAAGTCTGGCGTGATATAGAGGCTCTTGGTTATTTTGTTCAGTAAACTTAGAAATGAGAGAGGGCTTTTATTACATTTTAAAAATATTTTCATCTGGAAACCATTGGCTCCCTGGCATTTTGAAAGTTTTCCAGTGGTTGGACATTTACAAGAACAATTTTGAACCTGTTGCTGCTGACTTTCAAATACTGATCATTCCTAAACATTCTCTCATTTGCGTGATGCTGACTTTGGTACAACTTCCTTCTTTATTTAGTGCTCATATTTCTGAGCTTTAATTGTCCTTTTTAGAACTACTTTAAGAAAGAGGAAAAAAAAAAGATTTCTTAGTAGTAGTTCCTGGATGGTAGGCTTCCCCGGTGGCCCAGCGGTAAAGAATCTATCTGCAATGCAGGAGATGGGTATTCAATCCCTGAGTTGGGAAGATCCCTTGGAGAAGAAAATGGCAACCCACTCCAGTATTCTTGCTTGGAAAACGCCACTGACAGAGGAGCCTGATGGGCTACAGTCCATGGGGTCTCAGAGAGTCAGACATGACTGAGCAACTAAACAACAATTTCCTGGCTGGTATCAGAGGACCCTAATCTCCAAAGAGAGAGAACCAGTCTTCATTTGAGGAAATGTCAAGAACTCTTAAAGATAAGTCTGGGAAGCTGAGCTTCTACTTACCCTGGGCTCTTGGAAAAGACTCTGATGGGTTTTTCTGCCTCATCTATAAGTGGAGATAACTACTTAGGTAAATGCATCTCATAGATTTATAGTAAACTACAAACTAGACCCCTTGACTGAAGAGTGGGCCTTCCTTGGCTCTTCGTGTCAATGTTGCACTAACCATGTGACGTCTGACACATACCACACAGTGAAACACAATCCTGTCCCAACAAGTTGAATCATAAATGAATTCAGAGATGCTTTGGGATATCAGAAGACCCCGGGGTCAGTATAAACATACACTGGATTGCAGCTCAGGGGTTGGCCTCTGGTTAGGATTTCAGGAGCTCTGATCAAGTTCCCACTTCAGGCAGCAGATGCCCCCCAGGAAACGTTCATTGGTGTCCCACCTTCTTCCACAGACACACACGATTTGACACCTATTAGTAAATGATGGTTGAATTATATCGCATTGATCAGAATGGCAGACTCGTGGAATGAATGTAGATGTGAATTTCGTTTCCAAAACCTACCTCCACAGTGCCTTTCACCCCGGATCAGTTCATCCAAGCACCTGCAGAGGGAGCTGTGGTGAAAGTGAAAGCCGCTCAGTCCTGTCGGACTCTGCAACCCCATGGATGAATCAGTCCATGGCATTTTCCAGGCCAGAATACAGGAGTGGGTTGCCATTCCCTTCTCCAGGGGATCTTCCCAACCCAGGGATCGAACCCAGATCCCCCACATTGCAGGTGGATTCTTTACCAGCTGAGCCACCAGGGAAGCCCGAGCTGTGGTGGCTGGGCCCTAATTCACCAGTTGGGACCATTCTCCCCTCTTGCCACCAAGCTTTCAGGCTGACCTCAGATGTGTGGGCACGGGGTGGTCGCCTAGCAGTCTCCCAACCTGCTAGTTTCTAGTTTTGCTAGTTTCTAGTGTTAGAGGAGGAAGCCGTCAGAGCCCTGGGGGCTGGGAGGAGGGAGTCTGCTGGCCGGGGTCGGTGGAGGGCAGAACTCAGCTCCCACCACTATGACAGAGGTCAGGGAGAGCATTTCCAAGGGAAACGCTGACTTCATTCCAGCTGCTGGGGTGGGGTCGGGGGTGGGGGGGTGGAGAAAAGACGAGACTAGCCTTGAGCCTGAGCAGGATGGCCTAGCTGCACCCTCTCTCTGGAATGCCTTCCTTTATCCTGGCTGAATTCCTATTAATATTTATCCCTCTGGATTCAGGAGCAGCAGCTAACAGGAACCTATTAAGTCAGTTTATCTGCCTGTCTTGTCTGCCTGTGTTTCCCCCGTCATCGGTCCTGTCCTGTTCTAAGTCGCTTCAGTCGTGTCCGACTCTGTGACTCTATGGACTTTAGCCCGCCAGGCTCCTCTGTCCATGGGGATTCTCCAGGTAAGAACACTGGAGTGGGCTGCCAGGCCCCCCTCCAGGGGATCTTCCTGACCTAGGGATGGAATCTGCGTCTCTTATGTCTCCTGCAGGCAGATTCTTTACCCCTAGCGCCACCTGGGAAGCCCCTCATTGGTCTTACAAACACTGCATTTTAATCATCAATATATTTGCCTGTCCCTCCCTTTTTCTCCCGTGCCCCCTGCACTGTTCACTGTATCCCCACCACCTCCTGCCCAGGTAATAGGCGCCGGGTTTCCTGCCTCCGGCTGAAATGGGGCTCTGTCCCCAGGGTTACTCCTATAGCAGAGCTCGCTTCTCACTTGTTATATCCCCTCTGTCGGCCCAAGACTCTTGGAAAGCCACACCCGCCGGGTCATTTCCCACCCACGCCTCACCCGAGCGCAGCTGGAGCTTCCCCAGTATGCCCAGCAGGTGGCGCAGTTGCTCTCCTTATCGCCCCACCCGGGCTAATATCGGTAACAAAGACCGGTCCAGAGCGGGGTAGGTGGGGCGGCGGGCAGGCCTCTCCTCGGGCCCTGGCGAGGACCCAGGTCCCCGCGCTTACAGAGCTCTCCGCCTCAGGCCCAGAGCAACAGATGGGAGAGAAGCGGGGAGGTGGGGGCAGGGCTGGGCGCCCATCTCCCCGCTGGGAGCCGATGCAGGGCTGGTCCCAGGGCTGAGGTCCGAAGCGCTCATCACTCCCCCGCCCCCGCCCCCCCACCCCGCAGGCTGGTGGGCGCCAGAAATCCAGCTGCTGGGGCCTGGAAGATGCAACTCTCCCCAGTAAGGTTTTGTTAGTGGCAAAGCCCACCGGCCTTGTACTGCCTCACTTCCTACCTAAATCCTTGGGCAGGTGATGGAGCCAGGATCCAAGTCCAGGTCAGTTTGGAGTCAAATCTGTTTCTTCATCTCCAGAAAAGAGAGATTAAGTGTAATTTTTGCTGACAAGGCCACTTGGAGGGGATTAATTATAGATGAGGGAGTCTGAGAAATGGAGGCTGCCCAATCCATGATGGTTAAACTTCACACATAGACAGATACCTTTCTGGGGCAGAGCCCCCTGCAAATCAGGGGACTTTTCATTTCCTTTTGCCAGCCCTTGGCCTATAGAGTCCAAGAAATTCTCCAGGCCGGAATACCAGAGTGGGTAGCGTTTCCCTTCTCCAGGAGATCTTTCCAACTCAGGAATCAAACCCAGGTCTCCCTCATTGCAGGCAGACTCTTTACCAGCTGAGCTACAAGGGAAGCCCTTTCTGCCAGCAGGGGGATGTGATGGGTGGGGTGGGGGTGGCAAGGGGCCTCCTGAGTGCTTTCCCCGCCGCCCATCTTGCCGTCCTCCTCTCCTGGCCTCCCATCCAGCCACCTCACCGCTGCAGGTGTTTTCTAAATGGAAATCTAATGCCATCCCTCACCTAAAATACTGCAACGCCCTCCATGCTCTCAGCACAAAGGCCAAATTCAGAAAAATGTCATTTGCTGCTCTTTACAATCTGATTTCTCCCTACATTTTAGTTCCATGAAATAAGATTAAAGAAATGGGCTTCAATCAGAATAAACTGCGTGAGGTCTAGGGGCGGGAGTGAGCGCTGCGTGATGATTCAGGACAACTCTGGGCCCCAAGAAGTGAGGAAGTGGGGACAGAGGGAGGAAGAGAAGGGCGAGAGGTCTTGATGGCCAGCAATGTCCAGGCCTTGATCTGTCTTTTTCCAAGGGCAGAGACTGGGTGCCCAGCGTCTGGGGCACTGCCTGACATCAGAGATGCTCGGTCAGTGTTTGCTGAATGCTTGCAGGCATGAATGAATGAGTGAATGAATGAATGCCTGCAGACTGACATTTCCTGTGTCCAAGTGGCCACTGATTTTAGTCTATAAGGGGCTATACCTCGTTCTCCCCCACCTGCTGGGCTGGCCCCCTCACTGCTGCCTTGACTGGCCTTCGAGATCGGAAGGGGCAATGCTGGAGGACAGTGAGGCCAAGGAGAAGCGGGACTGTCTCAGCGGTGCAGCCTGGGACTCAGTTCAAGGGGAAGTAGTGGTGATGTTGAGGGCAGAAAGCCTGCTCTGCCTGCGGCCTCTCTCAGCGCTCCGTCCTGAACCTTGCAGGAAGGTCACCTGCTTTCCCTCCGTGAACCCCTTGGGTGGCCAAGGGCATGGGCGTGGCTGCCTGGCCAGCTGTTTCGGGACTGCTTGGTCCCTGCACAGATGCTGGAGTCCAGCCCTCCCCCATCCACAGCGCGCAGCGGGCTGCCAAGATGTCGCATTGCCGCAGCCTCCTCCTGGTCTCTCTCGCGACCCAATTTCCCCATCACCCGCCTTACGTCGTCTCTGTACTGTGGTTTCACTTCCGTGTTCTCCCTCTGGTCAGCCTGCTCAGCCACCTGGGGACAGACACCCAGAGCACCTTGTCAGCTTGTTCAGCAGGGACGTGGATTTTTCCCACATCCACATGGTCCCCACCCTTGGTCTCCTCATCATCAGCCTGAAACTGCGCTCCCTGTCCTGGGCTTGTTGCCTTCCCCATATCCGGCCTTCACAATGCATTCCAGCAAGTATATCTGCCCTTGTTTTATCCTCCAGGCCAGATCCTCCTTTTCCCAGGCTTCCCTATCTCAGCAAATACCAGCGCTATCCAGAAATGTGGGGGACATCACTGCCCCACATTCTCCCCCATGTAACCCACTAGCAAGTCCTGTTGGTTTTTCTCTGAAATGTATTCACATTGTTCCATATCTCTTCATCTCTTCATTCATGGTGCCATCATTTTTCAGGAGCTCCTAAGCATGGGGCCATCTGTCAATTTGCCTCCAGATCTCCTGTTACTTTCCTCATCACACCAACCATCAGTTCCAGGGGTCCTCTAAGCTGTTTCCTGCCGCAGGGCCTTTGCACATGCTGCTCACTCACCCCTATCCCCACCCACCTCCCCGGAACACTCTTTCTCCTGGTTTTCACAAGGCTGGCTCCTTCTCAACTTTTAGGGCTCAATGAGAAAGTCGCTTCCTTAGAGAGACTTTTTCTCCAGCTACACTCTCTAAAGAGGATTCCTCCTTGTACTCTCAATCCCAGAATCCTGTTTATTTCCTTCCCACTCCCAAATAAATTCTTATTTTCTTAATGAATTTATGTGTGTACATAATTTGTCATTGTCTGTCTCCCCACTGGAAAGTACTGTAAGGGTAAGAAGCTTGTCTGTCTCATTCAACACTCTATCCCCGGAGCCCAGCACGGGCCTGCACCGAGTGTGTGCTCAGTAATACTTGCAGATCCATCATGTTACTGTCCTGCTTTGGATGGTCAGTGCTTCCCATTGTCCTCAGTATACATGCCAAACTCCATGGGCCCCATTACTGTTTCTTTACCACCTCCTTGGGCTCACCTTTCCTAGCTCCCTCATCAGGCTGATGGGGAATCGGCATGGAAGCGGTTGAACCAAAAGGCAGTTGTGCCTCATTGCAGAGAACTGACCTGGGAGGTGAAAATGACCTTCATGATCCTAGACAGCGCTTCAGTTCTGTGATATCTGGTTTTTTTTTTTCTTTTTTAACCATAGTGAGAATGAAACTCTGGACCAAGTTGCCAAGGGAGCAACTTGCGATCAGCAGGGACCGCTCTGGGCAGCTAGGGAAGGGGTGTGCAGATGGCGACCCCCCAGCGCTGATTGAGGCCAGGGAGCTAGGGAGTTCTGAAGTCCCCCAGAAGTGAGCAGACACGGGGCCACGCCCACTGCTTCACACTACATCCTCCACGCTTAGGGAGGGGCCTGGCACGTGGATGCCCTGGGTGACAAGTTAAGTGAAGGCATGTGTGTGGGGGCCAGAGGGCCTGTCTCAGTGGTGTCATAACTAAGGTGCAGCAAGACTGCGAAAAAACCTCCAGGGGCCAAGGTCCCCCGAGAATGAGGAGCCTCTCGGGAGAGCAGGGAGGGGCTATTGGCCCCCCTCCCCTGAACCATTCGAGACCTTGACTGAGCCTCAGGCCCCGGGTGAAGGTGTCCTTCTGGCCCAGGCTCTGCTCTGCTCCCGACCCTGAAACAATTATCCAGCAGATTAAACTTCTCTCTGTCGGCTCCTGGCAAAGTGGCTCTGGGCCAAGGTGTCTTGATCCAGCCTCCACGCCCAGTGCCAGGCAGCTGCCAGGACTGAGTCTCCAGCTCAGAGCCCCCAAGATCACATCTCCTCTGTGCCTGGCATGCGGCTCTGGGTACGAACCTCCAGGCTCAGCTCTGACCATCGGTGTGGATCCAGCCTCCATGGTGGGAGTAGGGTGGGGGGCGGAAGTGGCGTTAAGAGCAGCAGCTGGGCGTTTCCAGGTGCTTTTCCACTGACAGAGCCAGTTCAAGCAGCCTGAGCTTCGTCCTAGCAAACTCAGAAACTGTTCTGTGTTTCTCATCAACCCACTGAGATGGATCCACCAAGAGGACAGACTGACCCCGCTTTCACGCTGGGCACCAGACGTTGCTAAATAAGACCTCTGGCCAGCATGTGCATAAAGCCAGGTCAGGAAACAGAGGCCCGGAGACATGAAATAACTCATTGGAGGTCCCATGACTAAGCGCCTGCTGGCCCCAAGTCAGGTGGTTTCCCACTGTTGGAAAAATTGAGGTGCAGGAATTTACAATGAGAAGAAGGATCATCCTGGGAGGATGAGAGTCAAAATCAAAAAGATGTTTTCCTAGGGGCGGGGCTGGAGGTGCCAGTGATGGAAGCTTGGAGCTCCAGGCTGCCTCTCCTTGTTGAGACGGGAGCAGAGGGACCCGAGGGTCAGAGGGACCTGTGACCTTCGGAGCTGCTGGAAATAGAGCTTGGAAACAGAAGAACGCTGGGGGTGGGGATGAGGACCCATGTCCAAGTGCTAGCTCCTGGAATGCGTGCTATTCCGGGCAGCAGAGGGAAGGTTGGGGCCGGGAGGAAGGTGGGAAGAGAGGAAATGCTGCTGGCTTGGTGGGAACAATCTCTGGCTCTGGGAGAGGTTTAAAGCAGTGCTTTCCTTTAGGGGACTTCCCTGGTGGCTCAGACGGTAAAAGTGTCTACCTACAATGCAGGATACCTGAGTTCAATCCCTCAGTCAGGAAGATCCCCTAGAGAAGGAAATGGAAACCCACTCCAGTACTTTTGCCTGGAAAATCCCGTGGATGGAGGAGCCGGGTAGGCTACAATCCATGGGGTCACAAAGAGTCGGACACGACTGAGCGGCTTCACTTTCACTTCCTTTGAGGGGTCTTTGTAGGTTTCTCTGAAGTCTCCTTCTGAGGGGCCTCATATAAGCTCCTGTGTCCTCCAGTAGCCACTCAGCACTCCCCAGAATTTCTGGTTGAGTGAGTGAACAGATGTGTATCTGGGGAGGAGGTTTGGGATCTGGGGTCCGCTGCCCCAGCGAGAACCAAGTCTGGGGTGGTCGGCATCAATCACAGAGATCCTTCTTCCCTCTCTCGTCCTCTCCTCCAACACAGGGGTTCCCCTGGGAGTGCTCCAGGACCTCCATGTAGTCCTCAGTGGCCCCCCCTGCTGCTCCCCCTGCAGGAGGCAGAGCCTGGCCCATAGGTGGAGGGTGATGAGGAGGGCAGTTTGCGAGGAAGGTGTTCCCAGGTGATGCGTGCTTCCTTCAGGCATCCTCTGGGTACCGGGCCCCTCTGGACTCTGCTGCAGCTGACCAGTTCCCTCCGGTATCTCTGTGCTCTTTCTGGACCAGGGGCTGAAGCCTCATGGATAACCCTCCCGAGCGCTGGGGCTGCCAGGGTCCAGAGGCTACAACGGCCCTGAACTCTGGTTTCCATGACACATGTTTCCTGGCCTGATCCAAGGCACGTCCCTTCGCTAAACCTCCCAAAGCTCCTCGCTTCCACTCTCTGCACTATTGAGAGGGCCACTTGTGCAGGAAGAAGGCCCATCATCCTTACCACCAAGCCCCCAGATGCTGCAGACGGGGCTGTGACCAGAGACTCTTCCCAGCCCCTTTCTTTCCTGGACAGGGCAGGACCAGCCATGAGTGGCCCCTCTCTCCTCAGAGCCCCACCTGTGCCGTCATCAGACCAGTGGTTTTTGAGGTCCACCTCCCCTCCACCCTGGGAGTTGTAAGGAGAGGCTTCCTTCACTGTAGCGCTGGGTCCCCAACGGCTTGCTTGGCTTGAGGGGTGGAGAATGACTCAGAGGCAGGTCCTGAGTTGGCAGACAGCCCCCTGGACTCAGCCCCAAACCTCAGAACCTAAGTGACTCGCCCTTCATGGGAACACAGGGGGAGAAGGGGAGGATGGGACCAACAGAGAGAGTAGCATTGATGTATGTACACTGTCATGTGTAAAACAGAGCTGCTGGGAAGCTGCTCTATAGCTCAGGGAGCTCAGCTCGGAGCTCTGCGGAGACCTAGAGGGGTGGGATGGGGGTGGGAGGGAGGGAACTTCAAGAAGGATGAGATACAGGTATACATATAGCAGCCATGAAATTAAAAGATGCTTGGTCCTTGGAAGAAAAGTTATGACCAACCTAGACAACATATTAAAAAGCAGAGACATTACTTTGCCAACAAAGGTCCATCTAGTCAAAGCTATGATTTTTCCAGTGGTCATGTATGGATGTGAGAGTTGGACTATAAAGAAAGCTAAGCTCCGAAGTATTGATGCTTTTGAACTGTGGTGTTGGAGAAGACTCTTGAGAGTCCCTTGGACTGCAAGGAGATCCAACCAGTCCTTCCTAAAGGAAATCAGCCTGAATATTCATTGGAAGGACTGATGCTGAAGTTGAAACTCTAATACTTTGGCCACCCGATGCGAAGAACTGACTCATTTGAAAAGACCCTAATGCTGGGAAAGATTGAAGGCCAGAGGAGAAGGGGATGACAGAGGATGAGATGGTTGGATGGCATCACCGACATGATGGACATGAGTTTGAGTAAATTCCGGGAGTTAGTGATGGACAGGGAGGCCTGGCTTGCTGCGGTCCATGGGGTCGCAAAGAGACTTCACTGAGCAACTGAACTGAACTGGACTGAATCGCTGATTCACTCCATCGTGCTGCGGAAACCAACACAATATTATAAAACAACTATCCTCCAACACAAATAGGTGACTCAGTTTTTCCTTGCCCCTGTAGGTAGCGCAGGCAAGTTCTCGGTCTCATAGTAAGGTCACGGCCCAACCCGCTCACTCCCCTCGGTCTCACTGTGGACCCTAGCTGGCGAGACCAGCACCTTTCACAGGGACTCCAGACATCCCTCCCAACCCACATCGCCACTTCTACTGTTGCCCCTGACATCCACTCTTAACCTGAGGGCCAAGCCATCACTTTAAACCCATCAGGGGTCCTCGTTCCTGCCCTAAAACCCCGGCAGGGCTTGTCCCAGCCCTGAAGCCCCACCCCCTCCCCGGGGGGCCCCTCTCCTGTGTTCACTCTGCTGCAGCCCTGCTCACCCCTTCCCCGGACCAAATCATCCTCAACCGTGTTCAGCCTCTTTCTGCTTAAGCCCTCTGCGCTAGCTCTTCCCTGGAATGCTATGCCCCTAGATCCACGCGTGGTTGCTCAGGGCTCAGTCCAAACATGAGCTGCTCAGAGAGGCCTCCTTGACAGCCTAGAACAAGGCAGCCGCGGGCACCTTGCACGGTGCTCCCTTTGTCTCCTGTCACACTTGCTGAAATGATCTTGCTTCCTGTTGTCTGTCTCCTCCCCTGGAAGCCTCGCTCCGGGAGAGCCTGAACCTCATCGTTTCCAATGATGTGTCCCTCCTTCCAGAACCTGACCTCCCCTCTCTGCAGAGCTCCACCCACGGGAGCTGTATCTTGGTCACATTCCTGAATCCTTTCAACAAGCTTCATTGTAGGCAGGAGCTCCGGCAACCCCTCAGTTCCTGAAATTTAACTAAGATGCGTGAATTAGAGCGCAGATCGGGTCTCAGAGGACGGAGAATCCTCTGCTGATCGTTCCTCTTGCCTTTGATGTGGGGCCTTTGATTTCCTCTACCTTCCTGCTCCCCGCCTCACTCTATCTGCCTCCAGTCAGCCTCCTCAGCCCCAGCCCCACCTCCCTTGCTGCTCACCCATCAAAGGAAGGCAAGATCCGGTAAGGAGCTCCTGAGCTTGTCTGCCCCAAACAAAAGGAGCCAGGGAAGGGAGACAAAGACAGACAGCCACATCAGGGGAGGGAGAACAGAGCTCCCGAGACGAAGTCAGCTGAGGCTCGTGTTGGGCAGCTCCCAGGGTAACCTGGCTCGGTCATTCACAGCATCACAGACACAGTCTGGGTCAAGCTTACCCCATGTGACCACACTCTCAACCGAGCTAGAGAGTCTGGGGGAAAGTCCTTGTCGGAACGTGACATTTAACACCAGCTCTGCCTTGGGCTTCTCTTGTGGTTCGGGCGGCAAAGAATCTGCCTGCAATACAGGAGACCTGGGTTTGATCCCTGGGTCGGGAAGATTCCCCTGGAGAAGAGAATGGCTATCCACTCCAGTATTCTTGCCTGGAGAATCCCATGGACAGAGGAGCCTGGCGAGCTATAGTCCGTAGGGTCGCAAGGAGTCAAACATGACTGAGCGTGTCTTTCACTGTCTGCCTTGGAATTGTTGAGTCAGGGGCCACACATCTTTTTATTTCCTTGTTTCTTTATCTCCTCCTTGACTTCCATCTCTGGATGATTTGAGAAGGAGGAATAATAATAGCTCATCTTTCTGAATATTTATTACAAGCCAGGCACTATTCTGAGCCTTTTAGATGCTTAGAATGTTGAATTCACCCATTTAATATTCTAACCGCCTTGTGAAGTAAGAACTATCATTATTTCCATTCGTGACAGATAAGAAAACTGGGTTCCAGCAAAGTTAAGTAACTCGCCCAAGGTCACACAGCCAGTAAAAATGAGAATTTGCTCCAGGCAGTCTCATTCCTGACTTTCTGCTCTTTACACCCACCCACTTTCTGCTCTCACCCAAGATCATCAACATGAATAAGTCCTATTCCATGTGACACCCCCATTTAAGAATTTATTATTTATCAACCCGCTTTCCCCTGGCTCGTAGCATCTCCCCATGTTTCTCACAGTATTTCTATCCCAGGGATACCAAGGGACCCGGATGGGAACCCAGGACACAGCACACAGCTAGCTACTCAGATGCTATTCAGTTAGATCCCACCTGGGAGAGCTGCTGGGGAATGAGTGAAGAACAGTAAGATGATGGAGGAGCTAGAGCTCCAAGCTAGAGATTTCCTTTTTATCTTTTTTCTCTCTCTCTTTTGGCCGCACTGGGAGGCATGTGTCATCTTAGTTCCCCAACCAGAGATCGAACCTGAGCACCTGCATTGGAAGCACAGTCTTAACCCGTGGACCACCAGGGAAGTCCTCCAAGCTAGAGCTTATTGATCATTCAGTTAGTAATGAAAATAAGTGATGTTTGTTGAGTGCTAATCACATGCAGGCATCATTTGATGCTGTCCTACCTGGCATGTGGCCCCTACTGATCCTTGCCTCCTGATAGTCTTACCCTTGTTGAGTTCCCTCCTGCACTGAATCAGGGCTGACCTGTGTGACTATGACATTTATATGGTGGAAGTGGCAGTGTGTGAAGGCATCACAGCTTCCTCTTTGGTGTCTTGGAAAGGAGCTGAGGCCTCAGGCCAACAGCCCCAAGAGTGCACCATCCTGGACACAGACCCTCCAGCCCTACTGGGGCCTTCAGATGTTGCAGTGATGGCCAATATCTGACTGTGCCCTCACGAGATAGCTTGAGTGGGAACGCCTGACGGAACACCCCTGAATTCCTGACATCCGAAGCACCAGAAGGAAAAAGTCCACCCCCAATGGTGAATGTCATGCCTTGTCCTGTTGGGGTCCCCTGCACCCTGAGCTTTCCAGCTCTCATTGTCAAGCTCTCAAACTGGACAATGAAGCCATCAGAACTGGGCCAAAGCCCATGCTTCCGGCATGCCACGGCTGGAAGTGGCTGGCTGTACCCCAGAGGTGCTATTTTATCCCTTGCCCCAAACCATGCACCCCCAAAGAGTGTGCAGCCAACAGATTGCAGCTCAGGCCTCTCTGGGCTGTCCACCCCAGCTGTTCCTGCCGCGGCAACCAGCCCCTTCTCGTGCGCCCTCTGATATCCAGATGGCAGCAGACGCAGCAGTAAAGGCGGCTTCATTCAGGCAGCTCCCAGGCCAGCTGTGTGTCTGATGAAGCAGAGAGCCCGGCAGACACAGCCTATCTGGAGGGCTCACAAAGGCAGCGCACAGCCAGCCACAAAACATCGGCGGGTTTTATCCTCAGCCCAGCCAAGCGAGTTTTCTGTGTTGATTCCAAAGTATGTTCAATGATGTTATAACGACAACTACTATGAGTGAGCACTTAGTGTCAGGCGTCCTGTGTTCCATCCACCCTTTGGTGGAGATGTGAAGTGAAGTGAAGTGGCTCGGTCGTGTCCGACTCTTTGCGACCCCATGGACCCTACCAGGCTCATGGAAATTTCCAGGCAAGAATACTGGAGTGGGTTGCCATTTCCTTCTCCAGGGGATCTTCCCAACCCAGGGATCGAACCTGAGTCTCCTGCATTGCAGGCAGCCGCTTTACTGCCTGAGCCACCAGGGAAGCCTGATGGAGATAGTGTTGTTATCATCATTCTCTTTATTGTGCTGCTTCACATGTCAGGAAAAGGGTTCCCCAGCTGGAACAGGGTAAAGAACCCGTCTGCCAATGCAGGAGACATAAGGGACACAGGTTCTATCCCTGGATTGGGAGGATCCCCTGGAGGAGGGCAGGGCAACCCCCTCCAGTGTTCTTGTGGCCTGGGGCACTGTTCCGGTGCTCCAGGGGCACTCGACATAAATCACAGCAATACCTTTTCCAAGTCATCTCCTAGGATGATGGAAATAAAACAAAAATAAACAAATGGAACCTAATTAAACTCAAAAGCCTTTGCACAGCAAAGGAAACAATAAACAAAATGACACCCTCTTAAATTATGTGCCCAAGACAGGTGTCCTGTTTGCCTTACCCTAGTTCATGTCTTGACGGGCCTTTCTTATGGGATCTTAGCTCTCCGACCAGGGATCGAACCTGGACCCTTAGCAGTGAAAGCTTGGAGTTTTAACCACTGGCTCCCTAGAGAATTCTCTAGATAGGACTTTCAAAGTGAGGACTGGTGCATTGTGAATAAATTAATGCCTGATTACACATGGGGATGCTGAGGTTGGGAGGGTGTGTAATTGACTTGAAGTCACGCTGCAGGTGACTTGGGCTGGATTCAGTCCCAGACTTGCCTGGCCCCAGGGCCTCTGTTCTTCCCATCACTCCAACCTGCCCCTGGAGCACCTCCTCGGTCACTTAGGCATGTGTGCCCGCAGGAGGAAAGTGGTTCTCAGATTGGACTTCTCTGCTCTCAGAACTGCCCACCAGAGATGGCCAGAAACCCACCCTGGGACTCTGCCCTACCAAATGAGCACAGCGTGGGCACAGATTCTACAGCCCCACCAGGCTCACTGGCCCTGCAGCGCAGAGGTCAAAGGGGGAGAGGACCCTCAAACCATAAAGGCCCCCACGGAAGGTGCTGAGGCAGAAGCATCGTGTCCTGTCACCCACTCACCCAGCAGCCTAGGGAGGACAGAAGCAATGACTCCTTTGTAATTGGTTTCCCCGCTGAGGAGCCAGATAGATGGTCTACTGGATGGAAGCTGTAGAGGCATTCTTGCAACAGGACTTCTTTCTCTGTCTCCTGTTTGAGGTCTCAGCTGGGTGTGTAGTGTCCCCAAGGAGACGGCCGATCTGGGGAAGAACAGGAAGAGGCTTGGCCTCTGCCCTGCCCCTGGTTGGACACATCCGTGTCCTGGCTCTGGCTGAGAATCACAGGGCTCTGGGGTCAAGTCTCTTGGGCTCTGAGTGGCAGGGATCACTTGAGCACTAATAGGAGCCTGGGAAGCTACCAAAAAGAGCAGCCAAAGTCTTCTAACCCACGGGCGGCTCCTGTTTGCTTCAGAGGCCCAGAGCAGAACGTGGGGCTCCTGTGGGCATCTCAAGCCAAGATATAAACCATTCTCTGGGAAGGAAGGAGGACTCGGCCCCAACGTAAGCCATCCATTCACTGCCATTGGCGTCTGCTGGCCCCAGGCCTCTTCTCGAGGTTAGTGTCACTGACCCTGGGCACTGAAGCTGCAGCTCCCAGCACCGCTGCTGGGGCCCTGGGAGGTGCCGTCTCCTTGGATATGGACCCAAGCTGGGAGGTCTTCAGTGGACAGCCAGTCTCCTTCCACTGCCTCTGGCCTTTGAAACACAGCACTGCAAATGCCCAGCCCAGGAGGACCAGAATTAAGAAAGGGGCAACAAATAAGAAATAATGGTGGTTTTCCCTGGTGGCTCAGACGGTAAAGAATCTACCTGAAATGTGAGAGACCCGGGTTTGATCCCTGGGTCAGGAAGGTCCCCCTGGAGGAGGAAATGGCAACCGACTCCAGTCTTCTTGCCTGGAGAATCCCATGGACAGGGGAGCCTGGCGGGCTATAGTCCATGAGGTTGCAAAGAGCTGGACATGACTGAACCACTCACACACTCACACACACACACAGGAAGTAATGGTAGAAATGGCATTGAGATGAAAAAGCATTTGGCTTGAGGACAGTTATGTAACACTGCATCAGTGACTTATCCTTGAACTTAAAACATTTATTATGCTACAACCTGTGTAGGTCTGAAGTTTAGGAGCTGATTCACTGGGTCCTCTGCCTCAGGATCTCTTAGAAGACGGAAATCCTGGCGTCAGCTGTGGTCTAATCCGAAGGCTTTGCTGGGATGGATACACTTCTCAGCTCACATGACCAGTGATAGCAATCAGTTTCCAGGTGTTGGCTGAAGGTCAACACTCCCTTGATAGACGGTCCTTTCCAACAGGACAGGCGTATTAGAGATACAGAGGGAGAATAGCAGCAAGGCAAAAGTCACAAAATCTTTGATAACCTAATCACTTTTACTGTATTCTCTTGGTTAGGAGCAACCAAGCCCCAGCCAACACTCAAGGGGAGAAGATTACACAAGGGCATGAATACCTGGAGGCAGCGATCACTGGAGCCATGTCAGAATCTGCCCGTCATAGCTGGTTTGCACTGAACAAGTTACACTTCCATCTTTCAAGATGCCTTTAATTACCTGCTCGTGGCCCTGCTAGACACTGGCCATAATAGCCTGGACCAGAGTGATGCCTGGGGCTCAGCCCTATTAGATGCTGTGACCCAGGTAGTTTGAAAGGAAGACTCAGAGAAAGGCAATAATCATTCCTTATTCTAAAGGAATTCTAGGCACTGGGTCCACAGTAATACATGAGATGGACATAGTCTTTGCTTCACGGCATGAAATAGGGAGAAGTAGAGAGACGCACAAGGCAATGGCAAGAATGAGGAAGCACCAGTGGCCATGAAGAAAGCAGCATCCATGAGGTTGTGAGAAGAGGGAGAAGGGGAAAATAATGCAGGAAGCAGAAGCAGAGGCACAGACACGGGTGAGCCTCCCCAGGGCAAGCCCAGGTATAAGGAGAAATGCATCCATTTACTAGCTTAGCAACCGGCTTAACTCCACTAAAGAGATACCGTCTTCCCTGAAAATTCTGGAGATCAAGGTCACAGATTGAGTCGCTTGCCTGTCATTGAACCTAGGGGCCAGAGTTCTGATCAGCCACCTCTGAGTCACCTGCTAGTCTGAAGAAGGAGGGGGACAGAGCTGAGGTCAACTTCACTTAAACCACATGAAAAGACTCCAGAGCTACCAAGGTAGACAAAAACAACAGCTATGTGCTATATGTGGAGTTTAGAGGAAGGAAGGCGGGGAGGGGACTTGTTGTCTATTGATGTCTGCTCAAGAGGCACCACTGGACAGATTTTGGAAAGCTGCTCTTCATTTTCTGTGCATTGTGGGGCATTCATACTTCTGATGTTTGCAACACCTACAGGCGGTCCTTTTAGCAAGCTCTGCATTCTGAGTGCACAGAGTGCTTTTTGGACTCTGGACCAGCAGGTTAAGCCAGAAAGTCAGATGTTTGTTTCTATTTTTAACTTATGTATTTCTACAGGATTATTTGTTGAAAAATGTCTCAATTGGCAATTCATTCTCATTTATTGTTTTCCAGTTCCCTTATTTTTTAGGTCAGTTCAGTTCAGTTCAGTTGCTCAGTTGTGTCTGACTCTTTGCGACCCCTTGAACTGCAGCGCACCAGGCCTCCCTGTCTATCACCAGCTCCCGGAGACCACCCAAACCCATGTCCATCGAGTCGATGATGCCATCCAACCATCTCACCCTCTGTCATCCCCTTCTCCTCCGGCCCTCAATCTTTCCCAGCATCAGGGTCTTTTCAGATGAGTCAACTCTTCGCATCAGGTGGCCAAAGTATTGGAGTTTCAGCTTCAGCATCAGTCCTTCCAATGAACACCCAGGACTGATCTCCTTTAGGATGGACTGGTTGGATCTCCTTGCAGTCCAAGGGACTCTCAAGAGTCTTCTCCAACACCACAGTTCAAAAGCATCAATTCTTTGGTGCTCAGCTTTCTTCACAGTCCACCTCTCACATCCATACGTGACCACTGGAAAAACCATAGCCTTGACTAGATGGATCTTTTTTGGCAAAGTAATGTCTCTGCTTTTTAATATGCTGTCTAAGTTGGTCATAACTTTTCTTCCAAGGCGGAAGCGTCTTTTAATTTCATGGCTGCAGTCACCATCTGCAGTGATTTTGGAGCCCAGAAAAATAAAGTCAGCAACTATTTCCACTGTTTCCCCATCTATCTGCCATGAAGTGATGGGGACCAGATGCCATCATCTTAGTTTTCTGAATGTTGAGCTTTAAGCCAACTTTTTCACTCTCCTCTTTCACTTTCATCAAGAGGCTCTTTAGTTCTTCACTTTCTGCCATAAGGGTGGTGTCATCTGCATATCTGAGGTTGTTGATATTTCTCCCGGCAATCTTGATTCCAGCTTGTGCTTTCTCCAGCCCAGCATTTCTCATGATGTACTCTGCATATAAGTTAAATAAGCAGGGTGACAATATATAGCCTTGACATACTCCTTTTCCTATTTGGAACCAGTCTGTTGTTCCATGTCCAGTTCTAACTGTTGCTTCCTGACCTGCATACAGGTTTCTCAAGAGGCAGGTTAGGTGGTCTGGTATTCCCATCTTTTTCAGAATTTTCCACAGTTTATTGTGATCTACCCAGTCAAAGGCTTCGGCATAGTCAATAAAGCAGAAATATATGTTTTTCTGGAACTCTCTTACTTTTTCGATGATCCATCAGGTGTTGGCAATTTAATCTCTGGTTCCTCTGCCTTTTCTAAAACCAGCTTGAATATCTGGAAGTTTATGGTTCATGTATTGCTTAAGCCTGGCTTGGAGAATTTTAAGCATTACTTTACTAGCATGTGAGATGAGTGCAATTGTGCGGTAGTTTTTTACATCAGAAGACATTAAAAAAGAAAATAGATTCCCTTGACCTTGATTGTAGGTCTATCCCAGAATATCGTTGGAGGTTTCCTGGAGTCCCTGTTGATGTATAATTTTGTTTGCAAATCTAGCCAAACCTCCCTGAAGCAATGGAGTCTTGCACTGGCTCTTGAAAGCCTCCTTACTCAGTACTGCATTTGATCATGTCATGTTGTTCTCTTGGAATTGGCCAGGGTGGGAGTATTTATACCAAAGTGAAGTCCCTTAGTCGTGTCCAACTCTTTGAGACCCAGTCTCCCCGTCCAGGGGATTCTCCAGGCCAGAATACTGGAGTGGGTTGCCATTTCCTTCTCCAGAGGATCTTCCTGACCCAGGGATCGAACCCAGGTCTCCTGCATTGTAGGCGGACGCTTTACCATCTAAGCTACCAGTGAAGTAAATTATACCATGAAATATACAAATGCCGTAGTTCATGGCTTTGCTTCCAGGTTGAGAGCTGGTGGTTAAATATATACCAGCATACCACTGCCTCTAAGGAAAAGACTTCTCAAATGACCATATTTTAGTACTTTCTTATTTTTCTTGCCCATTCAGGGCCTTTGAAAAAAATTGTGGCATAGTTGGATTCTTTAGTTTCTCTCTTTATCTCACCTCCGCTGCTAGTTTCAGTATTATTCCCTCACCGGGGGACTAACAATTAAGTAAACCAGCTGGTAAATATCTGATAGCCCAGAACAATTGGTCTAGCAAAATCCTAAATTCTACAGCAAATTTCTGTCTTTCTGAGGTTTACAAAAATACTATAATTATAGCCTTCAATTTAGCCCTAGACCGTGGTTAAATTTCAGCTGCTATAGATGTGCCTTCTGGTCTAGTAGTTTTAAGGGGATATTTTGCAATGTTATTGTGCTTTTCCTGAGACAAACTCACTTAGAAAGTCAGGAGAAAGAGCAGAAGAAAGAGAGGGACCTAAGTGAGTGGGGACCATGAAGTTGAAAGAATGAAGTAAAGAGCAGAAAACTCTGAGAGCTTGGACAGGAGTGAAATAGAAAGGCTTCGAGACAGACTTTTAGAGTCAGTGTTTTGTTTTGACTCCTTAGCGTATCAATCAAAGAAATTGATTATTGAATT
Source organism: Cervus elaphus (assembly GCF_910594005.1). Lineage (NCBI taxonomy): Eukaryota > Metazoa > Chordata > Mammalia > Artiodactyla > Cervidae > Cervus > Cervus elaphus. Next base: position 79,916,338 of record NC_057815.1, on the reverse strand, counting down.
TTTAAAATTGAAATGTAGCTGATGTGTAGTATTATGTGAGTTTTAGATATACTACATGATACAGACATGCATTATGAAATGATCTCCACAGTAAGTCTAGGAACCATCTGTGCCCATACAAAGATGCTGACTGTTGAAGTTTTAATATATTTTCTCATAATTTTCTAAAACGGTTATTAAATGCGTTAATTCCCTCACTTTGACATGCCAAACTTTCTTCAAACGGTCAATTATTCCAAGTTTTGTGGGCTGGATTGTGTCCCCATAAAAATCATCTGTTGAAGTCTTAGCTCTCAGTACCTCAAAGTGTGATTGTATTCAGAGACAGGGTTTTTAAAGAGGTGATTAAGTTTATTTTTATTTTTTTATTTTTTTTCCTCATTTATTTTTATTAGTTGGAGGCTAATTACTTTACAACATTGTAGTGGTTTTTGTCATACATTGACATGAATCAGCCATGGATTTACATGTATTCCCCATCCCGATCCCCCTTCCTTTAAATGAGATAATTAGGCTGGGCCCTTCTCTGGTATTTTTATCTTTTCTAAGAAGAAGAGGTTAGAACACAGACACAGAGGGAAGGCCATGTGAAGACCCAGAGAGACAACAGTTCACTACAGGCCAAGGAGAGAGGTCTTAGAAGAAACCAAACTTGCTGACACCTTGGTCTTGAACTTCAAGCTTCCAGAGTTGCGGGAAAATAAATTTCTGTAGTTTAAACAGCCTAGTCTGTGATACTTTGTTATGGCAGTCCTCACAAACTAATACACCAAGAAGAAAAATGTTTTGCCATTTACCTAATTAAATGCAAATTCATTTGAGGAGTAGGAATTCTGCCAAGAGGACGTTGAGGCTTTGACATAGCCAAACCCATGACAAAGAGACCAACCACTATGATTTGTCAAAAAGTATATGTGTTTATGAATGTTTTTTTCAGATGCCCCAACCAAGAACATGTTAGGGAGGGGTGAGATAATCAATAACCCAAGAATTATTGACCTTAGAATAGACTGAGCAAAGTGACCTTCTTTTACAAATTGATAAGATGGGGAGTATCCTCATAAAATTTTGAAGGGGACCCAGAGCAGAATTTAATGCATGACTTTTGCATGAACTGTTTGCTGGTCTCCGAACCTCCAGCTTACAGTCCTCAGGACTGCTGTGAATTGAATTGAAGCCTATGCCTCCAACTCTCCCCATGGAGCCTTCTTTATGTACTCAACAGACGCCAGTCAATCCAAGTCAAAACAAAGACACACACGACAAGACTTTACAAGTAGTCATGCTAAGTTGCTCCAGTCGTATCCGACTCTGTGACCCCATGGACTGTGGCCTGCCAGGTTCCTCTGTCCATGGGATTTTCCAGGTAAGAATACTGGAGTGGGTTGCCATGGCCTCCTCCAGGGGATCTTCCTGACCCAGGGATCGAACCCGCATCTCTTACATCCCTTACATCACTAGCGCCACATGGGAAGCCCAATTCTGGCACCAGGTCCATGGCCTGCCTCCTTAGAAACAGTCAAACAGAATCAAAAGCAAAGCAAGCAGGAAAAGAATAAGCAGATTAATGGCAAAAATATTCACCAAATGGTACAGCTCCAAAATAGTTCTCATTATGTGATGACTGAGACCTAATTTTCTTGTTCAAGAACCATTTGGTTACAAATCCCGAGATAATAAATTCAGCAAAGACATTTTAATGGCATGCATCAGGGGAGTCTATAGAGTCACTACCCTTGGGCACAAAGGACCAGGTGCGTGAATCTGTTGGATTGAGGACTTTCAAAATAATTTCATTGGAACCTCCAGACTTATCAAAGGAGAAAACCACTGCTCAAAATCTGAAAATATTTCTTATTTATTTACTTTTGGCTGTGCTGGGTCTTCGTTGATGTGCACAGTTTTCTTTAGTTGTGGCACGTGGGCTTCTCATTGATGTTGCTTCTCTTGTTGAGGTTCGTGGTCTCAGGCTCAGTAGTTGCAGCACATGGGCCTAGTTGCCCCGTGGCATGTGGGATCTTCCTGGACCAGGGATAAAACCTGTGTCCCCTGCATTTGCAGGCAGATTCTTAACCACTAGGCCACCAGGGAAGTCCTGAAAATATTTCTTAGGCAAAGGAAGAGCCATACTGATCATGCAAATTTCTCTAGGCAAAGCAAACTGCTGGTCTTTTATGGATTGTTGGGAAGAGTGTATTTGGGGTTGGGTTGGTTTTAGAGGCAGGACAGGTTGATGTCAACCTTGGAAGCATGTTCACAGAAGGCAGTCCACCAGCAGTTGGCTGCCTTCCATGCCATGATGACCGTCACTAATAGCCTGGCTTTCAGAGTTGTGTTCATTGAAGTGACTTCTCACTCATCAATTCATCAGGTATAGAATTGTCATTGATGGATTAGACAGGTTGAAAACTATTTCTGGTGGAAACTTGTACCATGACTATAGAATAATCAGTCCTTTCCTAGGAGTGTGGGACCACCATGTAACAATCTTTGTATCTTTTATTTTGTTTATTGAGTATCTCTTACCTCAAGGAGAGAGATACACTCCAGAGGGGCAGAGATTTTTACTCATTTTGACCCTTACTGGATTTCCAGCATCTAGACGTGTCTGGCACAGCATGCTAGGTTGCTTCAGTCCTGTCTGACTCTTTACGACCCCATGGACTGTACCCCACCAGGCTCCTCTGTCCATGGGATTCTCCAGATAAGAATACTGGAGTGGGTTGCCGTGCCCTCCTCTAGGGGATTTTCCCCACTCAGGGACGGAACCTGTGTCTCCTGCGGTTCCTGAATTGCGGCGGATTCTTTACCTCTGAGCCACTGGGGAAGTCCTCTGGCACACAGTAGGTATACAACAAATATTTGTTCAATGAATGAATAATCCTGACCTCCAGATCTTGACCTGTAGAATCTTTCAGGGAAGATACGGTTTTCTATTTGAATTACTTACCAAAAAATCCATTACTCCAGACACTGGGCTGGATCTAATCATGATAAATGCTTTTGAATTGAGGGTGATTAACGAGCTGTGGGATAAAGCTAAGTGTGTGCGGTGTGCCTGCTGCCTCTCCAGGTCACGTTTTGACTCCACTGTTACTGTACGTGCAATGGATTTCGGATACTGGCGGGATCACTTGGGTCATTAATCTTGGAACATTCATGCTCTGGCTTTCGTAGTTCTTAGAGATTTGCTTCCTTTTGGTCTTACGGTCCTAGAGTGTGAATTCCAGGAGGTGGTATGGCATGGTGATCAAAAAACTTAGGCTCTTAGTAGTGGCATCACTTGGAGAGGCCGTGTGCAATGTTTCCAAGCCCCAGTCTCCTTGTCTGTAACATGGGAACAGTGATAATAGAACTTAAGTCATACGACTGTGGTTTTCACCACCACCAGTACTATCATTGGTCATTGTCATCCATGCAACCACGGGGCTCTAGTGGGCTGGCTCCCTGTGTCCCAGCACTGGCCAACATGAGTGTGCCAATCTCATGAAGCTGATTAGTGGACCAAATGGGTTAATGTTGAGAGCATGTGGCCTAGTGAACGCACATAGCAAGTGCTCAATAGCGGCTTGCTTCCTTCCACCCTGGGATGGTGGAGGAGGTGGAATTCTGAGATGCGAGTCAGGGGCTAAATCAGCTGTCCCACAGAGCATTAGCAGGGATTGTCGTGGGCCATGAGCCATGGATGCAAACCAAGAAAGTCCTCCTCCAAACCCTTCCTCCACCCTGCCCCTGGAGCTGAGGTTCCAGTAGACAGCCCTCCTCCCCTGAGGGCCTTTCTCCCCAAGGAAGGTGCAGAGAACATGCCCAGCAAGAGTCGATGAGCCACCTGCCAATTGCCTGTCCCTGCTCTCCTTGCTCAGACAGATTACTCCTGTGAGGAGTAGCAGCAGCCTGCCTCATCACCCTAATTGCAGTAGGTCACAGGTCCAGGATCAGAGGTCAATGCTCAGAGAGAGGTCAAAGGGTCTGGGGGCAAGAGGTCAGAGGTCAAAGGCCAATGATCTGATGTCAGAGGTCAAGAGGTCATGGGGTCTGTGTTGAGGTCAAAGGTGAAGGAAACAACAGGGATTCGAAATTAAATTCCAACGTGCAATTTATCCAAGAGATGAGGACTATTGCGAGATTATGCAGAAACCCCTGCCTTCCCTCTGGAGGCGGAACGTTCCTGCTGCCAGTGCTGCCAGACCCCAAGCTTGTCTCCTGGGGCCAAGGCTCTCTGGAATGAGGATTCTCCCTGGGCTGCTGTCCGCTGCTTTCCCATTTTACAGATGGACTTACTGAGGTATAGAGAAGGGTCTAACACATGGAAATAGTCCTGGGAAAACTGAAACCAGGACTGGTGTGGCCCAGTCTCTCTTTGGGAACTAGGCGTGACAAAGCATGTCTCTGGCACATCCTGAAACGACAAATGAGGCCATTCTGGGTGGTAGTAAGGGGTGCAGGCATTTCATTCTGAAAATCACAATCCTTCCGTCAGCATTCATTTGCCTGAACGAGGCTTCTAAAGAGCCCAGGCTTCATATCAATGTGCCAGCTCCTTCCTGGCAGATTCATCTGCCAGGGGCTTGCAGACTGGCTCCTGCCACCTGTTTCCCCCAGTCCTGGAATGTTTTCTGAATCACAGACAACAAAATTAAGATGGCAAAGTTGATTGAAAACCACAGAGGTGAGGAAGCTATCGAACCAGGAAGGCAACATGGCTAGAAGGGTGTGTCTTCCTAAGTGGCTGCCCTCTGGCTCCCTCCTATCTCGGTTCAGCACGCGACCGGTAGTGTGTGGGTGCCCGGCCCTGGGAGCCCCTCTCCACGGTCTGGGGCTGTTTACTGTCGACACTAATCTTTCTCAAGTAAGCCTTAGGCTCAGACGAGAAGCAGAGCAAAATGCCAACACCTCCTCTGGGGCTCAGGGCTCCCTAATGTGGGGGATGGGACGCAGGGACACTCAAGTGACAAGAGCTGGAGCCCTGGACACGTGTGCTCCCGGAGAAGTGTCTCCATAGCCAGCCCTGCCTGGCAAAGCCTTATTTCTCCCGGGTCCCTGGGTTCAGCTCCCAAACTGGCACAGATTTCCAACATTTACCAGACAGACAGCACTGTGGCTTCAGGGGTCAATTTTAAGAGTGTCAAGTGAGCAAATAACCCCTCAGGAAGCAACATCTAGTTCTGATGGAGAGCCTGGAGGCAGGAAGTGGACATTTCAGTCCAGGGCTGATGCCATCGTTTGAAGTTACAGCGCGGTAACCGTGGGTCGTACACCAATTCCCCAACAGGGCAAGGGGGATGAAAAGGAGGGGACATCACTGTCATAAAATGATGGGAAAGGTTAAAACCAAATGGTTCGAGCATGGTCTCTGAGTGCAAAACTGAAATTGAAGGCTTTCAAGATTTAGCTCTTAGAACAATTTCTTTACATCTGTGGCCCTCGGTTTTCCAATCTGGAGAGTGGATAGAACAATGGTATCCATCTCTCAAGCTTCATTTAGAGGAACTTTTTCTATAAAGGGTCAGATAGCAAATATATAGGCTTTGGAGGTCATGTGAAATCTGTTGCACCTACTAAACTCTGTGGTTGTTGGAATGAAAGCAGCCATAGAATCAGTAAATGAATGGACATAGCTGTGTCCCAATTAAACTTGATTTACAAAACAGGTGGTGGGTCTGATTTGGCCTGCAAGTCGAAGTTTGCCAACCCCTGATTCAGAGGATTACCTGCGACAGTGCAAAGGATAGCAAAGTGTTTGTCACAGAACTAACCAATAAATATTACTGTCATCCTTATCCTTTTCCTTATTGGCATCGCTCCTCTGCATTTGGTCACATGGACTGTAGCCCGCCAGACTTCTCAGTCCATGGGATTTCCCAGGCAAGAATACTGGAGTGAGTTGCCATTTCCTTCTACAGGGGACCTTCCCGACCCAGGGATCGAACCTGGGTCCCCTGCACTGTAGGCAGATTCCTTACAGATTGAGCCACCAGGAAAGCCATTTGAATCATCAGGTGCTGCCTAAAAATACCTCTGCTCCCCATCTCTCTGCCTTTACCGACTTGTTAAATTTCCAAAAAGGGCACTTACTTGAGTTCCTTCAAACTCCTGGATGCAAGTATATTCAGGATTTTGCCCTGAAGTGGCCTTCATAATGCAGACTCTCAAATCTCTTAGCATTTAAAAGCAAGGGAGTTTGGATCCCCAAGCGAAGTAAACAAGCATGTGACTCCCCATTAGAAGTTTCTATTGCCCTTCACAAGGGATTTCCTCTGTAATATAGCATGGATTTCTCACAACTGCTTGAAGAAGTAAAGATGATTACAACAATCTTACGGGCAAGGAACTGAGCTTTGGGAAGACATCTTGACTTGTGTGAAGTCAGACTGAGAATCGGGAGCAGAGCAGACACTTGATCCCAGGTCTGTGGGCTCCAGATTCCACTGCTCGGGCCTCCACGCTGCAGCTGCACAGAGTATTGGATCAGTCAAGATCTTTGCTGCCAACGATAAACTTGCTGGTTTAAACAGAAAAGGAATTCATTGTCAGTGGCTTGGAGAAATTCTGAGAGGTACAGAGTCATGTGGGAGGCTGTGAGGGGAGAAATAGATCCCAGTGAGAATGCCTGACGCGTAGTTGCAGATGCTTCAGACCCAGGAACCACACCTGGCCCCACCAATGCCTGTCGCCTTTAAGATGCCTGCCCCTGCTGTGGCCTGAAGTTCAATTTCTTCTGCCACCTTAGAACCAGTCCTGCACTGTGCTTACTTCTTCCCACCAATCTTTCAAATGCAAGTCTTCAAGAGAAGGTCTTATGGGCTGAGCCTTCTCTTGTGTCTGGGCCCTAATTCCCAAACGAGTTACTGACTGCTTCCTGGGGGGTGGGGGTCAGGGCTCCTAGGAGGGGGATTTCCCAAGCCCAGGAAGAGTGTGCCAAGGGTGCTGAGCCAACTCCACTTTGGGGTACAGACTCCAAAGAATGAAGGGAAGGACTCAAAGAGATACCTGTACACCCGTGTTCAGAGAAGCACAATTCACAATAGCAAAAAGGTAGAAGGAACTCAGATGTCTGTCAATTGCTAAACGGACAAATCTGTGGTATATCTCTACAAGGAGCATCATTCTGCTTTAAAGAGGAAGGCAATTCTGACACAGGCTACAACATGGATGAACCCTGACAACGTTATACTAAGTGAAATAAAATTAGATATAGGACAAATCATATTTGTCCATGATTCCACTCATGTGAGATTTCTGGAATAGTCCAATACACAAAGACAGAAAGTAGAATGGAGGTTACCAGGGGTTGGGAGGAGGGGGAATGAGGAGTTATTTTTAGTGCGTGCAAAGTTTCAGTTTGGGAAGATGAAAAAGTTCTGGAGATGGATGGTGGTGATGGTTATACAACCACATGAATGCACTTAATGCCACTGAACTATACACTTAAAAATGGTCGAAATGGTAAATTGTACATTATGTATATTTATTGTAAAAAAAAAAGTGCCAACCATGACACATATCCACGCTGACAACTTTAAGATTTCATTTTCGAGAAGAGGCCCAGAAAGTGACTAATCAGTGGCGACGTGGGCGACTGTCAATCTTGAGTGCTTGCTCCTTCCAGAAAGAAACTGTTGGGACCGTTAGAAGTAAGGTGCCAGCTCCTCAGCCTTGCTCCGCCAGGCAAGCGACCCAGCGAGCTGAGTGGGTTGGATGGGAGACAGCAAGGAGAAGGGGTGACCGTGATGCTTTGAGGAACAAAAGTTCCGTCCCAACAGGGCGGCTGCTCCTCGGTTTGGCCAAGTTTGACACATGGGCAGGGAGCCCCATGCTGCTCCATCTCCTGGCTCCTAAAAAGAAGCCAGACATCCAGATATTTATGCGAAATCTCCCGAACTTTAATTGTTGGCAACAGATTCAAGTAATATGAGAGTCTGCGGGCTGGGATGAAATCTCTCTCTGGGTTGAATGCCATCCTTGGGCTGCTGGTTTGTGAACTCTGTTTGAGACTAGAGGCCAGGGCCAAAGATAACATGAAGATGTCAGTTTTAATAGTTGATGCTCAGAAACCCCCCAGGAAAGAATGCTAAAGAAAAACATAGCTATGAGCTAAAATCAAAATAAGGGTCTTGTAGTACATTCGACTTCCCACGCTAAATTCTCAGATCTTCCGGGGCAGCATTGGGACTGAGGATTAAACTCCATGGGAACTCAGCCACCCTGCCTGTCCAAGTGGCAGGAAGAGCTCTGCCTCTAAAACTCATTAACCAGGAAACACAGAGTGACACAGAGCGGGAGGATGGAGGCAAAGAAGACAGGGAAGGACGGAAGGAAGAGGGGAGGATGCAGAACAGGTTTTCAGCCTTTTCTCAAGGCCAACTCCTTCTGCAATCTCTGAAATGACTGTTTCCAGCTGGAGCAACCCGTTCTCTGGTTGATGTGGCCCAATCTGAGCAAACTCCGTGAGATAGTGAAGGACAAGGGAGCCTGGTGTGCTGCAGTCCATGGGGTTGCAAACAGTTGGATGCGACTTAGCTACAGAAAAATGATTGACACATTCACTTGGTTTGACTCTTACCTAGTAAATTTGCTCCTGTGAGAAGGTGTCAGAAAGCAGGGGAGAGGGAAATCATTGTGGAGAGGGGCCGGGAAGCTTCTCCATTTTCACTTCTAAAAACTCATTTGGTTTGATGGCCAAACCTGTGGTCAACGTGCTGGCGGTTTCTCTCAGGGCAGGAGATGAGCATCTTACTCCCATCTTCATGAAGTTGCTCACCCAACACCCACACCTGGCCCTTTATGAGTCTCCCAGGGACCCTCAGGGGACACTAGGAAGTCAACACAGATCATTAATAAAAGTCTCTCCAACACCACGCTTTTCCATTTCCCAACACAAGTTGTCTAAACATCTTATCAGAGACTAAGCTAAATAACAGAATCATTCTAGTTTGAAAACTGTGAACTCCAATTATTAGATACACCTAGAAAAAAAATTAAAGGTCAAAAGTGAAATTCCCCTTTCTTATTAAATACAAAGAAATTAATGTCCAATATTTGTTGAGTCCAATTTGCTATAATACATTACAAGAACCCTCTCACTGGGAGGAGAGAGTATCTGTTCTGGAAACTACTGCTTGGATCAAGATCATGGTTCCCAGGGGGGATGAATGCCTGTTGTCTTCACTCTCATCTCAGGCTGGGAATCATACTTCCTGGAATCCCCTTCCCCCTGTGGTTCTAGGGGGCAAGTGTGTCAATGAAAGGAGCTTACGTGAGACTTGAAGGCAGAAGTGTAGTAAGTCATTACTCTGGACTGGGGTGGGTGGCCATGTGATTTAAGTCCTCTCCATGAGCTAAGTCACCGAAGTACCACCTTGGACTTATTATAGTGCCTTCCTGGTCACCCTTGCAAGCTCCTGGTTCTCCATCTGTCCCAGGCTTAGGCTGGTGTCATTGGTAATTATGTCTGGGATCCTCCAGCTGCAGCCTTCCAGGCATCTCTGCCAGCTCTTCCAGGGTCAGTATAATTCCTTATCTCTCATCTTCAATTCCTTTTTCCTGTAACACTTGTAGTGGCTCTGACTGATCCCAGCTGAAACACTGGGAAAACATAAACATCATTTTCCTAAAGAGGCACTTATTAGATCTAAGCCAAGATAGCAACTAGGTCAAGATACTCACATTCCATCACTTTCTGGCAACTGATTCCAACTAGAAAGATGAGTTATTTAAACAGCTTATTTTTCACTTACAAGGGAGCTAACCCCTTCTTCTCTTTCTATGATACCCCAAGAACTCATTTCCCTGCTTGAACATGGTGTCAGTTTCTCATCTCTGAACTGGGGATTTCATCCTCTCCAGATAGGATCTGTGGTGCTAGGAAGTTCATTGAAGGCAGTTTCCATTAGTTCTCAAAGAGAGAGTATCTTTTGTTTTTCTTTTGAACTTTTCATTTTGTATTGGGGTGTAGCTTATCAACAATAGTTATCTGTGATAGTTTCAGGTGAACAGTGAAGGGACTCAGCCCAGAGAGAATCTCTTTTTCTTAGATCATGAACCTGGATATTCTGGGACCCTATATTCCACCACATTTTATAAAACCAAGAAGTCATGGCTTGATATGGATAAAGCAGGATGCAGAAGTCAGAGAGGGCAAAACAGATCCCTAATGACAGATGTTGAACCAAAGAATTAGCCCTGTCCCAAACCAGTTTCCATACATTTGAAGATGATTGCATTTAGCCAATACACCTTCTAAAATTTAACACAATTCAGCTTCTGTGAGTGGGATTACTTATAACTATCACTTACAATCGGGGATTCTATTAACATTCCCACTCACTTGTATAACTACAGGATGTCAAGGGAGTCTGCGTATTTTCTCCCTGGATGCATTTCTTCTCCTATGAACACCTCCACTGCAGCCATCTGAAGCTCCTTCTTCCTTATACTGTTCATTCTTTGAATCTACTGCCTTGCTTGAGGGTAGCAAGTTAAATCGAGAAGATAAACACTACCTCCCAGCTCATTTATCCCCATGAACTTTTCTCTAAGAGACAGACTGTTGGGATACTTTATCTTACAGAATCCTTACCGAGAGTAGATTTTCAACCAAGACCTTGGCATTCAACTCACTGTTTAAGGCCTCTCTGGGAAAGTCTCTACTCATCATAACCCTGTATTTCTTTATTCACTGGAAAAGAGCTAAGAGGGTCAATTAAAATGAATTTCACAGGTCTTTGAACTACCTTCTTCCTACGTTCTTCCATTTTTAATTGTTTGGAGGTTGGTGCGATTTTGAGGGTTCCAATCTCCAAGGCCAACCATTACTGTGCTATTTCTTTTCTTTTCATGAGCTTCGGATCCATGAACACGATGTAGGAATGAGCCATTAAGTTAGGGGTGGGCAAATGACAAAGCCAGATCCAGCCCATTTTGGTAGTTACTGGAACAGAGGCACATCTATGCACTTATGTATTGTCTATGGCTGTTTTTGTAGTTGCTACAGAAACCCCATGGCTGCAAAGCCAAAGTATTGTATTATCTGACTCTTTACACAAAAAGTTTACTGATCTCTGCTCTAGATTAGTGCTTCTCAACTGTTTTCTCAAATTAGTGCCCATAAAAATGATACTCTAAGAGATGAAGGAGCTCACATCTTGATAAGATTTTGGGGGCACATTGTTCAGGAAGGTCTCCCCAGACCACTTGGGGCAGGACATGGACCGGGTATACGCTTGGGATACCACCAGTCTTCTTTCCAGCGCCTCTGGGTACCGACACACGATCTACACCTTGACTTTGTAGGTCCTGTGTTTTGACTCCCACAGATTTTGATTTTGGTCAAGGCCAAGGTTACTATTGTTCATGAGTGGTGGTGGTGACCTGCTGGGTATCCTGACTTCCTGTGCAACTGTCCCTGTAGCATAAAACAAGACTTATAAGAGCACAAAGATGCTCCCATCACTGGTGGGCCCATTGGAGCCATTTGTGGTTCAAAGCTATTCACCAGCACACCTGTGCCAGAGTCAGCGCATGTCTTGAGTATGTGGTCAGAACCTGTTCAGTATCACAGCCACGTGCCCCTTTCCCTCAAACACTGAAGTCACTATGGGCATAGTTAATGCCCATCTTCTGAACTGACATCCCAGGTCCCTCCAAAATGGACTGGTGTCCACGACTTTACCTCCAAATTCCAACCATGCCAGTTGTGGAATCCTTAAACACCCATCATATTTTGAGATCTCATCAGCAGTCTCTCGTCTTTTCTCATTTTATTAGGGTATACATTCATTGCAGAAGGCACGACAGAAGCAGCTGTCCATTGAACAATAAAGGGGTTAAGAATCATTTACACCAACAGGAAGAATGAAACTGCAGATTTATTTGAAAGTATAAAAATTAAAAAAAAATCGAATCAAAAAAGCAACCACACATAACCTTTCCAGTTTACATCAACTTTGAATGTCACATGCTATTTATTAACCACTTCCTTGTGTTTTTTAAAAACGTCAATTTCAAAGTAAAGGGACTGAGGGCAAGTGATAAGTGATCACAGTGGAACAATTTCAACGCTAAAATAAATGCTGATCTTATTTGAGAAAAGGGAGCAGAGATGGTTTTCTGGTTGGCACAGATTTATGCCATGTATTAAAAAAAAATATCCTGGTTGGAATGAGTTAAAGAAATAATGCTGGCCACTTATTTGCTATCTTAAGTAGGGGAAAAAGCAAAACTCTGCTGCTTTGGTGTCCTATTTATATCTTTTTTAAAAAACCCACCATTTAAAAAAATCAAATCTATAATAAAAATGTCCCTGTGTTCATTTTAAAAAACAACATTAAGAGGCTCTCCTTATCGACTAAGACCATTTGTCCTTTCTAAGATGCCTGGAAGCTGAAAAGTGCGTGAAATTAATTCACTGCACAATTAATTAAAATTAGAATCCTTTCCTCTAAACAATTTCCAGAGCACCAGAAAGAAGCAGGGGCCCACCAAGGGGAGAAATGAAGACAGTGTGACTCATGTGAGAGGAAGTGATCAGCCAGAGCTCCTCACACACTCCGGCTGCCACTTAAAAGTTCTCTCTGCACTGGACTACTCAGAAAATAACGCGTGTTATTTTAAAAACGAAAAGACGTGAGCAACTAGGTTTCTTTTCTTAACTTGAAAATCACCAAGTGGCTAGCTTTCCTGTAGCACACTTTGAATTTGGTTAGAAAAAAAAAAAAAATCGTCTACAGAACAGGATCACTGAATGCCACTTCATCCCCCCTCCTGCAGGCTGTGTTTGAATTAGCATCAAAGAAGTTACTGAGCATGTGGGAAGCAGGTCTGCATGACAGCTGCCCCGAGTGGCTCCACCTGGTTCCAGTTTTGTCCCCCGCCCCCTGGTTAGTCAGTGTGGTTTCTTGACAAATAACATCTACATTTCCACCCATGACTTCCTGAGGGGGTGGGCGCTGTGGCTGGCTGGGCAGGGAGAAAGGAAAGCGAGCCGGAACACAGAGACCATGAACTGAGGGAGAAAGGCATTGGTCTTTCTGCAGCCTTCACGAACTCGATAAATAAAAACTCAAAGTGCAACAATGCACAGACGCCTGGCACACAGGGCCGTCTGGGGGCGGGGGGGCTGGTTATTAGAGCTCAGCGGGACAAAGGTGTGATCTTGTGCATCTTTGCTTGGACCTCGCTAATGGAAAAACAAACAAAAGACAGCTTTCCTATACACATATAAATAGTCCCTTAACTAGAAGGGAAAAAACAAACACACTGTTTCAAATGCATTTCTAAGAGATTATATATAAAAAAAGTCCGAATGGCAAATCTTGACTCCAAACTGTCTGTTATCCATGTCTCTCAGAGAAGAAACTATGGGATGTCTGGAGAGGTCTGATTCTCGCTCTGACCCTAATCCTAAACCTTGGTGCTGGTATCTATCTGGCTGGGCCTTGGGAAGTTGGGGGGGTGGTGAGTGCTGCCCAGGAATGCGGAGCTCTCGCGGCGGGTGCTGAATTAGGTTTTCATGTGAATTAGAAACCCACAGTGTCCTCAAGCCCAACTGCACAGGTAGAATGACTTCTGAGTGTCTGGGGGGACTTGGGAGGTGAGGGTTGAAGCTGCATGAATGGGCAATGCAGGCTGGGCATGGTCTACAGGGACAAAAGGACCAGATCAGATTTCTGGCCAATTCAGGTTTAGTCCTCATCCCTGGGCTAAGGCAGGTCACAGCTGGGAGGGTGACGATCAGAAACCAGGGAAAGGGCTGTGGACCAAAGCAGACCCCGGTTCTTGGCAGCCTGTATTTTAGGAGCTGAGAACTCGGATAAACTAGTGGCAGGGGGTCCCTGCTTATTCTGGGATGAGGCTGATGATATATGATGCTGGAAAAAGCTCTCAAAATGAGGACTCTTGGGCAAATTGTTAAATCCAGAATCTCTCCAGAATTGATGGTTTCAGAGTCCTTCAGAAAACCAAAATGACACTGCTGACTTCTGAAGGACGTTACTCCCAGCAACAGTTTTCTTTGGCCCCAGCCTCTGCTGACCCAAGAGCAACGTGCAGCTTCGTGCAACATCCAATGACAGCCTCCTGGGAGGATCACCCAACCCAAATCCCCAGGTGGAGCTCTAAGGTCACAGCCCACACAGAATTTGGTCCAGTCTCCTCTGCCCTTCTGAACATCCCACATGACACAAACACTGCTTTCTCAGTACTTAAGTACCACGTTCTCCCGCCACCTGCAAACTTACGCCACTGCCTCAGCAAGATTCCAACAGTAACAGAAGAATGACGTGGAGGCTGAGGCTGTGATTGTTGGCCTCAAGGGAAGAATAAGTGCCCAGAAAAGATGCACCATACAACAGGTCAACTCAGAGGCCAGAACAAGGCAGGTCGCCCTCCAAAGAACATTCCTGAAATCTGGGCAAGGAGGTGAATGGAGAGACAGCTGACACTCCAAATCACTCCTTGAGGGACCCCGAGGAGCTTCCCGTAAGCGCAAGTTGTTAGGACAGTCAAAGTCAGAGCAGATGAACCCATGGAGACTTTGGAAGAGCCGGAGTTTATACGTCTTCGGTGCCCTGGCTGGGCGCGGAGTCCCTGGGCTCAGCGGTGCCCTCCTGCGGGCCAGGCTGCCCCGGGCTGTGGCCGGGGGCGTCCACGCTCAGGAGGCTGCTGGCTGCCTGGGAGCTGGCGCTGTCGGCACTGCCGGAGCGGGAGCGGTAAGGGGGCAGGTCGGCTTGGTTCAGGGACTCAGTGTCTGAAGAGTAGGGTGGCGGAGGAAGGTCGTACCAGGCGGGTCTGCGATGAAGAGAGCAGGGTGGGGTGAGGAGCAGGGTTGGGGGAAGGGAGAGAGACGAGAACATATTAGGAGCCCAGGCACGGCAGGCAAAGCTGACTTCTGTCTGTTTTTGAGTGGATGATGATGTCAGGACCGAGATTTTTCCCTCCAAGGAGAAAGGCAATCCTAGTACTAGGGAAACCAGTGATAAGCAATAAGATGAAGGGAAGGGATCAAAGGTCAGCATGCTCTGGCTGGCTTGTACCAACTGTACAGTGCCAAATACATAACCTTTGGGAGGGGGAATTCTAAGAAGCCCCCGGCTCATCCTGGGTGGTTCAGCAGGGATGCAGCTGGCCTGAGGTTTTGATGGAGACCTTAATGATCCACATTATTGGGGGTCCTTACTGAAAGCCAACTCTTTCTGGTTGTCTGGACTTGGGCATAATAATGACACCTTGCTTGCACTGAGATAACTTCAAAGGCATTTTATTTTCCAGCTATCATTTACAGAAGGCTTACTGTGAGTCAGGCATTACGCCACCCACCTTATATCCTTTATTTTATTTTATTTAGCATTCAGAAGAGTGCTAGAGGGAGCCATTACTTGTATGCCCATTGTACTGGGGAGGAAACTGAGGCAAAGGGGCCTTAGACAGCTTGCATGGGATCACAAAGAGCTAGTAAGCAGCAGTGCTAGGATTTGAACCTAGGAGTTCTGTCTCCAGATGTAGCAGTTTTAACCTTGCTCTACATCTGATGGTCCAAGCACTAAGAACACAGAATCTTAGTGCTTATTTGCAATGATGTCCTTAAGCACCAGGCCCTGGAGCTCTGTTTATCTTTTATGAGGAGGAAAAATGAAGATTATATAATACAAGAGCTGTCACTGGACGGCCTCAAGGAAGAGCCCAGTTAGCCCAGGAACACTGCCCGCAAAATGCCTCACCAGTGAGTCCCAGGCTTATAGAAGAGGGATCCTGCAGGGTAAGGGATGCTGAGAACTGGGGGCTCAGCTAGCTCTGGTCCTGGGACTTCAAAGTGGGTTCTCTGGGATATGCTGGAGGTCACCAAAGGACAGAGGAAGGCTGAGCAGGCGGGACTGAGGTCCACTACCTACTCCAACTACAGAATTCTGCATTTGACTTTGTTTGTTGGGGTTTCCTGTACGGCTCCATCTGC
Organism: Cervus elaphus; assembly: GCF_910594005.1. Lineage (NCBI taxonomy): Eukaryota > Metazoa > Chordata > Mammalia > Artiodactyla > Cervidae > Cervus > Cervus elaphus. The sequence continues at coordinate 79,900,389 of NC_057815.1, read as the reverse complement.
AATGAGGGTCCTAAGCTTGAGAATTCTCCCTTTATCTTACAGATGATGGCATGCAAAGTTAAGGAACTTATTTATTTACCCTCTCATTCATTCATTCAATTAGAAATCAAACCTCCAACGTGGGCACTGTTCTGCGGTAGCAGGTGGGTCCCCAGAGTTGGGTACATGTGTCCATGTGGCATTACCAAGGAGGAGGAGGGATCTGAACTGGCCGGGATAGCTGTTTGTCCTCAGATGAGTAACTGAAAAACTCGGTTTTCTCATCTGCAAAACTGAGGCAAATATAACCTCGCTTGGTGAGTCACTATGAGGATTAAGCGAGATGATACGTGTGAACTGTTTTGCAAAGACTCAGTACAAGTCAGACACTGCGGCATCTTTGCAGCTGCATGCAGGGATCCCGGGCGTGTGCATACAGACTCTGCCCCTAAGTGCGACGACCTCCCTTCCCGGCCGCCCCAGGGTCTCCCGTCCAGCACACACCTTTGGTCCAGCAGGGCCTCTGAGTAGGAGGGCGGGGAGCCCACCTCCGACGCGTTCTGCTCGGCCTGGCTGGCCACGTACTGGATGCCGTTGTTGACATTGTAGGTGACGTTGCAGCGGTGGGGGTGGTCCAGGACCACCAGGCGGGACAGCAGCACGGGGTGCTGCAGCCGGTGCACCGGCAGCGTCATGAGGTTGTTGCGCTTCCGCTGGTGATGCAGGACGAGCGCCAGCAGGGCCACCACCAGCACGAAGATGACGGAGCTGCCGATGATGGCGTAGGTGATGCTGGGGTAGTACACGAGCTGGTTCTCCGAGGTCACAAACACCTGCCCGCTGCCTGGTTCTGGGAGACCCCAGAGGGGAGAGAAAAGGAGAGACGTTACCAGGTGGCTTCACTCACGTGCCTCGAAGTCAGCCCCAGGAGGGGCGTGCAATGTTCCAGCAGCACCATTTGCAGTAGCCGAAAAATAGAAACCGCCCCAATGTCCACCGACTGGGGTGGACAAGATGTGGGCTGTCCATACAATGCAATATTATCCAGCTATAAAGAGTATTGGCACATGCTACGACATGGATGAGCCTCAAAACATTATGCTAAGTGAAATAAGTCAGACACAATAGCCGAAAAGTGGGAATCCCCCAATGTCCACCGACGGGTGGAGAGATAAACAAAACGTGGACTGTCCATACCATGGAGTATTATCAGGCCATAAAGAGTACTGATGCATGCTCTGACACAGATGGGGCCTCAAAGCATTACACTGAGCGAAATAAGCCAGACACAAGAGACCACACATTGTATGATTCCATTTATATGAAATGTTCAGGAAACGCAAATTCATAGGGACAAAAAGCTGATTAATGGTTGCCTGGGGCATGGGGGCTCACTGGTGATAGGCCTTGGGGATCTTGCTGGGGAGATGGGACTGCTGTAAAACTGGATGTGGTGATGGTCGCACAAATTGATACATTTACTAAAACTCATTGAATTGTAAAGTTAAAATGGGCAAATTTTATATTATGTAATGCACACTAAGTCGCTTCAGTCGTGTCCAACTCTTTGTGACCCCATGGACTGTAGCCCACCAGGCTCCTCTGTCCATGGGGATTCTCCAGGCAAGAATACTGGAGTGGGTTGTCCTTTCTTCTTCCAGGGGATCTTCTTGACCCAGGGATGGAATCCACGTCTCTTATGTCTCCTGCATAGGCAGGTGGATTCTTTACCACTAGTGCCACCTGGGAAGCCATATATAATGTAAATTATACCTCAATAAAGTCATTAAAAAAAATCAGCCCAGGGGAACATAACATCCAGGGAATGGGAGTGATAATTGCTATGACAGAAAATAGTTTTTCTCTGGAAGTTTATAATATGTATGAGGCACACCAGCCAGTGTGTCCGGGGTTCCTTATGTTGGCGAAGTACTTATTTGATGCCTGGCCCCTTGCCAAGCTTTCAGGATGAAGAGCCAGCATTGCACAGGCTAAAATCACGGACTCCGAAGCCATTCAACCCCCAGCAATTCAACTGACTGGCTGCGTGCCCTTTGGAAAGTGGTAAACCTCTCTGCTGTAATTTGCTCATCTGTGAAATGGGGATGGTATTAGTCCCCACCGCACTGGGCTGTTCCGAGTGTGAAATGAGTGACTCATTATCAAACACTTAGAACAGCGAACACACTGGGTGTTCCAGGCACACATATATATACTTCATGATATCTGTGTGACTCACAGCAACTCCGTGAAATAGGTGTTGTAACTGCCTTCTTCTTAAGACAAGGACAGGGATGCTCAGAGAGGTTGGGTCCCCTGACCAGGGTCACAGGGTCAGGAGGTGAGGGGCTGTGCCTGATTTGAGCCCCAGTGGTCTGACTTCAGAGCCTCGCCCCTAACACTTTGCCCGCAGCCCCCTATCAAGGTCTGCTAGGCAACCAGCAGGCATTTGCTCAGAAGCCTTTGGATGAAAGCCTGAAACCCGCCCCCGCCCCACAGGATGCCAGTCCCCTCCTCTCCACCTGGAGCAACTGCCCCCACTTCACATACGCAGCGGAAGGGTTTCCCACCAGCAGGACACAGCTGGCAAGGGTGGCCAGGTTCAGGCGGGCCCAGGAAACCAGAGCGGTCCTTCCTCGTGGAAAGCTGGAAGATCGACAACTACCCCCAGCTGTGGCCCCGCCGCAAGAATCATCTAAATGCAGCCCAAGTGCGCAAGTCTGAGACCACACCCGGTGCCCGGTCAACCTCTGAAGCCACGAGGAGGTCTGAGTGGGTCCTCAGCGGCCAGTGTGAGCTATGAAGTGGAAGCAGTATTGTGCGCTGGCAGGGCCAGCCCCGGGCTAAGCTTTCCCACACCCTCGTCACTAATCGCCCACGTGCACAACGTTGCATTTCACCTTCTGTATACATTAGAGTGTGCTCACCACCGAAACTTCGGGTCTCACTCATCACCATGGGCTTCCCTAGTGGCTCAGCGGTAAAGAACCTGCTTGCGATGCAGGGGACGTGAGTTCAATCCCTGAGTTGGGAAGATCCCTTGGAGAAGGGAATGGCAACCCATTCCAGTATTCTTGCCTGGAGAATCCCATGGACAGAAGAGCCTGGTGGGCTACAGTCCATGGGGTCACAAGAATCACACATGACTGAGCAGCTAAACCACCCCACTCATCATCACCATACAGTTGACCCTCTTTATCCATTTCACCCCCCCCACACCCCCACCCCTCTGGTAACCACCACTCTGTTCCCTGCACCTCCGTGTTTTGTTTGATTTGGTCTATTCACTTATTTTGTTTGTATTTTATATTCCATATACGCATGCAATCACACAGTGTTTGTCTTTCTCCATCTGACATCTCACTTAGCACCATACTCTAGGTACTGTGGCATGATTTCATTTTTTATGGCTGAGTAATAATCCATGTGTGTGTATATGTGTGTCTGTGTGTGTACACACACAGACCACATCTTTTCTATCCATTCATTCATCTGTTGATGGCCACTCAGGTTGTTTCCATATCTTGACTACTGTAAATAATGCTGCAATGAACATAGGGATGCACATATCTTTTCAAACTAGTGTTTTCATATTCCTTGAATAAAAACTCAGAAGTGGAGTTGCTGGATCACCTGGTATTTCCATTTTTACATTTTTGAGGAACCTCTATACTGTTTTCCATAGTGACTGCACCAGTTTGCATTCCCTTCAACAGTGCATGAGGAGTCCCTTTCCTCTTTTTCTATTGTCATAAAAATATATGTAACATAAAATTTACCATTTTAACCAGTTTCAGGTGAGCAGCAGTTCAGTGACATGAAGTTACATTCACACTGTTGTGCAACCACTACCATGATCCATCTCAAGACTTTTTCATCATCACAAACTAGTGATGTGAATTCTTAGTGTTTGCATTCTTTCTGTTATCCTCACCAGCTTCACTAGACCAGAGGGAATGGCTGGGAGAGCCCCTTTTGGTGGGGGATGGTGTCGGGGAGAGAATAAGAACTGAATGAGCTCCGTTCCAGGGAGATGTACCCCTTCGTTATCTTTGACCGCACTGGGTCTTTGCTGCTGTGCGTGGGCTTTCTCTAGTTGTGGGGAGCAGAAGCTACTCTCTAGCTGTGGTGTGTGGTTTTCCCACTGCGGTAGCTTCTCTTGTTGCAGAGCATGGGCTCTAGGCGTGCAGACTCAGTAGTTGCTGCACATGGGCTTAGTTGCTCCGAGGCTTGTGGGATCCTAGCTCCTGGACCAGGGATCCAACTTGTGTCCTTTACATTGGCAGGTAGATTCTTAATCACTAGACCATCAGCAAAGTCCCCGAGATGGACTTCTTAAAAGTCGATGGATTTTCACATGGAAAACAAATGGTTCCAGAGATCTTAAAACACTGACTTGCATGTAACCACTTGAGGTTTTAAGAATCCAGGAGGGAGCTCTTAGTGAATGGAATGTAAAATGCTTGCTGGCGAAAAGCTGTGACCACATTTGCTCGAGAAATTATGATGTTACATAACTCAGGGGTGCCTGGTTTCCGCTCTGTATGTAAAATGTCATCTTGCATTAATTCATTAACTAGACTCACTTTTCTTAAGAGCTTAATGAGCCCGCGAGCCAAATTACTAATATCAGAGTTGCCTGGGACCTGAGTTCCAAGTGCATAATCCACGGATAATGAAGTTTCCATTTGTTCTGGCTTTCCCTCAAGCTCATGCCCTCCTACTCACTGTCAAGCAGCTTGAACTCCTGTCCTGCATCTGTGGCTTCTGCTGCATTAATTCCAGACAATCTGGTTACCTCCAGAGACCACTGAAGCTCAAAGCTTCCGGGGCTCTGGCTGCTGCGCGTGGTGGAGACAGCTGTGCTCCAGGGCTGCTCATCACCTCGGTCACAGCTTTGTGTAGTTACCATGACAGTTTTCGAGCGGACGGTAGATGTCCTGGGGAGGAGAAGGGCCTTTTTCTAACTCATACAGAGGTGATATCCGGACTGACAGAGGGACTAAAGCAGTGGACGCTTGTGACTTGGAGTTCCTTGCTTCTAAAACGTTCCCTCCTCCAGATTCAAACTGTATTTCCTCTAGCACACAATTATTCACCTCTCAGACTGGGCTTCTCTAGTGGCTCAGACAGGAAAGAATCTGTCTGCAATGCGGGAGACCTGGGTTTGATCCCTGAGTCGGGAAGATCCCCTGGAGAAGGGAGTGGCTACCCACTCCAGTATGCTTGCTTGAGAATTCCATGGAGAGAGGAGTTTCATGGGCTACAGTCCACGGGGTTGCAAAGAGTCAGACACGACCAAGCGACTAACACTTTCACTACTTTCATACTAGGCAAAGGGGAAGTATGAGTTCACACCTAGCCAGGAAAACAGATATAATTATTCATGCATGACCGGTACGAGAGTAAATTGGTACAAACTAGGGTAGTGATTGGGGTTAACAGTATAGATCAAAATAACAAATGTACATTAACAATATATATCTAAATAGAGAAAGTACATATCATTTGACCCAACGTTTCCACTCTTACGAATCTAACAGATATATTCATGCAAATGAGAAACAACTCTTTAATACAAATATTCATGGAAGTATTGTTCACGATAGCAAATATATCTAGAAAGATATATCAAGAAAAGATCTAAATGTCCATCATTTGTGGACTGGCTAAATAAGCTATGGTTCATCCAGACAGTATCATACCTATTTAAGAAACTATGGTAGCTCTACATAAACTGATGTGAAATAGTCTGAAAGATATCATGCTAAGTGGGGGGAAAAAAAGTCCAGTGGAGAATGTTTTGAATATTTCTAGAAGGAAACAGAACTAGTAAAACTGGGAGAGAACTTTCCCAGTACTTTTCATTGTTTACTCTTTTCTGCTCTTTATTATTTATACTGTATTATCCAGTCAAAAAATAAGCATCTTGTCTCTTCTTCTGGCTCTGCCTAGGCTGAGGTTTTCCTTCCTTCTCTCCCTGTCATGTGAGGGCTCCTGGGGGTTCACGTTTCACTGTCACTCACTCACTCAAGATCCCTGAGTCCAGAGTTCCTGTTCTAGAAGCAACACTGCCCTGTTCAAATGGATACCTCACCATTATCCTGAAAACGCCATTGCTTCTTTAAAAAAATTATTTTTAAAGTTAATTTTCCTCTAGATTAAGTATCTTTAAAGCCAAGTTTATTGAAGTAACCGAGACACGATAAAACTTACCCTTTTAAAATATACAGTTAGATGAGCTGAGTAAGGAAGATCCCCTGGAGGAGGCACAGCAGCCCACTCCAGTATTCTCGCCTGGAGAATCCCACGGACAAAGGGGCCTGGGGGGCCACTGTCCACAGGGCTGCAAAGAGTTGGACATGACTGAAGCGACTTAGCACCCACGCACAACTAAACGCAACAGTCGCATAAACATCACCACAGCAAGATATCAAACCTTTCCATCCCTCCCCTTGTTAGCAGCCGCTGGAAACCACCGGTCTGTTTTCTGTCCAAATAGATTCATCATTTCGAGAAAGTCAGGGAAGGGAATCTTTCGGTAAGTAGCCTACTGTGCGTGGCTTCTTTCACGCGGCATAATGCCTCTGAGATGCACCAGGTCCCTCTGAGTACAGTGTTCCTTGTATGGAGACTCACAGTTTGCTAATCCCTGCACCAGTTAACGGAGGGAAGAGGTTGTTTCCAGTTTCTGGAGTGCAGATCTTTATGCTGACATATATTTTCTTCTTTAGGGAGTATATAGCTAGGGGTAGGCTGCTGGGTCATATGGAAGGTGTCATGCTTAACTTTATAAGAAACTATCACACTGTTCTTCAAGGTGGCTGTCGCAGTAAGCCCTCCCCAGTTGCTCTGCAACCTCACAGCACATGACATCGCTAGCCCTGTCAGTTTCAGCCAGGCGCACAGGTGTGTAGCGGTACCTCTCCGAGGTTTTAAGTTGCATTTCTCAGTGACTAATGATGTTGAGCATCTGTTCATGCGCTGATTTGCCATCTGTATATCTTCTTTGGTGAAACATCTATTTAAATCTCTTGCCCACTTCAAAACTGGCTTGTTTGACTACTTATTGAGTAGTAAGAGTCCGATAGACATTCTGGGAGACAAATTCTTTTCCAGATGTGTGTCTCACAAGTATTTTCTCCCAGACTGTGGCTTGGCTTTTCACCTACTTCACAGGATCTTTTTGAAGATAAGTGTTCAAAATTTTCTTATGAAGTCCATTGTATTAATTATTTCTCTTGTGTTTTGTGCATTTTGTACTCTATCCAAGAAATCTTTGCCCAGAAGACGTTTTATAGCTTTAGCTCTTACATTTACATCTATGATCCATTGCAAGTTAATTTTTGTTTATGGTACAAGGTGAAGTTTAATGTTCTTTTTTCCCCTCCCTTTGGATATCCTATTGTTTCAGGACCATTTGTTGAAAAGCCTATCCTTTTTTTATTGAATTACCTTGGCACCTTTGTTGAAAATCAATTGAGCATACAAGACTGGGTCTATTTCTAAATGATCTATTCTGTTTGATTGAGTTACATGCCAATCCTTATGCCAGCAAGTGTGCTGAGAACTACAGCTTTATGGCAAGTCTCAAAATCGGGTAGTGTGAATCCTGTGTTTTCTTCCAAATTGAATTTTTCTGATTATAAAAATACATTAAAATTAAAATTTAAAGTAATATAGAAATGTTCATGACAGACAACCTCTCCCGCCCCCTCCCTACTAGAAAAAGAAGTTCACAGTCTGGTGTAGACTAGGGGTTGGCAAACTTCTCTGTCAAGAGCCAGACAGTGTGTTGTACAGGTTAAGCCACAACCACTCAACTCTTGTCTCTGAAGTGGCGGTGGTTTAGTTGCTAAGTTGTGTCCAATTCTTGAGACCCTATGGACTGTAGTCTGCCAAGCTCCTCTGTTCTTGGGATTCTCCAGATATGAATACTGGAATGGGTTCCCATTTCCTTCTCTAGGGGATCTTCCTGACCCAGGAATCGAACCTGGGTCTCCTGCATTGCAGGCAGATTCTTTACCAACTGAGCTAAGAGGGAAGCCCTCTGTAGCGCAAAGCAGTTACAAACAGTACATCAGTGAATGAGTGTATTTGTGTCCCAAATCTGATTTACAATGACAGGCAGCTGGACCAACCACTGAGAAACTATCATTTCATAGATTTCTCCAAGCCATTGTTTATATTCTCTTATTGTGAGAATTTGGAGAAGGTAATGGCAACCCACTCCAGTACTCTTGCCTGGAAAATCCCATAGACGGAGGAGCCTGGTAGGCTGCAGTCTATGGGGTCGCAAAGAGTTGGACACGACTGAGCGACTTTACTTTCACTTTTCAGTTTCATGCATTGGAGAAGGAAATGGCAACCCACTCCAGTATTCTTGCCTGGAGAATCCCAGGGATGGGGGAGCCTGGTGGGCTGCCGTCTATGGGGTCGCACAGAGTTGGACACGACTGAAGCGACTTAGCAGCAGCAGCATTGTGAGAATTATGGCTATATTGCATGTATGTATGTGACCAGGTATTAGATTTTAACAGGAAAAAAAATTTTCAGGAATTTATCAACTTCAGATTAATAATCCTTTAGGAAAAGTGATAATAGTTCTTAAAATTTCCAGTTAAGGCAGAGAAAACAATTATTACATTTTACAACTGATTTCATTCTAAGTGTTCTTTTAATTCAGCTTCAGGAAGATTGTACTTTTTGAGATCTTTCATGTGTAAAAATGCCCGAGTATCTTTATTAAGCCTGAATAATCATGTTACTATATATAATTTTCATATGTCAAAAGTTATTTAAAAAATCATCTAGATATAGTTTCAAACACTGTAGAGTCAAATAAAATAGAAGATTAAAAATATAAACCCAGCCAAACAAAAAACCGGCAGCAGATCAGATTTCGCCCGCTGGCCCTAGTTTGCAGACCCATGAAGTAGAGATCCCTCAAAACTCTTCTTTGTGTATATACACATGTACAGAAATTCTTCAGGTTATACAGACATTTCTACAAATGGACATTTTTCCTCACCTCTGCACACGTTTGTTAAGGAGCTATGTAGAATCCCACTACATAGGTAACTCACAATTTATATCACCAGCCCCTGACTTATGTACATTTTGGCTGGTTTTTTTTTGTGGGGGGGGGGGGCACTAATGTAAACAATGCTATAGTAACATTCAGGCAGACCAACCAGACTATGACAGCCGAGAGGGGAGGGCTGGGTTTACTGGTCTACCTTCTATACTCACTGCCCCAGACAAAAGATAAATGTGTTAATCTTTGGTCACTGATACAACTATTTCTTAGGATGGGCTCTGGATGCTGGTTGTCTCCCAGGCCATCTAGTCTCTGGGGCTGTCCTGAACACTCTCCTTTTCTTTGACCACACTGAGCCACCAAGTGTGGTCAACTGCTGCTATGCAGGGCTTCTCCAGCCTCTGCTTCCGGTGTCCAACAGGTCCAGGCCAGGAAGAGAAACCTCCTTGGGGTCTTACTAGCTTTAGCCTCTTTGTCCCCCAATCTTTCTGCAATACCCTCATCAGTTTGAACACGACCCAGCTCTGTCGCTGTGGCATTCTTGTAAAGTTCTTCAGGTCCAGGACTCTAAATGGCTCACATCACCCTCCCCAGCCACACATTCAGACTGCAGCCTTCCCTGCCTCGGCTTCTCAGTACCAACCCTGGAGGGTGTTGGAGTGTTGCGTGGCTATTTGCTTTGTGACCTGTCCCCCACTGAAATAGTACAAATAATACCAACAACCACCACCCATGTTTACTTTGAACTCAGAAACAGAGTAATAATAATGTTATCACCATCTTAATGATCGCTGAAGTTCTCATCCTACCAGCAATATCTTATGTGTTTACATGTGAATTCTGATTTTGTATTCCTTAAGCTAACTGTAGTGAGTTGGACGATGTCCCTCCATCCAACTAGGAACCTCAGAATGTGACCTTCCTTGGAATAATGATCTCTGAAGAAATAATTGATGTAAAGACCTTGAGATGAATTAGAGTGAACTCTCAGAGTGTCCTTACGAGAGACAGAAAAGGAGAAGGTCCAGAAACAGACAAGGGAATAGTCATGCAGAGATGGTGGCAGAGGTTGCAGCCCCCAAGCCAAGGACACTAAAGCAGAAGAAAGGAGAGAGACATAACTCTCCTTAGAACTTCTTCAAGGAACTAACACTGCCAGTACCCGCATTTCAAACTTCTGGTCTCTAGAACTGTGACAGAACAATTGTGCTGTTGTTTTAAGCCACCAGGGTAGTAGCGATTTGTTTCAGCAGCCCTGGGAACCGGATACACCATCCTATGAAGTCAACCACTTTACAGAGGAGGAAATGGGGGCACGGGGAGGTTAAGTCACTTGCCCAAGTCCTCCCGACACTGTTAATAATAGTAATAGTAACAATAATAACAACTAGCTAATGTCAGAGCTGGTTAGAGAGGGAACTGGGAGGAACCTAGCTAGTCTGGCTCCAGAATCCTTGCTCTTCATGTATGACTTTCTTTCATGTTCATGTTTCATGTTCATGTCTTTCAACATGAAGAGGAGTTTCAGTGGGCAAAGGCCGGACTCTCCTGTTGAAGTCCTACTCAGGGCCAAATACAACCATGGAAATACAGCAGGTATTCAGCAAGTACTTTTTTTGGGGGGGCGGTGCGTGGGTTCTTCATTGTGGTGCGTGGCCTTCTCTTATTGCAGCACTTGGGCTTCCTTGCCCCATGGCATGTGGGATCTTAGTTCCCCGACCAGGGATTGAAGCCACGACCCCTGCATTGGAAGGCGGGTTCTTAACCACTGGACCACCAGCGGAGTTCCTGCAAGTACTTTTTGATATCTGTAAACTGACTTTGAAACATGGGAATTCACAACCTCTGCATTTACAGAAAGAGTCAAACACTGAATAAGGTGACCTTGATGAGGGCAACCTTGAAGCTGAGGCAAGTAGGCTCCCTACTGCTAATCTCTGTCCCGTATGCACAATTTCACTTCATCCTTATGATAATTCTGACTTACAGATGGGGAAACTAAAGCCCACGGAAGGTCACAAAGCAAACACGTGGTACAACTAGTATCTGTGCCCAGGAGTCTGATGCCAGAAGCTGCCGCACGGTCCCAGGTAGTTTTCTCTGCCCTCCCTTCCCCTTTTCTGCCTCTCCTGTCCAGTTGTCTCCCCACCTTATAGTTCTTGCAATGGAGTCCTTTCTCCAGTAACTCCATTGACTCTGATCAATATATTCTGAAATGTCTTTGGTGAGATGGTAAGAGGTATTTCATGAGAAAGGGGACCTTGGTCAAAGAGGTATGAGAAAAAGTGGACTAGACAAATTAAACCACTTTCTTTGTAGCTATCCAGAGTGCAAGCTGTGGAACCAAACTGTCTAGATTCAGTCCTTGGCTTTGCCACCTATTAGCTGTGTGACCTACAGCAAGTTACTCTACCTCTCTGGGCCTAAAAATCCTCATCTGTGAAACAGGATAACAGCAGAACTCCCCCCACGGGGTTGTTTTATGGATAAAATGAGAACATACATAAAAAAGAAGTTAGAACTTTGGTATACAGGGAATACTCAACAAAGCCTGGCTAATATTAGTAGCTATCATTATAGGATTTTTCAGAGTCTTTATTAGGCAACTGTATACTTTGATCCTAAAGTTCATCCTAAAGGAAATCAGTCCTGAATATTCATTGGAAGGACAGACGCTGAAGCTGAAGCTCCAATACTTTGGCCACCTGATGCAAAGAACTGACTCATTTGAAAAGACCCTGATGCTGGGAAAGATTGAAGGCAGGAAGAGAAAGGGACGACAGAGGATGAGATGGTTGGATGGCATCACCGACTCAATGGACATGAGTTTGAGTAAACTCCGGGAGTTGGCAATGGACAGGGAGGCCTAGCGTGCTGCAGTCCATGGGGTCGCAAAATGTTGGACACCACTGAGTGGCTGAACTGAACTGAACTGATACTGTGATGCTTCATGGGAGAATATGGCTATGTCATCACCCTGTTGCTTTTTGGAGATGGACAGAACACACATGCTAAGTTGCTTCAGTCGTGTGTGACTCTTTGCGACCCAGTGGACTGTAGTCCACCAGGCTCCTCTGTCCGTGGGATTCTCTAGGAAAGAATACTGGAGTGGGTTGCCATGCCCTCCTCCAGGGGATCTTCCCGACCCAGGGACTGAACTGGCATCTCCTGAGGCTCCTGCCTGCAGGCAAATTCTTTACCGCTGAGCCACTGGGGGAGCGCTGGACAGAACACACATCACGTTCTAAATAAGTGCATTCCCAACATTCTGGAAGTCATCTTTTCACAGATCATAGGGGCATCCCTGGCCTTCAGGTTGTTGGAGGAAGCTCTGCGGCTGCAGCTGCAAACCTAAGAGGCAGAAGGTGAGAAGCAACTGCCTAGCACCCCTCCCCCTCCGTCTCCCAGGCCACACCCAGTTACAGTCCAGCACCCCCATCACTGACTGAAGTCGGCCAAGCACCAGGAGCCGGACTGTGTGGCAGCTCCTGCGAATTAGATAAGAGATTCCGTCACTGGGAAGGCTGCCCCACACCCTGCCATCTTGACACCTGACAAGACCAAGTAGGCAGGAGCTGGTCCTGTTTAAACATGCAAAGAGCCCAAGGCTGCCCTGGGTCTGTTCTCTGGAAGCTTGAGTTCATCATGGTCCCTGCATAATCAGTTCCTCGGTGCTACATCTGTCTGTTAAACCTTATTACCCAGGGAAATGCTGAGTGAGCACACTTGGAGCTTTGAGTGCAGAGAGCTTCTGAATAATTTAGGGGAAAGGTTTGGTAACAGAAGATTACAAGTGGGGCTCCCTAGGGGGAGTGTCATTGACCATGAACACATACACGGCTTCTGGAATTTCAGAAAATCTTAACGTGATGACTGGGGCCCCTGCACCCCAGAGGGAAGCGCTATTCGTTTTGCACATACTGGGGTCTTGTGCTTCGGTCCCAGCGCTGGCAGGACACAGAGTCCTTAAACGGGAGCTCGGACACATCTGATCCCACAGGATCTCTGCCCACAAGCCCCAGTCCTCATGCCCACGTCCCATACGCCCCATGGCTGCCGCCATCATAGCGGTCATGTCACCTCTACCCTGCCCCCAGTCTTGCCCGCCAGTCTCTTTTCTCTGAGCTGTGGGGTGCTCCTTCTAAACCCTAAATTCATTGGCTCATGTTTATTTCACTCCTCTACTCAAAACCCCTTAGTGGCTTCCCACATACTCCGTTGCTGTTCAGTTGCTAAGTCGTGTCTGACTCTTTGCGACCCCGTGGACTGCAGCACACCAGGCTTCCCTGTCCATCACTATCTCCCAGAGTTTGCTCAAACTCATGCCTATTGAGTCAGTGATGCCGTCCAACCATCTTATCCTCTGTCATCCCCTTCTCCTCCTGCCTTCAATCTTTCCCAACATCAGGGTCTTTTCCAATGAGTCGGCTCTCCACATCAGGTGGCCAAAGTACTGGAGCTTCAGCTTCAGCATCAGTCCTTCCAATGAACACTCAGGGTTGATTTTCTTTAGGATTGACTGGCTTGATCTCCTTGTTGTCCAAGGGATACTCAAGATAGTCGGTATAAGACCCCGAAGTCCTCACAGTCCTAAATGATCTTGCCTCTGATATCACTCCAACATTCACTCCTGCCCCCTCTCTGGCTCCTTTTGCTGCAGACCCACTGGCCTCCTTGCTGTGTTTTTAGGACACACCAGGCACATGCCTGCCCCAGGGTCTTTGCTCTTGCTGTGCCGTCTGCCCAGGACAGGCCTCCCCGGGCAGCCTCATCGTTTACACCGATTCCACTCAAGTCTCTGTTCCTAGGCCAGCGTCATGGGGTGGCTTCCTGGGCCACTGACATCCATTTCCACTCCTATCCTGCTTTATATGTCTTCATAGCACTCAAGACTACCTGTCACTGTTTGGTGCATTTGTACCAAATCATCTCTCTCCTGCTGGAACGTAACTCTGTGTGGGCATACCTGGATTCCGCTCACTCACGGCTGCATCCCCGATGCCAAACACGGCACTCTGTAAAGATGAGCTGGGGGAAGTGAGCAGAGTGTCTCTAGCTCTGCGGCTCTGTCCGTCTCAGTCTCAGCGCACTGCACGCCCACCAGAGGCCCCTACATCTTTCATGTGAGACAAAGCGCGCTACGAGCCAAGTGCTTCGTGGCCATGAGCTCAGTTAGCTGTACAGATGAGAAAAATAAGTCTCAAAGAAGTAAGGTCACTTGCCCCAGATCACACAGCCAGGAAGAGACAGAGTTGAGACTGGAGCCCAGGTTTCTGACCACATCCAGAGGACAAATGGGAAGGATGGAGTGAGCTCTGACCAGAGGCTGCCGGCCCAGGGAGGCTGGAGGTGGGCAGACTAGGCGTGGGCATCTGATGTGAGTGGCTGGGGAGGGATTGTATTTGGTTTTCTCTGGTTGATCCTAAAGCTGGAAATGGGGACAAAATTTAGGGAAGCTCTCAATTACTAATCAAATCTTGGATGCTTTGGGCCCATAGTTACAGCAGTTAATGCTTGGCTCCCTGGGCTGATGTGGGAGGTTGAGGGTCAGAGTTCTGCTTTGACACGTGGTCTGGCCAATGCCCATCTGTATATTCAGTTTCTCGTACACTACCCCAACCGTACCCCCAGATCTGCCTGTGTCCCCGTGACACCCTGGCCAGTCTACTCCTCATTCTCCTCATTTGTAAAGTAGGGGCGGTAAACACCCAGCGTGCAGCGTCTCTATGGGGCTTAGAGCTGACACACGTGATGTCCCCACCCTGGAGGGGTGAGTCTAAGGTCATCGGGTACCTGGCTGCTCATGGAGGGAAGTGAGGTGTAGTATGAATGACGACAGGTCCAACCAATGAACCACAAGCGGCGTGCGTGATGGTCAGCTGACATCTGGGAGTCTGGTGGGCAGGCTCAGGGCTCTAGCTCAGCTACAGACCTCACGAGTGATACTGAGCAATCTCCCGCACCTTTCGAAGTCTCGTCTGTAATGTCAGGATTCAAAACTTGCCTGCCTCAGCAGAGTTGACAGGAACATTAAAGACTGTTGTTTTCAATTTAAGCCAAGTGAACTGACTGCTGTGACTTCCCCTTGTCTGTTGAAAGACGCTGATCCCTTCACACCTGAGCTGACTGGCAGACAAGAGGAAGTGGGAGAAGAGCCAGGATTTTAGGGAGAGGGAGGCTGAGGCTTTCCAAGGCTTGTGTGAGAGTTAAGGACCTCTGGTTGAGGCTATGCTCATTTATCACTTACGGAGCCCAGATTGACGGTCAGGCCCTGGGCTCAGAGCTGGGGACTCCAGCACCCAAATGGCAGAGACCTGACTCTGGGGATGCTCACATGGCAGAGGCCCTGGGCCCCTACTTCTCTCCAGGCTCCCCCAGGATCACCTCTACCAGCCTTCAGCCACATCCTCTCAAGCAGGGGAGCTTCCAGGGACTGTCTTGGCCACTGTAAACCGAGGACATCCTGACATCCACCTGGACTTTGTCCTGTTTTTCAAAAAACATCCCATGCGGCTGCTGCGCCTTTGTGGATCTCTATTCCAAGCACATCTCCTGTCCCAATTTAGATGCGGACTGAAAAAGTTTAATTTAAAGGGCAGACTGGCAAATGACTGAATCAAAAGAGAACCACGAAAACCCCACTGAACCATTACCATGGCAACGCGAGTTTCTAAAATTAACCGAAAGGAGGGTGATGGGAAAATCCTTGCTGCCAGCCTGCCCAGCGTCAGCCGGACCACAGCAGGAGGCATCCTGGCTGCGAGCCAGAAGGAAATCAGAGACGGGATCCATCTGGAAGGAGGGAACTAGGGCTTTGAGACCATTGAGAGCCAGGAGACAAGCACATGAAGATTACATTCAAAATGGGAGAGAGGAAAAAGAGAAAGTTTTAAGATGGAGAAAGAATGAGGGGCCATCTCCTTGAGAATTCCAGTGGTTCTTATTCCAAGAGGGCCCAGGGGTTCTTGTCCTTTCCACCTCTCACATTTGGGCAGAGGGGACAGGAAGTGTCCCTAAGGGGCCCGGCATTTTCAATAAGACAGCCAACTGTTACCCATGGCCTCTAATGGACAAGCTGCTCACCATGAGCAGGGCAGCCTGGTGTGAAGGAAAGCCCCCTCCATGATCCAAGGCTCTTAAAAGCCTGCCAAAAGCTTCTGTGCAAGCTCAGAGCTGGTTCTCTGTCTTTGATGAGGAACCGGGGAGTGAGGTGGTGGTAAATAGCCTCTTTGCTAAGAAGTAGGCCCAAGGCAGTAACACACAACTGGCTAGAGGGTCAGGAACTTAATTGGCTATTTAAGGCAGAAAAGGGCTTTTGTAAAAATAGAAATTCAGATTACTACCAAAGCTCAGTGATGAGGGTAATTGGGAGCTAGGGCCCCCAGCGGCCTTTTTAGAACTCTGCTCAATTGCGTCATGGCTTATCAAATGTCAACAGAAGAGTGCAGTGAGCGGGGAGCTGTGGTTCTATGCCACGTCTTCCACTGCAGACCACAAAACGCAAAAGCCAATAGGAGCTGGCAGGCAACAGGCATGCGGCATTGGGATCAATGCTCTAATCATTCTAACCATCGAAGGGCCCCTCTCTCTTGTGTACAAGTGGCTGTAGCCAACCCAGGCTCCTGCATATGACATTCTGGACTACTCCGGGAGGCAATGTGCTCAAAATGGTTATAAGTGCCTCCTGGAATTTGCTGAATAAGGAAGGCTGCACAGAATTACTATTTCTATTGCTTACTGTATCTATTTACCTGGAGTGGTTGGCGGAAGCTGCAAAATTAAATGCTTAGCAGACATTCTTTGAACGCGATGGTCAGTTGGTTTCTGGGCTGGTAATAAGGCTTGGCGCGCTGCAATACAATGCTTTATTGAGTCTGCAGTGTCAGTGGCTGGAGCAGAATACTGCTAACTCCAATGGGAAGCTTTGATCAGTCTGTGAGTGCCGGAGAAACATAAACAAATAGCAATGCTGGGAAAAGCTAACCCTAAAAACCAGGGAGAGGAAAATTCTATCTCAGGCATGCCATCACCACTGCAAATAAAGTCTCATTAGTGTGGGGCTGAGAAAACAGATACTATTAAATATCAGTTACAACCCCACAATGCCATCCCCAGCCACCCTGAGCTGGAAGTCCCAGCATCAGCTCTGTCTTTGCCTTTCCATTCTTGTCCAGCCCTCTTCCATTCACAGTCAACTCATGTCCAAGGGCAGGTCTTGCTAATCCTGCTTCCAAACTGTGGGAATAATTGGCATCATCTGTGGCATGGATTACCACAAGAACTTCCTAGCTGGCCTCCCGATTTCTACCCTGCCTCCTCTCCAATCCATTTCCCACACAGCACCCAGAAAGCTCTTTTTAGGAACTAAATAAGATGGCTGCTCACTGAAGTAAAAAACCCAACCTTCTAACAATGGCCCGGAGAAGCCTCTCTGATCTGGCCCTCAACTCTGCCACAACTTGATATTGAGTTATTTATCAGGCTCTAGCTCAGGGGTCAATAAAGTCTGATCCATGGCCTGCTTTTTTTTTTTTTATAAATAAAGCTTTATTGGTACATAAGTATTCATTTATATACTGTACACATCTGCTTTTGTGCCACAAGGCTGAAGTACACAACTCTGACAAGCTAAAAAACCTAAAATATTAACTGTCTGGCCACACAAGCCTAAGTTTGAATCCTTGAGCAGATCAGTATTGCAATAATCAAGGAGCTAAGAGAAGTACCGGCTACTGTTAGCCAGCACACAGTCTTTTGGGGAAGTTACTATAATACCTCATAAGTGGCAATCATGATGTGACGATTGCATCCATTACAGAGAGTAAATGACAAAACCAAGAACTAAAAAGGAAGAAATCCAGCCACCCCTCCCCAGCTGGGCCTTCACCAGCTCTTGCTTTGCACTGTCCATAGAAGTGGGCAAGTGAAATGTTCCTACAGGAAATGGCAGCGTGGCCTCAATCTTGGATACGAAAGTCTTAAATGGTTATAAATCTGTCTGCTCTCTGCCACCTCTACCTTCCTGGGTGGTCAGGCAGCTTTCCCTGACCATGCAATCCTGTCTTCTAAGAGATGCTTGGATAGCACGTATCTATGCTTCCTGAGACGAAGGCTGGCTGGAAGTTTTAATGTTCTCTAAGACAAGGTGCTGGCGGCTTCATGCCAAAACGTGATGGTTTCCTGGGCAGTGGGTCTCTGAACTTGGCTCTTCCATAATAAATGAGTAACTTACAAGGTCCGGGGCAGTGGAGGATTCTGTTACCTGCCTGATTCTTTAAAGAGGAAATAATCATCAGGTATCCCTAGGGCCATTTTAGAATCCACGTATCCTTGTCAAATGCTCTCCAGACACCAAAGACAAGGCCAGAGAGCTCAGGCAAGCATTTTTAAACATTAATGGGGCTGTATTAAAACAAGCAAGGGGCGATATCAAAGCTTCTGTCACTGTCAGAGAGCCCGAGCTGGTCTCCTTAGAAAGAGGAATAAGAGGGCCCAGAAGGATCGATGTGACATAAAGAATAATCCTATGATGGGCCGATGGCCGAGGGCACCTGCTTATTCATTAACCATTTACTGAACATCTGCTGGGGGCCAGCCTGAGTGCCAGGAGATTCTGGGCACAGCTACAGGGTGGGAGATACTGGGTAATGAACAGGAACCCCTGGGTCCTCAGCACTACCATGACTGCTTAGATTTTTTAACATTTATTTTTTAAATAAGTGATAGATGCATGGTTCCAAACTCAACAATGCATCTTCTGGCTCAGACAGTAAAGAATCTGCCTGCAATGCAGGAGACCTGGGTTTGATCCCTGGGTTCGAAAGATCTCCTGGAGAAGAGAATGGTGACCCACTCCAATATTCTTGCCTGGAAAATTCCATGGACAGGAGCCTGGTGGGCTACAGTTCATGAAGTCACAAAGAGTCAGACACAACTGAACGACTAACATTTACACTCCAAACTGAACAGGTAAGAAAGAATTTGTAGGGACTTCCCTCTTAGTCCAGTGGCTAAGACTCCATGCTCCCAATTCAGGGGGCTGCAGTTCAATCCCAGTCAGGGAACTAGATCCTACATGACGCAACTAAAATGTCTCACATGCTGCAACTAAGACCTGGCGCAGCCAAATGAATAAATATTTTAAAAAGGGAGGATTTGTAAGAGAAAAGTCAGTCTGTTTCCCCTGTCTCCAAGCCACCACATTCCCCTCCCCAGACACAACCACGCTAAGTGTTGTGTGTGTGTGAATCAATGTGTGTGTATATGTGTGCAGACTTCCAGAAATAGCTCAGGCATACATTAGCAAATATCTATTATTTTGAACACTATGGCAATTAAAATTTTTTTCACTTAATGAACCATATCACACATAATTTTTTAAAAGCCAAGTACCATTTTGACTATTTAATAAATACCTATATAGCACTGACTACAAGTTTTCAAAAAATTTTTAATTTTGAGATCAGTTTAGATTTATAGGGAAGTTACAAAAATAGTAAGAGTGCCCATAATATAACCCACATTCAGTTTTCCCTAATGTGAACACCTTTACTAACCACAGGATGACTGTCACAACTAAGAACTGACCTTGGGACAATTATATTAACTAAATGACAGGATTTATTCAGATCTTCCCAGATTTCCCCAATAATGTCCTTTTACTATCCTAGCATCCAGCCCAGAATCCCACACTACATTGGACTCTGTGAGCCTGTGACACTTTCTCAGTCTTTATCTTTCACAACCTTGACACTTTTGAAGAAGCCTAGTAGTTACATCCATTAGTAAGAAGAATATCACAGAAGTAATGGGCCCTTCTCAGAGTGTTTCATCTGGGGATGCCTGCTGTGTATTGACAAGTCTGTCAACCATGACCATCTGATCAATGTAAGGTGCTAGCCACCGAGACTCTACGTTATTAAGTTACTACTTTTTCTTTTTGTAGTTAATTAATATCTGGATGAGATCCTTTGAAACTATGCAAATATGTTATTTCTGCTTAAATGTTCACCCACTAATTTTAGCATTCCTCCTGGATTTTGCCTGCAGCAAGTTATTACTGGGTTATCCTGATGGTGATTTTCTCTTTCTCTCCTTCCTTCTACACTCATTAATTGGAATTTTTCTAGAAGGAAGGTTGCCCCTTCCTTTATTTATTTACTTGGTTATTTATTTACATCAGATGGACTCGTGAATATTTATTTCACTCTCTGAACTTGAATCCAATCCTATTATTATTTAATTTATTGTTCAAGTCATTTGAACTTTGGTCACAGGAAGATTTTTGGGGTTGGCTCCTGGAACCTTCCAAAACACCTCTATGATTCTGTTTGTTTGTCTGACCACGTGTTTACTTTCTGGCAAGGGGGTGCTTCGGGTCATCTTTTATTTCCCAGTCTGGGGCCTGGAATCAACTTTCGACTATTTTTTAATGAATAGACGCTATTTGTAATGTGCTATTTGCAGAGATGTGTCATCATTTGATGGGCATATGGACCTACTTCCAATCTTTTCCTCTTATAATCTTTTACAATGAAAAATCCTTATGGATGGGTCATTTCACACTTCAGTAAATGTCAGAATAAAACCTAAAATTCATGTAAAGACTTACAAGGCCCTCTCTGAGCAGCCCCCACATCCTCTCCGACCCCAGGTCCCTTCGCTCCTTTCCCCTCACCCAGGGTGGCGGGCCATCTTTAAGACAGGCCCTCTGATTGCTGCCTCCTGGGATTCTCACTCTTGTGTGATCTCTGATAATAAACAGACTATGGGAGAAACAATGAGCTGCCACTGCCAATGAAAAGTGAAAGGGAAAGTCGCTCAGTCATGTCCGACTCTTTGTGACCCCATGGACTATACAGTCCATGGAATTCTCTAGGCCAGAATACTGGAGTGGGTAGCCGTTCTCTTCTTCAGGGGATCTTCCCAACTCACAGATCGAACCCAGGACTCCCACTTTGCAGACAGATTCTTCACCAGCTGAACCACCAGGGAAACCCAAGAATACTGGAGTGGGTAGCCTATTCCTTCTCCAGGGGAATCTTTCGGACCCAGGAATTGAACTGGGGTCTCCTGCATTGCAGGCGGATTCTTTACCAACTGAGCTATCAGGGAAGCCCTGTCACTTCCAATACTAGGCTGTAAAAAGACTGGCTTTTGTTCTGCCTTAGATGCGCGCTCTCTCTCTCCTAAGAGGGCCATATGGGAGCTGCCCCATGGAGAAGTCCCCTTGTGACGGAGCTGAGGGACACCTCTAGCCAACAGCCCACCAGTGAGGAGCCGAGGCCCTCATTCCAGCAGCCCATGGGAAGCCAAACCCTGCTGACAGCTACGTGAGTGAGGTTCACAGCAGATCCTCCCCAGGCGAGCCTTCAGATGAGACCTCAGTCCAGCCAACAGCATATCTGCAACCTCAGGAGCCACCTGAGCCAGACCTACTTGTGCACAAAGGGCGATCAAATCATGTTTTAGAAGAGCTCAGAGTGGAGAGCAGTGTTTCTAGTTACAAGGCTCTACAAGTAGATTTTTCAGAAGTCCTTTCTTCCTAAAGCTGCTGCTCTTTTGGCCTGCTGTGTCTTTCCCAATAAGACTTCTTGTACACATCCTGGCTGGTTTTCAAGACTCAAATGGCCTCTGAGCCACTTTTTCCCTGACTTCTCCCCTAGGCTCTCCAACTTTAAATAACTTTTCTTGGTTTCAGCCTCTACCTGCAAATTCACCGGATCCATGTCACAGCACTGCTCATTCCCTCTCTTGCTGCAGACTTGCTGATATAACTACTTTCCAATACAGACAACCCTAAATTTCTTGAGGGCTGGATTCCTGTCTCAGTCATGTTTATAACTTGTCCCTTTCTCTCATAAGCACTAAATTCAGCCTTACACACATATATTAGGTTCTCTATAATATCTGTGGAACCAGTAAGTAATAATAAGCCTCAAATTATGGGTTTAGACTCAACTGGCAGTCACAGGGCTTACCACACACAGTTATTAGCTATTATAAGCATTATTATCACCACTCAATATTTCATGAATGAATGTTCCCTTTTCTAAAAAGGATTTAATTTTCTGGACTCCCCATGATCTTCCTCTCTAATCTCAGACTCTCCAAGTTTAAAGGAAATGAGAAATAGCTTCTGACCAATAGCTTCTTCTGGTGGTGGTTCCACTTAGAGCAACAAGGGGACACTGGTGTTAATACCAACATCAAACCTTTAAGGAAGACTCAGGGAGCAGAAATTTCCAGGCAGGAGCATCAATCAGATTCATGTCAATTAATATTATTCTCCTAACTTCTGAGGTTTTGCTGGCCACCTTATCATTCCCAGCAAAGCTCCTCTTGCCACAGCATCTCTGTCCAATTGCATTAATTGAACACACAAATGAGGGAGATAAAAGAAGACTTGGCTAATAGCATTTTTTATTGGCTTCAGAGGAGGAAACCTCATGATCAGTCATGATTGCAAACTCCTCTTGTGGTCTCAACAGCTCAGACTTGTGTGTGTGTTAGTAGCTTAGCCGTGTCTGACTCTTTGTGACCCTATGGACTATAACCCACCATGCTGCTCTGGCTATGGGGATTCTCCAGGCAAGCATACTAGAGTAGGTTGCCATTTCCTTCTCCAAGCACAGACTTATGCTGGTGCTATTCTGAAGCACCAGCTGGATGGTAAACAAGCTCTTAACCATTTTCTGATCTATGAAGACTTTGAGGAGATAAGAGATACCACAAACCTTCCTGCATCCTTTGGTTCAGAAGACCCATCAATACTGAGTCTTAAGCTAAAGATACTATCTGTGGTGTTTCCACCATCATGGGTTCTCCTGTGGTTAAAAGAAGCAATATAAATGTTTACTCTTTCAATGTGGACACCATTGGTGATCAAAACTATGACACGGCTGGCCCTGTGAAGCCTCTGACTGCCCAACTCCTTGGAAACCATGTTTCAAGAAGCAGACAGAAGGAAACAGGGGCACTGAAGGAAAGGGGAATTGAGGTTTCATCCTCTTTGGAGGGACGAGCTTCGAGCTCCCCTGGGCTTTCCACGCTGATGACAGTCACCGTGGGGTGAACCCACTGAAGGCAGGATTCTTAGGCTGCACCATGCTCCATGAGCCCAAGAAGGGACTGGAATTTTGTTACCTAATTCTAAACCCTTAGGATTTGCTATAATTAAAAGTGAGGCAAATCCAAATTGAAGGGAACACTGATCACGAGTCCCATCTGACTGTGGAAAACAGAAATCTTATCCAGAGAAGTTTGGTCACTTATTAATGAAGAGGAGGAAGGATCTGGGAGCCTGGGGAAAAGACAGGGTTGTGTATGAGGGCTGGGGTGCATAAGGACAGGCAGCAGGAGCCTGTGGCCCTTAGCTTCCCAAGACTTCTGCACAGCAAGCGCTGACATAATGGCCTAAACAGGCTGCCTGGCAGAGGATGGGAAAGGCTAGCAGCGAAATGATACCTGGAAACTTTGTAAATGAGGAACCAGAGAAAAACTGGAACCATTAACAAAGAAACTCCAATGACAACAAGAAAATTAAAAAATCACGGGAGAAGAAGAGGAGCCCCATGAGTTCAGCTCCACTCTGTATACTGGGAGGGCACAGGGGCAGCAGGAGGAGGAGGGAGCCTGGACCCGATCGGCCACCGGTCAGCTGGCTCTCCGACTCCGGAAAACTGCTGGCCTTCGTGCCTCAGTTTCCTTATGCCTTAACACTGCACCTAAGACGGCACAGAGATTTGGCTCAGGCGTGACGCACCATTACACTGCATTTTTGATGGAGAGGTACCTGGGATGTTCTGCCCTGAGCCTCAGATTTCCCTCTAACAAGGCAGGTTCTGTCTCACTTCGGCAGGTTCACCCACAAACACATTCAGCCCCCAAATTGCTTTAGCTACAGAATGAGGAAATTGCTTCACTTGGTGAAAGGTTCTCCTCCTGGTTCTGCTAATGGCAGTCTGGTAGGTGCGTCTGTAATGGAATTTTTTTTTTTTTTAAACTGAAGCTGTCCAGATTAATGAGAATTGAAAAAGGGCCATGGTAGCAGCATCATGGGGGCCATTCCAGCCCCTCTGGTGAGCTGTAGCTGTCTTCAGAAATCATATTCTCCCAGACAGAAACCACTGACCTTAAAAAGAGGGCTTCAAAAACCAAAACAGAGTCTTGGCTAAGAGGGCACAGTCTGACAGAAAGAGGCCAAAGGTGGAGATGTCTTTGGGGGGTTATGTATTAGGAAATGGAACCTCAGAGAAAGTGCTCTGTGTTAAATAACCACAGGACCCTGTAATGATTACACTTATACCCAATCTACCCTTCTTCAATCCTTTGCTCTGGAGATTCAGGTTCTTCACAACCGTCCAAATACCAACTTATTTGTAGTCAGAGGAAATTTTTCCAAAATTTCTGATACTCAGACTCTGACACTTATCAACAGGAGCAAAACTGAAAGCTGCCCATGAACATTAAAAAGGGGTTGAGATGATGATACACAGCATATTAAAAAGCAGAGACATTAGTTTGCCAACAAAGGTCCGTCTAGTCAAGGCTATGGTTTTTTTCAGTGGTCATGTATGGATGTGAGAGTTGGACTATAAAGAAAGCTGAGCACTGAAGAATCAACGCTTTTGAACTGTGGTGTTGGAGAAGACTCTTGAGAGTCCCTTGGACTGCAAGGAGATCCAATCAATTCATCCTAAAGGAGATCAGTCCTGGGTATTCATTGGAAGGACTGATGCTGAAGCTGAAACTCCAATACTTTGACCAATACTTAGCATCAGGTGATGCTAAGAGCTGACTCATTTGGAAAGACCCTGATGCTGGGAAAGATTGACGGCAGGAGGAGAAGAAGTCCAGTGTAGACAATGGACTCTGCATGCTGACAGACCCAGGTTTGAATCCTGGCCGTACTGCTGACTAGTTTTGAAATTCTGGAAAGTTACTTAAACTCCTGAGCCTCAGTTTTCCTCATCTGCAGAATGGGGGATAATAACAGCCATCTCATGAGTGCTTGTAAAGAGCAGACACGGTCATTATGACGTATGTAGCACAGAGACAGGTGAATAGTCTGAGGACTCAACAAGTATCTGTTGCTGCTACTGCTGGTACCACCATCACCACCACCTTGGCTGTGTTATCCTTCATGAGGAGGCAGAGGGCTTGTCTTACTGACTTAGATACCCCCAGAGTGTTTATCTGTAGTAGAGGGTGGCCTCAGAAAAACCAGAGAGATGAATAAACTCTACATGCAGCCTAAAGTAAGGACTATAGAATTTCCTTTCATTTTCTGACTTGAAGAAACAGGTTAGTAAGCTGTTGTTGTTTCAGTCGTTCAGCTGTGTCCTACTCTTTGCGACCCCATGGATTGTAGCCCACCAGGCACCTTTGTCCACGGGATTTCCCAGGCAAGTATACTGCAGTGAGTTGCCAGTGCCTCCTCCAGGGCATCTTCCCAACCCAGGGATCAAACCCTCATCTCTGGCATTGGCAGGCAGATTCTTTACCATCAATCCACCTGGGGAACTGCCTCAGTAAGAGTCAGGTTCAAATCTCTCTCTGCCATTTACGTGGCAGGGAGAGGGACCCTTGGCAAGCTCCTTAAGTTTCAGGCCTCGGTGGCTTGGAGGACGGGAGAGAATGATGTGTGTCGAGTGCCCAGAGCACCGATGAGCCTTCAGTAACAGCTCGGCCCAGGAGATGAGGTTACTATATTCTTGTGATAACCAGTAGGTTTTATATATATGTTATATATATACATATATATACTTCCTATATCTTGCACTGGAGAAAAGGGTACCCCAAGAGATGTCCAATGAGGAGCCTGAGACAACAGCTGAATGGAAACGGGGCAGCTGGTGTACTAGGGCTGGGCTATGCCTATGTGCTGTAAAAATGGGAATCCAAGGTGTTCTTCAGACCACACCTTGGGCAAGGATGTATGCCATGACAAAGATCCAAGAAAGCCAAAAGTCTACAAAATTAAAAGAAAAATTGAGATAAAAGGCACCTGTGACTGTCTCTATTACATGTCTGGGGGCTATTTTGTGGGGAGACTTTGCTAACAGTTTGAGGAGACTAAAACCCAATGCAGGCTCCCCAAGCTAACCCAGCTAAAAGTTTAATTAAATACAATTGCTTGTGGTGCGTTCCTTTCCCAAACGGCCTCATACATATTCATCACTGTAATTATGGTAGTGGAAAAAATCCACGACTAATTATTCCATGCTCCCCATCTTTCACATGCCTAGAATTTTTGCATAATTACTGTTGAAATTAATTGCAAGTTAGTTAATTTTATACTTTGTCCTTTCAAAACTTAATTGAAAATTAATTTAAAAGATACAACTCCCCCCCCCACCCCCGACAACCCAACAACCACACAACAAAAATCCTACCACCAGCTATTATGGCAAACCTGGTTACTAAGACTTATGATGTGCATTAAAAATGCAAAGCGATTATTTCTAACCCAGACGCAGGGTTGTTCATGTCAAGCTATAATGGAATGCCAGTCCCATAAATGCCCTGGAATCGCATCTTTATACCACAGCAACAAAGACAAGACTCAGGATGGGTGGAGAGGCCAGCCAGTGGTCTGGCTATCTTCTGGCTCTGGGTTTATCATTTTATGTTCAATTAATTGCATCCCCAGCCTTCAGAGAAGAATAGCATGTGGCTTTCATTATCACCCCATCCGGCTTCTACCCTCAAATGTCTCTGCTGGTACCCATTTTCAGCATCCAAGTGCAACATGGCATCCAGGACACTTCGCTTTCATGCTGCTGCTGCTGCTGCTAAGTCACTTCAGTCGTGTCCGACTCTGTGCCACCCCATAGACGGCAGCCCACCAGGCTCCACCATCCCTGGGATTCTCCAGGCAAGAGTACTGGAGTGGGTTGCCATTTCCAAAAATGTCTCTTCCTCTTGTTCGTCACAGTGCTCCATTATCCCCAGCTCCTTTGAGTCACACCCATTAATCTTATTTCTGTGATCTATTTTGTGTGAGACCAGGAAGGAACCACTGACTGTAGTGCCTACCCCGTCCTGCAGTTGGTTGTAGACGTATATATGAGTTTCATTTAATTTCAGCACCTAACACAGCGTGTGACATATCAACAGATAATCAGTCAATCCATAGTTATTTCCTAACTGACTGACTGAATAAAGACTAGCTGTCACAAGCTCACAACTGAGCATCATCAACTCCACATGTACAGAGAAATAACGGAAAATTCTGAGAGATTAAGTACATCTCTGAGTTCACACAGTCAGTAAATGACAGAGCTGAGACCTGGTGCCACGTTGCCTCTTCATCCTTCTCCTGAAGCCCTACCATCCTGACCGTTAAGATTTTATCTCCTGCCAACCACGGTCTCTTGATAACCTGGTTTCTTAACCCGGAGTCCTGAAACCCGTTTGCTAGGGACTGAGTATTCATGTGACCCCACAAATACATTGAAGCCTTAACCTTCAATGTGCTGGTTTTTGAGATGGGGCCTTTGGGAGGTCATTAGGGTTAAATGAGGTTATTAGGGTAGTACTCTCATCTGCGGACTAGTGCCCTTATAAAACGGAACACGAAAGAATTTGCTCTCTCGCTTTCCGACATGTGAAGACACAGCAAGAAGACAGTTGTCTTCATGCCAGGAAGGGAGCTCTCCCCAGGAAACTCTCTGTCTGCACTTTGATCTCGGACTTCCCTGCTGCTGCTATAACTGTGAGAAGTAAATTTCTTTTATTTAAGGCACTCAGGCTATGCTGCTTTGTTATGGCAGGCAGAACAGAGTAAAATACTGTATCACATTTTTACTGAATGACCTAGGTTTACTCATATTATACATTTTCAGCTGATACAAGGTGAAGGCATGAGAGTATAAAGGAAAAGGTAAATGGAAACCAAGTCAAGAGAGAGAAGACACGTCTTCATGACACGTCTTCATGACACAAAGGAAGCTGGATGAGCTACTGTTCCAAGGCTAAGGGGCTGCTCTCATCCCACCTGGAAAGAAACAGAATGTATACTACATACCCAAACAGGGGTCCTTACCCAGAGGACAAGGATGACCCATCTGTCACTGAGTAGATGGGGAGAAGAAAGAGATAGAAAACCAATCCACAAACCACAAGGCTACTGATTTTTTTTTTTTGAGTCCACAAAATTATCTCTTTTACAGGTGACTTTTAATGACATGACCCTTCGGCAATTTCAGGACAAACTATTCATCCTCTAAGAGGCATATGAGGTTTGGGACCCTCTTATGACTAAAGGAACAATTCCTTAACAAAGATTCTTTATAGAGTTCAGGCTCTCAAAATATGAGAGGTAGTTTAAAAATAAGATGATGTGCATGTGTATAATTTTTCCTCCACATATTAAACAGAGGCTCCCGTTCCAGATGAGCCCATAAATCCTAGCTGCAAACTCAAATTAGGTGTTCAGATACAGCCATAAACCTTCTGTATACTATTTGCACATCAGGAAAGTATGCTACAGGGCGTCTGAAGGCTTTAA
The DNA here is from genome assembly GCF_910594005.1 of Cervus elaphus. Taxonomy (NCBI): domain Eukaryota; kingdom Metazoa; phylum Chordata; class Mammalia; order Artiodactyla; family Cervidae; genus Cervus; species Cervus elaphus. Next base: position 79,871,857 of record NC_057815.1, on the reverse strand, counting down.
GTGGGTGCAGTAACACAGCCTTGAAGATAGAGGGCAGCCCAGTCACTAGGGTGTGCCCGGAGCTGTCAGGTGGGTGGGGGCAAGGCAGGGAGGAAAGCAGGTTCATAACTGAAGGTTCAGTGTGGTTCTCAGCTCTTGGGAGTTCCGTCCTTTCAGTGGACACAGAAAAGTACCCGAGCTATGTTGCTTGGTGTAGGAAAGCACATGATAAGAGCAGGATGTCACTTCTGTGAATGAGATAACGTGTGTGCATGTTTCTATTCAGGGCTTTCCCAATGGCTCAAGTGGTAAAGAATCTGACTGCAATGCAGGAGACTCAGGAGACGCGGGTTTGATCCCTGGGTAGGAAAGATTCTCTGGAGGAGGAAATAGCAACCCACTCCAATATTCTTGCCTGGAGAATCCCATGGACAGAGAAGCCTGGCAGGCTACAGTCCATGAGGTCACAGAGAGGTGGACATGACTGAGCACACATTTCTATTCCTTGGTAAAAAAGATGTGGAAGGCCACAGAGTAAAATATTAATAGTGGTTATCACTAGATAGATAAATTATAGATTTTTGGGGTCTTTTCCTATATCTTCTGAATTAATTATTTTTAATGAATTAATGCCTCCCCTTCCTTCGATTTCAGGTCAGTCATCTCCTTGTCAGGGAAGCCTTTGATGACCTTCCTGATTGGGGTAATTCTTACCTGTGTTACCTGGAACTAGCTCTCTCTCTTTTTATCATAGCACATACTACAGTTACACTTTCACTACAGTCTTTTAGGTACTGTCTGCCTCTCCCAGGAAACTCTGTGCCCCATAAGGACAGAGATCATGGTGGATTCTGTTTTGTTTTTTAGACAACTCTGTTCCCATCATCTAATAATGATGATGATGATGATGTCTGTAAGAGCAGCAGGAGCAAATCTGGGTAGTGGAGATGACTCACAGCACTTATTAAGTGCCAGGTGCTATTCTAAGGACTTTAGAGGGAGGTAAGCATGATGGGGGCTTTCCAGGCAACTCAGTGGGTAAAGAATCTGCCTGCAATGCGGGAGATGTGGGTTTGATTTCTGGGTTGGGAAGATCCCCTGGAGGAGGGCATGGCAACTTACTCTGGTATTCTTGCCTGGAGAATCCCATGGACAGAGGAGCCTGGTGGGTTACAGTCCATGGGGTAGCAAAGAGTCGGAAGCGACTGAGCACACACGCAAGCATGGCTGACATCCCGTTTTATGGTTGGGGAAATCACAACACAGGAAAGCTGTGGACCCAGCACAACCTCACACAGCCACTAAGGGTTGAAGTGGACTTGCACCCAGGCCGCTGGGTGCTTGAGTCCATGCTCGGAACAACTATTATACATTGCATGCCCTTTTTTCAGCAACTTTATCTAGCACCCATGGTTGCCCAATAAGCATTTGTTAAATGGAAGATCGATCACACATTCCTTTTAGAATCTTAAAAACATTATCTCCTTTTTTGGATGAAGGGAAATTAAAACAAAACAAAACACTCCCCTGGGAATGAACCAGCAGAATGAAAAAAGTAGTTATGAAAAATCAGTTTTCTGCAAAGAAATTTTCTTTTTCAGATGGCAGTGCTTGACTCTATAGAAAAATATACCACACAGGGTTCATTCATTAAAACAAGTCCCCAGTGTTTTAATTTCCTTGAATCCAGAAGGGAGTAAGGACTGACAGGGCTCAATGTCATTCTTCCTACAGCCAGACTCTGGACTCAAGTTCCCATAACTTGATAAAGTCAAGGGTTTTGGCTCCTCATGATTAGCTAATCAAAGAGAAAGTCAATCCTTCATCTGAAACCTTCCCAGGCTCATGGTAAGTATATCCAGCCTTTGAGAATTGGCGGTGTACTACTGCTAAGGTGAAGACACGCCAAATGCCTTGTCTGTGAGTGAAGGATTTGGGTAAAACCATGTAGGCATGGAAAATTATTGTTTCCTCCCTAAAAAGGCAGGCAGAAGCGGTTATCTCTGCAGGGTCTTAGCAGAACATGACTGTCTGTGGAGCTAGAGGGCCCCATGTGCATTGTTAGCTAGAGATATTTAACCGATTAGGACCACGTGTCCTGGCAGACAGACCTGATTTAAGTTTTTCACATGATATGAATTCCCCACAGTAAAACCCAACACGCTGGCATCATTCCAGGTTAAAGCAGGAGCTAAAAGTGGAGGAACTCAGACTGCTCTGTTCATTTCAAACCAAGAAAGAAAGCATCTCCTTATAGCTTATTGTTTCAGGATTAGTGGATGTCACGTCAGCGCCACCCTGAATACTGATGAGACGGGGCCTCACTTCATTAAGCTTTTGATATGGTTAAACTGCTACCCCGTTTCACAGCCTGCAGGAAGCACCATACCCTGACAACACGCCCTGTGAATGGAACGCAGAAGTGCATTCCCTGGCTGCCTGTGAACTTTCCCACCCTCCCCTTCTGATCATTTTAAGATCAAGTGGGAAAAAATTACTCTTTTCCAACTCCCCTGTGTCTTAGAGCAAGATAAGAACACGGTTTCTACCATTTCTACCGTTCTCTGGCTCATGCCAAAGGTATTCAATAACTCAGTCAAGCCAGATGTTTCCGATTCCTGCCAGAGCTTAGCATCAGATCCAGCTACCAGGCAGCTGTGAAACAGAGCAGCAATCTGTCAGGGTTTAATGAGGCCAGCTTTTTGGGATGGGGTACTTTTTTGCCTTTTCATACTGTTCTTGGTGTTCTCAAGGCAAGAATACTGAAGTGGTTTGCCATTGACTTCACCTGATGCTGCGAAGAGCTAACTCATTGGAAAAGACCCTGATGCTGGGAAAGACTGAGGGCAGGAGGAGAAGGGGACGACAGAGGATGAGATGGTTGGATGGCATCACTGACTCAATGGACATGAGTTTGGGCAAACTCAGGAAGATAGTGGAGGACAGGGAAGCCTGGTGTGCTGCAGTTCATGGTCACAAAGAATAGGACACGACTGGGCAACTGAACAACAATGACAACACATTTTTTTGTGTGGGGGGGGTGGACATTTTGGCAAAAAGCCGGGATACTCTGACTATGGAACAGGTACGTCCTTGATTCAGGTGATGTCTGACTGAGCAGTGAGGGCTTCCTTTACTTGCCCATCCTCAACAGGAGTAGTTACACGCTGAGGAAATGTCAGAACTTTATGCATATGTGGGGAATCAACAGTGGTATTTCTCTGGCTTTTCTGTTCTTCCTGCCAAACCCACCATGTCACTGCTGGTCAAGTATCCTCCGTGACTAAGAGTAAGACTTAGAATGCATTTTTTCCCCTTGAAACCAGAGCAAGATCTGGCTATAAAAAAGTGTACCCTAAAGCACTGGTCTGCTGTATCATAGGGATGCTTTGCAGCCCTTTAGTCTGGATTTTAGAAGTATTAACCGTTTTCCCCCTATTTTAAAATGTTCAATTTATATTCAGCTGTTCTTTCCAATGTCTGAACCTTAACAGTGAAAAGCTGCTTGAATTGATTCAAAAGGGATTAGACGGTGGGACTTCAGAGAACAATAACAGCGGATCAGTTGGAACCACATAAATGGCCAATCACAGAGGATTAGTTGGATTAGTTGTGAACAGTGCTAGGTGTGACTGTAATGGTGCCATTCAGGGGTGCTTCAGGTGCATGAGAAACAGGCTTTCATGGACTCATGGACCACGCAAACAACTATTCTTAAAGAGAATTGAAAAATCTTCCCCGTTGGTTCAATTATCTTGCAATTCCCGCCACCATTTGCCCTGAATACTGATGTTACTAATGGTGATGATGATGACGACGATGGTGATGAGAGCAGTCATGGCTAACATTTACCAAGGGCTTTCTATACCTTATGCCACCATCTTTATGAGATGTTTTCTATGGATTCTCCATCACATCTGTTCTTAACATAATCCTGTAACGTAAGTATGGTTATCACTTTACAGATGGTAAGTCTGAGGCACAGAGAGGTTTAGGAACTTACCCAAGGTTGCTGGGAGTGAGGCAAACCCAGGGGTGGTCTGACTCTAGAATCCATTCCCCACCATTGTAGTCAACTGCCTTTTCTGCCCCGACTGTTAAACTGGCAAGGACTATGTCTGTCTTGGTTATCGCTATATTGTAAATAAGATAGTACTTGGCACATAGCAGATCTCGGTAAGTACAGTATTTGACAAGGAAAGGAATAAATGAATGAGTCGAGGACAACAGAACTTCAGAGAACTGGGGTCCTTGAAGATTGGTCGTAATTTCACACAGGAGAAAGCTTCTTTCTTTGTGTGTCCTCAGGGCTGAGAGGAACAGCTGCACCTTGAGACACCTGAATTTGCTCTGGGTTTCTAGTAAAGCTTGTGCATCGCAGTGAGGGAAGCATGACCCCAGAGAGAACAGGACTGTACCCAACGACCGAAACTCCTAGTGCCTGGCAGAGAACCACACACCCAGCAGTGACACCAGGCTTTCAAACAGGAACGTTCATGCGTGAAGTAGACTCCTGGAGGACAAGGCAGTCATTAGACAGTGGACTGAAATCCCTGAATTTTGCTCCTTCCAGATACACACGGTAATGGATTAGACTTCCCTGTACCCTTGGAAGTTAGACTTGGACATATGACTTGCTTTGGCCAATGAAATGTGGGCACTTAGCTCCCTGAGTAACTAAAATAAGAGCGTGCCCTACTGATCCACAATGGACATGCAGCACGAGCAAGAAATAAACCTCTATTGTTTTTAAACTGCTGAGATTTGGGCCTGGTTGTTACCTCTGCGTTAGCTAGTGTATACTGACTGACACAGAAGGGTAAGTTACATGACAAAATATCCATGCTCTGGACCTACAGAACTAAGGAACAGAACACCCACATAGGAAACAACAGAGGGAAGAAAATTGATATGGAAGCAACTAGAAGCCAGATGTGATACTAAGGGATTTATGCCCTTATTTCATCATGACCTCATGCATTATTTTATTTCTCAATGTCCTCATTTGTAAGCTGGGAATGATGACACTTGCTCCTTGGAAGAAAAGGAAGACTTTATTTTTACAAATTCCCATTTCACAAGTGAGACCCTGAGTTGTAAAATTATGTTTCCGAGGTCTCTCAGCTAGCAAATGGACAAGTCTAAGATTTTGAGTCCAAACCATCAAGACTCCAAAACATGCTTTTTCCCACCAATGAACTCAACAGCTTTCCTGGCCAAAGAAATTTAACTGAAATTGCAAGAGACCAATGCTGGTTACTTCCAGCAGCCGGAAGTGCTGCTGGACAAGGCATAAAGAAGTGTGATCAGAGAAGGCTTTCTGATGGAAGTGAGTTTCAAGTCAACTCTTCAAGTAAGTGACGCTCTAATGAGAGAAGCTGGGGAGGGCCTGTGACAGTGTGTAAGCAGCAGAGGCAGAAGGCACGAGACCGGACGAGGAAGACAGTGGCCACTTGGACAGAAGAGAGGCCCAGCAGGAGAGTGGGGAGGGAGGCAGCTGTGTGAAGCTTTAAATGATAGGCGGGGTGTTCTGATTTTATAACCACAGTGGGCTCTTCGGCGAGGGTGGGAAGGGATAAAAGCGGTGTTTCTGAAAAATGATCCTGCTAACTGTCTGAGGATGAGCTACGGCAGAGAGAGGGAGAGAGAGTCAGAGTAGCTAGGTAAGTGATTCTGCGGCCCGACAAGAGGAAGGCAGTCCTGAATGAGGATGGCGGCTGTGGAAGTGCAAAGGAAAGGAAGTAAAAATTGCCTCGGTGAACGCAGATCTCTCTAGTCACTGGGTATCGGGCTGAGGACGCTGTACGCACAGGCTCACAGACTGCCCGCTGCAATCTCAGATGCAGTAGTGTCCTGTTTTGCAAATGAGGAAAGCGAGGCTCCCAGAGACTCGGTGACCTTCCTGACACACGCAGGCATTATAATAGTGAGTTAATAGCTACAGATCCCCTGGAGAAGGGAATGAGCCCTTCTTTCCTCCCTCTCTCTATGGGTAACCACTAGTTTTTGCCTTCCCTCATAGCTCAGTTGGTAAATCATCTGCCTGAAATGCAGGAGACCCAGGTTTGATTCCTGGGCAGGGAAGATCCCCTGGAGAAGGAAATGGCAACCCACTCCAATATTCTTGCCTGGAGAATCCCATGGACAGAGGAGCCTGGCAAGCTACAGTCCACGGGATCGCAAGAGTCGGCCACGACTTAGCGACTAAACCACCACCACATGTGACAGGCGCTGGACTAAGGACACAGTTCAGGTGTCATTTCATTCTATACTGGAGGTGCTACAGTTACCTCCATTTTACGGAGGTGAAAATAGAGGCTCTGGGCAGTGAAGTAACTTACTCAGAGTCACACTCAGCTGATAAGAAGCAAGGTCAAGATCTGAACCAACCAACTTTGTGTGGGCTCCAAAACTCATGCTCTGACCCACTACATTGATGGGAACACACATTTGGTCTCTGCAGTCCTGGCTGGCTGGGTTACATGCCTGGCTGTCTTTGTTCAGTTGTAAAGCTGTGTCCGACTCTTTGCGACCCCATGGACTGCAGCATGCCAGGCTTCCCTGTCCTTCACCATCTCCTGGAGCTTGCTCAAACTCATGTCCATTGAGTCGGTGATGCCATCCAACCATCTCATTCTCAGTTGCCCTCTTCTCCTTCTGCCTTGAATCTTTCCCAGCATCAAGGTCTTTTTCAATGAGTCAACTCTTCATATCAGGTGGCCAAAGTACTGGAGCTTCAGCAGCAGTCCTTCCAATGAATATTAAGGGTTGATTTCCTTCAGGATTGACTGGTCTGATCTCTTTGCAGTCCAAGGGGCTCTCAAAAGTCTTCTCCAGCACCACAGTTCAAAAGCATCAGTTCTTTGGCGCTCAGCCTTCTTTATGGTCCAACTCTCACATCCGTATATGACTACTGGGAAATATCGTAACTTTGATTAGATGGACCTTTGTCGGCAAAGTGATGGCTCTGCTTTTTAAAACACTATTTAGGTTTGTCATAGCTTTTCTTCCAAGGAGCAAGTGTCTTTTAATTTTGTGGCAGCAGTCACCATCTGCAGCAGTTTTGGAGCCCAAGAAAATAAAATCTGCCATTGTTTCCACCTTTCCCTCATCTACTTGCCACATGCCTGGTAGCATGGGGCAGAATTCCACTTCAGCAAAGGAGTCTGTGCTATTCACCCGATGGGACTGGGAAGATGAACCAGGTAACATTTTGCATTTGCAGCTTGTAAAGGAAGGTGCCACAATCAATGCACCTAATCCAGGCTGCTTGGGAGGGTGAGAGAAAAGGGAATAAATCCTCATCTTGCTTCCCAGATAAATGCCATGTGGTTTTCCTGTGAAAACCAGGGCAGAATTACAACTCACCTCACGAAGGGGTCTTGGGATGCTTTCTGTGGGCCCCAGACCCACTTAGAGGGTACCTCGCTGTCTCTTCTGGTTTGTGGTAGACCAAAATGCTCAGAATTGAATTTTTCAATAAACCACTCATCCTGCAGTTATCTTGCAGAGAGAAAAGGTCATAGGCTCCTGAAATATCACCACTGCATCTGCGCCTACATTGTCAAGGTGGACCCAAGATTGGGGGACAAATCCAGGTACAGAGGTGTTCTTCATGCCTGGGAACATCTTCAGGGAGGATGCAGACACTTGAAGGAGCTTTTCCTCCGACAGTTCATTTTGAAAGCATAAGTGCTGCTCCAGACCAATTGTTCCGACCAGTGCATTCTTTAAATTCTGTTTTCATTTTTTATCAAAGGAACATGCGCACACAATTTAAAGAGTCAGATAGCTGTATGAAGCTGGATAAAAAAATAGTCTTCTTTGACCCTCCTCTCCCAGAAGCAATCATTTCCTGCTATTTTGGTTGATTCTTTTCGTAGTTTACCTCCATATCTCTAAATAACCTGCATTCGATACAACTTCTTGATTTTTTGTTTTAGAAATTGGCTATTGACTTCTCTCTCTGCAAGAGAAGAATTTAATTCCAGTTTATCTCCATCTCAGCCGCCACCCCATGCAGACCCACTTTCAAGCCCCCTTGTTAGATAGTAATTTTAGATAATTGGTGTTTTTGCTGTCTTGATCATGAAAATGTTATCCATTGATGTGCCAACAGAGTATATTATGCTTTAAACAGTTTTCTTCCTGGAAAAACTTTTTGTTTTCCTTATAGCCCCTTTTTTTCCATCGGTTTAAGGGTTTATATATTTCTTGCTAATATAGAGTCTTCCTGACTTTTTTTTTTTTAATTTTTGACTGCTCTGGGTCTTCCTTCCAGCACACAGGCTAAGATTGCAGCATGTGGGTCCTTAGTTTCCAGACCAGGGATCGAATCCATGTCCCCTGCATTGGAAGTCAGAGTCTTAACCACTGGAACATCAGGGAAGTCTCTTCTGGGCTTCGTTAATCTCCTCTCAATACATTTAAGTCCATTTGGTGGCTCAGTTGGTAAAGAATCCACCTGCAAAGCGGGAGACCTGGATTCAATCCCTGGATTGGGAAGATCCCCTGGAGGAGGGCATGGCAACCCACTCCAGTGTTCTTGCCTGGAGAATCCCATGGGCAGAGGAGCCTGGTGGGCTGCGATCCACGGGGTCCCAAAGTGTCTGACACGACCGAGTGACTAAGCACAGCAGAGTACTCCGTCAGTCCCTGGAGGGCCCTTCCAGCCCCACTTCTGCCAGTTTCTTCTTTTTCCTTGGTTTGTGTGCTCACTCAACCATGTCCAACTTTTTGAGACCCCATGGATGGTAGCCCACCAGGCTCCTCTGTCCGTGGGATTTTCCAGGCAAGAATACTAGAGTGAGTTGCCATTTCCTACTTCAGGGGACCTTCCTGATCCAGGGATCGAATCCAGGTCTCTTATGTCTCCTGCACTGGCAGGCAGAATCTTTACCACTGAGCCACCACGAAGCCCCTGGTTTACCCCCTTAGTTTTGGGAACATATTCATTAGTAGTTTCAGAGGGCTGTTTGGAAGTCAGCCCTTTTTTCCGCTCACTTCTGAAAATGCCTTTATGGTGCAGAATTTGAAATTACTTCCAAACTGCTGACTCCTGTCCAATGTGAATATGACATTCGATGCCATTTTGACTCTGGAAATGTGGTATAAAACCTGTTTTTATTTACGTACTTAGTTTTTTTAATGCCCACTCTGGAAGCTAGGAGGATCTTCTTTCTACCCCAGTGTTCTGAAATTTCATGATGATGGGCTTGGTGAAGTTTACTTTCATTTATGGATCTGCAAGCTGTCCTTGGGTTCAGGAGGAATTTCCTTCATTTCTCCTTTCTCTTTAGAATTCCTATTACTTGGGTATAAATCTAACCATGTCCTCTATTTTTTCTCTCTTTTGGATCTTATTTTGTATTTCTCTGTGTTTTTGTACTTTCTGGGATATATCCTCAAATTTACCTCCCACCTTTTTCATATTTTAAACTCTTTCCTGGTTACTGCTATAAAAGGGTGGGAGGGGGACATCCTGCTTTCATTTAAAAAATGCAGTATCTTCAGTTATCTTTTATCTATTTATTTTTAAAGTTTTCTTCTCATTGTATAGGCTGTTTCTTCTAAGGAGTTTTTCACTTTCTCTCTCTCTCTCCCCCTGGCCCCCTCACCCCTCCTTGTGCTGTCCGTGTGTTCTTCATATTCAAGGCTTTCCCCAGGTGTCTGGTAATTCTCAGCTGAACACTCCTGTTTAAGTACAGGGCACTAGAAAGGCGATGGCTTCAGGCCTCACCATGAGTTGAATCAGTTGGCCCATCTCACTGGGGATCTCCAGTCCCTTAAACAGGGCTTCCCAGGGGGCTCAATGTTAAAGAATCTGCCCGCCAGTACAGGAGACGCAGATTTGATCCCTGGGTCGGGAAGGTCCCCTGGAGAAGGAAATGGCAACCCACTCCAGTATTCTTGCCTGGAGAATCCCATGGGTAGAGGAGACCGACAGGCTACAGTCTATGGGGTTGCAAAAGAGTTGGACATGACTGAGCACACAGCAGAGAGAGAGCGAGATGTCCTTAAACCCATGAGATTCCCACATGAAAGACTCTTCTAGACTCTGACTAGAAGGTTCCTGAATCTGGCCGACTGTGCTCTGGCAAATGACTTGATGAAAAAGATGAGTGGTTTCAACGTTCATTATGTCAACTTACAGACATAATGTCCATTTTTCAGAAAAGGACCCCCATCCTCAACTGTGCTCGATGCCTGATATTTCTGAGACCCTCTGCTTTACCCCCACTGGAAAAGAAACTCTGCTGTTCTCTCTGAGTGTGTGAGGGGCTGTTGTCCACCATAGAGGAAGCAGATGTGGGAGACCGACAGGTTCCTAATGAAATGCCAACCAACCTTCCTTTTGGAGCCCATCATCACCTCTGCTTCCAGAGTTATCTCATGCTGTAATTCCTGGGCCTTCTGGAAGCAAACCTGGTTGCTTTTTGGTTCTCCTGAGGGCCAGCTGAGGGCTCCATTTTCTGAGCACACTAAATCAGTACTGTCCATCCATTTGTTCCCCCGCTTCCCCATCTTTATGCCTGATTTTTCTTTTCTCCTTTGTCCTTGAGGGTTCACCCTTTAAAGGATGTGAGCAGGTGGGTAGGAGGAAGCCAAGGTAAAATGTGTGTGTCTAAGTTGCCACTTAAAAGTGGATGTCTTGAAGGTAGGTTGTGATACCACTTAATCCCCTGAAAGAAAACCTAGGTCTTTAGGGAAGTGATGCTGATGGGATCCTGGGGGTCTGGGCTGAGTGTCTCTTCCGGGGTGCATTTTCAGTGAGGAAAGAACACTGGGCTGGGAGGAGGATAAAAGGGATTAATCACAGCTCTGATTCTTACTCCTCGTTATCCTTGGTCTCATCTGTAGTCTCAAGATAATAACCACCAACTTGGCGCACTTTCAGGGTTCTAAGTGGGATCAAATAGGATAATGACTGTGAAAGCACTTCAAAAAGCATAAAGTACTACAGACACACAAGGCTTTGCTATTACTTAAAACCTCACTTTCATCTCCCAAAATTCAATCTAACATTCCCTTGGCCTGTCTTCAGGGGAGAGAGGTTTGTCTCCAGTAATCTTATAAATCACCCTTTTGACGTTCAAAAGAATATCCTTTAATCATACAGACATATGGCATAGGACAGTGTTTCTCACTCCACCAACACTATTCAATCAGTTGCCAAAGACACTCAGGCCCCACATCAACCCAAACAAACATCCAAGATGTTGTCACCTAAAGAAATGAGTGACAGGGGACCCTTCAGGGGGTCCATGCCACCGTGGGTCTGCATACAGCTGAGCTACATGTATCCATCTTGGCTAAGGTCAGAATATAGGAAAAACAGTTGTTAAATATATCTAAACAATAGATGCAGTATACCCTTGAAAAAGAGAGGGGTGGTAGCTTTGTCTGTGGTGCCATGAAAAGATACCCACTGTTAAGTAATAAAGGGCTTCCCAGGTGGTGTTAGTGGTGAAGAACCCTGCTAATGCAGTAGACATAGAGATGCAGGTTCGATCCCTGGAATGGGAAGATCCCCTGGAGGAGGGCCTGGGAACCCTCTCCAGTATTCTTGTCTGGAGAATCCCTTGGACAGAAGAGCCTAGAGGGCTGCAGTCCACGGGGTCACAAAGAATTGGACATGACTGAAGCAACTAAGCACGCATGCACGCATTAAGTGATAAAAACAAGATGCAGAACCATGAGAATGATTCCATTCCTAAAACAAAACAATAAGCGTATCTATCTGTATGTATGTACCCACATATCTACATAATTATATAGCTACATACCACAGACACATAGAAGAGATCTGGTTGGCTTCTCACCAAATCACTCATGGTGGCTACTTCTGGGGAATGGGTTTGGGGGTGGGGAAAGACTTCTACTGCATACTTTATACACTTTGAACAGTTTAATTTTTTCCATAACATGCGTGTATTATTTCTAATCATAAAAAGATTAAACCTGAAAGAGTAAGAAAGAAAACAGAGTCTGGGAGGAATAGTATAGGCAGTAAGAAGTCAGGAGAAGCCCAGTGGTGGAGAGGAGGTTAAGACAGAGGCCAAGGTTGGCAAGAGTTGGGGGCAGGTCACCTGCTTCTGCTAGAGACACACAATTGGTGTCCCTCCTCCCAGCTTGTGACCACAGAAGGATCCCCTTCAGGCCATGACAACCACCTGCCCATATCTTCAAGTTCCACTATCAATGTAAGGGGAAGGAAAACTTACTTTTTAAAAACTTTGATTTCCACTGAAATAGGATGTATCTTTAATGGGCAGTTCAACGACTTCAAAAAAATGCATATACCCAGGTAAACCACAAGAGATTAATGCAATCTCCTAGCTCTATACAGATGCATGGATCTGCAGGGGATAGGTTCACTCAGCCATGGACAAACACCGGAAAGGATCACTGTCCCAACCCTAGGGGTCTGCCATGGGTCAGGGGTTGTTGTTGGGTGTGGGATTCATATTCCATCCATCTCACTAATCCCCAGCCAGGACCTGCCTGGTGGTGCTAGGGAGTCATCTCTCTGAGTTCCTCCAGTGAGTTTCTGATTCTGTAGACTCCTAATGTGGGTGTCTCCTGGCTTAGGAACTCACAAGTCTCTTGGCAATGTACATGATAACCCTAGACCACACACGCAGTCAGTCTGGCAGGGACGTACTGAGCTGAACAGATCCTTGGAGGTAGACCAGCTCTCTCAAATAAGCCAGCTATCTCTGGCAACTTCCCCTTTCAAAATGGGAGCTCTTAGCTCCCGCGACTCACTGGAACAGGGAACTATTTTTACCGGCATTGACAGTACCTGCATATAATCGCTCTGGGCTAGCATAATAATCACAATAGCTCACATTTATTGAGTGCTTGCTATAGTCAAGCATTATATTCTAAGCAATTTACATGATTTATCTTTACAACAATACCATGAGATAAGTCCGATCATTATCATCACTTTAAAGATGACAAACTCAGGCAGAGATGTGAGTAACTTGCCCAAGGTCACAAAATTAGTGAGTGATACTGTCAGGACTGGGACCCTGCAGGGCTATGCTTTCTCTCATTGGGAAGGACCCGCAAACCCAGGGTTGAAGGTGTCACCTCCTGACTTCTTGGTTGGAGCTTTCTCTGCCAGACTCTGTGGCCTCTGTCTAATCCATAAAACTGTCAAGTCCACTGTTCTTCTAAAAAGAGGTAAATATACAGTCACCTCCAGGTATTGCTGGGGCCACAAAGAGGTCTCCAAGCTCTGTCTAGACACAAAATCAACAAAGCACAATGCAGAACAGTGTTTTATAGCTGGAGTTATTTTTTTTATATTGTTGTTTCTTCTCGGAGGAGTTGGCTGATAAATCAGGCCTCACAGGTCCAGAGGAATGTGTGTTTTCGACTTTCAGGAGCCGAGTGAAGGGCGAGCAGGAACATGGCAAAGAGAGAGAGGCATCTTTCAGAATCCCTGGCAACCTCACCTCAAGAGGCCAATTCATCCATTTGCAGCAGAGCCTGGGTACAGACTGTCAACCCAGTTCTCAAAGACGGGGACAGGAGGACTCTCACCAGTTTGCATCTATCTGTCTCTGTGGTGAACGCAAGCCATCCCGTGCCATTGTGTAAATCACCCTGCGTGTTCTGTCCAGAGGCACGTGGTGATAGCAGGGGGATGATGAGCTCAAATTCATCTCAATAACTGTGCTGCCCTGAATTCCTAGAGACTAAGGATTCTCAGCTTGATGACAACTCACTGACCTCCTTCTAAAAGCACTGTCTACTCATTTTATTGGATTAAAGGAAATGTTGCTTTGAGACTTGAGCTATCTCACTTATCTCAGTCATCTCAGATATCTGGAGAAATTCTAGGAGAATGAAAGTGAAAATTTTGGGCAAAGGCAAGTAAAGCAAGAAGTAGAGCTTTTTGTTTTATCACTGTTAGTATGGGCTATAAAGTGGACAGAAGCACGGTTCTTAAACTCTAGCCTAGAGACTGCCAGTTCTGGGAATACGGTGGGCTATCCTTCCAACTAACTTTCCCATTGGAAAAAAGTAACTTACAAGGTTGGAGTAAAACATGTTAAAAAAAAATCTTAATATCATTGAAGACATGATAGAAAGTAAAAAGTAAGCAACTGGATGCTGGGCTGGAGGAAGCACAAGCTGGAATCAAGATTGCCGGAAGAAATATCAATAACCTCAGATATGCAGATGACACCACCCTTATGGCAGAAAGCAGAGAAGAACTAAAGAACCTCTTGATGAAAGTGAAAAAGGAGAGTGAAAAAGCTGGCTTAAAACTCAACATTCAGAAAACTCAGATCATGGTATCTGGTCCCATCACTTCATGGCAAACAGATGGGGAAAAAATGGAAACAGTGACAGACTTTATTCTTTTTTGGCTCCAAAATCACTGCAGATTGTGACTGCAGCCATGAAATTAAAACACGCTTGCTTCTTGGAAGAAAAGCTATGACCAGCCTAGACAGCATATTAAAAGGTAGAGACATTACTCTGCCAACAAAGATCTGTCTAGTCAAAGCTATTGTTTTCCCAGTAGTCATATATGGATGTGAGAGTTGGACTATAAAGAAAGCTGAGTGACGAAGAATTGATGCTTTTGAATTATCGTGTTGGAGAAGACTCTTGATAGTCCCTTGGACAGCAAGGAGAACCAACCAGTCAGTCCTAAAGAAAATCAGTCCTGAATATTCATTGGAAGGACTGATGCTGGAGCTGAAACTCAATACTATGGCCACCTGATGCGAAGAGCTGACTCATTTGAAAAGACCCTGATGCTGGGAAAGATTGAAGGTGGGAGGAGAAGGGGACGACAGAGGATGAGATGGCTGGATGGCATCACCAACTTGATGGACATGAGTTTGAGTAAGCTCCGGGAGTTGGTGATGGACAGGAAGCCTGGTGTGCTGCAGTCCATGGGGTTGCAAAGAGTTGCACATGACTGAGCGAATGAAATGAACTGAACTGAACTGAAGCAACTGAAAAATTAAAAAAACTCTTTTCCAAAGAGCAATGGTGATCTGGAAAAACTTGGGTTGTTGCCAAAGGCTGAAGTTAAGATCTCGGGCTCCTCTTAGGGTAAGGATGAGCCAGAGGTAAACCTCCTCCTCTTCTGCTGAGGGAACTTCAGGGAAGGTTGTCTTTGCAATAGGTAGAAAAAGGGAGATCTAGAGGAATTTGTCATTGTTGGTAGCCTGCTCATGGATTGTATATCTTGAGGCTGCATTATGTGGGTGGTCTAGGGGACCTCATAACTTCTGCAGGCACTGAGCAGAAGCCAAGCTAAGACTCTCTGAAGGATGGATCTCATATCCATCAATGAATCCCCACAAATAACTTTTCAGAGACAATGAGCAGTATACAGCCCCAAATACCAAGTACTTGAAGTACCAAGGCACCGTGAATAGATCAATACAAAGAACAGACATCAGAAACAGACACAAAGACTTCAGATATTAAAATCATCAGACTAGATCATAAACATGCTTACTATGTTTAAAGAAATAAAAACTTGAATACATTCATCTGCAGAGAACAGAAGCTATTAAAAAATGACCAAATACATTTATTTTTATTTTTATTTTTGACCAAATACACTTGAACAAAGAACCAACAGAACATCTAGAAGTAAAAAACACTATAACTAAACTAAAAACTCAATGGACCACTTTAACAGTACACAGATGAAATGAAAATTAATGAACTGAAAGATAGTTCAGGAGGAATAGTTCAGAACATGGCAGAGACATTCAAAAAGGTGGAAAATACAGACAAGAGGCTAATGGACATGGGGTTACGTGGTCTAAAGGAAATTCAAACGATGGCACAACAGCATCGTCTTCAGAGCTTATTAAAACACAGATTCTCTCCCATTATTTTGATTCCCTCGGCAGGGTCCCAGAAATATATACTACTAGGAGAAGAGGCCATAATACTTTAAGAAGCACTGGAATAGTGACTTCTGGCTGGCAGACTTTGGAAGTTATTTTTTTGTTGTTGTTTTTTCCGAACTAGATTAAGTTTTTCACCTCTCATTGACTGTCCCCTTCCCACCCAGAACAGCTGGCAGAATATGTCATTTTCCTCTGTGGATTATGGTAAATGTGCTTTATTTTAATTCAACAGGGGTTTAGAGAGGAAAATCAAAACATGTGTTAAAACCCAGTAATTCTATATTTCCAAAGCAAGTGATATTTAATGTTGTTTTTTTTTTTTAAATTGAGTGTGTGTAAATGTATTTATTACCTTTGCTTATTTGGGGCTTACATGCTACTTGTCTGTTACTCACTCCAGCCTGTGAAAAGCATCTCTCAAAAGTTAGCTAACCACCACTGGGTGTCTGTGGCAGGCATACTTAACCTCTCTGTCTCACTTTCCCCACCTGTGACATGGGCATCCCACCATGTATGTCCCCAGCGACTTGCATGAAATGCTCAGCACAGGGCATGGCACACAGTGAGTGCTCACACAGCGGGAACCATCATTAATAAATGATGTATCCATTTCTCGAATTGTCGCTTCCACCTCTCAGACTTCCTTCTTGTTTTCTCTCTAAATTCCTTGTGCTTCTTCAAAAACAGCCACTTCTTGGCACCACTGTCTTCGTCTCACTCCTTTGCCTAATCGCTTAATATCAGGCCCTGCATATGTCTAACAAACATATGTCTGATGAATATTAAATGTCTAGCACATATTAAAAGCTTACATTATTAAACTGAGACACTTGGCCCCTGGTAATTCCAGGAATGCCTTCCCAGAGATGCAGAAAGTGGCAAATGAAAGCCTCATGGCTTATCATCATGTTCTTGCCTCCAGAAATCTATCCTGGAGAGTCAGGGGTCTGTACGAGCTTCAACAGGGAACAGATGGGGGACTGGCAACTTTTCACTGTGCCCATTGGAGCTGGGGCTTGTGTGTTTTCTGAAGCCAAGCAGAGCAAGGCTCCCAGGAATGCAAATGAACTGATAAGTAGCGGATGCTGCCAAGATTGGAACCCATTCTTTGTTTTCTTAACTGAGGGCAGGCTGAGGTGGGAGTGAACAGGGGAGCAATAAAATGCAGAGATGATGCCAACATTTTGAACCTGGGCCACCAAATTCTGAGGTCACTCAAGGCTGTTACATTTCTTCCTACATTTCCCCACTTAATTTCTCGTCTCTTTTATCATGTTCTCATGTCTTCTATCTCTGAAACCCACAAAGCTGCACACTTCTTCGTGATCAGAGCTGTGTAGTTTCAAGCCTCATTTACTTTCTCTGGAAAGGACTGGATTACAAGCAATAGCTTCACACCCGGGACATAATTCCAAGCCAGAGGGATGGGGAGCCACTCCCTGTTTAAAGCTGGTCAATTTCTCTTGCTTAGTTCTCCTTCTCACCATGATGATCTGTTTTCAGCTATTTCCACAGGTCCTGTATGGATAACCGGTTTCTTTCTGTGATCCACAGGCCCATATCAGTCTCAGGGCCAAGAGCAGGGAAGGAAGGCAAGATACGACGTTAACTAGCAGCTAAGAGCAGTCAGTCTGAATTTTTATTTCTGATGCTTTGGGTCAACTGTGAACTAAGTGTGTGTGTGTGTGTGTGTGTGTGTGCATGAGACAGAGGGAGGGAGGGAGGGAGGGAAGGAGGAGGAGAAGGAGGCAGGCAGGCAAAACCGACTCCCATCCCCCCTCAGGGCCTTCTTATTAACAATTAAATGACACTTTAATAATAATAACACTTCAAAGTGTTATTCAACCATTAATAATTGAGTAACTTTTCAAAACAATGTTGGGGCTGCCTTCTCAGGAGAGAAGGAGAGCTGTAAGTGGAAATATGGCAGTCTATTGAAAGAGGCCACATTTAATTAGTTGATTTTAATTCAATTTGGGTAGGGTCTACACAAAACAGCTCACACCCAACTCCCGCAGCAGGAAAAGCTAGAGAAGTTTCAGAAGCATCCTTCACAGAAGCCTGGATCACTTGCTCCCAGGACAATGCTGAAGACCTCAGGACCTCCCGTGAACTCCTGCATTCATCAGCCTCCTGGTCTTAGGAAGGTTTCTCTGCTTGACTTAATTTTACTCAACTGTAAAATCTGGGCAGTAAATACCCTAAGGAGGTTATTGTGAGATGATGCACTTAATTTGCCTAGGACCCATTACACGAAACATGTAGAAAAATGTGATATGCAAAACCACCATGGTAAAAATGGAAGAATAATGACCTCAGGGCAGCAGAGGTATTGAGGAAGACTTATTTTTCCACTTGAGTCCTGTACTCCTGACAAGTTCATGCTGGGTCACAGATGATGTTGAGTTTCCAGTTGTCCCAGAGAGCAGCAGTCACCTAAGGCCAGGCTGAACCTCAAGAGGTGGCACGTCTCCAGCTGAGTTCTCATCTGCTCCTCTTGCAATGCCTCCCCCCCCCCCACCCCGCCAATTTCTATTCTTGGAGTCTCCATCCTTCCATTTCCTCAGGCCAATGCTTTGGCACCATCCTTGACTCTTTTCTCACACTCCACATCAAATCCAGAAACAAGCCCAACGGACCCCGCTTTCAGGACAAAGCCCCTTTCATCCACCTGCTTCTCACCACCTCCACTGTTGACCTGGTCCCGGCCACCACCCTGTCGCCTGGGTTACCGCAGCAGCTCCCACCCGGCTGCTTCTCTGTGCTCACCACTGCCCCCTACAGTCTATTCTCAACACAGCAGCCGAGTCCGCTACTCCTCACCTGGAGTGGAAGCCAAAGTTCTTTCTGGGTCTCCCAAAGCTTCAGCATCTGGTTCCAGCCTCCTGTCTCTCCTCAATCCCTCCCTCACTCTGCTTCGGCCTCACAGGGCGCCCTGCACAGCCTCCTACTTATTTATCATGTTTCTAGTCTGTTTAGAATATAAGCCCCTTGAGGACAGGGATTTCTGCTCACTTTGTTCACTAATGTATGTTCAGTGTCTGTAAGCATCTGGCCGAGCAGATTCTCTGTATATGTATTTTTCGAAGAAATGACACCGACAAAAGGCTATTCTAGGAAAAGTAGCATTGACGTTGTGTCCTTGGCAACTCAGGTCCACGGGACCACAAGCAGCAGAAAGGGGTAAAGAGACAGACAAATCCCAGGGGGACAACAGTTGCTGGCTTGTGATGGAAGCAACCTCCAAATAATGGTGCAGATGGGGACAATGAGAGTGCACCCAGGCAGGTAAGAATGACCTGAAGCTGGGATTCAAAACTGGGCGTGATACTTTGTGAAGGACACCAACATTCTCCATGTCTTCTCTGATGGAACACTGGGCTGACGGTTTTACACGTGTGTTTTATTTAAACCGCACCCTCCCAGTAGCCTAAAGAGGCAACTGTTATCATAATAGCTCATTTTACAGATAGGGAGGCCAACCAGGTCTGCAGAGCTAGGAAATTGCAGCACAGGATTCCAGCTCACATGCATAGGATCCACTGCACCAGTGGTTCCCAAGAGGTCTGTCGGCAGCAACAAACTTCTGAGATATCGATTATAAGAAAACTAAGTTTCTGGGCTTTGCCCTTTGATTCAGAATCTCCAGGGATGCAGCCCAGGAATCTGTGCTGAGTGAATGCCCCAGGACTCCCTTCTCAGCCAGGGTGTTCTGCCTCCCTGCCTCAGCACTATTCAAGTCAGAGAAAGAGCTTATCCTGCCGTTTAGCCCAGTTCACACTTAAGGAGGGCTTACGACAGATAAGGCAGATAGATGGTCCATATTTCAGGTGACGTGGCACTCTCTCTCTTATTTCTCCTGACCTCAAGAGGCTTATAATCAAATAAATAGAAAAATGAATAAAAGGAAACAGGGCTTCCCTGGTGGCTCAGTGGTAAAGAATCTGCCTGTCAGTGCAGGAGACATGGGTTCGACCCCTGATGCGGGTAGATCCCGCATACCGTGGAACAACTAAGTCCCTATGCCACAACCACTGAGCCTGTGCTCTAGAATGCAGAAGCCACAACTACTGAAGCACACCCTAGAGCCCATGCTCTGCAACAAGAGAAGCCATTGCAATAAGAAGTCCACACGCTGCCTCTAGAGAGTAGCCCCCGCTCTCTGCAACTAGACAAAAGCCCATGCGGCAACGAAGACCCAGCACAGCCAAAAATAAATAAACAAAAACTATAAAAAATGATTTGCATACAAAAATAAAAGGAAACAAATGTCAGGAATAAAAGCGCTCCAACATCAGTGTTGGAAAAGCAGTACAAATTAAACGCTATGATGTTCAAAGGCAGGAGGATGATCTCTGGCTAGGAAGTGAGAAGTGAGCATGACTCATCAGGTAGGTAGTAGGTGAGATGGTTCTGAAAGGATAGAAGCAATTTTAGCAAGTGGAGCTGGAGACAGAATATTTCGTGTAAAAAGAAGCAGCATTGGCGAAGGTGGGGAGTGAGTGAGTGATAGTTGCTCAGTCATGCCTGACTCTTTGCAACCCCATGGACTGTAGCCTGCCAGGCTCCTCTGTTCATGGAATTCTCCAGGCAAGATTACTGGAGTGGGTTGCCATTTCCTTCTCCAGGGGATCCTCCTGACCCAGGGATCCTGCATTGCAGGAGAGTCTTTACCATGCGAACCACCAGGGAAGCCTACTATTAAGAGGTATTTCTAAGTATAAAGACAGGTCAACTTAAAAAGTATCAGCAGATACATGCTTGACTTTGTCTTATAATCTATAAACAATACATTAGAATATGTAATGAATCCAGCAAGAGCAATCTGAAGAATGATAAACAATTCAGTTTTGCAGGGGTTGGGGGAGAAGTGTGAAGAAGTCCATTGGAGTTGAAGCTCTGAATGCCAGGGTAAGGAGCTTCCTCTTGATTTAAAAGGCAAAGGGTGGTAGGGGTAGAGTGCGGCCTTTGGAAGGGGTTTGAATGGGGGAGTTGACTCTGGAGGGGAGACTGAGGAAAGAAATCTGACATGAGTGCAGGATGGATGGGGCTGAGGAGGGAAGAACAGCGGGCATGAGAACCATGCAAGGCAAAGAAAGGTGACGGTTTCCAGAAGAAGAGGATCCTCAGAGGAGGACGGGCAAGGGCAGGAGTGAAGGGAGATCCCTGGCAGGAAAGAAGCGGAAGGAACTCACGCTGGGCATTCTCCGTGCCATCCATGGAGTTGGAAGCAAGAGCTTCTGCGGGATGGCGCTGGGGGTTGAGTATGAGGCTGGTTTAACACTGTGGCAGCGGACGGGCTACCAACCCATCGGAGATCAGTAAGAAGGATCCACTTCACCCTAGTACTCATTCTTGTACTAGTACTAGTAAGGGTCTATTTGATGCTGGATAACAAGAATTTGTACTGACTCAAGTCAGTTCTTAGAAGACCCTTCTTGAGGAGTCAGAAAAAGCAAAGTCTTACCACGGGAACAGAATTACTCATGACATGCCAGTCTTTACAGCTACACTACAACCTAAATGTCCACACTCTTTTAAAAGCATCATTTTCAAGCTCAAAGATTGATGTGGCTTGTGTTCTGTCTGAAGTCTGCCTTGAGGCGGGTCCAAAGAGACATCTTAATTTGCTGAATTAATCGTGAAAACACAATATCTGCGAGTTTGGTTTCTCCTTGCTATTTATCACTGTTATGAGGAACTCAACTTTTTCAGGGTAATTTTATTTCCTCACTACTGATTTTGGTTGATACCCCCTGGCTAAAGTCAAATTCACTGGTTTCAGATTTCAGCTCTAATACATACACACACACACACACACAACTGTTGCTAAACAGTGAAATGAGTGACATTTACAGCTTCGCTTTCCTTGTGGAGGCTACCCTATTGATCACAACTGACATTTACTTAAACATTCCCTAGCAGAAAAATACCTCCTGATTCTATCTCCTTCTAAAATGCCAACAAATGTGCCCGAGGCAGGGAAAAAAGCACCCAGAATAATATCATCTCTTCATTGCCCTACAACCACGTTGCTTTGTTAATATTATAACTTTAATGATTTCTTCGGCTCTTGATGGCTCACGATGTTAGTCTAACCCTCACCCAGTATTGATTCTCCTCCTGTTAAAAATAAGCATCAGCGAGGCACCAAAAACTGCCTGCCCAAGCTTATTGCTATGCTGGGAGTTTATATCATGCATATTAAATCTGGACAGCATTTAGGCTGAAGCAATCTTCGCTTTATGATCCTGTTGGTTTTTAAAGTGAATGTTAATGAAATATGCATTACTTATGGCAAATGGCAGTCCCAGTGGGGGACATTTTAATTAGTACAGTTTGTTCAAAGAAAAGCAAATTTAACTCCACTTCATCTGTCACCCAGCTGCCCTGCAACCTGAGGCAGAGGGAGAAGAGAGTAGAAGAAAAGACAAATGAGCATTTGCAGGTCAGCTTGCGAGTTAGGGAAAGAAGAGTCCTGACAGATTCATTCCGGGCACAGTAGCTCTGAACCTCTCTTCATGATGGAACACTTTAGTTCGTGCATTTTGCAGGCTCTGGGGCCATCCTTCAAGGTAGCCGATTACCAGAAAATTCAGGCATTTGTGATGATGTTCTTAGGCTTGCCATTGGCCTATACTTAGGATACTCGTTTCTCAGGGCTGCTGGAACAAATGGCCACAAACTGGGTGGCTTAGAGAACAGACATTAAAGCTCTATGGAAGAATCCTTCATTGACTCTTCTTAGTTCCTGGTGGTTGTTGGCAATCTTTGGTATGCCTTGGACTGTGGATGCATCATTCCAATCTCTGCCTCTGTCTTCACACGGTCCAATATGTCTGTGTCCAAACAGCCTTCTTCTTATAGGGACACCAGTCATATTAGATTTGGGGCCCAACATAATCTCATATGATCTCATTGTGATGGTCAGTTTTATGTATCAACTTGGCTGGGCTTCCCCGGTGGCTCAGATGGTAAAGAATCTGCCTGCAATGCAGGGGACCCAGGTTCGATCCCTGGGTCAGGAAGATCCCCTGGAGAAGGGAATGGCTACCCATCCCAGTATTCTTGCCTGGGAAATCCCATGGACAGAGGAGCCTGGCAGGCTACAGTTCATGGGATCACAAACAGTTGGACACAACTGAGTTACTAACACTTCCACTTTTTTCACTATTTTGGCTAGGCTAAGGCACATAGCTTTCAGTTAAGCACCAGTCTAGATGCTGCTGTGAAGGTATCTCTTTAAATGTGATTAATATTTAAATCAGAAGACTGAGAAAATCTGAGGGTTGAGAAAAGCAGATTGCTCTTCATAATGTGGGTGAGCCTCATTTAATCAGTTGAAGGTCTTAAGAGGAAAGACTGATGTTCTCCAAAGAAAAAGGAATTGTGCCTCCAGATGGCTTCATATTCAAGACTGCAATATCAATTCTTCCCTGGGCCCCCAGCCTATGGGCCTGCCCTGCACATTTGGACTTGCCAGCTCTCACAATCAAGTGACCTTATTCTTTAAAATCAATTAATCAACTTCTTTCTGTTTCAAAAGACAGACAGATAGATAGATATTGGTTCTGTGTCTCTGGAGAACCCTGACCCTGACTAATATACTCAACTTGATTGCATCTGCAAAGATTGTATTTCCAGATAAGGTCCTGAGTGGACATGAATTTCAGAACACTAATTCAATCCAGTATAGACATGTTGACTAGGGCCTCACTGTTAAAAGCATGAGGCTTGGATCAGTGGCCATGGGATCTCCCAAGAGCTTGGTAGAAATGCAGTCTCCCCTACCCCATCCCCATTCACGGGATCCAGTGAATCTGAATCTCCAATTTTTTTTGAGAGTCCTGGTCTTCGCTTTATTACAAATGAGCCTTTGTAACTTTTACAGTGGTAGGGTGAATCAAGATCATTATCTTTTTTAATGTTTAAAATTTATAGCAGTGGTAATGTTGGCTTTCAGTGATTTGATAGATTCTACTCAGAACTGTCTTTGTTGAGTTCTTGGAAAAAACTAGACCATTCTCTCCTCTCTTCTGGAGTTCTAATTATACTTTAACCATTCAGATGATTCGTATGCACATTGCAGTTTGAGAAGCACTGGGCTAGAAGACTGATTTTCCAGCCATTGTGTGTGAGCTCAGTCGCTTCAGTCATGTCTGACTCTGTGTGACCCCTATGGACTGCAGCCCTCCAGGCCCCTCTGTCCATGGGATTCTCCAGGCAAGAATACTGGAGTGGGTTGCACGCCCTCCTCCAGGGGATCTTCACGACCCAGGGATCAAACCTGTGTCTCTTATGTATCCTGCACTGGCAAGCAGGTTCTTTACCTCTGGCGCCACCTGGGAAGCCCCTTCCAGCCATTATGGTATTTGTAATAAAACGCTTGGAGTCTAGACATTGTAAAAGTCAATCTTAAAGTAAAGGGTCAGGGGAGAGGAACTAAGAGGGATAGTTGAAGCAGCAGGGAATTTTGAAATAAGTCATGTCTCATTAAGAAGCACCTTACCAACAATGGAGACTAAATAAAGTATCAAATGAGTAGACAAAAGAATAAAGTGGGCTTTAAGATATAGAGAGGCTTTCTAATAAACCAGCTTCTATTTACAAGGAAAGCCCTTAGGCAAAAGAAAGAAAAATTTCATTACCACCGTCCAGAGCCCAGATTACCTCTCCCCCTTTTTGTGTCATCGAGACGCACTGTTACGCCGAAGTGACAACTTGGGAACGTTGTCTCACTCTAATACTGAAGGCTTGCTCTAGGCTCCCACCGTAACTCATGTTGACGTGCAGAAATGTTTCATTTTCAGATCCATATGTATGAATTTTTAATGAACCATGTCAAAGAAATCAAGTATTTCCCCCTCTACCCCCTACTCGGAGGAATCAGATTTTGACCTTCTGCCAAACAGCTATAAATCATGTTCAGCAGGAGGAGAAGCAGGAACCAGGGGCTGCTGCACACGGATTAGCCAGTTAATTTCCCTCTGTCAGACCTTCACCTGAGCTATCACAGGCTGGAGCGAGGAGGGAAGGGGGAGGGCAGTAGGTAGGAAGGACGGGAAGAAGGAATGAAGGAAGGACTATGAACAGAACTCCACAGTCACTGACCGGAAACAGTAGGCACTCAGAGGCAGAAGTTAGAAAAGTCAAAATTCAGGTGAGGTTATTTATTGCTTAAAAACTGGGTGGCTATCTCAATCACCAGAATCTTTGGCATATGAGTCCCCTCCTCCTGCATTTGGTTATATATTTCTTCAAGTAAGATGACTTAAAGGTGGGGGTTGTGGGGGGGGGGGAAGATGAGAGTTTTGAAAAAGTAGAATGAAAATAAATGATTTCCTTTTTCAAGAGCACTTTCCTAGAATTTCTATGAACTATGGAGAACACAGCAGGGTCTTCCCAAATAAAGCCTCAATCAACACTTAAAAGGAAGCCGTGACAGTAAAGCCAATTAGATATCACTTCTTGCCTAGCAATGCAGGGATGATTTTAAAATTGATGGTATTCTATGTCGGCAAGGATGTGGTAAAAAAAAAAAAATCCGTCCAATTGCTTGTGGGGCTGTAAAAAGAGAAAATCCATTTGCAAAATAATTTAGTAATTTAAGGGCGATGAGCCCTAAAACTGTTCATATGTGGTATAAATCCTACGGAAATCCATCTGAAGTAAGTAATCCAAACTGAAACAAAACTCCACAGCTTTGTCTACAGTAATTCAATGGTAAAACCTACATGCTCACCACTAGGTGTGTGGTTAAGTAAAATAAGCCGTATCCATTTGACAGAACAGCAAGTAATCATTAAGAATGCTTATTCAGTTCAGTTCAGTTCAGTTGCTCAGTCGTGTCTGACTCTTTGTGACCCCATGAATCGCAGCACGCCAGGCCTCCCTGTCCATCACCAATTTCCGAAGTCTACCCAAACGCATGTCCATTGAGTCGGTGATGCCATCCAGCCATCTCATCCTCTGTCATCCCCTTCTCCTCCAGCCCCCAATCCTTCCCAGCATTAGGGACTTTGCCAATGAGTCAACTCTTCGCATCAGGTGGCCAAAGTATTGGAGTTTCAGCTTCAACATCAGTCCTTCCAATGAACACCCAGGACTGATCTCCTTTAGGATGGACTGGTTGGATCTCCTTGCAGTCCAAGGGACTCTCAAGAATCTTCTCCAACACCACAGTTCAAAAGCATGCTTATTAAGAGTTTATAAAAATATGGAAGAATACTTATCAGTACAAGTGGGGGGAAAGTAGAATGCCAGATGATAAATAATACCACGGCTAGAAGAAGAAGCCACCCCTACATAGTCACTGAAAAAATATATGAAGGAAACACACCAACTGCTAATAATCGTTATTTACAGATGGAGAAAATATGGGTGAATTTTTTCCTCTTCTCTATTTTCAAAATGTTCTATAATGAGTGTGTGTACCTTTATAATGGAAACATATGATTTTATTTTGTTTTCGAAAAGCAAGTCATTTGGTCTAAGTAAGATTTGAAAAGATGCTCCCTCAACAAACAATAATAATTCAATCATGGCTAATTCAAAGTGAAACATATTTGTAAACACCAGATTTTTTAATCTAACATCCAGATCTGGGACAGAGAAAAACCTGACCTGCTGCCTGCTTGCAAAGCATCTAAATCTGTCCAAAATACTGCATTTAAGGAGGTAAAGGAAGAATCAGGGCTGTCAGCTTTAAACTACTAGACTCCAGGATGAGGCAAATAGCTGTCATAGACACTCCATTTGCTCAAGTTCATTCACTGGAAGGAGCCCCACCACGCAGCACTGGCGAACAGACACAGGGATGGACAGGCGTAAATTAGATCGGACATCTCTCCTTTCCAGACAGCATCTCTAATCACAGCACCCTCCTTTCCTGGCAAATCTGTGCACTTGAAAGACATCATCTCCAGCTTTCTGACCCTGCTCAGGCAAGATTTTTGGAAGCAAGCCATGTGTTTCCGGAATGAGAAGCAATCTAAGACCATATGCAGGGGGCAGGGGTGGGGGAACAATTTCATTTGAGTGATGAGTTTATTGATATATTTTCTGAGTACCTGAATATTGTTCAATTTTAAATAAAGCAACACTTGGGTGACCGAAACAGGTTAAATAGCAGTAGCAGCAGCAGCACGGAAAAGTAGGACAGACGACTGGGCCTCTTGGGATGGGCAAGCCCAATAGGCCCCGAACTTTACCTAAAGCATCTTTACCATTTTAGTTGCCTGGGAAGCTTGTATTAGGAGAGTGTGGACTGTGTGCATGGCTGAAGTCCATGAGACTCAATCAAAACCTAGAGATCATGGATGGCAGTGGGAAGGATGGCACTGACTTCCTCTCTTCTCTCTAGAAGGTCTTGGGCTCTATTTTTGTAAACCGTTCAGGCAGGACAGGGATGAAAGCAGCAGAAAACGAAGCCACCCAGCACTAGAGACATAGTGAAACAGGAGCAAAATGTGGTTGTCTGTTCAGGGCTATAAATCAGTGGGCTCCTACTAATACGTTTTCACAAACATATTCTCCGGACTTCCTGGTGATCTGGCGGTTATGAATCCACCTTCCAATGCAGGGCACAGGTTCAATTCCTGCTGCAGGAAGATTCCACATGCCGTGGAGCAACTAAGCCCACGTGCCACAACTACTCAGCTCATGTTCTAGAGCCCACAAGCCGCAACTCCTGAAGCTCACGCACCCTAGAGTCCACGCTAAGCAATGAGACGCCTGAGCACCACCCACAAGAGACTAGCCCTCACTTGTTCCAACTAGAGAAAGCTTGCACACCACAAGGAAGACCCAACACACCCCAAAACAAATAAATAAATAAAAATTTAAAAATAAAAAAAACCCCATATTCCCCCAATATAGATTTTTATTATATATACGATCCTCTGTCAATCCATATATCAAACATAAAGCTTTCCTTTCTCTTTAAGGTAAAAAGATATGCACTTGAACCCTGAAGAGTTACCTCACACAATCCCTCTTTGGAGAAGTGTTCTATATACTGAAGCAGGTTATCAGATGGTGTGGCAGCCCCAGAGTGGGCTAGGGAGGCAGGGATTGACAGTTTCCTGCCTTTCCTGTCTTATTGAGGGAAGGAATACTTAAAAGGTCCCTGCATCTGGTTGGTAGGTAGCTTATACCAGCACTCTCCAAAGTCCATTTTTCCACCCTGGTTAGTTTCCCTGGTGGCTCAGCAGTAAGGAATCTGCCTGCCAATGCAGGAAAGAAGGGTTTGATTCCTGGGTTGGGACGACCTCCTGGAGAAGGAAACGGCAATCCACTCCAGTATTCTTGCCTGGAGAATTCCACAGACAGAGGAACCTGGCAGGCTACAGTCCATGGGGTTGCAAAGAGTCGGACACAACTTAGTGACTAAACAACAACAATAATACAATACTTTATTTTATCCAATCATGACTAAGACCAAACTTCATTAACGTGGAGCTCATAAGCTAATTCGAATCAGACTGGGCTATAACACACTTGTTGTGTTGTGTATTCAGGAGAAAGGGTCTGCTGAATAACTAGAGTGGAGAAAGGAGGCAATATTTAATTGCTGGAAGGGAACAGAGTTTTCTTCAGGCTCTATGTACCTCCAGGCAATCCATCTACCAATTACAAGCAAGTTCTTATCCAGACATTAAAGCAGGCAACTGACCATGTTGGAAACCCAACCAAAACTGCTTATCTTCAGCCTTCCATAATTCCAGACCTTTTGCTGATCCACCCTGGCTTCCTGCCTAATGCATTTGCATTGCTTTTTCTGTCTGATATCAGACACCTATGCAGACACATGTGGGCAAGATGGTGAGCAGATTTCTGCTTCAGCTACCTGGGGCGGAAGATGCTATTTGGCTTCTTGGGTCCATATTTGTCCTGCTGAACATCACGACTGTCGAGGCCTCCTGGAGAAGATCCAGTTCTAACAACAACCCTGTTTGATCCCTCACATTTGAAATATTCCAGAAGGGAAGATTGTCATGAAAAGGGAATGGGGGAAGCATCAATGTTAGCCAACACTTTAAAAAAAGGGAGACCCCATACCAAATTGGGGATTCTCATTGCAAATCAAGCGTTCACTGGGCCCACCATCAGCCAAGCTCAGGACCCTGGCTAATTAAGTAATCTCAGCGGGACGTTGCAGACTTAAGGGCCATCACTTGGCTCTTGGCTGGACCGCTCCTGGCAGAGACTCCATTCATTCTGCACGTGGTGTCTAGCTTGTCAAAGCTGATGCAAGGAACAAAGCTGATTGGGTTGCCCCTCCTTCACCTGGATGCACAGCCCAGGGCGCCCCCGCTCATATGTCATTTCTCTGCATTCACATTCTGTCTGGGTTTTCCCCTCATGCTCAATAAGTCTGTCTCAAGTTGTAAATAAGGAGGTGAAGGACAGGGAGGCATGCCAACGAACGGCTTCTTCTCACACGTGGTGCTCGGCGACAAAAACCACTTCCTAATGCGATCTGAAGAAACTCAAGGAAGATCAGATGCGCTGTCAATTCTCCTGTGATGAAGAATCCTGCCAGTGAGCAGTGATTGATATTCCAATTCTTCAAAAAAGCATCTTTCTAAAAATGTAGATTAAACTTTCAGAAATAGCTTTGGTGCTCCTCCAACTCTTTCTTCCCCAGGGCACGCCTCCCCCCCCCCCCCCCGGCCCCACCGCCACATGGCTTAAAAATACCAGGAATTTATATTTGGTGCAAATTTGCTTCACATACCAAGGCTAAATGCAGCCCTACACCAATCTTATTTCCAAAACCACTTACTTGTAAATGTACAAAACTATCATGAAAAGATTTATAGTTTCCGTTCAGTCCTTTCATCCCTCCTTCTCAGAGATGTCTCGGGAGGGTGGTGGTTATTTTTGGATGTTTCTAAGTTTGTGGACTACACGACTCTTGATGGGTGTTAATTCATTCTCAGAGAGCCTCACGTTCACTGGTTTACACGTGTCATCCATTTCAACGTTCCATAAGCACTGGGGAAGCAGTAAGTTTGCGGGGCACACAAAACTGATTAAGGCATGGGTTTCTCAGTCATCTTATGAGTCACAAGATGTGTTGCCATCAGGAACCAAATTAATTGGCCAAATCAAACGTCCCTGTTCTTCAGCCTAGGCTGTCTATGTCTCCAAATGAATCTGTGATAGCCCTTCAGCAAGAGGGCTAGTTATTCCTGGAATGAAAATGGGCTTCCCTGATGGCTCAAATGGTAAAGAATCTGCCTGTGAGGCAGGAGATCTGGGTTCAGTACCCAGGTTGGGAAGACCTCCTGGAGAAGGAAATGTCACCCCACTCCAGGATTCTTGCCTGGAGAACTCCGTGGACAGAAGAGTCTGGCGGGCTACAGGAATGAAAATGGAGGTGGCTTCTGAGAACTGTTACACTATCCATCCATCCCAAAAGGAATCCTTAGAAGGTGGCCTCCACAAGGGTAGGGGTTTTCACGTTTGCTTGTTTTTCTATCTATAAATGCATCTACATATTGGCAGTGTCTCAGCCATATGTAAAATTCACATCTCATCTTGCTTGCAGGGACTCAGATACTTAAAGCTTGATTTCCATTTGCAATAAAACCACCCTGAATTTTCATTTCAGCAACTACAAGATGGGGTAATAGGATCTGCTTCACAGGATTCCTGGTAGGAGTCAGTGGGGCAATGTATGAAAGGTACCTTACTTGAAGGGCCGGATACCCCACAAGCTCCTGCCCTCTCTCCTCATGGAAAGAGAAATCAGAGATGGGAGCCCTCGCTGGGTAGAAATGGAGAGACCAGGTTAAAGATCTAGCTTCCATGCGGCTCTTACTGAGTCAATGTACAACTCTGGGCAGGTCACGAGTACATTTTCAGTCCCTATTTCTACTATGTAAGAATATTTTCTAAGTTGAAAACCAATATAGAAGGTTGACTATGACTATAAAGGGGATCAGACATTATTTGATTCAGATATCCTCAGCTTAGACAAGCAGAGTTCCTGCCTTGACCAATGGGAGAAAATCATCATAAAATTGACTTCTGGGACTTCCCTCATGGTCCAGTGGCTGAGACTCTGAGATCCCAATGCAGGAGACCTGGGTTTGATCCCTGGTCAGGGAACTAGATCCCACATGCCACAACTAAGATCTGGTGCAGCCAAATAAATATTAAAAAATAAATATACAAAATAAATAAAATTGACCTCTGAGAGCCTAATTAAAAGTAAGACAAAGTCCCAGGAATTGTATTTTCTTGCAAGGCTAAATATGGGTTAAGAGGGGAAAATAAGAATTGCTGGGACATGCATTCATGTATCTTACAATTAAATATTTAAGGAGGATTTGGCTCAACTGGCATCGCTTCATGGAAATATGCTTCCCAGGAGCCTTATCTCCTCTGGCTGGAAAATCAGGCTGGCTCTGGGGGAGTATGATTTTCCTCCCGGTTTTGAGGGGCAAAGGGCTTGGCAGCCAGCCTGCATGAAGAACACAGGGGTCTGAGAACAGAGACTGGGCGGCTCACAACATTCCCCACAAAGCGGCAAGGTGGAATATTTATCTTTTTCACTTACCAGAACGTTTATTCACCGCACAGATTCAGGTTTACTCTGCGTGTCTCAGGCAAGAAAAGGGAGGGGAAAGACGCTTTCATTTCTGTCAGACTGCTGCTTATCTGCCTCAGTCACAGCCATTACAGCAATGGATTTATAAATTCTCCCGTGATGGTCTTATCAACCATGAGCAACCTGCAGCAACATGGCCCAGGCATTTCACAGGGGGCCCAACAGCACCTCTACAGCTGGGCACTGCCGATGAGATGCTGGAGGGTCTGCCACTGGACACGCAGTGATGAAATGAAAGACTTGGGCTTAGGACAGAAGGAGAGGAAGCCAGGCAGTCCCGTAATCAGCCATGGGCCCCTAGGGGTGAAAGTGCATTGTCCCTGTGGGCACCTTGTCACCTTGATGCTGGTCCCCTGATCTCCCCTTTATCCCAGGGACGTTCACTCCCTACCAGCATCCCTATCTCCTGGTCTCA
This sequence comes from Cervus elaphus, assembly GCF_910594005.1. Lineage (NCBI taxonomy): Eukaryota > Metazoa > Chordata > Mammalia > Artiodactyla > Cervidae > Cervus > Cervus elaphus. Next base: position 79,839,945 of record NC_057815.1, on the reverse strand, counting down.
CTGTTCTTCGTTTCTGTCCTAATCTAAGTGGGGGCTCAGCCTTCCCCTTGGTGCTCATGCTCCGTCACTCAGCCATGTCTGACTCTTTGCGACCCCAGGGACTGTAGCCCACCAGGCTCCTCTATCTATGGAATTTTCCAGGCAAGAGTAATGGAGCAGGTTGCCATTTCCTCCTCCAAGGGATCCTCCTGACCCAGGGATCGAACCTATGTCTCTTAAGTCTCTTGCATTAGCAGGTGGGTTCTTTACCACCAAGCCACCTGGGAAGATCAGCCTTTCTCTTAATTTTCTCAATTCAAGATAGTCCCAGTCAGAGGGCGTGCTTTTTAATCAAGCACTCATTGATGCATCCATTCAACAAAGTCTTGAATGAGCACCCCCTCAGGAACTTCTCCAGCAGTGTGGGGTTAACAACAACAAAAAAACCCTTGTGGAATTTACAAGCTGGCAGGGAGAGGCAGACAATGAGTATAATAAGTAAATTATAAACTATATTGTTTGTTGGAAGGTAATAAGCACCGTGGTAAAAACCAAACCACAACCAAACCACCCCAGACCATGGGAAGTGGAATGAAGAGGGGGCAGGGTGGGGGGTGGGAGGCAGTTCTGAAGAGGGCAGGCAGGGAGTGACCGGTTGAGAAGGTGACACCTGATAAAAAACTGGAGATGGACCCTTAGATGTCTAGAAAAAGCAGATCCTCAACAGAAGGAAGACTGAGTGCAAAGACCCTGGGGTAAGGAACAGCAGGGGGCTGCTCTTTAAAACTGAATGAAGCACGAAAGGAATGAATCTGGACAGTAACATTCCTGGGAACGTTCTAGGCAGCTCTCGGAACTCACGTGCTGAGGTCCTTCACACAGAATACTCTACTGCAACGTTTTTTTTTTTTATATGTCAAGTCTCCACCAAACATTAAGTAGATCTCACACAGTGGGTCAGGGCTGGCATAAAATTAACAGAAGGAAATAGGATATATCAAACCCATCAATGTGCTGCATATAAAACACATTCCTATCTGTACCCTTGATTGTGATGCAAAAACTTTTTTTTTTTAACTGTGGTTGCTCCTTTGTCTAGTCGGTAGCTTGTTGTTGTTAAGTTGCTAAGTCGTGTCTGACTCTTTTGTGACCCCATGGCTGTAACCTGCCAGATTCCTCAGTCCCCGGGATTTCCCAAGCAAGAATACTGGAGTGGGCTGCCATTTCCTCCTCCGGATTTCTTACCGTAGGTAGGTGTCAAAATAACTTGAAAGCTACTGGCCTATAGACTACCTTCTGCTAAGCCCCAACCTGCCTCCGTGCGGCCGTGCCTTCTGTCTTCAGCACCTGGGAGCATCTCCCTTGACAAATCTGGATTCCTTATAATGCAGGCTCAATAAATGAAGACAGAAGACAGACGAAGACATTTCTTCACCCACCAGACACTGCCGGCCCCAGAAATGACCAAAATAGACATGCTCGGCTTTCTCCAAAGATTGACACCCAGCCTTCTGGCCACTGGGTGGGTCCTCACCCAATGGCCCCAGTGGGTCCTGCTCCATTAGATTTTAAGACACACATAACAGAGAGACGCACAGTGGAGGGGGGGGGGTGGTTCTCCTTTGCTTATCATGACCCCCACTCGACAGAGTGGAGTCAAGCTCATGGCAGTCTGCTGAGAAACATGGCTGAATCACTGTTCATCTGTTCTCTTGGCCAAGGACCCATGGCTCAGCTGGAACCTTAAAAAATGATGACTTAATAAAAAGAACTTTAAAAAAAAAAACAACAAAAGCACTACATAACCGCTCACAAGCCGCAATTTGGGGAAGTCTGCAGTCAACTCCCCTATTTTTTTCTATTCTGACAAAACCAAGTTTGTCAGGCAGCTCCCAAAGGTCTGGTTTTATCTGGACAACTCATTTCTAGCTTTTGTAACAGATCCCCCACTAAGCAGGGAATTACGGTGGTTCCCATTTAAAGGCATGAGGGGGCAGAAATGGGGTAATGAGAGAAGTCACTCTCTCATTCATTTAATGCATTTTTCACTTGAATTTTTATCTGATCTTTTATCTGATTTTTATCTTGTTATTCTTACTGTCAATGCTCTGATTTGGACAGGTTTCTGACCTAAACTTAGGTAGTAACTTAGGTTAACTGACTCTGGTCTGTTTTACACAAGACTGCACAGTCCTTGTCTATGTTTCTTACAAGTACAGTCCTAGTGTGTTCAATCCTTACTTAAGACCCAACATTATCTGAGAAGATCCCTGCCCTCCCCAAAGGCATTTTTGTATATCATTAGGAGTTCTGGTCCTTGTGTCTACCTTACCCTCCCTGGGTATGGAGGTAGTCAGAACCCTGAGAGGGCTTTCAGTAAAGTTAAAATTCCCTTTCTCCCTTTCTCAACCTGTTCTTTGAACCGTTCTGATGACCATGACTTCTTGGAACATTACTGGAAATGTGAGTGATGGCAGATATGCAGGAGACTCCATGCAAAATCTGGAGATTCCATCACCCTCTTCTAGCATCACCAAAAACATTCTGAGTAAGGCTCTCTCTTTCCAGAAGGAGACCAACAGATTGCCCTTAATAGAATTTTTTAAATTGCTTAAAATTGCTGCTTCTATTCCAGGCTGAAAATTACAGCCCTTGCTCTGTTTTCTGTCCTCCCCCGAGAGTTACTCAGAGCCCCCGAGGAGATCTGTACTAACAACATCATCAACAAAACCCCGAATTCACTTTGTGTGGGAAAAAAAAAAAATATTTGTAGCTTTTCAACCAGATCCAAACAGGGCTGTGACTGACATGCATGCTCTCCCACATGGATTCAGATTTCCCTTTTTTTTTTAAAAAAAAAAAAAAAAACACACGATAAAAAAAACTACCAACGTGATTTATGTTGCCTTCCCCAAACATTACAAATCAAACGCTAAACATCTCTGAAATGGAAGCTGGAGATGATGAACGCTGAGCTGCCTCCTGTCTCATCCTCCACGAGTCCTGTGGGTGGCCTGAGGAGGGAGGCAGGTGACAGAGGAACGGGCCATTGTCTCCAAATAACAAACAGGAGTGTGAGTGTTGAGACTGTGTTCCTCACTTAACCTCCCCTCAAGAGGAAGCTCTGTCTGGGGAAACAAACAAAACCCAATCTATGTTTATTTAAAGATGCTGGGTCTATTTAAAGATGGTAGGAAAGTTGCTGTTGACTGCAATGAGATGAAATTGCTTTGGAAAAATCCAACTTCTTCTGCTAAGGATGACAAACGGGTGGTGTGGTTCCAAGTGACCCTGGGCCACCTGGCTCATGTTCTGCCAAGACACCTGGCCCTGACCAAGGTCCTGCTGGGCAGACCTGGCTGCAGGAGCCAGCCTGGACTTTAAAGTCTCCAGTGACGGTGTAGATGGACAAACAGGTCCAAGCTGGTGACATCACATTAATCATTAACTGCTTCTGACTCAATATTGAAGTACCAACTAAGATGCAATCTACTGGAGTTCTTGGTTACCCCTTCAAATGCTTCATATTCAACGAGGTTTTACAATCTCCACTCAGCCCCTTTCCCTGGACTAAAGCCAAGGCTTTCTGACCCTAGATGCACATTAAAATCACAAGGCCCCACCCTAGACCAGCAGACTCAGTCTCTGGGGATGTCCCTGGCACCAACATTGTGAGAAAAAAAAGCTCCCTGGGTGATTCTAATGTGCAACTAGGAATGGAATAGCTAAACAGATAAAGAGCCGAAAAGTGACTTTGTACGAACGCGTTTTCCCAGCCCAATGCTCTTTCGTGCATAGAACCTCGCAGGTGGCCTCTGACTACAGTGGTAGGTTCAGTGCCTTGAAGCCAGAGGAAGCCAGGCCCAAGACTTCAGAGGGCCCAGACAGGACTTCCATAGAGGATTTCACAATAGGCATATCCCCCTCCTCTATTTTCCACTGTGAAAAACTTCCTCAGCATCTGCTATTAAGCCAGACATCCCTGGAAATACAGAAGTGAACAAGAGGCCCCTTCCTTTCCCTAAAGTGATGGATATCAAGGGGATCAGAACATGCCAGTTCAGAATATGCCACCTTGGCTTGAGGATTATTTTGAGCTGAAGGCAAGTGAGAAACAGCAGACACAGGAGGAGCTGCTCTCAACCTACATAAAAGCAGGGCATCCATTTCCTTCTGTAAAGGTAGCTGAAGGCCCCCTTGTGAAGGTGTCCACTGGTCTTATACCAGGAGGAGAATAAATAACTTATCATCAGGGACAAAGATGACACCGAGATGAGTTGGTATAAACACACTTTACTAAATAACTTTGCCTGACATTAGTTTCCCTATATATTTACCTTCCCACAATTTACCACCCCTAGAAGCCCAAATCACTTCACAACTCATCACCCTTTGTTAAAATGGTACAAAAGCCCCCAGTTCAAATAAAAAAAAAAAAAACCACAACAAAAGCCCCCAGGTCTAATTGCTTTTTTGAGTTTTCATTTCTTTTCCATGAATCCCCTTGCACATAAAATTAAGAATACTAATATCAGCCTGTCTTTTAACAGTTTAATTTGTAAGCCCCCACAAATTACCTAAGATGGTTGTCTTCCTCTACAGACAACCACACTCTTTAACTGTGCTAAATAGTTTGCATTTCTCTCATGCTCTCATTTAATCTTTACCGCTGATCTGTGAGGTGAGATTCATTTTACAGAGGAAGAAATCGAGGTTCAGAAACAAAGCAATTACCTGAGGTTGCAAGCTGTTGAAATGACACCAGTCTGACTTTTTCTAAACCTTAGAGCCAGACCTGGGAGAAAACTGGCAGTAAAAATGAACCGGGGAACAGAGGCAAAAGTCAACATAGCTACTACTTAAGCAAGCTGTCTCAAAACAAAAGTTTTTAATTACAGTTCTTTAAACAAAAGAGAAAGAAAATCAAATAATTCAGAATCCTTAATGACATTTTGAGGCACAGCTTCAAAAGCCCCGAATAAATAGTAAATGTCACCAAAAGGACAAGGAGCAGAGTGGCTGAATCACTTGCAGACAGTGCCAAGAGCAGGCTGGAAAAAGGAAATGCTTGACAGCATGCTCTCTGGATTGTTAACAACATTGGAAAATCTTTCTAGATCAGCAGATTTCCTAGACAGCTGAGATCCACTCTGAGGAGCCCTTCAGCCATCAATTAATTCCTGATCAGTGAGAAGCTCAGTGATGGCAAATAAGCCAGTCTGAACCTGGAAAAACTAGGTCTGAGGTCAAGGCCATCCCCTTCCCAGCAGAGTTCAAACTAAGGGGAAGGTGAGAGGATGAAGGGGAAAAAGAAGTGTAGGTCCAAGAAGGGGAAAAGAAAGGAGAGAAAGAGCACACAGACAGACTGAGACTGATGGCAGATGGTACCTACCACCTACAAATCACGGCAGGACCCGGGGCAGCTGTGGCGGTTCAGCTGGTAAGCTGTCCCTGATGGAAAATCTTGTCCCAAGGATGTCATTTGTTTTAGTTTGAGCTGTTATAATAAAGTACCATAGACTGGATGGCTTATAAAAAACAGAAATTTATTTATAAGTTAGTTTTTGGAGGTGATGTCCAAAATCAGGGTGCCAGGTTCTGGGAAGGGTCCTCTTTGGGGCTGCCAACTGCCAACTTCTCCTTGTATCTTCACAAGGCAGAAAGCTGTAAGCTAGTTCTCTGGCCTGTTCTTATAAGGGCACTAATCCCATTCATGAGGGCTCCACCCTCATGACCTAATTACCTCCTAAAGGCTTCACTGCCTAATACCATCACACTGGGCTTAGGTTTCAACATATGAATTTGGAGGGAGACACAATCAATCCTTAACACACTGACACAAGGTCCAAGAAAATTAACAGAGACATGGAGCACATTCCCCACTCAGTTACCTGGCTGAGTGCAGCCACGGCATCCAGAATGGGTTTGCACAGGCGTGTAACAGTGGTATGAAAAGGGGAAAAGAATGGGTTCTTTGGTCAATTCAGTTTGGGAAACACTAGGCAGACAGGTACACGGCTTGCTTCTTTACCGTAAGATTTCTCCTCATGTCTTATGTGATTTCTGAGTCGGACAGTGTCTCTCAAATTCATGACCATAGGTGGAGCTGCCTATAGAGGTGTGATTCCAAAGGTGGTGGCTTAGGAAAGCTACTCAGGTTCAAAAGGAACTGATGGAACCCACAGGCTTGGCTGTGCCATGTGGGGTCTGGGCTTCTTGTGGACACTAGAGGTGAGTGCCCATTTCCTCACTTGGAGACACTGGTGATGCTGGCAGAATGGGCACATGGTTTGCAGATAAGTCTGCCTGGTGCTAAAGTGTGACTTTGAGTAGGTGTGACAGTCTTAGAGATCAAAAGTGGGATTCTACATGCTGACTGACACTCTGGAAGAATGCCAGAGATGTAAGGGAACATTCTGGGTCAACTCATCACGTACAGAAGACGAACAGCCAAAGTCTCTGGGACAACACAGTGGTTGAGCTAAAATGAGAACCCAGGTTCCCTGACCTTCGATCTGAGCTCCCTCTGCCTCCCAGCTGGTCTCCTGCTGAAAGTGCAACTCCAACCCATGTTTAAAAATTCAGGAGGAACTGTGTCCTTGGACTGGGGGAGGCAGTAAATTCCACCTTCCCATGGCTGGCCAGCTCTTGTTGGTCCACGTTGACATGTCCACATTATTTATCCTGTAAGAGAAACATTAACAAACAAACAAGCAAGAGCAACTCCCTGTAGCAGGGAGCATAATGATCACCCACCACTGGAGCAAATAAATATGCACATGGGGCTGTTGCCTTCCCCCTCCTCTGTTCAAGAAGCAGCAAAGAAAACAGCATTGACGGAGCATTTGGGAAATGGGTCACTGGGATTGTGAGGTGGGGATGTTCTACTTAGCCATTCCAAATGAGAGACTTGCTAATTAGATCATGTACTTGATGGAACTGGGTCTACATTTACAACAACTTTACAGGCTGATCCAAGGCTTCTCTGTGGCTCAGCTGGTAAAGAATCTCCCTGCAATGTGGGAGACCTGGGTTGAATCCCTGGGTTGGGAAGATCCCCTAGAGAAGGGAAAGGCTACCCACTCCATTATTCTGGCCTGGAGAATTCCGTGGACTGTACAGTCCATAATGTCTGCAGAGAGTCAGTCACGACTGAGAGACTTTCACTTTTCACTTTTTCAGACTGATCCAGACATAGATAAACCAAGGTAATCTGGAGAGAAGTCTCAGGGCTCTGGGGAGCAAGACAGGGCTGGTTCTTAAGTGTGGGTAGATGAGCCAGCCAGGCAGGAGGTCTGGCTAAAGCAGAGATACTTTCTCCACCCCGTATTTCCAGCCCCAAGGTGTTCGATTCAAGGTTCTCTCAACAGCAACCAGATGTCAGTCATTGGGCAGACAGAAACTTACATGAAATTTACTCACTTCACTTGACAACTACCTCTGGTTCCTCCCCAACCCATGTGCTTCCTACAGCAATGTAAGGTGGCATTTATCCAGTCTTGGGAGTATAAATTCAACAAATATTTATTGTGGGCCTGCTATTTGGCCAGAGGCCTTGTCCTCAGAAGCAGAGGCGCAGCGCAGACAACACAGCTCCACACTCATTGGTCAAGCATCTCCCCTATGCCAGGCATCTTGCTGAATCTTCCAGCATTCATGTCTCCTTTCTTGGGGACCCTGAGGCTCAGAGCAGAGAAGTGACTTGCCCAAGTGCACGCTAAATAGCAGTCAGGATGGGAACCTGGGTAAACAGGACCCCAAAGTCCTCAAGCTATGCAGTGTGGTAGCCCTGCCATTTATATGTAACAAGGGCTTAAACAGTGGTGCTTTTCCTGTCAGTGGTGTTGCTGTGTCATGAACACCCTAAGAGAATTAACAATCATCCGAGCAGTAAGTGAATTCAGAAGTCACTCCTAGATGTCACCATGACTCACCAAAAGGAGCGTCTAAATAATCAGAACAACTGGAAACCTTTTGCCTGGCTGAGACCAGGGAGGCATTCCAGGAAGAGAGAAAGGTGTGACTGAAAATGTTTAACCAAGAAGTGGGTACAGGCAATGGTGAACAGATCAGATCTGGGGAACATTGGATAAGGAGCAAGAAGCTCGGCTTTATGATGTTGGCAGAGAGGGCAAGACAGTTGGGATTAGGCTTGGAGTAAAATGGACTAGAGGGAGGACCGATTACAGGCAGGGAGACACATTATTAGGAAGCTATGCAAAGGCATGAGGTAAAGACGCCCAGCTGGGGCATAGGCATCAAGCTGCAAGGATGGATGCCTCGTTCATCCAACAATGGTCCAGGGATGGGCCTGGTTCAGGGTCCAGGCCATCCAACAATGGTCCTGGTCCAGGGATGGGTGGTGTCCTAGACAGACACGGCCACTAGGAGGAGATACTGCTCTTCCCCGGGGATGCAACACCACACACCCAGGTAAATGACATCCACCTGCAGCCGGGTGGCAACTGCGAGAAACCGGTTTCTGAGAATGGACAAGAACTCCCGGCTGCTTCCACCTCACCCCACAGACCACCACTGTCCTGGGCCTTATGTCCAGAAAAGTAATGCTGTAAGGAAAAAGTAGGGCTTTACCTTCTCATGCAGCAAGGTGGGAGACACATGGAAACAGGTGTAGAGCCTCAAGGAAACTGCCCGCGCCCCACCCCTGGCAAGGACTGCACTTGCCTCCGCACTTGAGGCCCCAAGGAAGCTCCGGCGGTGTGCTGTTTGTCCTCCCTCCACCCCCATCACTGACTCCAAGGCGATGGTTTTCTTCCCAATTACTGTCTGAGATATACGAGGCTGGACAATGGGATGCTGTGGGGCACGGGCCCCTGACCACCAGCACAGAAGCAGGCAGGCGGCTCCAACGATTTTAACAAGACACGAGCAGGAGCAGAGGTCAAGTTCAAACTCCCTCCTGTCCTCATCTCTCACCAGCTGGCGGATACTGCTGTGCAAGGTTAGCGTCTCGGCCAAAGACGATGTTGTCTCTTGAATCATTTGTCTTTCAAGGGCCTTCCAAACTGGGTGATTTTGTCCTTTCCTTTTTATTGACTACCTGCTGCTACTTTCTTTCCATTTTCCCCTCTTGCTTTCTGCCAACTTAAATTTTATCCAAGATGGTCCCTGTATTTGTTTCTTCCACTCGCTCTGTTCCTCTGCAGATTCCAGCTGGCAGATTTCACTCCTTCCTTGCCTTCTGAACAGAGGCCCTTGACATCTCCTGACTTCTCCCCACCCAGTTCTCAGAGCCCGCTCATTCCCACGTAGCCAGCAGAAAGGTCACCTTCTTTCCCACCCCTCCCCTCACCGCAATGGACTTACACACTCCCCTAAGGTGCCTTATTGGTACTCAAATGGACAGAACTCACAAGCTGCCCGTGAGTCTGTTCCTCTTCTTAGACTCTGGGTTTCCTGAGGTCCTGGGTCTTAGTCCCCTTCATAATCCCAAAGCACGACATTGAGGGCTGTTCAGAGGCAGAGCCAACAATGATGGCTACATGGATGGATAAGTGGATGAAGGGATAACTGAGGGTTCATTTCACGCACTTCATTTGTCCCTTCTAGAACATCTACCACCGCAGTCTATCACAAAAGCTTCCAGACAAAATGTTATTTCATTTCATTACCAATAATTTCTGGCTATTGAAGTCATGGGACCACAAGCACTGTCTTCACAGGGCTGGTGATCTGTATGGGGAGAAGACAATTGAACTCTCCACACCCCTCAGAACCTCAAAGGTATGGTTTGGGAGCCTTACCGGGATGGAGCAGTCCTGGCTCAGGCCCCCCACTGCTGCAAGTGCCCCAAAAGAGTTACCAAGACTGAGTCTGAGGGAGCAGAAACCCTAAGACGGCCCTTTCTCCTTCCTCTGCTTGGCCAGTCTCTCAGACCCCCATCTAGATTCCATCCCTTATGCCACATGCTCCTTATCATAACAGCTCTCAGACTGAAGCTGTCCCTTCTGGTCCCACTGGTAAACACAACTGTCAGAATAATTTCCCCAAAGCAGGCAGCAAGAGGAAAACAGTAAAGACAGTAATGTCCCAGTAAGGGAATAGGAAAGCTGCCATTAAATGAACCGAGACGCCCCGCCCTCCCCCTCCCAGAGTCACCATAGAAATCCAGCAAGAATTTCTCCTGAGTGCATTAGGAGGGTGGGCTGAGCATCCACAGATATTTCAGTTCTGTTTCTAAACCCCTGAAATGACTGAGAGATGTTAAAACATGAACTACACAGGGGTGGAAAGCAAGGAAAGCATCATCCCCGGAACCCCACTTTATGGTTTTCTTTTTGCTTTTCTTTATTTTCTAAAATCTTTATACCAAATATGTACCACTTAGGGACTAAGGTAAAGAAGCAATAAAAGAACTTGATGGGGAGAAAAAAAATAAAAGAACATATACTACAGACTCAAACTGGTAGCTCATCTTTGCAACATGGTAGGGTACATGGACAGCCAGGGACTGCTTTGCAGTGATGCAAGAGGTCAGAATTACAGGAGCCTGGCATGAAGTAAGATGCAGTGTGAGACAAATGATACCATCACCATACGAAGGGATGTTTTGAAACACATTGTTTCAGGAATTTTTAACAACTTGAGAAAATGTACATAGTACTATGTGCAGTGGCTTGAATAGTATGTGTCCCCCACCAAAAGATGTGACCAAGTCCTAACCCCAGGGTATCTGTATCACCTTAATAGGAAACAGTGTCTTTGCAGACATAATTGAGGTAAGGATCTTGTTGTTGTTGTTTAGTTGCTAAGTCCTGTCTGACTCTTTTGTGACCCCCATGGACCACAGCCTGCCAGGCTCTTCTGCCCATGGGATTTCTCAAGAAAGAATACCGGAGTAGGTTGCCGTTTCCTTCTCCAGGGAATCTTCCTGATCCAGGGATTGAACCTGTGTCTCCTGCATTGACAGGCAGATTCTTTACCACTGAGCCACCAGGGAAGCCCTAGGGATCTTGAGATGACCTTACATCCAAAGACTGTGTCCTTATGAAAGTAAAGAGACGGAGATTTGAGACACAGAGACGTAGAGTGTTAGTCGCTCAGTTGTGTCCAACTCTTTGCGACCCCATGAACTGTAACCAAACAGGCTCCTTTGTCCATGGAATTCTCCAGGCAAGAATACTGATGTGGGCTGCCATTTCCTTCTCCAGTGGATCTTCCCCACCCATGGATCAAACCCAGGTCTCCTGAATTTTTTGGTGGATTTGTTACCATCTGAGCCACCAAGGAAGCCCAAGAGAGAAATTCAGAGATGTAGAAGGTAAAGACCAAAGGAGGCGGAAGCAAAGACTGGAGTGATGCACCTATGAGCCAACAACTGCTGGCAGCCCCCAGAAGCTAGAAGAGAGGCCTGGAATGAATTCTTCAGAGCCTTGAGTAGGTACCAACCCTGCCAACACCTTGCCTTTGGACTTCTGTCCTCCAGAACTGTGAGGGAATAAATTTCTGTTGTTTTAAGCCACCAAGTTTATGGTCATTTACGGCAGCCCTAGGGAACTAATGTATGATGGGAAGTACAGAAGCAGCTTATATAGCTATTTACAGGATGGCTTCGGTTATGTAAAACAGACGGGCAACGGGTGTGTATTCTTCTTATAAAGAGGGAAAAAGGTTATTAAAAATGCACGAGCAATCTGCCATCTCACCAAGAATGTTAGCTCACAGCCAAACCTTGCGACCACATCACAGTTCTCACTCACCAGACATCTGATCTTCAAAATAACGTGGGCAGGTGAGAGCAGGGGAACATCATTCCAGTTTTACAGACGAGCCCCTGGAGCTGGAACGTGATCAAGGTGGTGCTGGTGGCTGAGTTTGAATAATTTGGGTCTCCGGGTGCTTCTCAGCAGCTCCAGTGGTGTCCAGCTACTTAGAGCTAGGAGCTGAACTGTGTCCCTCCCATCCCCAAATTCACGTTCAAGTCCCCAGCACTTCTAGTGGAGCCACATTTGAGTAACGTCTTTTAAAGAGGCGATTAAGTTAAGAGGAAGTCATTAGAGTGAACGTTAATCTAATCCAGCACATGTCCTCATAAGAGGAAATTTGGACACGCATAGAAAGATACCAGCCACACGCATGCATGCATAGAGGAAACACCATGGCAGGACCCGGGGGGGAAGGCACCCTCTGCAAGTCAAGGAGAGGTCTCAGGAGAAGCCTGACCTTGATCTTGAGCTGCTAGCCTGCACAACTGAAAATATAGGCTGTTGTGAAGCCATGCAGTCTGGGTATTGTGTCCTGGCAGCCCCAAGCCAAGATGCTTAGGAAGGCTGGAAGACAGACTCTTTTTTTGCCGGTTGCTCCTCTTCCTGCAGCATCCTCCCTGGGCTGAAACGGAAGGAGGGAAATATAATTCCCAGCTACAGGTCTCTCCTGCCCAGTGAGGTTATTTCTGAGCTAACAACAGCCAAGACTTCCGGCAAATCTATCTTCTGCAGAAGGTCTGCCAAGCCCACTGGGTATGTGGAGTGGTCAAAGCCATGTTCTCCAGATGTGCCAGCTGCTTCTGGCTTCTCATTTAGAGCCACAGGCCATCACTGTGAGGGCACGCGCGTGTGTGTGTGAGAGAGAGAGAAGGGAGAAGCAGGGGTGAAGGGTGTGAGTGGTGCTTCATGACTTTTAGGCAGGGGAAAGTGAGGCTGCAGGAGGCAGGGTGTGGTGGCCAGGTCACAGGCTGGAGAAGGCGACTGGATTCAGAGACGGGCCCCAGTTCCTCCTGTGTGTCCCCCAGCAAACTGCTTCCCCAAGTTGAGACTCAGTTTCCTTATCTGTAAAGTGGAGCCAACACCACCCACCTCACTGCAGGGGATGACTCTGCAATGAGCATCGTGCCAGGCTCCTCCGTCCACGGGATTTTCCAGGCAAGAATACTGGAATGGGTTACCATTTCCTTCTCCAGGAGATCTTCCCAACCCAGGGATTGAACCCAGGTCTCCTGCATTGTAGACAGATGCTTTACCGTCTGAGCCACCAGGGAAGTCTCGCCCACCACACAGGAGGTACTTAATAAATGTTTCTTACGTGTGTTAATGAAAAATGGTGCACAAATTTGACTCCTTTTTCAACAGGGCCTAAATCCCATGGGAGTGGTTTGGCCTTTTTTCCCCTCTATGGTTACCTTAATCTCGGGCGTGGGACTGGGTTTTGGTGCTATTATACAATACATGAAAAGATTTTGAATTTTCATTCCCAGCATTTAAAATCAAGAGCTTTCCCATAAAATTTCCAAGCTCTGAGTCATCTGGATAGATAACCTGGAAGATGCAGCCATGCAGACAGCGCCTGCCTCCGTGGGAGCGCCAGGCTGGAGCTGAGTGGGGGCGCCCCCTTCATGGAGTGTGTGCCCTCCGATGTGCATGGAGGTGACCTGAGCAGCTCCCCCACTGCCCACCTGCCTGGGCTCTTGTGGACATGTGCCCAGAGGGCTCGGAGGAGAGAGAAGGGGGCAGGAACCAGACAGTGGGCGCAGCGGCACCACGGGTCAAGGAATGGAAGCCTCATCAGCTCTGACTTGGTGGTTGTGTATGTAACCAGCGCTCACTTGATGATGAGCCACATTTAAAACAGGCAGGTGGGTAGGGCGCTCCATTCAGAATCCCAGCTTAGGACGTCACCAGTAGCTACTACACCAAAGGTGGTTACAATCCCAGACAGACAAGAGACGTACAGAGCACGCACAGACAGGTGGATTTTCTGTCTTGCTCTTCTGGAGCTCACTTAACGAATCCAGCGGGGAGGGCTAAACAGGGTCTAGACTGTGGTCCACAGGAAAACCATCAGGGAAAGGCCACAGACAAGGAGTAAATCTCAGGTGGTCCTTGCACTCCGGGCAGTCATAATGGAAAGACACGGGGGTGTGGGGGAGGGCTGTGGGCACTGTCTGCCCCGAAACCCCCACACACTGTGGGATGTCTTCCCTTCAGGGTGAAGAAAGAGAGGGGATTGGTAGAAAGATTGGGAGCAAGCAATAGAGATTTTTTTTTTTTTTCCAGAAAATGGAACAAATCAGCCCCTGCACATCCTATCTCAAGATTCAGAGAAAGGTCCCAATTGTATGGCTTAAAAAAAAAATCACTGATGCTGCAATTTCACAGAGCAGATCAATACTGCAGCTTAAATGCGAATTTATGGCCTTCAGAAATGCAGATGAGGCTATGCTCTGAGTCCCAGCCTGCCTCCCACTGACAATTCTGCTGACTTCCCATGGCCCTGATGATTCCAGCTGGCTACCTTTTCAGGTAAGGGCAAGAGTCCTCTGCTGAGCTTGCCCATCTCCTCTGGGATGGGACCCCGGCTCGGTCCATGTGTTGTCATAGAAACCACTATATGAGCATCTCAGCCTTCATCTATACTGGTTAGCCAACATCCCTCCCTCCCTCATCCCTGTCTCTCTTTATTGACTGACTCCCTACTCTCGACCCCACCACACTCCACTCTTCTTGAATTCTGGGCATGGAGTGCACCAAAGCTCGGCAAGTGTGTACCAGTCTACCAGTTCTGCTCCAGGGGATGTGACTGTTGGGTAGATCAAACCCCAGACCCCAGGACAGCTGTCTCCGTTTTCCTGGAGGGAAGCATCCACTCCCACATCCTTCCCAGCCTTCTAAGACTCACATAAAAATCCGGTCACTGCTCTCTTTTTACTTTTATCCCTGCTGTGCGCTCTGGGGAGTTTTGATAAAACAAATGAACATGAACTTCAAGGCACGCAATGTGTAAATCACTGCAGATCCTCCCAGGCCTCCAAAAGCTACAAACACGACTTAGCCAAGGACCAAAGAAAAGCCCAATAGGTGATTATTCTTATTAAATAAACACTACTTACTATCCCCTTGCAACCTGGTTGACGGAGCATGTTCACATCTCTTAACACCATCAGCTCCTCCTGACAGCCCCATGCACGAGGCAGAACTGGTAATGTACGATCTCCATTAAGGGAGGAGACTTTTTAAAAATTCATAGAAAAAGACTGAAAAAAAATACACATAAATTGGTATGGTTACTAAGGAGAACAGTATGGAGCTTCCAAAAAACTAAATACAGAACTACCTTATGACCCAGGAGCCCCACTCCTAGGCATATACCCAGAGAAAACCATAATTCAAAAAAATACATGCATCCCAGTGTTCACTGCAGCACTACCGACAACAGCCAAGGTCATGGACACAACCTAAATGTCTGTCGACAGGAAGATGCATAAAGAAGATGTGGTATACATATAGAATATTACTCAGTCATGAAAAAGGACAAGTAATGCCATCTGCAGCAACATGGATGGGCCTAGAGGTGGTCATACTGAGTGAAGTCAGTCAGCCGGAGAAAGACAAACACCATATGATAGATAGCACTTTTATGCGGAATCTCTAAAAGGGTAAAAATGAACTTCCTTACGAAACAGAAGTAGAGTCACAGATGCAGAAAACAAACTTATGGTTATCAGAGGTCAGGCAGGGGAAGGATAAATTGGGAGACTGGGATTGACATATACAAACTGCTATATACAAAATAGATAACTAATAAGGACCTACTGGGAATTCTACTCAAGACTCTGTAACAGCCTATAGGGGAAAAGAATCTAAAAAAAACAAAAACAAAAAAGAGTGGATATATGTATATGTATAACTGATTCACTTTGCTGTCTACCTGAAACACATCATTGTAAATCAACTGTATTCCAATAAAAATTTTTAAAAATTACACACACACACCCCAGAATGAAAACTAGCTAGATTTTTTTTTATCACTTTCCATTAACTAAAAAATTCTTTCAGATAATGCGAAAGTCTCCTTATCCAGCCCCTCTTGACTGCATGTCTGCAGCCCCATCCACCCCATTTTCTTGAGTTCATTTGCAACTTTAAAATCCAATTTGAAAGACTTTCATATACACATTTGTATCTATAACCAAGATGTAGTATTGGTTTGTATGTGTTCTTAAAGTACACAAATTTAGGATTATTATCATACGATTGATCAGATTTGCTCTTTTTCAAAACTCAAGTGCTGTATGGTATTCCAATGTATCTAACTCCCTACTGATGGACATTTAGATTGTGTGGAATTTTTTCATTATTAGAAACAATGATAATAAAACCCTAATCCCATCCTTTTATACACACAGCAAGATTTCCTCCTGCATCAGTAGGGGGCCTTGCTGCTCTGATGTGCTTCGCTCTGTCTACTGAAATCCCTGAGCACCTCCTCCTAGGCTGATGGTTCATCCGGACTTCCCCTTTTAGAAGTGAGCTTCCAGGGTCAGTATTTGTTATGAACAAACAAGCCACATTCCGGGATAACAAACAGCTGTCCAAGGCAAAGCGAATCACCCCCCTTCTCCTGCTCCCCAATACTGACTCTTCACAGCTGCCAGAAGGAAGAGTCGCCTTTCCTTGGCCTGGCTTTAGCCCAGTGAGACATATGTCACTTTCCAGGGCATCCCTATGGATGGCAGGCTGACCCTACTCCCAACACAGCCTTCAGGGCTGCAGCCTTCAGGCTGCACCAAACCCAGGGCCAAACTCTACAATTAAAGGGCACACTGGCATCTCAGCTGGCTCCTACTGTGGGGCTTTGTGGAGGAAGAGGTTGTCACCCATTCTCTCCACTACAGCTCTTCCCCATATCCATCCACAAGGGCTCCCAGCTCTCACTCTCATCTCATTCAGACTGGCCACAGAGGGTCGTCTGACCCTCACACAGGCAGAGATGCTAGCTGCCTTCTCACCGTACCCCCAAACGGGCAAGGTTGGGAGATTTACCAGAAAGGACACAGGCTTGCACTAATCAGCTGTGTGACTTCAGGGAAGTTACCTACCATCTCTGAGTCTCAGAAGCCTTCCCAGTAAAGATGTGGGTGGTTGTAAGAATTAAAAGAAAATAATGCTATATGTGAAGGGATTGGAAAATACTAAGCACTTAATTCAGGGGAACCAATAGCAAGTCAAGCAGCTTGTGTTAAAATCAACACATCAGGGACTTCCCTGGTGTTCCAGTGGTCATAAATTTGCCTTCCAAAGCAGGGAACCCCTGGTCTGGGAACTGAGATCCCACATGCCACAGGGCAACTAAGCTTGAGCGCCTCAGCTATTGATTCCACTAAGCCTGCACGCTCTACAGCCCCTGCACAACAACTAGAGACAAGCCTTCACACCGCAACAGAAACCCAGCGCAGCCAAATAAATAAATAAATTTTTAAAAATCAGCACATCAAACAAAGCTCTGTGTCGACACAGATTGGTCAGATGTGGTCCAGACCCTGGTTGGGTAGACACAATGAAGACATAACGCGGACCGAAGTTGGGATCATCCAGAATTAACTGATGAATCCTGTGGGCTAGAAATGAAGTCTTCAGAGAGAAGGTGGGATGTGAAGCTGGGTCTGGCCCCCAGGGATACTTGAAGACATGTTCAATTGTCACCACTTGAGGGTGGGGGCACCACTAATATCGAGTGGTTGAGGTCAGTGATAGAAAGTAAAAGTCACTCAGGTGTGTCCGACTCTTTGCAACCCCATGGATTACACAGTCCATGGAATTCTCCAGGCCAGAATACTGGAGTGGGTAGCCTTTCCCTTCTCCAGAGGATCTTCCCAACCCAGGGATCGAATCCAGGTCTCCTGCATTGCAGGTGGATTCTTTACCAGCTGAGCCACCCAGGAAGCTCAAGAATATTGGAGTGGGTAGCCTATCCCTTCTCCAGCAGATCTTCCCAACCCAGGGATTGAGCTGGGATCTCCAGCATTGCAGGCAGATTCTTTACTAACTGAGCTCTCAGGGAAGCCCGGTTGGGGTCAGGGCTGTTGTTAAACAACGTTCAAAGCACAGGACAGCTGTCCATGGTGAAGAATTAGCCAGCTCAAAACGTCAAGTGCCAAGGCTGAGAAGTGCTGCATCAGGTCACAGGAGAGAGAAGAGCATTCTAGGGCAGGAAGCAGATGTGAGTGCAACATTTTCCTGAGATTTATTGATGTTGATCCAGTTCAAGCCAAGGCCAGACTTGGAGGATAATGGGTGGGCGTGCAGGGAACCGGCAAGGTGTGCAAATAGGTAAAAATGGTCACGCATGCATGCTCAGTCATTTCAGTTGTGTCTGACTCTTTGCGACCCCACGGACTGTACCCCTCAAGGTTCCTTTTGTCCATGTAAGTTTCCTGGCAAGAAAATTGCAGTGGGTTGCTCTCCTCCAGGGGATCTTCCCAGCTTAGGAATTGAACCCAAGTTTCCTATCTTGCAGGTGGATTCTTTTACCTGCTGAGCCATCAAGGAAGCCAAAATGGTCACGACCCCTATCAAATAATAACCTGAGGTCAGAGGACAACTGTCTGGACTCCCCACTGAGTCACAAGGCCGTGCTCTTCAGACAGACCTGACCCACCGAAGCAGACAGGCGAAGTGAAACACCATCCAGACCAAAGTCCCAAACCTTCCACCACCATGCTTTTCCTTTAGTCCCCCTGCCATCCTCCAGCCCCAAGGACCGCACGTTCTGACAGCTGCCGTCTCCCGACGACAGGCATTTTTCATGTAAGATGTGTGACAGCAATCTGGCTGCCACATCTATCACCGTGACACAATTATTAAGAACTAATTCATTGGATTCCCATTTTTTATTAATCCTGAACAAATGTAACTGCCAATTATAAGCCTCTGATCTGCATGAGATAACAGGTGTTGCTGTGAAGCTGAAAAGAGTCCAGCCAAGAGCAAAGAAACCAGGTGATCCTAATTCAGACTGAAAGTGCCACATGGGCCACCCCCATCAATATGTTCATGGAAGAGCAGGAATCTGAGGACCCCAGCTGGGGAGCCTATGATGTGGTTGGACTGCCATACTGCAGAGAAGATGAATCCGCAGTCTAGAGAAACCGCTTATAAAAATTAACACAGATCTCGGCCCATGTCATGTGTTAGGTGCTGAGCACTGGACATGATATTCCACTATTTCTCTCAGCCACCAAGGAAGTAGGTACTATTATCACCCTCATCTACTTGCCTTTCAGAAAGACGAAGAAAGGTAAAAGTCAGAATTTGAACCCACGTCCCTGGTTCCAGAGCCCACGTGCTTGCCCAGAAGGTGGTGATACTCTGCCACAGGCAGTCAGCTGGTATTACTGCTGACCTTGGACTCAATGGCATGACCTTTGGTTAAGGACTCAGCTGATGCTCAAATGCCAGAGATTAAAGGAAGAGGGGGCAGCCCCCCAAGTCACATGGGATCTGGGAAACTCCACCCTCAAGAGGCAGTCTGGCTTTTTTTTTTCAGTCTGAACTCTTTAATGTTATCTAACCTTAAAAAATAATGAGCCCAGCTGAGCCAGACAGGCCTGTGAATACAGACAAAATAGTTACTCATCTCTGGAGCAAATAAATATGTAAATAGTGGGCCTGCTCCCTCCGCCTTCATCTGTGCATCGGGGAAGAATGGCATTACCGGCAGTCTTCACGAAGCGGTTTAGGATTATGCAGTGGAATGATTATTTATCCATTCAAAATATGAGTCTTGCTAATTAGGTCATAATGGTACTCGTTTATCATCTGAATTTGGAGCATATATTGTATTGATCTACAATGTTGTCTGTGAGCACAAGGTGCTTATTAATACTGGCTTAGCTCTGCCGAAAGTTCCCATGAACCTTAAACCCTCTTGGAAACCAACTGAAGGGATCTGGGCTGACTGCAAATGAGGGACTTGCTGTAATGATATTCCTTCCACCAGGGCTGCTAGAAAGGGATGCTCTGCCTTCGGAATCTGCCTGCTGCTTTTGAACAGAGTCCCCAGATTTTGGACAATCTGCTAATTCCGGCAAAAGAAGTTACAGGTACAGTGAATTCACATGGTTATGTCTTTAGACGTTGAGGGGATAAACACTGAACTCTTAGGCATCTGAATTGAGTCGTATTATTTTAGAAGGTATTCAGGTAGCCAAAGAGTGTAAGTGTTCTGGCTGCAGCAGCAGGGGAAGAGCCTTAGTCACACACACACACCCCCATGAGAACGGTCCCATCACAATCTCTGTTTCCTGGTCAACTTCAGGTCAGCTCATTGGCCAGTGACAACTGAAGCTTAGTGTGGCTTAGTTCTGCTCCATGGACTCTTCCCAGTGTTTATGCTGAAGTCTGGCTCTGCCTTTTACTGGGTGTCTGGCCTTGAGTAACTCAGGTTACCCCTCTGTACATCAGAGGCTGCATCTGTGATGTTGGGATAATAAGCTCTCCTACGTTTCAGGGTTGTTATGAAATCTACATAAGAGATCACAAGTGAAATACCTGGGGTATAGTAGACACTCAAATTTTCATGCCTCCATTTAATCCTTCTAGAAATAATCAGCTTGCTCATGGCAACATATCCACAAAGGCGAACTGCCACAGAGCACCAGGCTCAAGGAGCACAGGTTCACCAGCCCAGACGATGAACCGGGTGTGGAAGGAACAACTTATCCTGAGGCTATGCTACTGGAAAGGCTTGGGGGATCAGATTGTTAGCAGTATCCATCCAGATGTAACTCAAACACACCACTCTGTGGTTGAGTACTTTTGGGAAATGCCAGCTACCATCTCCCCCACTTAGGAATCCCTAATGCGCCCAAGTGCAGCCAAGGCTTGTAGCAGTCTTGAAACAAAGAAAATGGTTTAATTTGGTTTTACCCAGTGTTTCTCATAGTTAAGTCACAGAACTTTTTCTGGGGGAGTGGGTAGGAGATGGCATGAGAAAGTCACCCTTTTAGATAGGGTAACAAAAAGACTCAGAATGGGAACGGCAGGCAGGAAGACGAATGGAAGGTCAGAATTGTTGCCACCCACTCTCAAGATTTAAGGGCCAGAAATGGCAACGGTCCCTAACCCGCCCAGACTCTACCCAGGAAAGGACAAAAGCTGGAGATGAGTCTTTCATGGAGCAGATGGCACAGAACCAGAATGTCTAATCCAACTTTCCCCAGACTTCTGGCTGCGACCCGAGTGAGCGTGTTACAAGAACAAGCCACTTGGGCTTCTCAAACCCTGTGTTTAAGTGATTTGCAGAGACAGATGCAGAGGCTGCATCCCTGGGCTGAGTCAAAAGATGAAAGCGGTGGGCAACCAAACTGTCCATCAAACATCACACTTATTTTATTGCATCTACAACAGGAAGGAAGACAAAGAGGGAAAGGAGGGGTGAAAGAGGGAAAATCCAGAGAAGGAAGCTGTGAGAATATGGGACTGGGGGAGTGAGAGGCACCAGGAGAGGAGGGAGGAGAGGGAACCAGAGACAGAGAGAACTGGAAAAAGTAATTAGTGTTCCATCCCATTTAACTCCATCATGGTGCCGAGCAGTGATGCACTCTGGGGGCCCTCAAACCCCCGAGGTACCCACCATCAACTCACCAACTCCAAGCTATTCTTTCTGCTTGGGGTCAGATGACAGATTTTCCAGCCAGATGGGAGGTTCCAATTGTAACTGAACAAGCCCAAGAGGGACTGGATGGATGATTTCATTTCTCCATGAGGGTCAGGAGCAGATGCCCTGAGTCGCTGCTACTGCAGCAGTTCCTACCATTCAGCCGAAAGTCTGGGCTCACGCTTGCCAAACCTATACGGCTACCTCCTCCATGGTCCGAGAAGGGAACCCACAAGAACCCCCTGAATAAAAAGGTCTCATTCCCCACAGTGCCATTAAGATAATATGTAAAAGTCCCTCTCTGAGTCTCATACCTTTGGGTTAAGAAATCAATTCCTCCAGACACACAAATATTAGAGACCCCATGGAGTGAGAATCTGTGATAGAGCAGGCTATGACCTGGTGGGAAACACAGGATTAGGGGAACTCAGCTTTTACAAGGACCTATGAAAGGGCTTATTAATATTGTCAGTGCACCTAACTACAACACACGCTGCTTATTAAAGAGACAGGCAATGACACTGTAAACATCTAAAATTGCAATGATGAGAGCTGTTAATGCATCACAATTTACTATCCTCTGCTCGCAGGAAATTTCTCAGAATTAACCTCCTGACAGTTTCCATAAGATGCTGATAAGATCATTTTGCATTGCAGGAGGTATCATGCAGACTAACACAATTTGTTTCCAGAGTCTGGCTGGGCATGCAAATGTTTGATGTCCTGGTTTTATCACCAGTCCATGAAGTTATACTTCATGCAGAATGATCCAGGCTGACATGCATATATGTATGTGGTGCACTGGTAAAGACTCGCCTGACAATGTGGGAGACTCAAGAGACTTGGGTTCGATCCTGGGTCAGGAAAATCCCTTGGAGTAGGAAATGGCAACCCACTCCAGTATCCTTGCCTGGAAAATTCCGTGGACAGAGGAGTCTGGCTGGCCATAGTCCATAGGGTCACAAAGAGTCAGACACACCTGAGCACAGCACACATGTGTGTATACTTGTGAGTGTATGTGATGTATACGCACATATATATGTAAATACACAGACGTGTATCCGTGTATATGTCTACATACACATTGCATGCATGTGTGTTTATGTGTGTGTACAAATCTGAAAGAGGAGATGATAAAGCCGACTTTCTCAGCTTTTAGTTCTTCCAACTAAAGAGACATTTAAGAACCATGTCCTCTTGGAGCTGAAGCACTCCACCCTCTAAACAGAAGATGGACTCGGCCCTCTCCAGGGACAGGCAGGAGGTGCCAGGAGCATGTGGATGGAGAGCTAAATTAAGATGAACTTTCTGGATCAGAAGTAAACAAAAATAACCTTTGTTTGGGCAAGGTGATAACATAGTCATTGCCTGATATATCCTTAAAAAAACCCCAACATACTCTAAAACTTATTTTAGTATTCCCCATATGGAGGAACCCAGGTGTGGGAAGGACCATCCCTTGCCTGCAGTCTTGGGGCAGGTAAGGGGCAGGGCTGGGGATAGGACCGAGACCCGCGAGTTCCAAGCTGGGGCACGTCCTCCACACGCAACCTCTGTCCTCTCGGAAGTGGGAACCCGTTGAAAAAACAAACCTAAGTCCTCCATTCAACAAGCACAGCAGGGCTCTCTCTGTGCAGGGGACTGCGAGGCGCTCAGGACTAGAAGTGACACATGCACGTGAGAGCCACCCCACAGCCACGTGGCGAAGCAAGGCAGCTAGGGCACCCGTGATCGCCTGGAACCCCGACTAAAACCCGCAGTCTCTAAGTCCTCAACAACCTCTCCATCACAACACGCTCCCTATGGTTTTGTGACCTTTGCCAAATTACTTAACCACTCCATTCCGTGCCTCACTTTGCTCATCTGTAAAATGGGGAGATAATCACTCTTCCTCCTTTTGGGTTGTCATGAGGATTAAATAATTTAAAATATAAAATACTTAGAATAGCAGTGGGTACATACACAGTCAGCATTACGTAAGTCTGGCTACATCACATTACTTCTGTTGTTACTACGATTAAGAATAAGCACACATCATCAAAGCATAGGTTCACCCATGCATGCACACACACACACAGACACACACACCCTTTACCTTTCTCTTGCACAAAAACTAGTGACTGAGTCATATTTTCCAAAGAGAGAAACTGGACTTGGCAACAGAGCCCTTAACACAGCCTTCTTTATTTTCTGTCCTCAGCACTCCTTTATAAATAGGTTTGCCAAATTGATGCTTAATAGCTTAATATCGGGTTCATATTAATCTCACCCTGTCTGAGCTTCAAAGGGACAAATTGTTCTGACTGCTAATGAAACGGATTTCAGTTGCAAGTTTCTAAGAGACCAGAGGCAGTTGATCTAAAAAGACAGACATCTCTTTGGTGCTCTTTTAAAGCCATATGGGCTTACAGAGCTGCCACCAGAAGCCGGGAAGAAACCCAACAGCCTTAGAAAGGGTGGGGTGGGGGGGCGCACAAGGCCCCTCAGACACTAGATGGCACTAGAACACACTCGAAGCCTGGCCTCCTTCGGCCCTCCACACACCCCACCCTGCTCTGCAGTTAGGCTCACTGAGGCGAGACATGGGACAGACCCTGCAAATTGGAATCAACTATCCAAATGTGAGCAGCAGTCGAAGAAGTAATGTTATGTCTTTGCTTTTAGCTCCCTGGACAAAATACATCCAGGCATTGTTTTCTGGATTTCAAAAGGCAAATCATCACAACAACGTGAATATACTTCCCACTGGACTCTACATTTAAAAACAATCAAGGTGGTAAATTTTGTGTTAGGTATGCGTGGCATGGCGTGTATGACTCTTTGCGACCCCATGGACTGTAGCCTACCAGGCTCCTCTGTCCATGGTATGTTAGGTATGTTTTACCAGAATTTAAAAAAAGAACTAGGAAAAAAAAAAAAAGAAAGGCAAATCATCCCCGATAATAGGAAGAGCAGGCTGCGCTGTGCTTAGTCACTCAGTCGTGTCCAACTTTTTTTGCAACCCCATGGATTGTAGCCCGCCAGGCTCCTTCTGTCCATGGGGATTCTCCAGGCAAGAATACTGGAGTGGGTTGCCATGCCCACCTTCAGGGGATCCTCCTGACCCTGGGATCAAACTGAGGTCTCCCAAGTTGCAGGCAGATTCTTTACCATCTGAGTCACCAGGGAAGCCCAGGAACAGCATATTCAATCATAAAAATAATCACAAAAATAACCTCTTGCTTGGGTATAATGCCCTCCAGCCCCAAGGCAACGATAAAAGTAGCTCTTTACCAACTGGGGGACTCCAGGTCAACGCAGGGCACCACCTGGTAGCTTGGCCCTCAGTTCATTATGAAAACCTCACATCGTGTAAAGACCAACCTCCCCACCTTCGAGAAGGCTCTGGAGCAGGTCATCCTCATACAGAGAGGGGCCCTGTGCCCCACACCAGCTCTGTGATGTGTCTTCTGCGGCTTCAGATCTCACTATTTGCAATTCACTTGTGCTGAAAGGCAAGAGATGCACGTTCAATGTGGATTAACAGTGGTGGGGAGAGCTGGGGGAGACAGGCACGGCTCAGAGGGCTTCCTGAGCTCCTTCTAGAGCGGGAAGGGCTGCTCTCTGGTCTTCCACCCACTTGACTGAGCTGGGACCTGCACGCCTCAGTCTGGATTCCAGACGAAGCCCGGTGCGTGCATCCTGAGAGGGAGCAGGCCAGGTAGGGAACAGAGAGAAGCCTGGGGCCATCACAGGGCAGGGCGAGGACCCTGGAATCCTGGGAGTGGGAAAGCTGGCCCATGAAAGGATCAGAGGTCATGAGCACTGGGCTTGGACACGGCTCCGACATCATCTAGAAGAGAGGACTGTCAGGTCTCTAAGCCTTGGCTTCCACCGCTGCACAGGGGGGATGACGATGAAATCGGCTCCGGAACCAGCTGCCACGTGAGCACGCAGCACAGGGTCGGGTCCAGAGCTGGTGCTCAGATTGCAGCTGAAATGCTGGCAGTGACAGAGGGGCTGGAAGGACCTGAAGAGGGAACTTGGATATGTCACAGTCAAGGCTCAAGGGCACCCTGGCTCAGAGGACAAAATTGCTTGAGAGTCATTTTGACTTTGTCTTGGCAAGGGCACACTGCCTCCATCCTTCTGTCTTTTTCTGTCTTAAACTGTCCTTTGAAACAAATCCTCTAACAGCCTCCTACTACTCTGAGGATCAAGGTCTAAGGCCAACCCCACCCAGCCCCTCCCAGTCCCAGAAGACCTTCCAACACTGGTCTCTGCCCACTCCTGGGCTCACATCTGGGTACTATTGTAGGCCACCAGCTCTCCACCTTACGCCTCACACGTGCTCTGCCCTCTGCCTAGAAAACTCTTTCTCCTCGGACTCCTTTTCACGCTTCAGGCCTCACTTTAATGCCTCTTCCTCAGGAAAGCCAGGCTTGTTCATACTGTGTCCTACACATTTCCTTAGGTGGACCATCATATTTGAAACTGCCTGTTCAATGCCTGTCTTTCCACTACAGAGGGAGCTGCACAAGATCTCAGCTGATCCAAGTTAGCCAGTAACATTCTTATCTGTTCAACAAATATTTACTGAGCGCTCCCTGTGTTCCAGGCACTGTTCTGGGGGCTTGGGATACAGCAGCGAACAACACAGATAGAAAGATCGACAGATTGATTGATAGAGATAGGTAGATAGATAAAGATGGAAGGAAAAGGAGAGAAAGATAGAAAGTATGGAGGAAGAGCGAAAGGCTGTTATCTTTCTGCTTGAAGTAGGTGAACTAGGCCACATAGTCTTCTAAACCCTTCTGGGACTTCCCTGGTGGTCTGGTGTCTAAGACTCCACATTCTGAATGCAGGGGGCCCGGGTGTGAACCCTGGCCAAGGAACTAGATCTCACATACCGCAACTAAAGATCCCGCATGCCACAACCAAGAGCTGGCACAGCCCCAATAAATAAATAAACATTTAAAAGAAAAGAAACAAATGAACCCTTTTCCCTCCCCACACGATGACCTGCACATTTATATCGGCAAAGGTCAATTATACCTCTCAAGCTGGACACAGGGGCCGATCCCCTCTCCTCCCCACAAACATCAGATCTCCTCTTACTTCTGCCTCCCTATCCTCTCTCAAGTCTGTCTGCTTCCTCTGTCTTCAGGGCAAACCACCAAAAGCCTTCCTTTGGATTACAGAGGTGGCCTCCAAGCCACGGTCTCTCTGTATTAATCCTGTCCTCTGCCCATCACTGCTCCACCTGCAAACACAGTGGTTTTTCCAAGTATAAATCTGATCACACCTTTTGGGTTTCCCCTGCTCTTGGAAGCAAGTCCAATCTGTGGCCCACAGCTCCTGTAGCTCTTGATTGGAGTCCTCTGGTACCTCTGTCTGAAGGCCCTAGGGGAGCATCCATGAATTTGACAGTTGAGTCATAGCACCCAGCACAGCGCCAGGCAGGGTAAGTCGCTGTTAAAGGTGTGAGATGGACTGACATTCTTTAGCTAACAGGAGGCAGAGGAGGCCCCTCTCACTGGGTCCTGGCCCCTCTAGGGTTGGCATTTATGCAGATGCTGACGAACTGTCTGCTTAGACACCACACTACAAACAGGACATTATTAATCATTATCCAACTTTTGAGTCCCATTCCGAGTTTTAACTGCAAGCTGCATAATTGCTTTACATTTCTAAAAATGCTCTGTCATCAAGCCTGGAGCATCTAAGTTATGAACATCCTGCTGCTGCCTGACACTTGAAGTCAGTGGGTGGGGGTGACTCCTGCCTGCCCCGACTTGTATCCCCCAGGAGGTGGTTTAGGCTTTGCTTTGGGAACATAGTTGGAGAGATTTCCGACATATCCCTTTGGAAGGGCATTAAAACAGCTCAACTAGAGACCTTTAATCCACGGAATGAATGCCAGGGAAGGCAAAGATAACTAGCCTATCTCGGGCACCTGCAGGAGAATACAAAATATAGGACAATGATTTACAAAGTGAGCTTTGGAGTCAGGGTCAGATCCTTGCAAGCGGTATGATCTCAGACAGGTTACTTAACCTCTCTCTGAGACCCTGTACCCTAACCTAAAGTGTGAAGATAGCAATAGGACAAATGGTAGATAGTAGGTTGAGGAGTAAATAAGATAGTCTAAACAGAAAACTGCACACGGTGGCTCAGACGTGGTCAGAGCTCTACCCATGCATGCTAATTTACCACTGTAACTTCACTGCCACCGCTACTTCCGATAATGACATACAAGCTGTAGTCAAAAGCCTAAATACCATAAGAGTGATCCAATAGCCACAAACATTTCTTGAGTAACTGCTATGTTCCAGTCCTGTTCTAAGAGTTTCACAAACACAAACTCATTTCATTCTAAGGATAACTTTATGGGTCAGGACTATTTTATGCCATTTTATAGATGGGAAAATTAAGGCACAGAGAAATCAAGGAACCAGCCTGGGGTTAAACAACACGACTGTCTAAGTTCAAAAATATAAGCACAAAACTCCCTCCCTCTCTAGCACTGTATTATTTTCTGACTCGAACTTTCATAATGAACTATTCATAACTTATGCTCTCAAATCCCTGTTTAGCCAATCCCTAACTCCAATGCAAACCTGCAGTATTATTATATTAATGTTTCCTTAATATAAATATATAATATGGTCTTTTACAATCTGACCAAGATCATCGCCATGGAAAAGAAATGCAAAAAGGCAAAATGGTTGTCTGAGGAGGACTTACAAATATCTGTGAAACGAAGAGAAGCTAAAGGCAAAGGAGAAAAGGAAAGATATATCCATTTGAATGTAGAGTTCCAAAGAATAGCCAGGAGAGATAAGAAAGCCTTCCTCAGTGATCAATGCAAAGAAATAGAGGAAAACAACAGAATGGGAAAGACTAGAGATCTCTTCAAGAAAATTAGAGATACCAAGGGAACACTTCATGCAAAAATGGGCTCAATAAAGGACAGAAATGCTACGGACCTAACAGAAGCAGAAGATATTAAAAAGAGGTGGCAACAGTCATCAAGACAGTATGGTACTGGCACAAAGACAGAAATATAGATCAATGGAACAGAATAGAAAGCCCAGAGATAAATCCACGAACCTATGGACACCTTATCTTTGACAAAGGAGGCAAGGATATACAATGGAAAAAAGACAACCTCTTTAACAAGTGGTGCTGGGAAAACTGGTCAACCACTTGTAAAAGAATGAAACTAGAACACTTTCTAACACCATATACAAAAATAAACTCAAAATGGATTAAAGATCTAAATGTAAGATCAGAAACTATAAAACTCCTAGAGGAGAACATAGGCAAAACACTCTCCAACATAAATCACAGCAAGATCCTCTATGACCCACCTCCCAGAATATTGGAAATAAAAGCAAAACTAAACAAATGGGACCTAATGAAACTTAAAAGCTTTTGCACTACAAAGGAAACTATAAGTAAGGTGAAAAGACAGCCCTCAGATTGGGAGAAAATAATAGCAAATGAAGAAACAGACAAAGGATTAATCTCAAAAATATACAAGCAACTCCTGCAGCTCAATTCCAGAAAAATAAATGACCCAATCAAAAAATGGGCCAAAGAACTAAACAGACATTTCTCCAAAGAAGACATACAGATGGCTAACAAACACATGAAAAGATGCTCAACATCACTCATTATTAGAGAAATGCAAATCAAAACCACAATGAGGTACCATTACACGCCAGTCAGGATGGCTGCTATCCAAAAGTCTACAAGCAATAAATGCTGGAGAGGGTGTGGAGAAAAGGGAACCCTCTTACACTGTTGGTGGGAATGCAAACTAGTACAGCCGCTATGGAAAACAGTGTGGAGATTTCTTAAAAAACTGGAAATAGAACTGCCATATGACCCAGCAATCCCACTTCTGGGCATACACACTGAGGAAACCAGATCTGAAAGAGACACGTGCACCCCAATGTTCATCGCAGCACTGTTTATAATAGCCAGGACATGGAAGCAACCTAGATGCCCATCAGCAGATGAATGGATAAGGAAGCTGTGGTACATATACACCATGGAATATTACTCAGCCATTAAAAAGAATTCATTTGAACCAGTCCTAATGAGATGGATGAAGCTGGAGCCCATTATACAGAGTGAAGTAAGCCAGAAAGATAAAGAACATTACAGCATACTAACACATATATATGGAATTTAAAAAGGTGATAACGATAACCCTATATGCAAAACAGAAAAAGAGACACAGAAATACAGAACAGACTTTTGAACTTTGTGGGAGAATGTGAGGGTGGGATATTTCAAAAGAACAGCATGTATACTATCTATGGTGAAACAGATCACCAGCCCAGGTGGGATGCATGAGACAAGTGCTCGGGCCTGGTGCACTGGGAAGACCCAGAGGAATCGGGTGGAGAGGGAGGTGGGAGGGGGGATCGGGATTGGGAATACATGTAAATCCATGGCTGATTCATATCAATGTATGACAAAACCCACTGGAAAAAAAAAAAAAAAAAAAGAGGTGGCAAGAATACACAGAAGAACTGTACAAAAAAGATCTTCACAACCCAGATAATCGCAATGGTGCGATCACTCCCCTAGAGCCAGACATCCTGGAATGTGAAGTCAAGTGGGCCTTAGAAAGCATCACTACGAACAGAGCTAGTGGATGTGATGGAATTCCAATTGAGCTATTTCAAATCCTGAAAGATGATGCTGTGAAAGTGCTGCACTCAATATGCCAGCAAATTTGGAAAACTCAGCAGTGGCCACAGGACTGGAAAAGGTCAGTTTTCATTCCAATCCCTAAGAAAGGCAATCCCAAAGAATGCTCAAACTACCGCACAATTACACTCATCTCACACGCTAGTAAAGTAATGCTCAAAATTCTCCAAGCCAGGCTTCAGCAATATGTGAACCGAGAACTTCCAGACGTTCAAGCTGGATTTAGAAAAGGCAGAGGAGCCAGAGATTAAATTGCCAACATCTGCTGGATCATCGAAAAAGCAAGAGAGTTCCAGAAAAACATCTATTTCTGCTTTATTGACTATGTCAAAGCCTTCGACTGTGTGGATCACAATAAACTGTGGAAAATTCTGAAGGAGATGGGAATACCAGACCATCTGACCTGCCTCTTGAGAAACCTGTATGCAGGTCAGGAAGCAACAGGGAGAACTGGACATGGAACAACAGACTGGTTCCAAATAGGAAAAGGAGTACGTCAAGGCTGTATATTGTCACCCTGCTTATTTAACTTATATGCAGAGTACATCATGAGAAACGCTGGGCTAGAAGAAGCACAAGCTGGAATTAAGATCGCTGGGAGAAATATCAATAACCTCAGATATGAAGATGACACCACCCTTATGGCAGAAAGTGAAGAGGAACTAAAAAGCCTCTTGATGAAGTGAAAGAGGAGAGTGAAAAAGTTGGTTTAAAGCTCAACATTCAGAAAACTAAGATCATGGCATCTGGTTCCATCACCTCATGGGAAATAGATGGGGAGACAGTGGAAACAGTGTCAGACTTTATTTTTTTGGGCTCCAAAATCACTGCAGATGGTGACTGCAGCCATGAAATTAAAAGACGCTTACTCCTTGGAAGGAAAGTTATGACCAACCTAGATAGCATATTAAAAAGCAGAGACATTACTTTGCCAACAAAGGTCCGTCTAGTCAAGGCTATGGTTTTTCCAGTGGTCATGTATGGATGTGAGAGCTGGACTGTGAAGAAAACTGAGCACCAAAGAATTGATGCTTTTGAACTGTGGTGTTGGAGAAGACTCTTGAGAGTCCCTTGGACTGCAGGGAGATCCAACCGGTCCATCCTAAAGGAAATCAGTCCTGGGTGTTCATTGGAAGGACTGATGCTGAAGCTGAAACTCCAATACTTTGATCAGCTATGCGAAGAGTTGACTCATTGGAAAAGACCCTGATGCTGGGAGGGATTGGGGGCAGAAGGAGAAGGGGGCGACAGAGGATGAGATGGCTGGATGGCATCACCGACTCGATGGGCATGAGTCTGAGTAAACTCTGGGAGTTTGTGATGGACAGGGAGGCCTGGCGTGCTGCGATTCATGGGGTCGCAAAGAGTTGGACACAACTGAGTGACTGAACTGAACTGAACTTTACAATCTGTATATTTACCTTCTACCAGTTATATTTCCAGTCTTTTTTTAAATTGAAGGATACTTAGTTTAGAATGTTGTGTTAGTTTCAAGCGTACAGCAAAGTGATTCAGTTATACGCACACACATCTTCTTTTTCAGGTTCTTTTCCATTAGAGGTTATTACAGGATGCTGAGTAGAGTTCCCTGTGCTACACGGCAGGTCCCTGCTGCTTACCTATTTTATATATAGGAGTGTGTACATGTTAATCCCAAACTCCTAATTCATCTCTCTCCACTCTTCTTTACTAAGGTCACAAGATCAAGTGTTCAGAAGTATGGGTGTTATTTATTTTTTAATGTGTATCTTTTCTTTTGAAACATCAAAGTAAAGTGCTCAGTATGAAGTGACAGAAGATGCTTAAACTGGACATAAATGTCACCACTGAGCCACCGCAAGAGATGACCGACCACTGCTCACATCGGGTGCCTTTTCCTCCAGGCTGTTTCTGCACAAATCTGTTTACAGAATCGAGCTCACAGAATGCACTCGGGAGTGGGTTTCACACTGGGCAGCTACATGTGTTCAAATTAGCCACTCAAAACACCCACTGGTCTTACAACACAGGTCCTTTGTAGAGCCTAGCTTCACAGAGTTTTTTCCTTCCTTTGAACAGAAATTAAAAAGGAAATTAAAGTCATAGACATGCCACATAACACCAGGAACACTGGAGCTCCTGGAGGCTAAAAACTAAAGGGCAACTCAGACCACCCAGCATCTCGTCATTGGATATGTTAACGAGCTCCCACTGGAAAACCCAAACAAGGCTGACAGCCCCAGTGGATGACCCAGCAGGCAGCAGAATTCCTTGCCCCAAAGCCACAGCTGACAGCCAGCTAGCTGGCGGCTTCTGGGGACCTGTCTTCCATTCGTGACCGAGGACCAGGCTTCCCTTACTTTTCTGAGAGCCGGGTGTGGTGGAAAAGACGTTGACAGAGTCTCTGCCGTAACTCACTTTAATAAGAGATCTGAGCATTTGGGGAGGGATGAGTGATGACACTGGGATAAAGGAAACCCTGTTCTTAGCGAGTATTGGCCTCTGTTGAGGAATAGGGCGCAGTTCCCGCCTCTGGGAACTGTAGGGGGGTGGGTGCAGATTTACACGGAGAAGCCAGTGGAGGTGGGTGGAAGAAATAACCATCCAGAGGCCAACAGAAGGGAGGAGGAGAAAGGGATGGAGAGCTGGGGGGGGGCGGGGAGGGTGCTAAAGCTTCCAGCACAGAACCTGCTGAAGCCTGGAGGGCAGACGGCAAGGAAGAGAGCGGACAGCAGGACTAGACTGCAAAGGGAGGACGAGGAGAGGCGTGGCATGCACAGGTCACCACGTGCAGTGGCTCCAAACGGGCCTTGCTGGTCACTGGTTGGGCCCCAGCTAAGCCTAGGCTTCCTCCATCAGATGCCTGCTAAGGGCAGGGGCTGGCCTAGCCCAACAGACTGGACGGGGCAGGGGGCTGCTGGCGGTGTGGAACAGGACCAAGGGGCCCACCAGGCGCATCTTCCGCATGGCTTAGAACCACCCTGCCCACTGCGTGAGCAGGAACACATCACTTGCCATCAACAAAATTTCCTGTCTAATGCCCCAGAAGGATTTACAGAACTTTGCACAAAGACTAGTCTCCCAAATCTATTTCCTTTGAACAGCAAGACTGAGTTTGAACAGTTGGGTGCTTGGTAGTGGAGGGCAGCACAGGACCCAGGAATAACCCTGACATCACAGTGTCGTCTCAGAGGGCCATCTCACGCTGGGCGAGGAGGTATAAGGAGGGCTGGATCAGGGTGCCGAGCTCATGGACAACCCCATTGACCTGCTGAGGCCTCTGTTTCCCCTTCTATGAATACAAATTCATTCATTCATTCATTCTCATGGCATATGTGCCACTAATATGAATGTGAATAACGACCGTAATAGCAGTTAACATTTACTGAATGCTTACTGTATATCATTTGCTGCTGTTGCTTAGTAGCTAAGCTGTGTCCAACTTTTTGCAACCCCATGGACTGTAGCCTGCCAGGCTCCTCGGTCCATGGGATTTTCCAGGCAAGAAATACTGGAGTGGGTTGCCATTTCTTCCTCCAGGGGATCTTCCCGAGCCAGGGATCGAACCCACATCTCCTGCATTGGCAGACACTGGCAATAGGATTCCTTACCACTGAGCCATCAGGCTTTGTCCTATGAGCATTTTTATGGGTTAATTAGTTCACTCTGGGTAATAACTGTATCATTACTCCCATTTTACAGATGGAGAAACAGAGGACAGTCATTGCCCTCAGGTCACACAGTCCATAGTAAGTAGTGGAGCTGGGATTTGAACCAGGCAACTGCTTAAAAAGCCCAGGCTCTAGAGCCTGCTACTGCCTCTGGGTTCCAGGGTCTGGGAACACACAAGTAAACAAACAAGCATGACCCCTGCTTGAATAGAAGGTACAGTCCAAGGGGGAAACCTGCCATAACCAGTAAATACCTAATAACCTCCCAGGAGAAACCCAGAGGACGCTGTGACTGAGATTATTAAGGGCAAAGTGAGGACAGCCTGTTTACAGAGAGTGACCAGGGAGGCTGTGATCCTTGCAGGGGTGGAGTTCTAGGCAGAGGTAAAACAAATGCAAAGGCCATCAGGCCAGAAGCAGCCTGGCATGTCTAAGAAATGGAAAGGAGACCAGTGTGGCCGGAGCCAGCTGGACGAGGCAGAGAATATCAGGAAAAGCTGTTGGAGACCGGCTGGAGCTGGAACATCAAGGCACTGCAGTCTTTGGTGAAGAGTTCAATCTCACTCCAAGGACATGAAAGAACTCCCCAAATGCCACCTGTCAGTGCCCAATCAGGAGGGCCATGGTTGAGTGAATAGCTAGACCACACCCAAGCTGTGTGACTTTTTCAAGCTACTCAACCTCTCTGGGCATCAGTATCCTCTTCTGTAAATAGGATTAATAATAATACCCACCTCATAGAGTTATTGTGAGTATTAGAAAAGTCAGTTATATATGTTAAAAAAAAATACCTAGGCAAGTGCTGGGCATTTAATAAAAGTTTGTTTGTGGGTTACTTGGTGGACTCTGCCCACTCCCATCCCCCCAAACTTCCAAGTTTTTGCCACGTGTTCAATCAGTTTCCTCTTCTAGTAGGGGAGGTCGTGGGGAGGGTAGAGCCAAGGAAGAGAAGGAATGAGGCCAAATTAATTTGCAATCAATACTGCTTACAGCTATTATGGTGACAGGCACCAGATAAACACATAAATAGCACTGAAGACCAGCTTCCTCGGCCAGCTGTTGCCATTAGCCGCTTTAGACCATCACGCAGGCAGATGCATAACCTTTATGTAATTAAGCACTTCCTGACATTTTATTTGCGGCTCTTCTTTTGATTCCCTCCCCCTTTTATTTAGTCTGCTTTCAACTGTGAAGGCCCAGATGCCAGCTTGACTCGGATGCGCTGACTTACGGTAATTTTGAGTTAAGCTTTATTTTACTGTCTGTGTAAATAATGAGGCAGAGACAGACTCAATAAAAGGGAGCGCTGGCTGGAGCCAGAGGCCAGTTCCACAACTGCAGCAGGCCGTCCGGGGCTTGGGGCACTGGCACGGAGAGTTCAGGCAGTGGGGAGGCGCTCTGCTACGGCCAGGCAAGCCTCCTGGAAAACAAGGCATCTGCCAGGCCACCAGGCGGGCATCTGCGGCCACAGCCTCCTCCCTCTCCAAACTCAGTATGAAATCTATTGCTGTTCCCGGTTATTCACTCTTTCTTGCACTTATGCCCTTGGCCACGCCGCCGTGCAGTTTCTCTCACTAGAGGTGGAGTCCACGTCCTGCACCATGGACCTTGGACTTGGTCACGTGACTGACTCTGGCCATCAGGACTGCAGTATGTGCCATGAGCAGAGGCTTAAAATATGCTTGCGCAGCCTGGGGTGAGCTTCTGCACTGGGTAGTCCACATTTTTTTTTTCTCCTAGAAGCAAGGGCAACAGGGGCTCGAGCACAACTGAGCCCCACTTGCAGAACGGAGCCGAGCCTGGCTCGCATCAGCCAAAGCCTCCCAAGCTACAGACTGGGCACCACGCTCCTGTTGCATTATGCACATTTCAAATGCTCACTGGTGACTACTCACTGGGGATCTGCTCAAGTACTTAACATCCAGAGGGGTGCGTGCCCAGTGAGGTAAACAGA
Organism: Cervus elaphus; assembly: GCF_910594005.1. NCBI lineage: Eukaryota > Metazoa > Chordata > Mammalia > Artiodactyla > Cervidae > Cervus > Cervus elaphus. The sequence continues at coordinate 79,804,263 of NC_057815.1, read as the reverse complement.
CAGTGAGGGAATCTCCGACAGTCTCCAAGCCGCTCACTTACAAGGTCCCTCACTTACTCTCAGGACCACAGAGCACAGCCCCAATTTGCTGTTTTCTGTCTGTGTATCTGGTCACCCAAACCAAACTGTGAGATCCCAGGAGGCAGAGATCATGTCCTTAGAATGTGGTCGTTAAGAGCTTGCCCCTGAGGTCACGAGAGTGTGGGTTCAAGTCCTGGCCGTGCCATTTACACTCAGGGATCCGCAGAGGGACAGAACCAAGAGACTAGGGGCGTGCGCGCGCGCACACACACACACACACACACACACACACACACACACACGCACACACACACGCACGCACGCACACACGCACACGCACGCACGCACACACACACACAGAGGCAGACTGATGGATTTACTAGGACGGATGGCTCGGATGATCATGGAGGCCGAGACGCTCCACGGTCCGCCCTCTGCAGGCTGGAGGCGCGGGGTAAGGCTCTGAATCTGAAACCCCAGAACGGGGAGCACCAATGTCCAGAAGTCAGAGGGGACGAGACGATGGAGGATCCACATTAAGAGGAGACGGTGAATTTCTCTGTCCTCCATCTTTTTGTGGATAACTGGATGAGGGCCACCCACACTTGGGAAGCACCGCTCTCACCCATCAGCTTTACGAAGTGCATGATTCAAATGCTCATATCTTCCAGAAATACCCTCAAGGACACACCAAGATACATTTTACCAGCTCTCTGGTCATCTTAAGGGATGACAAGCCAAAGGGACACATAAAATCAACCATCACAGTGACCTTACGCCAGTCCCATAACCTCCCTAATTTCATCTCTTTCCCTGTAAAATGGGGATCTTAGTAATAGGAGAAACTTTCTCAAAGGATTCAATATGGTGTGAACCTCTTATGCACCATGCCTGCAGGCAGCACGGGGGCAAAACCACCGCTGATGGCTGCTGTCTCCGGGGTCCCAGGGCGGTGGGCACGGCATTTTCAAAGAAGGCTTTCACACCTTGGCTGTGGTCTTCTCACCCTTCCGAGCTGGAGGCGACCTCGAGGCTCACAGACCGTGAGAGAAGCAGAGCAGCTAAGAATTCCTAGCATCAATCACCTCGGCCAGCCCATCACACATTCCTCCTTCACAGAAACCAACTCTTGCCATCTGAACATTTCTGTGAAGGTCTCTCTCCTGAAATACCGCTTCTGAATTCCACAATAAGTAACGTTTTGCTGGGCGGGCTTGCCTGGGGGCTCAAACTGTGAAGAGTCTGCCTGCAATGTAGGAGACCTGGGTTCGATCCCTGGATTGGGAAGATCCCCTGGAAAAGGAAATGGCAACCCACACTCCAGTGTTCTTGCCTGGAGAATTCGATGGACGGAGAAGCCTGGCGGGCTACAGTCCATGGGGTCGCAAAGAGCTGGACATGACTGAACAACTAACACACACACACAATGTTTTGCTCGAACAATAATACTTTGATACACATGCTGTAGCACCTTCTCAGAGTTGCTGAGGTCTTGCTGGTGCCAGGTCTGCCCTGCACCCCTGCAGAGCACAAGTGTCCCCAGCTAGCCCCCTTTATTTTTTATTTTTATTTTTTTAGCCCCCTTTAAATGTCAGGGTCAGCTGCTCTGGGTGTATATGCTGACCTAATGGAACTGCCAGTTTTCTTACGTGGCCCATTCAACGGGCTGCAAGGCGAACCCAGTGGTCCCCTACTCGAATTCCAGCCTCATCTCTGCTCCACCACCCATCTCTCCTCCTCGTTCCTACCAAGGTTAACGCTTCCTCTCCCCCAGGCACCTTCTGGCTTTGGGTATCACTCTCAGGCAGGCAGGCTCTCTCTGTGGATTTCAGTCCTCTAATTTTCTCCCATAAATCAATCCTCCCTTCCCGAGGCCACTGCTGTTCTGTCTCGATTGCTCCTCTAGCCGTTCATTCCTTTCATCCAACTGTGTATTCAACAACTGGTTACCGAGTGCCAGGTGTGTGCTGGGGACCAGGGACAGAAGCGTGAATGGGGGAGGCAGTGCAGCCTCGCGGCTGAAATGTTGAAAGTGAGGACTCTGGAGCTGGGTTGCTGGGTTCAAATCTGGCCTCTTCACCTATTAACTGGGTGTCCCAGTGCAAGTTAACCAACCTCGCTGGGCCTCATTTCCTTTAAAAAAATTAATTCTTCAAATATTTGCTGCTGCTGTGTCACTTCAGTCATCTCCAACTCTTTGTGACCCTACGGACTGTAGCTCGCCAGGCTTCCCTGTCCGTGGGGGTCTCCAGACAAGAATACTGGAGCGGGTTGCCATTCCGCCCTCCAGGGAATCTTCTTGACCCAAGGATCGAACCCCCATCTCTTATGTCTCCTGCATTGGTACGGTTGGGTTCTTTACCACTAGCGCCACCAGGGAAGCCCCTTCAGATATTTATTAAAGGCAAAAAGGAATGGTGATGTTTAAGCAGTCTCCATTCAGATAACCTTGTGTTCCCATCTCCTCCTCTGGATCCTTCTGAAGACCCCAAACCTGGCATTTGCAGGTTTTTGTACACACCTATGGTGACATAGTGATAAGCTGCTGCTACTAAGTCACTTTAGTCGCGTCCGACTCTGTGCGACCCCACAGACGGCAGCCCACCAGGCTTCCCCGTCCTTGGGATTCTCCAGGCAAGAACACTAGAGTGGGTTGCCATTTCCTTCTCCAATGCATGAAAGTGAAAAGTGAAAGTGAAGTCGCTCAGTTGTGTCCGACTCTTCAGGACCCTGTGGACTGCAGCCTACCAGGCTCCTCCGTCCATGGGATTTTCCAGGCAAGAGTACTGGAGTGGGGTGCCATTGCCTTTTCTGGACATAGTGATATATTCCACTTCTAAGCTGAAATCTGGGTCTCATAGATCTCAGTCTGTTTGTTTGTTTTTTTCCAAAGAATAAACTTAACATTTACAATTTATGTCCTTATACAGTGGTTTTAAAGGGTTTTTTTTAATTGAGGTGATACTGATTTATAATATTATATGAATTTCATGTGTACAACATTATATTTGACTTGCGTGTACACTAAATGGTGTGTTCTCACCACCAAAAATTGGGTTTCTATCCATCACCATACAGTTAATCCCCTTCATCCATCTCACCCTCTCCACCACCCTTACCCTCCAATAACTCTGTTTTCTTCATCTATGTCTTTGTTTGGTTTGGCTTATTCACTTATTTTGGGGATTTTCTTCCATATAGGGGCAAAATCATCTGGTATTTTTCTTTCTCCACCTAACTTATTTCACTTAGTATAATACCATCTATGTTGTTGCAAATGGCAGGATTTTATCTTTTTTATGACTGAGTAGTACTCATTACATGTATGTTCCATATACATATGGAGTATTCCACTATATCATACCCCACTGGGCTTCCCAGGTTTCTCAGTGGTCAAGCACCCATCTGGCAATGAGAAACCGCAGGAGCCTCGGGTTCGATCCCTGGGTTGGGAAGATTCCCCTGGAGGAGGAAATGTCTATCCACTCCGCTATTCTTGCCTGGAAAATTCCTTCACAGAGGAGCCTGGTAGGTTACAGTCCATCGGGTCTCATAGAGTTGGACACAACTGAGTAGGCATGGATGAATACGCACACACACACACACACACACACACATACATATTACTATTTAGCTGCTGTGTTAGTTGGATACCTAAGCTAACTCTGTTGGACTTCTGAACAAATAGAGGACTTACCAATGTACTCTCAGAATGGAACATGTTTGCCAGGGACTTACTGAATCTATTTTTTTGCCAAGTACCATGCTGTTTTGATTACTATAACTTTATAGCATAGTTTGAAATCTGGGAATATTAAACCTTCAGTTTTGATTTTTTTTCTCTAGGACTGGTTTGCTATTTTGGGTCTTTAGTGATTCCATATAAGTTTTAGAATTTTTCTGTTCTATTTCTGTGAAAAATGTCCTTGGGGTTTTAACAGGGACTGCAGTGAAGCTGTAGATTGCTTTAGGTAATAAGAACATTTTAACAATGTTAATTCTTTCACTCCATAAGTACAGAATATCTTTCCATCTATTTATGTCCTCTTCAATTTCTTTCAACAGTGTCTTATAGTTCTCAGTGTACAGGTCTTTCACTTCCTTGGTTAAATTTATTCCTAAACATTTTATTCTCTTGATTACAATTGTAAATGAGATTTTCTTAAATTTTCTTTCTGCTGGCTCATTGTTTGCATATAGAAACATAAAGGATTTTTGTATGTTCTGTTCCCCACAAATTTACTGTAATAATTATTTCTAGTAGCTTTTTTTTGGTGAAGTTTTCAGGGTTTTCTATTTATAAAATCATGTCATCTGCAAATAGTGCATTATGAGGTTTCATTTTCTTCACTGATAAAATGTGGATAATAGTTATTGCTTCATGGGGTTCTTGTGATTTAAATGATTGACATATATGAAATCCCCAGAGAAGTGCCCAGAACATAGCTAAGCACACATATGACAGTCCCCACTTAGTACACCTAGAGCTGCTACTACCACTACCTACAGAATAAAAAAAAAAAAATTCGGATGAAAGATTGCCATGGGCTTGATGAAGGAGAGGTATATGGTATGATGAGGTCCTCCAATGAGTAAGGGATGTGACTACTTTAAAAAAAAAATACTTGCTACATCATCATACAACTTTGTCTTCTTTCAAGTGTGTTTGTTGGTTCATCCTAACATTTATGAATATAAATCTTGAGAAGGAAAGGACTGTCATGCACTACTTGTGAACTTGTCCCCAGACAAGAAATATAGCTAAGGGAGTCTAGACAGTTTATTTATTCAAGACAAAGCAGACAAGGGTGCCAAGACAATTCAATAGGGGGAAAAACAGCCTTTTCAACAAAAGGGCTGGGACAACTGGATGTCAAAAGGCAAAGGAATGAATCTGGACTTCCGACTCACACACACAGGAAAAGGAACTAAAAAAGGATCGCAGACCTAACTGCAAGGGCCAAAACTATAAAATCCTTGGAAAACACAGATGAGTAAATCTTTGGCACACTGAAGTAGGAAATGGCTTGTTAAATATGAAACTCAAAGTATAAACAACAAAAGGAAACACAGAGGAACTGAACTTTATCAAAATTAAAAACTTTTGTGCTGCAAATGACACTGTCAAGAAGGTGAAAAGACAACTCACAGGATGGAAGAAAATATTTGCAAGTCATATATCTGATAAAGGACTTGTTTGAAGAAGATCTAACAAACCTTTACAATTCAACAATAAAAAGACAAACAATTCATCTTAAAAATGGGCAAAGGATTTGAAGAGACATTTCTCCAAAGATGATAAATGAATGGTCAATAAGCACAGGAGAAGATACTCAACATCATTAGTCATTAGGAAAAGGTCAATCAAAACCACAATGTAATACTGTTTCACACCACAAGGAGGGCTATGATAATAATAACAATAAAAAGACAATTGTCAATGTTGGTGAGGATCTGGAAAAATTAGAACTCTGCTGATGGGAATGTAAAATGGTGCGGCCACTTTAGAAAACTGTCTGGCAGCTCCTCAAAGAATTAAACATAGAGTTATCACGTGCATGCATGGGTTCTCAGTCACTCAGTCGTGTCTGACTCTTTGAAACCCCATGAACCTGCCAGGTTCCTCCGTCCATGGGGTTTTCCAGGCAAGAATACTGCAGTGGGTTGCCATTTCCTAAGGATCTTCTTGACCCAGGGATGGAACGCATGTCTCTGTGTCTCCTGCATTGACAGGCAGATTCTTTACCACTGTGCCACCTGGGAAGCCCTACGTGGGAAGCATAATGGGAAGAGACCTGATTTTTAGTGTCTAAAGAATTGGATTCCTGTCTAGTCTTGTCATTTCTAAGCTGTGTGACCTTCGACAAACCACATCACTTTCTGGATCTCTGTTCTCTCCTTTAAAAGATCAAAGAGTTTATCTAAAGTTTCTCAAGCAGAGCATTCATGGTATTTGGGGGTGGGGAGCATGATTCTTTGTGAGACTGTACCCCACAATGAAAGGCACTGAATTTCCCTGACCGCATCCACCAAATGCCAATCATGTCTCCACCACCTGTCACATCATTTTGAAATTCACCATCAACATTTTCACATGCCCTCTCTCTCCCCTACATTTCTGCAGAGCAACATTTTTTTAGCTCCAAATACTCCTTGTCACTGGCCATACTTCCTTCCTCTTTAGTTATTTCTGCCTCCATACAACTCTGATCACGCTCATTGCTCACTTCCACTTTCATGATCTGTTCTCGGGGGATATAAACATCTTACAGAATCATCTCAATTTTACTACTAGATTGGGAACGAAAGGGTTGACCAAGCAGAGAACAGTGCCATCAGAGGCATCTCTGAACCGGCAGAGCCCACGAGGACCGCAGTCCTGTGGACACCACCGCAGCCGCGGTCGTCACGCTGCCGGGGACACTGTCAGCCCGTGCGGGGAGCCGGGGACTCGGACGATCACTGGTCCATTTCAGCTGGGGCGCTGTGATGCTTCTGACTCGTTCTAGCTGAACAATTTTGAAAATGCATGGTGTGGTTCTGATTCAAAGTACTTTTAATGAAAAACAATAAGGGAGAATAACGGAAACAAAACAAGGCCAACAGCAGAACTAAGAAAGCAGCAAAAACCCTCCCAGTTTCTGCTTCACATTTCTGTTCATATTCCAGTTTTAAATATAGCATGTATTAAATATGATGTGAAGTCATATTTTAATGCCCTCTGTGCGAATTTTGCAATTCTAACAGGAGACACACCATAAATTAGTCTGGGGGGACTCGTCTTTTCCACACGTCTCCAAGTGTGATTGTGTAGAATGGATGATCAGTCACTCCAGAGACTTTTTTCTCCCAGATTCTACATCTTACAATTTTTTTTTTTTTTTTTTGCTCTAAGAGATGACTCCTGCAATCAGAAGGCAAATCTTTGTTCTTCCTGATAAATCATCGAAGTTAATTTCTTCCAAACTAATCAAGATTCACACACGGCTTTTAAACTTGTGCCAGACCTTAGAAATGGAGAGAACCACGTAATGGAGGAGAGCCGCTTGTTCAATGATACTTGCCAAGTGCCTAACATTCAGTAACACCTGCTGAACGAATAATTGCTCATATGAATTCACCCCTGTTATTTACCAATAAGACAGCGTGTCTAAGGACATAACCAGGGAAGTTATTATGGAGACACTTTGACAGCAGATGCCCCTCCTAAGCATCTCCCATCCCCGCTTCCTTGGCAGAGGGTCTGCCCCACCCTACTTCTATGTGAATGTTCACAGTCTGGAATGTTTCGTCGCCTTGTCCACTTTTGTAGGCCAGGAAGCAAGATGCCAGATGAAACCAAGGCCGGGCCCTGGCTCCTTGCTGGTAGGCAGGGAGGAGAAAGCCTTGTTAGCTGTCAGAGACAGAGCGCCCTGGAGAGCTCTCCTGATTCTTTTATACTTACTGTTTCTCCAAAGAGAAAAAGGCTCCAGCCAGTAGCTATGGTGCTTGCTGGTTACAGAGAGAAATGCTGACCTCTGGGGAATGGAACCCGCACTCAGCAACACGTGCTCTCAGCTTTATGCCTGCAGCCTTCTCTCACTTTTCCTTCCAGCAATCCTACAGCCAGCCCTGGTCATCTTGGTGTTGAAGAGGCACAGAGCAGTTTAGCAACTTGCCCAAAGTCACAGAGCTGCTAACTAGCAGAGCTGCCAGTTGACCTCAGGCTGAGTCTGGGCTCTTGAAAGTGCTGTCTCATTCATGTTCTATCGTGAATATGGCTGATACCACTATAAGGTGATGGGGAGGTCTTAGAACTCAGAGGGCTCCTAAATTTATACCCAAAGCTTAATGATTCTTTTTTTTTTTTTTTTTAACTTTCTCACATTAAATGTTCTCTGTATCCTCCATGCCAACATTGGGCTGGCAGAGAAAATCAAGCTCCACCCCCTCAAGTATGTCTCACACTGAGGAAGTGGTGGGCATAGATTTGGGCTCAGCTTCCATCAGAAGTACCGTATGCAGCCCCTATGGGGTGACTGTGCCACCCACAGAATTACGGGGTGACTGTGTGTCTGAGACGACACAGCAGAGCCTGCGGGAAAGCAGCGTCTCCAGTCCACACGTGAAACGCCACCTTGTAAGCGCTCGGCATACGACGGCCCCATGGAAGCCCTCTTGGGAAACGAGGGGCCCAGTGAAGAGCTGGAGCCAATCAGCTTCTTCCCTGCAGGGAGCCCAGAAAGATGTCTTTTAACTGACTGAGGTTCCGATTAACTACTACTGCATAACCAATCATCGCCAAATGTAATAGCGCAAAACAATGGCATTTTGCTATCCCTCACAGTTTGTTTGGTTCAGGATTTCAGAAAAGGAGAGACACTTCTGGCTCGGGGGTCTCACCCAGGGCTGCAGTCAGACAGGGCCTGTCCAGGCATCTCGCTGTCACGGGTCTCTCCAAGGTCTCGCCCTGGAGACTAGTTTGGGCTTCCTTATAACATGGCGGCCTCAGGGCGGCTGGACGCTTACATGGCCACTGAAGCTTTCAACGGGGAGCGTTCCAAGAGCAAAAAGGAAGCTGCGTGGCCTTTCACAGTCACAGGAGTCATGCAGCATCACTTCTATCATTCTCTGTTGATCAGAATAAGGCAGCCCAGTTTCCAGGGGAAGGCTTCATTTCTTGATGGAAGGATGACAAAGGATTTGTGGACATGCTTTAAGACTGTCACACGCAGACTGGGAGAAAAAGAGATGCAACTGAGCTGTGGACAGCATGGGGATGTGGGCTTGGGGGCGGGGGGAGGCACACACTAGACAGACATGTTCTCCAAATACACGTTTCCAGAAGGGAAGCAGACAGGCACTGGGAGGCCAAAGGAGTCTGAGGGAAAAATCTATAAGAGGTTCTGAGCCACGTGGGAAAGCCTGCCTAACAAATCAGCTAATGAGGACAAGGCACCTGTCCCCGGAGATTTCCTTCAGATGCAAACTGACCCAAATCTAAGGCCCACTGACTCCAGGGAAAATAAAAGCAGAATCAAAGTCATGTTCCTGCCATCTGAAGAATAGCTATCACCTTGATCACACTCCAAAATCAAGATAAAAGCTTGCACGGGGTCACAACAGGCTTACAATAAGTGAGACCATGAAGGAACAAAGAAATACATGAAGCGCCTTTTCAACTGCACACCTGGAAATGCAGAGGTGCCGCCCCCACTGGGCGTGTAACTGTGTTCCCCGGGTTGGCACTGCAGGGCACTCCAGCTCAGGCCTGTTTTGCTTGAGAGCGTGAAGAGGCAAAGAAAACCCAGAATGTTCTCTCTCAGGCTGCAAGAATCAGTGCCACTCAGATAAAAATCTGTGGTCTGGTGGCGGTCCACGCAAAAAACCCACAGGACATGCTGTGGGCATGCACAAACCTCTGAACTATCAGCTCAGTTTAAAAGACACTGTGACCGAGACTGTGACCAATTATTCCCCAGTATCTCTCCATCCTCCCTTTCTGTCTTTAGAGATATAGACTCCTGGGTTTTAGCTGAGCATATTAATACTGACAATGATTAAGAATGCCTTTGTCAGCCTCTCTTGCAGCTAGCCAAGGTCATGTGACTGTGTTCAGGTCTCCGGATTAGAAATAAAAGTGATTGTACAACTTTCAGTTCATTGCCTTAAAAGTGAAGCAGTTCATCTGGTCTTCCCCTCTTTCCTTCTTCCTGATGTCTGGGAAATAGTGACCACTGGAGCATCCTTAGGGGAGGGCAGAACTCCCTACTGGCCCAGACTGCTCACCCCTGGGATGTTATATGTGAGAGAATTCATCTTAGTTGAGGCACTTATTTTGGTTATAACCTCCATCACTTTTAAGACACTGTATGATGGGGTCTCCTTGTTACAGCAGCTTAGCCTATTTCCTAAACTAATACATAGTTCCTGAACTGTCTCAAGTCCTTTAAACTAAGAACCTTGTGTTAGAAAGAACCTGAGAAAAAACAGTAGCAACTAGATACTAAAGGTGCCCTCAGATTTGCTCATATCTTTGTTTTCTCTACTTTCCCATCTTTCAAGACCTTCCTAATCGTCTAAAGTATGAAAATCTTGCTTGATTCCATGTATGATTGACACTGACCACTCTTTCAGCAGATTATCCCTTGTAACCCACTCAAGCCAGTTCAAATGATTTCTCAGGGCCATCCAGCAGTGCACCAGCAGAAGACCTTCAGTAAAAGCTGACCCTGATGGTAAATTGAGCAGCACACACATTACAGAGGGCACAAGACCTCAAAGAAGGGAACTCAGGGAAAGGGGAACACATGTAAGTATCATATTGCAGCATTCCAGGACCAAACAGTAACCAGACTGATAACCTGCTGAGTTTCCAGAGAGAAACAAGGAGAGAACAAGAAAGGGGTGCTGGAAGCATTTGGGGGCTGTGACAAGATATTTGCAACATCAGAACACATTTTTATTTTTCACAGATCACAGAGCTCTCAGGTAGCCAAACCAGAGCCCCTCCAACCATCACCACCCTCAAGATAACTACTGGATTGTGTAACCCAAGGGAGATTTTCAAATCAAGGGTGGGGACTGGGGAATCGCCAGAGTGTGGCCATCATCTAACCTCCCAAGCTATTCTCATGCTGGGAGGATTCACAGAATCTGTCATTCCGCAGTCTCATTTACAATATCCGCAAGTCTCAATTAGATTTCCTCTGCCAGTGGGACCGCAAAGCTCCGTAAGATCCACAGAGGATCAGAATCCTCGTTGCAGGCAATGATAACCAGCCCCTCCTGAGGATTCCGTCACCAGAGCAGAGCATCTCATTTCTCCTGATTTTCCTCCTCCGGCTCCACCTTCCAACTGAAGCATGCAGGGAGGGGGCCTGCAGAAGCCAGCCTCAACCCCCCTGACAGCTTCACCCCCCACCCCACCCAGACAACCGCACCCCACTCCACACACAAGTACACGCTGCTCTGGCCATTTGGATCTCTGCCTCTGAATATGCTGTTCCCTCCGGCTAGATGCCAGCCTCGTGCTTGCTTCTGGGTCCATTTTTATTTATCCTTAATGTCCGGGCAGAGATTGCATCCTCTGAAGTCTTGCCATATTCCCCTAGGAAAAACAGTCACCCCTCAATGACTAGTCATGTCCTCGTGTACCCCCAAGGCATGCCCCTCCTTCCCCTGCTACAGCATTGATCACGTGTCCGTGCATGCCAAGTTGCTTTGGTCGTGTCTGACTCTTTGCAACCCCATGGACTGTAGCCCACCAGGCTCCTCTGTCCATGGGATTCTCCAGGCAAGAATACTGGAGTGGGTAGCCATGCTCTCCTCCAGGGGATCTTCCTGACCCAGGGATACACTCCAGCATGATTATCCACAGGGCGTTGTTTCTCCCTTACTGACTATGAGCAACTGCCATCTGATCGAGCTTTGTGTTTCTTCCAGAACCCAGGGGGAACCGGGCAATAACAGGCACGGTGCAAATGATCGGTGTTTGATGAAGGTAAGGAAGAGTCAAGACGGTAGAAGGGTGTTGGACGGGGAGCTAAGGGCCATAAGCTGTCCACAGACAGACAAATGTCCCCCACACACTCAGACTGCACAAGATGGCTTGTCCCGAGACTCAAAAAACTTGCAGAGAGACAGTAAGCCCCACACTGGGTCCCCCTGCCCGGAAACTTGGTCCGTCTGCCTCGGGAAGAGACACACTCTGCCAGGTGTCCAGGCAGGAGGAGAGAGGGAGTACAGGTGGGGACAGAAGCCAGGAGATGGAAAGAGAAGGGGGACCTGTGTGGGGAATGGGGGAGACTGGAAAAACAGCTCGGAAGATGAGCACGCTGGCTACGAGATCAGGAAGCAATTACTCTGATGAGTAGAGAATCATTCTGACTTGCTTCTAAATGAGGGACATATTAGAAATCTCAAGTGTCTGCTGCAGTGGGTAAAAGGAGGGAGGCTTTGGTGAGACAAACACTCAGTTACTAAGAAGAGAACCCCACAGGTACAGAAAGGCACAATCAACCTCTCTCAACCTCCTTCTGGTTCTTCCATCGAAGTCAGCATTTCTGCCTCTCCCAGCCCAGCTGGGCTTTCAAAGCCTCAAATTAAAAGTAGAAAAAAGGCTTCTACATTCCTCCTGTTAATCATACCTCCAGCAGTTTTACTCTAAGTGAGGCCAAATAAATTCTTTCAGGGTGACAACTCTTTCCCAGGGTCCCTCTACTGAGGCTCTTGACATCATCTGGTGACACGAGTTTTGCAGTGAATAGTGACCGCCCATCAAATTCTAGGTTGTGATTTTTGGGGCTGGATCCCCTAACCCCAGACTACTATTTTATTTTTTAACTATACAAAGCACTTCTCCATTCATACTTGAAAAACAAAACAAAAAATTAGCACTTCTCCCATCTCATGCCCACCATGATTTCTTTACACGTCTTTGGCTGCACATCACTTGGTTTCATTTCGCGACAGAAAGCCAAGGTCTCTTCCAAAAGCGTAAGCTCCTTTTCCTCTCAACTACCCAGGCCAGTTGCAGGGTCAGAGAGCTGGAGTAGAAGGGCAAAGAGCAGGCCTAACTGGAAAATACTACAGTAGGTTCTCCAGTCCCATAAAAACAGCATCCCCATGGAGACCTGCTGTGGGCCCTTTCTACCTGTGGCCAACTTCATGGAGTTTATCATCAAAGCTCAGCAAAAGTGAAAATAAAAGTGAAAGTTGCTCAGCCGTGTCCGACTCTTTGCAACCCCATGGAATTCTCCAGGCCAGAATACTGGAGTGGGTAGCCATTCCCTTCTCCAGTGGATCTTCCCAACGCAGGGATCGAACCCCGGTCTCCTGCATTTCAGGCAGATTCTTTACCAGCTGAGCTACCAGGGAAGCCCCCAAACTGGCAGTGCTAGCTGCCAGTACATCCTGAAGCCATCACCCTGTGCATCCCCACTGTCATCACTGTCACACATCTGGTCCATGACTCAGTTCAGTAAAGTTCAGTTCAATCACTCAGTCGTGTCTGACTCTTGGTGACCCCATGGACTGCAGCATGCCAGGCCTTCCTGTCCATCACCAGCTCCTGGAGTTTACTCAAACTCATGTCCGTTGAGTCTGTGATGCCATCCAACCATCTCATCCTCTGCCATCCCCTTCTCCTCCCGCCTTCAATCTTTCCCAGCATCAGGGTCTTTTCCAATGAGTCAACTCTTCGCATCAGGTGGCCAAAGTATTGGAGTTTCAGCTTCAACATCAGTCCTTCCAATGAACACCCAGGACTGATTTCCTTTAGGATGGACTGGTTGGATCTCCTTGCAGTCCAAGGGACTCTCAAGAGTCTTCTCCAGCACCACAGTTCAAAAGCATCAATTCTTTGGCACTCAACTTTGTTTATAATCCAACTCTCACATCCACACATGACCACTGGAAAAACCATAGCTTTGACTTTACGGACCTTTGTTGGTAAAATACTGTCTCTGCTTTTTAATATGCTGTCTAGGTTGGTCACAGCTTTTCTTCCAAGGAGGAAGTGTCTTTTAATTTCATGGCTGCAGTCACCATCTGCAGTGATTTTGGAGCCCAAGAAAGTAAAGTCTCTCACTGTTTCTGTTGTTTCCTCATCTATTTGCCATGAAGTGATGGGACCAGATGCCATGATCTTTGTTTTTTGAATGCTGAGTTTCAAACCAGCTTTTTTACTCTCTTCTTTCATTTTCATGAAAAGGCTCTTTGCTTTCTGCCATAAGGGTGGCGTCATCTGCATATCTGAGGTTATTGATATTTCTCCTGGCAATCTTGATTCCAGCCTGTGCTTCATCCAGCCCAGCATTTCACATGATGTAATCTGCATATAAGTTAAATAAGCAGGGTGACAATATATGGCCTTGACGTACTCCTTTCCCAATTTGGAACCAGTTTGTTGTTCCATGTCCGGTTCTAACTGTTGCTTCTTGACCTGCATACAGATTTCTCAGGAGGGAGGTAAGGTGGTCTGGCATTCCCATCTCTTTAAGAATTTTCCTCAGTTTGTTGCGATCCACACAGTCAAAGGCTTTAGTGTAGTCAATGAAGCAGAAGTAGATGTTTTTTCTGGAATTCTCTCCCAGAAAAGAAGACTGCCATGACTGCCCACGGAGAAAATCCAAGATCCTTAATGTGGCTCCAATTTACCACCCCACAGACCACCGCTGACGGCGCCATTTTACTTCCGAGTTATTCCTCTCCTGTCCACCAGAGGGCGCCACGTGGTTTTTGTCTTCCCCGCCCCCCTTCAGTCTTTCAACTGCCCCAAATGGCAGATTCTTTACCATCTGGGAAGCCCTCAAATGCACCACGCTGTTCACCATGCTCAGTCCTGGATCTTATAGCCTATAATTCCTTCTGCCCGGAAGGTTCCTTCTCCCCCCACCGTCCCCTCCTCCTGTCCAGTTAATTCCTCCTTATCTTCCCCGTTTCACCTTCAGCATCACTTTCTCAAGAAGGTCTCAAATTCCTGTCATTCACTTCCACAGCATCCTGCCTCTGCCTTTCCCACACACTCCTCACACCAGTAACCAAGTCAATGCCTCCTTTTCCTACTGGGATGTAGGTGTCAACAGAGCAGAGACCACACTTGTCTCGTTTCCTATTGCCGTCTTCCATTCTAAGATCCACATTCCCCCCTCCCATTTTAACATTCTGAAATTGGGATGCAGCTTAAAATCAATAGTCCATCATAACTGAATTGTCAGCATTTCCTCCTTCTCAGCAAAACATAAAACAATAGTGGGCCTTACACTTGATGGCATCTTGCTATTTGTCAAAATAAGGTATGTCCCTGTATCTAATGGGCCCAGTGCCCAGCACATAGCAGCCATCAATAAATATTACGTGATAAATACACACAGACACACACACATTTCCTGAGGACCTGATATTAGCTGGGTTTTGCTATGTAACAAACACACTTTAAAATCTCTGACCACAGCAGAGATTTAGTACCTCATGCATGGGTCCGCAGGTGGGCTGCATCTTTGCAGCTTCAGCTGGGACTGACCCCAGGCTGTGACTTGGGTGCAGGTCTGACCCCTGTGTCACTTTTCCCTGGACCAGCAGTCTGGTCGTCTCGTGGCAGACCTTAGAACGAACGAGCCCAAGCACAAGGGCACAACACACTCCAGGCCCCTTTATCGTCTGTCTGCCAACATTCCGCAGTCAGAGCAAGCCTGGCATCCGCAGGGAGGGAGCCTCCGCTGGCCACTGTGCCAGTCACGGGGTAGACGGAGGGATCGAAGACCTGAAGAGAAGAGTCCACCCACCGTAGGCCCCTCATGGAGGAGAGGTCTGGGAAGGGACACCACACCTCGCATTTCCGCAGCACCGAGGGCCAGCTCACACACTGGACCAGACAGAACACGGCCCTGCTCACCATGCGTGAAGGCCCCTGCGTTAGCAGTGGTGGTCCGAACGGCGCATCCCTCCGCCCAGTGGCCACCAGGAATCCTCCTAGATTCCCTTTGCTGTCGGGGTTTATCCGAGGTATTTATTTGAGAGCATAAGTAAGAAGCAATCACTACCCCTAAACCTTTCTTTCTGCAGCTGATTATTTATCCATTGTAAGGCTAGGCTCCAGCTCCCAATCTGAGTGGGTGACTGGCTAATTTATTTACTAAAATTTTTTTTAATTGAAATGTAGTTAATTTACAATAATGTGTTAATTACTGCTATACAGAAAAGTGACTCAGTTACACACACATATTCTTTTTTAAAATATCCTTTTCCATTATGGTTTACCATAGGATACTGAATACAGTTCTCTGTGTTCTACGGTAGGACCCCGTTGTGTGTTCATTCCCTACATAAAAGCTTGTATCTGCTATCCCCAGCCCCCAACTCCATCCCTCCCTCAACCCCTCGCCCTAGGCAATCCTCAGGGTGACTGGCTAATTTAGGTCGGCTGGGGCATTAGGACCAGACGGTAGAAGACCTGAGTGCCACCGTCCTAAGTGCCCAACAGCAGGAGTGTTGACGGTCTTGGTCAGAACTTGCTGGAAAGCTGGAGGCGTTCTGGCACCCTGATTTCAGTCTCAGAGCTGCTCTGGAGACAGAGTTAATGAGGCCTGCACACCGCGTACAGAAAATGAACATCTCAAAATGCACGCTGGGAGATGGCCCATTAACCACACGCGGCTCGGGCCAGCGCTCTTCCCACCAGGAGGATGCCCGCTTGGCTGACCTGATTCCATGAAGGCCCCGAGCGCTTTCACGACTCCCTTACACCCTCACCTCCCTTTGATTCCGCACTCTGCTCACTTCTTAGCAGTTCCGCATCCCTTTGTCTGTCTTTCTGCCGTGGCACTTGGCACGGGGCTGTGCTGGGCCTCAGTGTGACTTCCTGGGAGCCGTATGCCCTTGCTAGGCCTGCGGTAACCAAGCGCCACCAGCTAGACAGCTTCAACGAGACATTTTTGGTCTTGTGGTTCTGGCACGCTGGCTCCTGCTAGGGGCCGGCAAGGAAAATCTGTGTCTCTCTGTCGGCTTCTGGAGGTTTGCTGGCAGCCTCTGGTGTCCCCTGGCTTGCAGCTATACCACCCAAGTTCCGTCTTCATGTCCCTCTGTGTGTCTGTGTTACAACATGCCCTTTCGATAAGGACATCAGTCACATGGGATTAGAGGCACATCCCGCTGCAGTGTGACCTCATTGTAACGAATTCCAATGCAAGGACTCGATTTCCAAGTAAGGTCACATCCTGGGGTTTAGGACTTCAACATATGAGCTATAGGGAAGAACATAATTTAAAAGACTCCAAGACCACTTCCGTATCCCCTGCACATAGTTCAGGGCCTGACACGTGGGGGCACGCCATCACCTGCCCCCTGACCAAAGTGCCAAAAAGGACAGCTCACGTGCTCTCTCTCTCACACGCACACGCACACACGCACACGCCCAATCCTGCAGAAGAAACAGGACAAAGCTGTCACTGTGAGCTTCTGGTGAGGTGCCCAACATCGCGGCCAGCTTTCCAAATTCTTCTCTAAGCATTATCACCAGGATACAGCAAGCGAGATAAAGAAACTGCAACCCAAGTGCCAATACACTCAATTAACTACTCTGGCACTGGTGGCTTCTTCAGGAGAGCTTAACTTCCCAGCATGCCTCACCCTGGGGGAAGGTGGGCAGGCCTCATTAGTCTTTCTGACCGAGAGGAGAACTTGAATACAAAGAGAGGAAAGCATGCCCGCCTCATACACAACCTCCCCCCTGAGCTCAAGGGACCAAGGCTGGACAAGGTCTGCTGTTCCTGGTCCCAGGACAGTGGTACCCAGAGAACCATAGCACGGGGTGATGGAGAACGTTAACTCGTATCTTGGAGGACCTAAGTTCCCAGCTTCATTGCTTACTTGCTGTGTGGTCATGCCACAATTACAGAACCCCTCTGTTCCTCGGGTTCTTCCTCTAGAAAAATGGGGGTCATTTTCTGTTCCTGGATCCTCCTGTCACAGGGATTTGGTGGACTGAGTAAGAAAATCTAAGTCAAATGCTTGGAGTAGGGCCTGCCACTTAGCGCTTAATGTGATGGCTGTTCTTGTAAACACCCTGTCTGACCTCTGTCCAAACGACTGACCCTCTCTCACCATCACCTGAGTCTTCATAAGCTCTCTGTGACTGGAATGATCAGAAGTGGGGCCCACATAAGGGATATTCATAGTATCCATTTTCTATTATGGCATAGCAAATTACTCTGAAACCTACAGGCTTAAAAAAAAAAAAAGGTCATTATCTCAGTTTCTGTAGCTCAGAAATCCAGGAGTAGCTGAGCTCTGCTTACTACAGTTAGAAAAGGCCATAATCGCGGTATCTCCTGGGCCGCAGAGAGCTCAAGGTCGGACCAAGGGAGAGGCCAATTCCGGGCTCACCCTTGTGGCTGCTGGAGGCCTCGGTTCCTCATGGGCATTTGGTTGGAGTTCCCTCTCACGCAGGCCTCACAGCATGGCAGCTGCTGCATTAGAGGGAGCAAGATGGTAAGAAAAACAGACGCGGGGTCTTTTGTAATCTTACAGGGAACTGACATCCCATCACTTCTGCTGCTCTTCTCTTTGTTAAAAGCGAATCATGATTTATACACCTGTGTGCACAGCAGCATGACTCACAACAGCCAAAAGGTGGAAGCCACTCACGTGTCCATCAACAGATGAATGGATACACAAAATGCGGTACCGACGTACAATGGAGTATGATTCAGCCTTAAGTAAAAAGGCAGAAAATTCTGACACATGTGACAACATGGATGAACCTTGAAGACATTATGCAAGTGAACCAAGCCAGTCACCAAAACATGCTGTAGGATTCCATTTATAGGAGGTATCGAGAATAGTCAAATTTCATAAAAACAAAGTAGAATGGCAGTTGCCAGGGGCTGGAGGAGGAGGAATGCGGAGCTGTTGTTTGATGGGTATAGAGTTCTAGTTTGGCAAGATGGAAAAGCTCTGGAGATTAGCTACACAATAAGGTAAACTGTTGAACCATTTTTTAAAAATGGTTAATATGTAAGTTTTATGTCATGCGTGGGTGTGTGCATGCTAAGTCACTTCAGTCATGTCCCACTCTTTGTGACCCCATGGACCATAGCTCTGCCAGGCTCCTCTGTCCATGGGATTCTCCAGGCAAGAACACTGGAGTGGGTTGCCATGCTTTCCTCCAGGGGATCTTCCCGACCCAGGGATTGAACTCTCATCGCCTGCATTGCAGGCAGATTCTTTGGCCAACAGGCCACCTGGAAAGACCCTATTGTGTGTAGTTTGCCAAAATTAGAAAAAAATAAAAAGGCAAGTCACGAGGTCCAGATCACATGCAAAGGGATGGGATTACACCAAGGCATCAACCCTAGAGGCTGGGGACCACTGAAGGTGGCCTGCCATCGTCAGTCATGCATCCAAAGTTGGAAAGAATCTGTCGGTTCAATTAGGACTGAATCCAGCATGTTTAAGGCCACCTCGCTGCTGACCACTGCCAATATGCGCAGAGCGGCACCTGCTGACCCTCGGATGCACCCTCTCAGGGAAGGTTCCTAAGCAACAGAACGTCATATGCAAAGACTGCTCCAAAGCCACTGCTGGTGGAATTACCTCGTAATGGTTTATACTTCCAATCGGTGAAGCCCCAATTAAAATTCAATTCCACCATAGTGTTCTTTGGTCTCCAATACATCCCATCTGGAACTGAAAGGTACCGTAATGACTGCACTTTCACGGTCCCATTCCCGCCTCCACGTCTTGGCAGGGTTTGTTGTTGCTTTGCAAGACCACATGTAAGGAAAGGAAGTAAATGGGGACGAGAGGAAGAAGTGAGGAGAGGCACACACAAAGTTGGAGCCTCTCAGTGGAGACACGACCTTTTCATACCCTCATCAAATTAGAGGAAAAGTATTTCAACCACCCTATTTCCTGTCTTGGGGTCCGTTTTCTCCATCCCATCAAAATAAGCATCATAAAATATCATTTTATTTTCCCACATCAATTGAAAGCGATGATGCAATTTTTGAGGGCTGGAAGCCCAGCAGAAGCAGCTAGGACGTATTAATATTTTGACTAAAGGAGTTCATGTACAGAAGGTACCCAGCACAGTAGCTGGTACAGGGCAGGGATCGATAAACATCATTAAGATGACAATAGGTCAAATCCTACACAATGTAGTGTCTACGCAAGATGCCTCTGAAATTCTTCAGGAAGACATTTAAAAGCCCAGGATGGGTCAGGTATTCCCCTAGCATGGGCACACTGGTGTTCATATCAGCAGCAAAATTAGCAGTCAGTTTGCATTTAGAAGCTGCCTGACAAGAAAAACATACTCTTCAATACTAGAATTATACCCAGAGCACAGGGACATTCATATCGCTAATGGATTATAGTGGTCCACAGATTTTCACATGAACTCAATTTACCTGGAGGGCCTATTAAAACACAGATTGTTGCTGGACTCACGCCTAGGGTCCGTTGGATGGTCTGGGTGCAGCCTGAACTTTGCATTCATAAAGAGTTCCCAAGTGATGCTGATCCTGCTGGTCTGAGAACTAAACTTCACTTGTGAGAAGAGGACACAAGGAGGGGATTTTTCCAGGCCAGGACAATCAGGGGCTAACTTTGCCCAAGACCCACCTCCCGGAGCTGCTCTCTGTACAAATTTTGGCAAAGTCCAAGTAGATACAGATTTTGTCTTTTCTCATCTATGGACCTCAGGCATATGGAATAGATTGATCTTAAGCCTTAATGTGTGGCCCCCTCTCACCAGTGGTCTATGCATGGCCAATTTGTTCATTCATTCATTTTTAACAATGTAATAAACACCTTCCAAAATTAAAGCTACGACCTTGAAAGGAACTTCCATCTAACTTCATCCTACCTCCCAACCATCCTACCTCCCAACATATGAGTTAACCAGTTATCCATCCTTATCTTGTTTTTCTTTTTTGCAGTATTAAATCTGTAATCAGTGATACTATCATAGAGTAGAGTACTGACTAACGGTCAAAACAAATAATCTTTACCAACAAAATAATATGGGTGGATCACAACAACTTAATACTAAGTGAGAAAAGTAATGATTGCATATGGATGATACCAGTTTATAACATTAGAAACATATACTTTTTAGGATGCTTTAAAATTGACATGCATTTAAAAAATTTGTATTTTTTTCTAATCACTGAAGAAATAAATATGTGTTAACTGGAAAAGAGTCAGTGAATAAGAAAAGGAACCCAGTCAGTTTTAACAGGGGAGGATATGACCCCTCTGTGTCCTTCTGGGTTCCCTAAAAATCTCATCTTTCCATCCCCAAATGCATCCTTTGGTTTCCGCTCAACAGCTCTGAGAGGAATAGGCAATTCACACAAGAGGAAACAAAGCAGTAAACAAACACCCAGGGGGAAATGTTAACTTAGCTCATCATCAGAGAAATGCAAACTAAAGCATTTGAGGAACTATCATTCTATGACTACTAAATCAGCCAAAATAGGGAAAAGAGGACAAGAGTGAACTCTTGGGATATTACGGTAAACCTGATACACACAGCCAATACTAGCAGCAGTGGAAAATTTTTTTAAATTTCCCAACAGGTGTATGATGAGATGTAGTCATGAACTGTGCGGATGTCTTACTCCGCTGAATCTATCCTGAAGAAGTAACTCAATGGAAATATCTCGGTGGCCCCCCAACAATGCAACTACTTAGAAAACCATAGTAGAGAGCACTGTCCGGTATGCAGTGCAGCTAGGCAAACTACAATATTGGAGAGAAAAACGTGTATTTGCTATTTAATGCACGAGAAATATGAAGTACAAAATGGTAGGTGGGTTATGGTTAAAACCATGTGGAGGAGAGCTGCGTGGTAAGAGCAGAAACGAGCACGGCTGTTGCATCTGGAGGTGGGATGGGAGTTGTTTTCAGTGTTACCGTGGCGCGGTGTCGTAATTATTTTTTTTTTAAAGAAACGGGGAGGCGCCTACCTTGAGAACTCTCACAGCTTTCCTCGTCACTGTTGTCCTGACAGTTATTCTGCCCGTCGCAGATGAAGCTCTTGTCAATGCAGAGGCCGTTCTTGCAGTGGTAGCGGGCAGTGGAACACAGCAGAGGGTTTGCTGCTGTGAAGGGAGAACAGAGCAGATCACCAGGGAGGTTAGCCAGTCCCCTTGGGACCCCCAGAGCCTTCTCCATCTAGGGGTGTGGCCTGCTCTAGAGGCAGTGAACTCATCTCGGATGGCTGACTCAAAGCCTGTCCTGGGAGACTGGTCAAGCAGTGACTTGGATAGGGCAAGGCTTCCTCTGCCCCATTCTAAAAGCTCCTCCTTCTGCTATCCCACAGGTTTTTGTTGGTTATCCATTTTAAATACAGCAGTGTGTACATGACCAATGTTATGTGCCAGCCTGGATGGGAGGGGGATTTGGGGGAGAATGGACAGATGCACATATATGGCTGAATCCCTTCACTGTTCATCTGAAACTATCACATCATTGTTAATCGGCTATACCCCAATACAAAATTTTTGGTGTTGAAAGATGGTAATGATAACCCTATATGCAAAACAGAAAAAGAGACACAGATGTACAGAACAGACTTTTGGACTCTGTGGGAGAAGGTGAGGGTGGGATGTTTCAAGAGAACAGCATGTATATTATCTATAGTGAAACAGATCACCAGCCCAGGTGGGATGCATGAGACAAGTGCTCGGGCCTGGTGCACTGGGAAGACCCAGAGGAATCGGGTGGAGAGGGAGGTGGGAGGGGGGATCGGGATGGGGAATACATGTAACTCCATGGCTGATTCATGTCAATGTATGACAAAACCCACTGCAATGTTGTGAAGTAATTAGCCTCCAACTAATAAAAATAAATGAAAAAAAAAAAAAAACAATGTTAAAAAAAAATAAAATAAAATAAAACAAATTAAAAAATAAATTAGTTGAAAAAAAACCAGAAGCTTCTTCCAAGGCATCATGCTGGTGCCCTATAACCATACCAACATGGCCAGAGGGCAATGCCTAGCCCCAACTGGTCAACCTCGAGGTGGGCCAGCAGCCTCTGAGGGGTCTAGAGCAAAACCGGAGTCTCCCAGGAAAGTTAAGAATGGAATGGTCGGTAACAAAGAGAAGAGCAAAGATGGAAGGAGAGGCTGGGTTGGGGATCCATGAACCTGTGCCACGGACGGAGCCATGGTACATGTAATCCAAGGGCTGTGTCAGATCCTACTGGTTCCCTAATTACGGACCTTCCTGGTAAGTCCTTATGTTTCTACAGCTCACCAAGTTGAGCGCACTGGTCCACTTTGCAATAAAAAAACCCCATTAACCCACTCGGTCAGCCTGAGTGGCCCCCAGCTACAGGCACTTTCAGAAACCTCAAAAAGAAAAATGACAGAAATGGCCTCTTCCTTCAAGAAGAAGGTGGCAACCAGCCAGCGTGAAGTCAACACAAAACCCCTTAACGAAGCAAATCTCCATGGAAAATCACTGTTTCTACTGCACAATTTATCTTGCTTCACCACTCCCTGCGGCACAATTCAAGCAAGGCTCTTTCCAGGGCTCTATTTTCAATAAACGAAGCAGCAAAAGGAGAAATTATTCCAAACCCAACTCTGCCATTTATTAGCTGTGTGATCTAAGGCAACTTGTTTCATCTCTCTGAGCCTCGATTCCTTTTTCCATGTACAGTACAGGCTCCATAATTTGAGGGCCCACTGTGAACTGACAATGTGAGCTCATCTGTTCAAAAATTATTTAAAAATTCAAAAAGATACGTGCTGGGCATAAAACCAAGTCTGGCACGCTTCAGAGCTAAACACGAATCCTGTGCTGGTCACAGGTCCATGAAGCTGGCCCTGCTACTTACAGCCTTCATTTGAACATCAGTGAATGCTCAAATGAGATGACATGTGAGAAAATGTGCAGTGCAGAGTCTGACACATAGGGGCTCAGTCTGCCTTGGTCCTCTAGAGTGTGGTCCTCCCTAAAGGAGTGACATTGGTGATGATGAAGAGGGGTCTTCCTGGGATCTTGGGTTATGGATTGAGCCAGCACCTGCATTATACATTGTACCAGAGCAGGATGACAGACCCAGCACTGAAGACGGTTATGGGCTTAGAAACAAGTCAGCGCCAGCATCTCTGGGTGGTCCTCACCTGCAAGATGGCAGCTGGCATTTATCTTTCCCATATGCTTCACAGAGTGATTGTCAAGATGCGCTGAAATTACAGCTGCAGACTGCAAACTTCACAGGGCCCTGCAAACCTGAAGGACTGTGGAGTTTTTTATTTTTTACCTTGTCAACTCAGAAAGTTTAATCTGAAAGGTCAGAGGAAGCAGAGGGATGGGGAAGCCAGCGCTCTTAGTTTTAAAGATGAGGGACCAGTGTGAAGGCAAGCAAAAGGAGTCTGGCCTGGAAATGGAAGTTTTAATTATTTAAATTGCTGTGGGCCAGAGAATGGCTCCACTTGATCATGCTGAAACCAAAGTCTGACTTCAGCCAAAACCAGAAAGGGGAAACCCAAAACCACAAGTCACATTTGGTTTCTGTCCAAGGCAGCCCTCCAAACCCTTCTGCATCCCACCATGGTGGCCTCTGGCTTCCCTGGGACCCTGTGGGTCACGTCTATGCAGCCAAAGCATCGACAACAATCAGCTCACTCTAATGGACAGCCTCGGAAAAGTGGAAAATCCCACCTCAAATAGAAAGACTTCCAAGAAGGGGCTGCTACAAACTTACCTGAGTCCCTCTACTCCCAGTAGGAGGGCTATGCTGAACCAATCTTGAAGACATTGCTGGCGTCTACTGACTTTTCTTCAGCCTTAGACCCTTTCAACCTCACGAACTTTTCCAAGGAAAAGAAGTCACATGTGAGCATGTGCATACACATGTACCACATATATGCATGCACATGTGTAAGTATGAGTATATCCAGATCACGTGCATGGGTGCTAAGTTGCTTCAGTCATGTCTGACTCTGTGTGACCCTATGGACTGTAGCCCGCCAGGCTCCTCTGTCCATGGAATTCTCCAGACAAGAATACTGGAGTGGGTTGCCATGTCCTCCTCGAGGGGATCTTCCCAACCCAGGGACTGAACCCATATCTCTTATGTCTCCTGCACTGGCAGGCAGGTTCTTTCCCACTAGTGCCACCTGGGAAGCCCTGTTCAGAGCACACTTATCTCCAAATGAATGAAGACTGTCTGTATCTTAACACACAGCTCTATGGGTAAAGAATCCACTGGGACCAAAACCCGGTCTCAGTGCATAGAATGAATGCATATATTTGTTTTCAATGCATATAACCAAAAGAACCAGGATCAGAATATAGAAAGAACCCTCACAACTCAAAAGAAAAAAGACAAACAACTTAATAGGAAAATGGGCAAAGGACATGACCGGGCAATTCCCATCAGAGCAATGGCAAACGCTCAATAACAACTTGAAAAAATGTCGACAGGAGCCAGAAACGAAAGCACCACTTGAACCGCAGCAGACTTGCCAAACTTCAGGTCTTAAAATTCCAGGTTGTTGGTCAGGCTGGGGAGGGAGAGGAAGTCTTAGAGACTGCTCGTGGGAGTGTAAATTTGTAGATCCACCTCGGAGACCAATTTAGTGATACCAGGTGATGCTGAAGGGGCATATGCCCCATGGCCCAGTCATTTCACTTCCAGCTACACAAATGTTCATTGAAAAAAAGTGTTTGTAAAATAAAAATATTAGCAATGACCCAAATATTCACCCACAGGAGAATTAACACCATGCACTACATTGTTATAACAGAATTTTATAGCAGGGGATGGCTAGCTTTTTCTGTACAGGACCAGATAGTAAATATTCTAGCCTTTAGTAACCTTTGGGTCTTGGCCTCTTTCTTAACTACTTGACTTTGCCATGGCGGTACAAAGTGGCCATAGAAAATTCATAAATGAAGATCAGGGCTGTGTTCCAATAAAACTTGATTTATGGGTAATAAATACATTTAAAGTTAAGTAACTTTCAGAACAGGGCATAGGACAATTTGGGGCCAACACCTGCCGAACAGCAGGGAAAAATGAATGAACCAATAAACAAGGTCCTATTGTAGAGCACTGGGAACTATATTCAATATCCTGGGATAAACTATAACAAGAAAGATAAAAAGGATATATATATATATAAAATAGTCACTTTGCTGTATAGCAGAAATTAACACCACACTGTAAACCAACTATACTTCAATTAAAAAAAGTATAAAATGAGAAAGGACCAGAATCAAGATGGATCAACCTCACAATCATGGAAAAGAAGTTATAAAAGATACTGGCAAGTTATATGAAAACATGCGTAGGCTTGTACCACTCAGATGAAATTACCCATGCAAAAGAAAGCTATCTATTATTTAAGGTATGAAAATACATACTTGCACTGTAAGGTCAGTGGACACCTCTAGAGAGAAGGGGAGGACAGGATCAGAGAATGGTGTACTGAAGACCGGTAATGATATTTGGTAAGATTTTATTATTTTAAAAACCTGAAGCAAATAAGGAATATAGCAATACGTTTTTTTTTAATTGAGAAATAACTGACATAAAACATTGTATTAGTTTTGGGTGTACAATGCAGTGATTTGATATTTGTTTATATTGCAATAAGTCTAGTGAACACCCGTCACCACACATAGTTACAAAATCCTTTTTGTGATGAGAACTTTAAGGATCTACTCTGTTAGTAATTTTCAAATATATAACGTGGTACTACTAACTATAGTTAATATAGTTACAACACTAGAATGTATTATAAATATAGTACTATTAATTATAATAATATAGCCGTGTGTGTTAGTTGCTCAGTCATGTCTGACTCTTTGCGACCCCATGGACTGCAGCCCACCAGACTCCTCTGTCCATGGAATTCTCGAGGAAGGTATACTGGAGTGGGTTGCATATCCTTCTCCAAATATAGCGATAACTATAGGTAATACATGGGACTTCCCCAGTGGCTCAGATGGTTAAAAGTCTGCCTGTAATGCAGGAGACCTGGGTTCGATCCCTGGGTTGGGAAGATCCCCTGGAGAAGGGAATGGCAACCTACTCCAGTATTCTTGCCTGGAGAATGCCATGGACAGAGGAGCCTAGCAGACTACAGTCCACGGGGTCACAAAGAGTCAGACACGACTGAATGACTAACACGCACACATAGTTAATATGATTTTTAAAATAGGGTGTTGGGCACCGAGGAAACCAGATCTGAAAGAGACACGTGCACCCCAATGTTCATCGCAGCACTGTTTATAATAGCCAGGACATGGAAGCAACCTAGATGCCCATCAGCAGATGAATGGATAAGGAAGCTGTGGTACATATACACCATGGAATATTACTCAGCCGTTAAAAAGAATTCATTTGAACCAGTTCTAATGAGATGGATGAAACTGCAGCCCATTATACAGAGTGAAGTAAGCCAGAAAGATAAAGACCATTACAGCATACTAACACATATATATGGAATTTAGAAAGATGGTAATGACAACCCTATATGCAAAACAGAAAAAGAGACAGAGATATACAGAACAGACTTTTGGACTCTGTGGGAGAAGGCGAGGGTGGGATGTTTCGAGAGAACAGCATCGAAACATGTATATTATCTATGGTGAAACAGATCACCAGCCCAGGTTGGATGCATGAGACAAGTGCTCGGGCCTGGTGCACTGGGAAGACCCAGAGGGATCGGGTGGAGAGGGAGGTGGGAGGGGGGATCGGGATGGGGAATACATGTAAATCCATGGCTGTAAAAAAATTTTTTTTAATTATAATTAAAAAAAAAATAAAAAATTAAAAAAAGAAAGTAGTAGAAGGTTTTGAGGGGTGAGGGAGGAACACCTGTGATTCCCTCCTGATGTTATCTTCCATATGGAGAGATACTCACTGGTGTGAAACCCTCAACTTCTCATTGTCCCTCCTTGTCAATCCCCTCTGACATTAGAGACTTGGCACAATAAATTTGGGAAAAAAAAAATAGGGTGTTGGGAACACAGGTGTTCATTTAACTTTTCTTTTTCCTTTCAGTATGTTTGAAAGAGTCTACTAAAAGTTTTAAAGAGTCAAATTTGGCAGAAATGTTTCAGTGATCACTCACTTTCCTTTACTCTTTCCCCACAGTTATCTCTGGCCTACAGATCCCTGTCTTCAGAATCTTGTAGCCCATTTGCTCAGAGGACACAGGTAGATACAGGTCAACAGCCACACCTGGGATCCCTTCATATCAATAGCTCCTCATAAAACACTATGTCCCCACCTCCAAGGCAGGGCAGAGAAAGAGAGGCAAAGATGCTAGAAGAACACTCCCTAAACCCAGCAGCAAGCCAGAAAAAGGCCTCCGAACCATCAAAACACACTTCAGGATGTCAGTGCCCTTCAAGTGCTGGCAGCATCCTCAGGAAGGACCCTCAAGCCCTCCCCTCCCCCAGGTCTATTGATTCTGTTTATGTAAATTCCAACAAGGTTTGTGTTTCGGTTCCCAAGGACACAGCAAACCAGAAGGGAGACAGGATGCTGCTGCCAATCTGCAGACAAACCGCCAGCGAGAAGTAAAAGCTGACAACCAGGGGAGGGGCCCCCAAAGCTATAAAAAGCCACGCTAGGAATTCCAAAAGCAGAAGAGCCTGAGATAGTTTCGAAAGAGACCAAAAAGTTCCAAATGGAGCCAAAGGCAACCCTGTATTATAGCCCAGTCTAAACAATGTGTGTGCTAAGTCGCTTCAGTCGTGTCTCACTCTTTGCAACCCTATGGACTGTAGCCTGCCAGGCTCCTCTGTCCATGGGATTCTCCAGACAAGAATACTGGAGTGCGTTGCTGTGCCCTCCTCTAGGGGATCTTTCCCACTCAGGGATCGAACCCGTGTCTCTGTGTCTCCTGAACTGGGAAGCACGTTCTTTACCACTAGCGCCACCTGGGAAGCCCAGTCTAAACAACAGAGATCCCAAGAACGGTCCTGTGCTGTCACCAGAGAGACACTGATGAAGCCAAGATACACACATGAGACAGAACCCCGTCAAAGACTCACTTACCCAGAGTAAAATCTCTGCAAAGACCCCAGACAACTCAGGTTTCACTCTTTCTCCCAGGGCCTCTGCAGCATTTACCAGGCTTAAGGTAAATTTCAGGGTGTGCATTCGGTGGACCAACTGTTTAGGCTCTGGGCGGGGGGGAAGGGGTCAAGTCTCAGGGGTTCCTGCGATGCCATGGGCCACTCACCCAGAACTCTGAAACATAACTGCTCGACAGCCCATAAACTAACCAGGAAACGCTTCCTACTTTGGGATGTTATGTCTGTGTCTTCCAGCAATATGTGCTCCACATGTATGTTTCCTTTGTCCTTGTTAAGGTTTCCCAGTCACTGAAAAAAATGTACTATTGTACTTGCTTAACTAGCAAGAGGAACACTGCTCTTTACAGCATTTATTTCAATGGGGACAGAGAAAACTGTCTACAGAGTTAACTTCAAAAACTCAACGGTGACTCCAAAGGTCCCCAGGCTCTTCTTACCAAAACAAACACAGGGATCTAAGAATCTGTTTCCCAGCCCACAAGATTCAGAAAGGAGAAGTTGTCTCTCCCCGCCAGAGGGAGGGAGGGGTGAGTTAAGGTTAAACTCAGTGGTTAATTAAACTGGCGGCGATTACTTCAACCACATCTGAAGGAAAAGACCCAGGGCTCACTGCAAGTCATCCAAAAGCAACTGAGCGGCTTTAAGACAGGAAATGAAGCCATCTATCTCCAGCAGGATGTAGGAAATATCGCCTTTAATCCACTTAAAGTCTGTGAAGTCGGCTCCTCTCCCACCTCAAAGGGTTCTTGACAAAACACATCAATGAGAACCTCCTTGCCCCCAGCCCCCACACGCCCCATCTGCTCCGCAGACCAGGGAGGTGGTGGTGATCACTCACTTCCTCGCCAAGCATCCCAACCTCACCGTCTCCGTGGGGATCTTGTATTCCCAGCCCCCGTTTCCCTGGGAACCAGGCGACTGGGGGAAATGGAGCTGCCCCGAGACTTCCTCTGTTCCAGGACAGAGGATGTCCGGCCCTAAGCCTCTCTGCCAATAATCCGACCCATTAACAAGCACTGCTTCCTTTGTGGCCTGCAAGATGCTGGCAGCCCTGACCTTCAAAGAAGAGGCGGCTTGTCTGCAGCCAGAGGCAAGTTCGTGCTGCCTTTCAGAGCCGCCCCTCGGCCCCCCAAGACACAGCAGGGCCACGGGCAGCGGCATTCCGAGGGAGCCCTCTTTCGAGTCTGCAGGAAGGGAACGGCTGCCCCTCTGCTCAAGGAGGAGGAGGCAAAGGTTCCTCAATCCCCTCTGCCTTTTCCCCAGCCTCTAAGGACCTGGAATCAACCCACAATAAAGGAGATGCAGGAGGCAGGGGTTCGATCCCTGGGTGGAGAAATCCCCTGGAGGAAATGGCAACCCCCTCCAGTAGTCTTGCTTGGAGAATCCCATGGTCAGAGGAGCCAGCAAAGAGCTGGACGCAACTCGAGCGACTGAGCACGCAAGGACCTGGAGGATGTGAATTCTCAGAACCCCTCCAGAGGCAGCACGGTGGAGTGGCAGAGCCTAAGTCATTGCTCATGGCTGTTGGCCTCCTCCTCCTTGCAGAGGCTGCCTGAGCCTGCTGCCTCCCGTCCCACCCCCAGCCTGCCTCCCTCCAGTTTTAATTTCACCGCTTCGGGGTCACCACCCTTCTGTGGATGGCTCCCCAGGTCTTCCCTCCAGGAACAATCCTCTTTCTCCCGACACTTTGTAGACACTTCTGCCTGACTGTCCCCTTAACCTCAAACTCTGCATGGCTGACACTGACATCCTTACGGCTCTCCCCAACCGCTCCCTGCTCCTTGGGTCCACTTGTCTTAAAGGGACCAGCATGGGTGGAACAGAGTGAGAGGACAGCACTGAAACATATACATTACCATATGCAAAACAGAGAGCCAGTGGGAATATGCTGTGTGATGCAGGGAGCTCAGCCCAGGGCTCTGTGACAACTGAGAGGGCTGGGATGGGGTGGGAGGTGGCAGGGAAGTTCAAGGAGGGGATATGTGTATACCTATGGCCGAGTCACGTTGATGTATGGCAGAAATCAACACAACGTTGTAAAGCAATTATCCTCCAATTAAAAATAAAATTTTTAAAAAGGGACCACCATGCCCCAGCTCCCCAGGCTCCAGCCACGCTTGACCTTCTCCCTCTCCTCACTCTGCACTCAGCTCAGAATCAACTGCTCCTCACCGGGAATAAGATACAATCTTAGATGGTTAACTTTTTTCCTTCTGGTTTTATCGAGATATAACTGATGTACAGCACTGTATAAGTTTAATCATACAACATAATGATTTGATTTACATACATCATGAAATGAAGATGATCACGCTAAGGTTAGTGAACATCTATCAAAGCAAATAAATACAAAATTAAAGAAATAAAAAAAATTTTTTTTCTTGTGATGAGAACTTTCAGGATTTACTCCCTTCACAGCTTTCATATATAATAACATACCGCAGTGTTATTATACTTATCATGTTGTACATCACATCCCTAGAACTTATTAACCAGACTGTTAACTTTTCATGACCTGCCGCAGCCTACCCTTCCAAGCATACATTTTTCTGTAATGATTAATAGTGAGGGAATGAAATCCACCTGGGTTGAAATTTCAGCTCTACCGCTCACGAGCTACACGACATTAGGAAAATTCTTTAACTTCTTTCAGCCTCAATTTCATCACGTGGACTTCCCAGGTGGCTCAGTGGGTAAAGAACCTGCCTGCCAATGCAGGAGCCCAGATGTAAGAGATGTGGGTTCGATCCCTGAGTCTGGAAGGTGCCCTAGAGAAGGGAATGCCAACCCACTGCAGTATTCTTGCCTGAAGAATCTCCATGGACAGAGGAGCCTGGTGGGCTACAGTCCATGGGGTTGCAAAGGGTCAGACACAACTGAAGCGATTTAGCATGAATGCACAGTTGAAACATGAATAGTGCCTGTCTCTTAAGATTTTGTGAAAAGCAAGTGAGATATACACCCACATAACTGAGAATCACACATGGCCCACAGCAGATGCTCAATAAATGCTTATAATAGTAATTATTATTGGGGATACACATTAGTATAGTGCTTAAGTGTTCAGACCCTGGATTTATAACCACCTGGGTTGATGTCACAATTCTGCCACTTACTGTGTGACTTTGGACAAGTTATTTAACCTTTCTGGGTCTCATTTCCTTCTCTACCAAAAGAAAGTCATAGTATTACCAACCTAAAATGAGATCAAACACATAAAGCATATAAAAATGTGCCATATACATAGGGCAAGTGGCATCTTATGCCCTGCACGGGCTGCATACCTCCCTGCCTCGACCTGGGCCTTCAGCCTAAAAGACTTCATGGAGCTATACTGCCAGCTTTTAAATGGTACGCATCCTCCTGGATCCACCTCTTTCAATAACCCGCTCTGTAAGCCTAGAGGGAAATAACCTCTCCTCTGATCGGTGATTCTCACAGCACTCCCAGCTGTCCACCCATATTGTAATTACTTGGGTAAGATGATTTTGGTCTCCCTGGCTTGAGCATCGTCTCAACAAAGCCATTTCTACATCCCTCACAGCATCGTGCATGGTGTCTGGCACAGAAATCTCAGCAAGAGAATGAGTCTGAAAGAAGGTAGCAACTGGGGTGAATCCACAATGTGCAACCTAAATGTGCCCTCTGGGTATATATCTGCAATGGTAGACGAGGACCAAGACATGCCCATGTTCAGAATACATCCTGACTGCCTGTCTTTTTCTTTAACCCTGCATTTGATTAGTTGCCTGATCCATTCATTCCACAGACATTTACTCACTATTTCCTGTAAATTAAGCACTCTAGTAGGCACGGGGGATGAAAGAAAACCCAGTCTGTTCTTAAAGAGCTTACACTCTAGTGGTGAGACAGGCAGGTCAGTGGGTACCGAAGAGAAAGCATGAGAAGTGTAATTTGTTCCACGTGCATTTACCACGCGTGGAGACTGAACCAGACCATACAGTTGGCACTGGGAGAACAGCTGTGAACCACCAACAATACCACCCAATGGCCATTACGGTGTAGCAGCGATGGCAGAAAATAAATGAAACTCGGTGGTAAGTGCAGAGGAGAAGAGTGGAGCAGGGGAAGAAGATAGCGTGGGAGGCTGGGGAGGAGAGAAGTTATCTTTACAAGGTGTTCAGGGCAGGCGTCTGACTCGGTGGCATTTGTTTGAAGAAGGCCCAAGATGGTGTGCCAACAGGCAAGGGAAAGACAAGCCCAGCCTCGGCAGACCAGCAACAACTCCCTAAGGAAGCAGGTCACACAGGAGCCTTTAAAGGGACCACACTGATGGAGCTTCGGAGCACGCAGTGGAAGTACCCTTCTCTCTCTCTGCTCCCCCAGCCCCTCTGACTGATGCAGGCACAGCTCCTTGAGGCTTCACCCATGGATCTGCTGAGGGGTGAAGAGGAAATATGGAACCTCATCCGGGTTGATATGAATAAAGCTACAGAAATACACAAGCACTCAGGAGCTCCATGAATTAAAAATACGGATACCCTGGCTGGGTGATTCAGCTATTTAGGGGGACAGTCAAGAATGCATCAGCAGTGGAAGAAGCACAGTGGGTTTTCTGAGCACAACTATGCTGAAAACAGCCGCAGAAGATTCTGCTTGAGTGAATTTTCCACTGTGGGCATCCAGACTGGCCTGCCATCTCAGCTCACCAAAAAGGGTCTGGGGAGAGCTGTGTTGCCAGCCGATCCAGGGCTTCACCTCCTGCCAAGGATGTCTGAGAATGAGGCAGGAGGAAGAGGCCAAACACAGTGAAAAGGAGAAAGGAAGGAAGTGAAAGGGCAAAATCTCAGCACTGTGACCTTCTAGAAGGGATACTGGTTCTTGCTTATCCTCACTTCTGCCAAATGAATGCTAACGGTAGAAAAATACATCATAGTAATAAAATTCTTTAAAAATATGACTGTCTAATTATTTGCTGAAGTTAAGACACCACCCAACAAAAACCACTCCTTTATCCTTTATTTCTTTTTACCATTTCATTATGGAAAAGGCCAGTTACGAAAACAGAGAGCGGCATAGGGATCCCCTGTGTTTCTATCACCTGGCTTTAATAATTACCAGTATGATCCACAAATGGGCAGAAGGCCTATATATAAACCTTTCTCCAAAGAAGACATACAGGTGGACAATAGGCACTGAAAAGATGCTCAACATCACTAACTATTAGATAAATGCAAATCAAAACTATAATGAGGTACCACCTTGTACCAGTCAGAATGGACATCAATAAAAAGTCTACAAATATCAAATGCTGGAGAGAGTGTGGAGAAAAGGGAACTCTCCTACACTGTTGGTGGGAATGTAAGTTGGTACAGTCATGGTGGACAACTAAGGAAATTCCTCAGAAAACTAAAAATAGAATTACTGTATGATTCAGCCATCTCACTCCTAGGCATACATCCAGACAAAACTATAATCCAAAAGATACATGCACCCTACGTTCACAGCGGCGCTATTCACAACAGTCAAGACATGAAACAACATAAATGTCCAATGACAGATGAATGGGGGAAAAAGATGTGGTCCACATATACAATGGAATATTACTCAGCCATAAAAAAGAGTGAAATCATGCCATCTGCAGCAACGTGGATGCAACTGGAGATAATCATACAAAGGGAAAGAAGGTCGAAAAGAGAAAGATAAATGTCATCTGATATCTCTTACGTGTGGAATCTAGAATATGACACAAATGAACCTACATATGAAACAGAAACATAATCAGGGATGGAGAAATCAGACGGAAGGTTGCTGGGGGTGGGGGAAGTTGGGAGAGAGATGGAGCCGGAGATTGGGGTTAGCAG
This sequence comes from Cervus elaphus, assembly GCF_910594005.1. Lineage (NCBI taxonomy): Eukaryota > Metazoa > Chordata > Mammalia > Artiodactyla > Cervidae > Cervus > Cervus elaphus. The sequence goes on along the minus strand of NC_057815.1, from coordinate 79,769,861 downwards.
ATGTGGACTTTCACGTACCGAATGAATAAGCAGGAAGATCATACTGTATAGCAGACAGAACTATATTCAGTATTATACAATAAACCATAAGGAAAAAGAATATTTTAAAAAATGTATATATATGTATAATGAATCACTCTGCTATACAGCAGTAATTAACACGACAATGTAAATCAGCTATACTTCAATTTAAAAAAAGAAAGAAGAAAATTTATTTTCCAGTGTCTAAGCAATAAACCCATAATTAAAATGAAAAAAATAAAATGTACCAATATGCTGACAATTCTGTTTCAGTCCTACCCTGCCCATGACTACCTTCCCCACCCCCTCCCAGAGGAAAGGCTTGAAACATATCCTAGACACCATGTAATTTTACTTTCATTTACTCTGGGATATATTTATCAAAAATAAAGACTATTTTAAAAAGTAAGAATGCCACCTTCAAACTTAAAAAATTAAAATTAATAATAACTCCTTAACATCACTAGATATACAACCACAATTTGAGATTTCCCAACTATCTCAATTTTTTTAAAACAGTGGTTTGTTTGAATCAGAGATGAAACAAGATTCATATGTTACATTTGGTTGGTTTATCTCTTAGTCTCTTTGGATCTGTAGGTTCCCCCTCCCTATATTATTTTTTTCTTAGAATTTATTTGTGGATGTAACTGAGTGATGGAGATTGTCCCACATTCCAGATCTGGCGATCTGTCTACCCATGGGGCCACATGTATGTTCCTCTGTCCCTGAATTTTTGTAAACGGGTGGTTAGTGTTAAGGACTGCATGTGTGGGGACTTCCCTGGTGGTCAGTGGTTAAGACTCTTGCTTCCAATGCAGGGGCACAGGTTCAATTCCTGGTCAGGGAACTAGCATCTCGTATGTTGTGCAGCACATGACCAAAAAGAAAAAAATTTTAAAAATAAAGAGAAAGAATTGCATGTTCGTGTTCCCCCTAAATTCATATGTGGAAATCCTAACCCTTAAATAGATGGAATTAGGAGGCAGGGTCTTTGGGAGGTGCTGAGGGTTAGATGAGGTCAGGAGGGTGATGTTCTCATGGTGGGATAAGCACCCTTCCAAGATGAGGGGGGAAATTTCTCTCTCTGTGTGCACAGAAAGCCATGAGGTTACAACCAGACAGAGGGTCCACACCACCAACCCACCCATGCTGGTACTCTGATCCTGGACTTCCAGATCCATGAGAAGTAAGTTTCTATCACGTACGCCACTAAGTGTATGGTAGTCTATCACAGCAGCCTAACTGACTGAGCCAGTTAGAGGCTCAGTCAGATTCAGGGAGGATGTGCGGGGACAGAAACACCATATAAAGGTGCTGGGTGTTCCTTTAGGGTCATCTCAGAAGGCCAGCGTCTGGAGGTCTCTTCTCTTGGATGCTAAGACTGACTTGTAGGAGTTCCCACATCCAAGTCAGGCGCAGCACCCACACGGCACCCTGGCTCTGCCACGGAATGCAGCTGAAGAAAACCTGGACAGAACACTTGGAGCAGCGACTTTTAGATTCTGAAGAGTAAACTGGAGCAGACCAATTTCGGGGAAGAAGACCAAGATTTGAACTAGCACTGAAACGGTGCTAGGTCTACTTTCTTTTTCTCCTCTCAGACTCCCAGTAAATGGGCAAATATCAGAGAGATCACAGACAGCGAAGAAACTAGGAAAGCAACTCCATAAAGTTATTTTTGAATTCCGAGGTGGATTCCCAAGCTGGACTTGCATGGGTCTGGTCCTAATCAGCACACCAGACTGTGCTAACAGAACCCACGGACCACTGCCCAGCTCCCAGACTGACCACTGGAAGGTGCAGAGACAGGACAGGTCCAAGCAGCCACTGCAAAAACAGTCTGAAAACAGCTGTAACCACAGCCCACAGGGGGCTGCTAGGAACTTGCGGCCTGACCCAACGGGGTCATTTGTCCACTAAAACAAAAACAGAAGCCTTCTCCGTGGGGTTTAAACAAAACCCAAAGTGTCATACATAATAATCAAAATAGCCAGGATATAATCCAGTTTTTTACTTGGCATATGAAAAGACAGGAAAATCTCAACTCTCATGAGAAAAGATAATCAACAGACACTAACACCAAAATAAGGCAGAAGTTGGAAATTTGTGACACAGACTTTAAAGCAGCTATTATGCAAATGTTCTAACAAGTGATCATGAACACTCTCAAAACAAATGGAAAGTCAAAAGTCTCAGCAAGAAACACAAGATATAAAGAAGAACCAAAAGAAAATTTTAGAAGTGAAAAAATACAGTGACCAATGAAGAAATGTAAGTTGGTACTGCCACTATTTCAAACTGTGGTGCTGGAGAAGACTCTTAAGAGTCCCTTGGACTGCAAGGAGATCAAACCAGTCCATCCTGAAGGAAGTCAACCCTGAATATTCATTGGAAGGACTGATGCTGAAGCTCCAATACTTTGGCAACCAGATGTGAAGAGTGACTCATTGGGAAAGACTCTGATGCTGGGAAAGACTGAAGGCCAAACGAGAAGAGGGTGGCAGAGGATGAGATGGTTAGCTGGCATCACTGACTCAGTGGACCTGACTTTGAGCAAACTCTGGGAGGGAGTGGAGGACTGAGGAGCCTGGTGTGCTTAGCAACTCAGTGACTGAACAACAACAATTATCACTATGTGGTGGTGCATGGAGGTTCCTCAGGAAACTAGAAACAGAATTACCACTGTGTGCTGTCATTTCAGCCATGTCCGACTCCTTCTGCCCCCACAGCCTGTAGCCTGCCAGGCTCCTCTTTCCATGGAATTCTCCAGGCAAGAATTGGGAATGGTTTGCCAGGTTCTCCTCCAGGGGATCTTCCTGACCCAGGGATAGAACCTGGGTCTCCCACATTGCAAACAGATTCTTTACCACAGAGCCACCAGGGAAGCCCAGAATTACCGTATGATCCACCAATCCCACTCCTGGGCACACATCCAGACAAAGCCATAATGCAAAAGTATTCGTGCACCTTATGTCCATAGCAGCACTGTTTGTAACAGCCAGGACATGGGAACAACCGAAATGTCCATCAAGAGGAATGGGTAAAGAAGATGCGGTGCATATATACAATGGAATGTTACTCAGCCATAAAAAGAATGGAACAATGCCATTTGGAGCCACATGGATGGACCCAGAAATTATTATACTAAGTAAAATAAATCAGAAAGATACCACAAGGTATCTCTTACATGTGGAATTTAAAATACGACACAAATGAACCTATCTGTGAAACAGGAACAGACTCAGAGACACAGAGAACAGACTTGTGGGTGCCAAGGAGGAGGGCTGGGGAAGGATGGAGTGGGAGGTTGGGATCGGCAGATGTAAGCTACTATATAGTGTATGGATAAACGACAGCGTCCTATCTGTACAGCACAGGGAACTATATTCAGTATCCTATGGTAAAGGATGATGGAAACAAATACTGTAAAAAAGAATGCAGTAACATATATATATAACTGAATCACTTTGCTATACAGCAGGCATTAACATAACATTGTAAATAAACTACATTTCAATTAAAAAAGAGAAATTAAAACATGCAGTAACCGAAATTTAAAAAGTATCCTGTTGTAGGGGCTTTAAAGCAGACTGGGGATGAGAGAAAAAAGTCAACCTGACAAAGTTTAGCCGAAGAGTCGAGTCATAGAACCTATCCAGTGTGGACAATGAAAAGAAAAATGATTGATTTAAAAAATGAACAGAGCTTCGGGGACCTAAAATTGTTAGCAGAATCCCATTTAAAAAAAAAGAAAGAAAGAAAGAGGGCTATAAATCAACTACAATTTAATTAAAGAGAGAGGAAGAATAGCTTAAAATGTACTAAGTATGGCAACAGACAAAATCCTACAGATTCAGAGAGAACCCTAACAGGATAAACTCAAAGAAATCCACACACCCAGATACATTATCATCTAACTGCTGAAAACTAAAGACCAAAAAAATCTTCAAAGCAGCTAGAGGAAAACAGCCTGTTCTCTAGGGGAAAACAATTTAAAATAACTGCAACTTTCTCACGGGAAATGAGAGAAGCCAGAGGAAGTGGCACAACATTTTAAAAGGGCTGTAGAGGAAGGAACTGTCACCCCAGAATTCTCTATGCAGTAAAAAATATCCTTCAGGAAAGCAGGTAAAATAAAGACATTCGCAGATGAAGGAAAGCTAAGAGCATTTGTCGCCAGCAGTACTGCTTTAAAAGAATTGCTAAAGGAAGTTCTTCAGACAGAAGGAAAATGATACAAGAAAAAAACTTGGAACAACACGAATCAAGGAAGGGCAATCAAAATGGTAAATATCTGGGTAAGTATTTATAATAGACGAGTCTTCTCCTCTGGAGTTCTTTAAAATATATTGGAAAAGTTAAAGGAAGAATTAGCACATTGTCTTTTGGGGTTTTTTAAGTATGCAGATTACTATCTATACAACTATAATATAAAGAGATCCATAAAGTGATACGGTTTCTACACTCCTTACCACTCTACGGTGTAATATTGATTCAAAGCCATCTGTGAGAAGATTGACTGCTGGTTTCAGAACTTTTCTGCCGGATCCAATCCATTATAAAACTCCCTATCAATTTTTCATCTAATGGTTTTAGTAGCCACTGAAGATCCATTTCTTTATTAAGGGTTATAAAACAGACATACTCTAATTCTCTCCTTCTTCTATTAGCTGATATTCTTCAATTAAAAAAAGAACTTTCCTAAGTAAGCTATTATAATTACTCAGAAACACAATTCATGTACGAAAAGGGAGGACAAATGCTTGATTCTTTCGTTTACCAGTTTTCAAGTAGTGAACCAGAACCACTCTTCTCAAATGGCAGATAATGGATATAATTTACTCATTTAGACTATTAAAGACCAATATCCAAATATCTAAATGATACAGGGTCTTTAATTATGGCAGAGAGTACACAGGATGGCGCATTTAGAATGTACATACTATAATGCATCACACCTGCTTTTATTGCCATTGGATTCCTCTCTAAAATGTATGTATACATGACAATATATAAAAAGAATCCCCCCCCTTAGATGATAAGATTCCTGTGGACGCTAGGAAATTGAGACCAGGCAGATACTCACAAAAGGGCTAAGTAAAACATGGGCACACCTCGTTTTATTGAGCTTCACTTTATTACACTTCAAAGATACTGCATTTTTTTAAAAATAAACTGAAGATGTGCGGTAACCCTGCACCAAGCAAGTCTGTGGCCACCGTCTTTCCAATAGTATTTACTCACTCTGCATTTCTGTGTCACATTTCGGTAACTTAAACTTTTCCTTTATTATATTTGTTACTGGTGATCAGTGATAGGTAATCTTTGATGTTACTTTTAAAATTTTTTGTTCTGTGTTTTTAAATTAAGGTAGGTGTATTGCTTTTTCTTCCCAGACAGAATGCAAATGCACATTTAAGAGGCTACAGCATAGAGTAGTCATAACTTTTATATGCACTGGGAAACCAAAAAATTCATGTGACTCACTTTATTGCAACATTTGCTTTATTGTTGTGGTCTGGAACCAAGCCCGCTGTATCTCAGAGGTATGCGTGTATAAAAAGAACTATGTCTTTAGCCATTCAAAACCAAAGGCAAAATCCTAATAGGCATGGTCTTCCCCTTAATCACTCAGCTTTGCTTTAAGTAACTTTGCATTTTTAAAGTTAATTTCTCTGACTAGCCACCACACTCAGCACTTTTCAGATATCATCTCATCTAATCCTCACAACAAACCTGGAAAAAGGCTGTCAGTATCCCCCTTTGAGAGGAAAAACCACCGTGCAAGCAGATTATGTAAGACGCCCAACTTGTGCTTCCCTAGTGCAGAACACAAATCTGAGGCCAGACCCCAGCCCCAAAGTCATTTTGCTCAGCCAGGCCCCTGACCCTGTTAATGACGTGCACCCTCCTGGCTAAGGTGGGTTTCAGCCACTTCACTTCCATTCGACAACCTAGCAGCTCTGCCATAGCTCTGCCACTTGAGACTCAGGAGATGAAATCAGGCAACAGAAGGCACACGGGGAGAGTTATAAACTCTGTGTCCCTCTCGGGAGGGTACAGCAATGATTGTTCCCCGGAAAGACATAAAGAACACAGGAGACAGTCACTCTCCTCTTTGAAGACTTAAAATAGAAGCAACAGGGTAAGAGAAAATCAGTTTATCAAAACAAACACTAAAGTCATTAAAACTTTAGTTTTAAAAAAATTAATAACATGAGAAAATGGTCACAATAAAGAGGACATCTCAATTAAGCATATTAGAGAAGATAGACACATAGATGGAGTGGGGGATGACTATCACAAAATAGCCCACATATTAACAGGGTTTTTTTCTAAGCAGTTTTGCTTTCCTCTTTATACTTTTCTGTATTTTACAACTTTTTTTTTTGCTGACAAAATGAGAGACTGTATTGGGAAGGAGTGCCTGGGTGGAGAGCAGGAGGGTGAGCGAACCCAGTATATTCTGCAACTTTTGCAATAATTGGAAGCGAAAAAGGTCATTAAAATATTTAAGTGCAGAAAGTAAACATGTGAATCCATCCATAGCCAACCAGTAACTAAATCTTTCAGGGAAAAATAAGGAGGATAAACTGAGCAGTAACCCGAGGGAACAGCAGCAGGTACAGAGCAAGTGCTGGGTGAAAGGCGGGGAAGGTGCACGTGACGGTCACTGAAGCTGCTGAGTGTGGATCCGGACACAGAGATGCTGACAAGGAAGGGACTGCATGGGTCCAGACCAAGGAGCAGTGAGGCGGGCTTCAACATCAAGACTGCCAAGAGGCAGGTGGGCTAGACAGAACAAGTGGAGGTGTGTGTGTGTGTGTGTGTCTACTGATGCCGTGGAATATTATACAGCAAGGAAAAAGAGGCAGGGGTGGTCATAAGTCAAGGAAAACTTTAGCTCTCTACTGTTTGGATATTTTTCCAAGAGCATATTCTTTTTTTAAATTGAGGTATAGTTGATTTACAATGTTTTACTAGTTTCTGGTGTACAATAAAATGGTTCATATATATATATACATATATATTCTTTTTCATATTCTTTTCCATTATGGTTTATTACAAAATATTGAATATAGTTCCCTTTGCTATACAGTAAGATCTTGTTATTTATCTGTTTTATATACAGTAATTTGTATGTGCCAATCCAAAACTCCTAATTTATGCCCCCCTTCCCCCTTTGGTAACCACGTTTGTTTTCTGTCTGTGAGTCTGTTTTGTAAACAAATTCATTTGTGTCATATTTTAGATGCCACATATAACTGATACTGTATGGTATGTGTCTTTCTCTTTCTGACTGATTTACTTAGTATGATAATCTCTGAGTCCACCAGTATTTGCTACAAATGACATTATTTCATTCTTTTCTGTTGCAGGGTAATATTCCACTGTGTAGATATACCACATCTTCTTTATCCATTCATCTCTGGATGGACACGTAGCTGCTTCCATGTTGTGACTACTGTAAATAATGCTGCTATGAACACTGAGGTGCGTGTATCTTTTCAAATTAGAATATTCTCCAGATATATGCCCAGGAGCGGGACTGCTGGATCATATGGCAACTTGCAAGAGCATATTCTTAGAGTGGAGAAGGAAATGGCAACATGCTCCAGTGTTCTTGCGTGGAGAATCCCATGGACAGAGGAGCCTGGCAGGCTACAGTCCATGGGGTCACAAGAGTCAGGTACAACTTAACAACTGAAGAGAGAAGAGATTCTTATAGTGTGTATATTGTTAATATATACACATCTTTTTTTTTTTTTTAAAGAATTCAAAGTGAGAAGGAAAGCAAGCACCTAAGCATGGGGGTGATGAGTGGGAGAGTCAATCAGATGAGAGTCGGAATGGGCCTAGAACTGGCTCTGCTCCTGATAAGCTGTGTGACTCTGGATGAATCCACTGACCCCTCTGTGCTTCACATCCTTATCTGTGGATGGAGATCACACGCCCTCATTCTCAGAGCAATCATCAGAACTGAAAACAAGCTACGCTCCAGGCCCAGTGCACGTAGCAGAGACCCTGATAGCTGAGCCTCTGCACATACACGCAAGGAAGAAGTGGTAACGAGTCGATTCTAGGTAACAACAGAAAAGGCCCTAGGCTGTGGTGCAAGAAGCCCAAAGATGAGAGCGGCCAGGACGGAGGGTCCCCAGCACTTACTGCAGTTCTCTTCGTCGCTGCCGTCTGGACAATCCTCAAACCCGTTACACCGGAAGCGGCCGATGATGCAGTGGACGCCGCTGGCACACGGGAAGAAGGTCGGGCCGCATTTCGACTTAGCCTTGGCTGCAAGAGGACAAACGAGATAAACAAGCGAGACGTCAGGAGGATAAGTTTTCTCAGCACCGTATACCCGAGCTGCTAACTTGTAGGGTGCAACAGGGTCCTTTCACATCTACCTTGACATTCCCAGAGTTTCTTACCACCAGCACCCACCTCCAAAACCCAGCCAGGATGGAAACCCCCATGCATCATCCTCCAGGAAGGGGGTGACTCAAACACTGCTACCAAAGTCCCAAGGAGCCCAGACACCACCCCTGAGCCAGCGAGGCGCAATCAAAATGTGCCGAACAAAGGAATGAATGGGTGAGTAGATGGATGATGGATGGAGCTTGCTCTAAGGAGCTGAGGAACCACTCAGAATTCATATCCTGACTCTCACAGTAATCGTCTACACTTGCTGAGTGTTTACTAACCAGCCAGTGTGCCCAGAGCTCTACATCATCTCATTTATCCACCCAGCAACCACCCTATAGGCCGGTGAGCAGAAAAGAGCTATTAACCTAAGAGGCCTGAGGCTGCCACCCTGAGAAAGGCTTGCTTGCAAAGCTGGCCCTCGCTTGGTTGGCATCTGGGAACTGGCATTGCGGGAAGGTTCGCATCAGTTTCTCCTGAGGATGGCTCACTGTTCATGCAAACTATTCGTGCAAACAGTGCATTTATGCTGAACCCCTGCCTTTCTTCTGGGGGTTGGGATTTTGATACATGTTGGCAGAGGGTGCCTGCATGACCAGACCCCAGTAGAAACCCTGGGCACTGAGTCTCTAATGAGCTTCCTGGAGAGAAAACATGCCATATGTCATATTACACTTGTTGCTGGGGGGATTCAGTGCCTCCTATGTGACTGCCTTGGGAAAGGACTCTGAGATCCTGGCTTGTTGTCCTCTGACTTCACTCTTTCACCAGTTCCCTTTGTTGGCTTCGCTTTGTCTCCTTTTGCTGTAATAAAACACAGTACGACTGTGTGCTGAGTTCTCTGGTTCCTTCTGACAAATCATAGAAACTGAACGTGGTCACGGAAAGCCCCTGACAAAGACAGGTCATATCACATCACAGAAATGCTCTGAAGAGGTGAAGTGACTTGCCCAGGGTTACACGGCTCGAAAATCTGATGCAGGTGTGAGACCCCTGGCACTCCGAACCCAGAAGCCACGCTCTCAACCAACTCCGCTGTACTGCCCCTCTGCCAGCGGCTGTCACTTCTCACAACAGAAGCCAGACTCCTGCCCAAAGAAATCCTTCTTCCACTCCTGCTGCACAAACAGTTTTAACAGAAACTGCTGTGACTCAGGCTTGATGGAGTGTCCTGCTAACCAAACAGCCCTGCGGGGCAACGCGCTTTCCCATCAGCGGGGCTGGCTGCTGTGGCTTGCGATTACGAGGTGAGATGGGATGTACTGCTGCATCCTGGGTAGTGGGCCCCACCTAGCATCCCTCCTGTCTCCTGTCTAGAGGCAGGACCTATGGTCCTCAAGAAGGAAGGGCCATTTCTTTGGAGTAAACAAGCAGTAAATTACCTTCATGTTCCTGCCATCAGTAACATGCCAACTTTGGCAGCAGCTGAAACACGATCAACAGGGTTTTAAGGCCTGGGATGTGTCTAGGTTTTAAAAACCCACATGGCTTTGTTTTAGCCTGAAAATACTTTAGAATGGTGAGAGTGTGCTCTTCACAAAGCACAAACTTAGGAGGGTGTCCTGGGTTCAAATGTGGTTCTAGTCTTCATGACCTGGGCAAGTTTCTAAAAATTACCGAGCTCAGTTTCCTCCTCAGTATGTAAATCTCACTGGGCTCTAGGAAGGAATGAGTGCAATAATCTATATAAAATGCTCAGCCCAGAGCATGGCACAGAGGAGGTGCTCATTTAATGGTAGAGCTTATGCTATTTATTATCAGCAGCAGCAGCATCACTGGGCTTACGGGATTTTAAAATTAATCTTTGGGTTGTTAAATTTCTTTTTCTGAAAAATCAAAGTTTAAGGAGTTCATTATGGAGTTCATATCTATGAATTGATACGAAGTGATCTCCAGGATATACTGTTAAGTGAAAAAAGCAAAGTGCAAAACAGTATCTATAGTACTTTATGCCCTCCATATAGCAAAAGAAGGGGGTCTAAGAAAGCATTCAAGCATTGGCTTATCTGTGCAAAAGAAGAATAGGAAGGATGAACCGGAGACTAAAGAGACTGGATCCCTACAGGGGGTGGGTGCCTATTCAAAACATCAGTGCCGTCCCAACACTTTAAGAATGCCTACAACTCCCATCACAGTATCAGGCAGCTCCAACGAAGCCCTCCCATCTGATGCCCAATGTTTGTGCTCCAGCGATGCTGGCCTCCCAGCACCCGTCTGAGGCCCTGTGCAGCCTGCCGCACCCTCTGCTTGGAAAGCCTTTCTCTTAGGGGTCAGCAAGCCTCACTCCACCTGACTAAAGCCTCCTGAGCCAGTGGCTACAGTAGCAACCTCGACCCCCAGCCTCAGGCACGTTAGCCCTTATTCTGCTCTTCTTTCCTGCACAGGAGGAGCGCCACTGGCTTTGTGCTGAGCTGTTTGATGCACTTACACACACACTTGGACACTTTAACTCATCACTTTTTTTTAAACTTTATTTCTCTATTGTTTTTCTTTTTTATTATTTTTAAAAATATTTATTTTGCTTATTATTTATTTGGCTGTGCTGGGTCTTAGTTGCGGCACAGGAGACTTTCAATCTTCGTTGTGGCATGTGAGATCTTTAGTTGCAGCATGTGAACTTCTAGTTGCAGCATGTGGGATCTAGTTCCCTAACCAGGGATCAAACCTGAGCCCACTACATTGGGAGCTTGGAGTCTTAGCCCTTGGACCACCAGGGAAGGCCCTCATTCTTCACTCTTCAAGGAGTATGAATATACAGTGGCTATCATAGGCACCTAATCAATACTCACTGAATATACTAATGATCCTAGAAAAGGAGAGACTGGGCTGGGTAATCACAGCTCTCATTGAGTGAATGCTTAGTTTGGGCTGAGCACTGTGCTCTATGCTTTATAGCTACTGGTCCATTTACTTCTCACAAAACCCATTTTACAGATAAGAAAACTGAGGCCCAGAAATGAAGGTGCCTGATACCGCTGATCAACAGCGTCAAGGCTCAAACTTTAATTATCGATTCATGTATGAATGTGAGAGTTGGACCATAAAGAAAGCTGAGCGCCGAAGAATTGGTGCTTTTGAACTATGGTGTTGAAGAAGATTCTTTGAGAGTCTGTTGGACTGCAAGGAGATCAAACCAGTCAATCCTAAAGGAAATCAACCCTGAATATTCACTAAAAGGACTGATGCTGAAGCTGAAACTCCAATACTTTGGCCCCCTGATGCGAAGAACTGACTCATTAGAAAACACCATGATGCTGGGAAAGATTGAAGGCAGGAGAAGGGGACAACAGAGGATGAGATGGTTGGATGGCATCACAGACTCGATGGACCTGAGTTTGAGCAAGCTTTGGGTGTTGGTGATGGACAGGGACCTGGCGTGCTGCAGTCCATGGGGTCGCAAAGAGTCAGATACGAATGAGCTACTGAACTGAACTGACATCTATTCTCCTGCCTCCTTACATACTTTTAGGGCCCAGCCCAGCTCCAAAGGACTAGACAGAGAATGACCGCTGTAGGTGAATTAGGTACCATTCGATTAACCAGCTCTTTGGCCCTGGCCCTGCACCATCTTCAGGAACCACTACTGAGACTCCTTGCCTTGTCAGTGATGCTCAGCTACCTTCTCTGTCAGGGAGCAAGTCCTGCTATGATTTACATCTGCACCGGCAGACGTCTGCTCAGGCAACCACAGAGCGGATCACGGGCGGCCTGCCGAGTGTCTGGCAGAGGCTCAGAGAGAAGCCCGAGGCTGACAACAGCTCCCTGCCTGCCTGGCCCCCTGGGGGGCTCAGGGGAGTCCCGGACAAAGTCTGATTGTCCCCAGCTTGCCCCCATTTCCATGAAGGGAAGATTTCAGCAAGACACTCAGCAGACCCTGGCAGAAGCAGACGATTCCCTGTGCCTAAACCTGCCTGACAGAGGCCGGTAGGGTGACTCCATCCCACTGAACACTTGAATCCACCGCGCTTCAAGGACCTGCTCTGTGAACTTTCCAAAGCAGCAGCTTTCACCTGCAGCAAGACAGGACTGGGGGCTCCCAGGGGGCTGGGTTATTTCCTGATCTGAGCCCTCCCCTTCCTTTCAGAGCCTGACTGTCACAGCTCTGGACTTCACGGATCAGTAAAATAAAACTTTTTTTTTTTTTTAAACTAGGTGGAAGTGGATGAAGGAATAACAAAATTGTCAACTTTTTTTTAAACCAGAAAGGACATAAACAAATCTGCAATAACCTCTACTCACCACCGCCCTAAAGGAAAAGCTGCGTTAGCATCCAAAATGCAGGAAGGCCACAGCCCTCAGACCAGTATTTGGAGATCATGTCAGAATGAGAGAGGGGAACCAAGAGATGTCCCGGTGTCACCAGATTGTGACCCTCTCAGGGCAAAGACTCCCATCCTCCTGCGGGTAACATCTGGGGCCCAGTAAAGAGTCACAGAGCTTCACTGGTCGGGGAACTGGATCCCACATGCGGCAACTCAGAGTCCGCATGATGCAGCTGAAGATCTGGCGTGCCGCAGGACCCGGGGCAGCCAAATAAATAAATAATTCTTTTTTAAAAAAGCTGTGAGCTCATATTCAAACACAGTCATTTACACACACACACACAAAAAAAAGAATTTTTAGAATTTTTAAACTCTTAACCAGGTCTATCCATTTTTTAAGGATTTACACTTCACCCATGCACAATACAAAACAGAGTTCAAGGGGCCAACACTTTTTTTTACTGCCCTCTCTTGGCAAAGAACAAAATATTTCTGAGCATCGTACTATCTGTCAGGCCCTGAGTCAGTTGCGTGGAGATTCAACAGCACTCTCTAACTGATGGGGGGATTGGCAGGCTGGTCAGAGCCTCTGCATGCAGTGCCGTGAGTGCTCTGATGGGGGAGCTAGAGGACACCTAATCTCAAACTGGGGAAGAAGCTGTTGTCAGAAAAGCCTTCTCAAAGGACAGTCAGCCTCCGCGGAGACACACAGCCCAGGTGCAAACTGATGTGATGCTCAGGTAGTTAAGGTCTTAGTTATGCATTCCACTAAGAGTAATTCACAAACTCTGTCATTCCTCAAAGAGGATACATAGGAGATATCTATGCCATGGATGAGCCTTCAGTGCTGGGGAACTGTGGAGGGAAGGCTGTTCCGAGTGGAGGGAACCGCATGTGCAAAGGCCGGGAGGCAGGAACAGTGCTGTTAATTACTCACTAAGTCGTGTCCGACTCTTGTGACCCCATGAACTGTAGCCACCAGGCTCCTCTGTCCATGGGATTCCCCAGGCAAGAATACTGAAGTGGGTTGCCATTCCCTTCTCCAGGGGATTCTCCTGACCCAGGGATCGAACCCAAGTCTTCTTCACTGGCAGGCAGATTCTTTACCACTGAGCCACCTGGGAAGCCCAGGAACAGTGTAGTAACAGAAGAAATGCAAGGGGGTCAGAATGAACTTGCTTCTCATGTCAGTAAAAGTACCCAGTACTGTTTCTTTAATTAAAAACAATTTAAAACCCTATTTCTCATAAGGAATGTGCTATGAGATAGGTGTTATTCCACTCACACGAAAGGTGTGGGAATTATAAATCCTACAGTAAAGTATAAATTAGAAAAGAAATCAAATTATAAAATTCACACAACTTGAGTCATTGCACACACTCCATAGCCCCCAAAGTAAATACCCACATGTGGCCATCACTAGCTAAAAACTTTACAGAAACTAAGGGATCTGCAGTTGCTGCTATATTCAGTCTGCTGGTTCATTCTGTAAAAAGTCAAACTGTGGTTCCCTTTAAAAGTCAAAAAAGACTTCGTGGCTGGGGGTGAGAAAGCAAAAACAGCCTCATAAAAATAACAGACATTTAAAAAGCAATATATTGTTGGATTCTCTAAGAAGTCCGGGAGGGAGAGAAATAGGCCTTTTATTGTAGTCCAAATGCACATGACAAACAGCCCAGCAAGCCAAACTCAGGCCTGGGGATGCAAGTCTTTGCAGATTCATTATTGCTTGAGCAAAATGCCCTTTGCTTGTTCCAGCAGTTCAGCTCCACATGACTACTCGGGTGGACTCCACTGTTGTATTGATCAGATATCGCAATGTGTTATTTCTTAAAATGCCATCTTGGCTGTTTCAGAGATACACACTGGGGAGCGGAGAGAGCAAAAGACCACACGCTAACTGGACTACGAACACAGAAAGAGGGCATTTGGTTGAAACAGCGTTGCGAGAAAATTCAAATAGAAATTCTTTCTAAAAGTCTCTTTTACTGGAGTATAATTGCTCTACAATGCTGTGTTAGTTTCTGCTGCACAACAAAGTGGATCAGTTCTATGTGCACATATATCCCCTCTCTGCCATCCCCCACCCCACCCCTCTCGGCCATCACACAGCACCGAGCTGAGCTCCCTGCTCTATATAGCTATTTCCCAATGTCTGTCTACGTTACGCAGGGTAGTATATAGATAAACATTTCCTCTTTTATAACAAGAATAGGAGGTATATAACCTTGGGGATATTTGGGAATGACCTAAATCAAATCCCTTATGATTATACTGTGGAAGTGACAAATAGATTCAAGGGATTAGATCTGATAAGAGTGCCTGAAGAAATATGGACAGAGGTTCGTAACATTGTACAGCAGGCAGTGATCAAAACCATTCCCAAGAAAAAGAAATGCAAAAAGGTTATCTGAAGAGGCCTTACAAATAGCTGAGAAAAGAAGAGAAGCAAAAGGCAAAGGAGAAAAGGAAAGATATACCCATCTGAATGCAGAGTTCCAAAGAATAGCAAGGAGAGACAAGAAAGCATTCCTCAGTGAACAATGCAAAGAAATAGAGGAAAACAATAGAATGGGAAAGGCTAGAGATCTCTTCAAGAAAATGAGAGATACCAAGGGGGTATTTCATGCAAAGATGGACTCAATAAAGGACAGAAACGGTATAGACCTAACAGAAGCAGAAGATACTAAGAAGAGGTGGCAAATACACATAAGAACTGTACAAAATGATCTTAATGACCCAGGTAACCACAATGGTGTGATCACTCACCTAGAGCCAGACATCCTGGAGTGCAAAGTCAAGTGGGCCTTAGGAAACATCACTACAAACAAAGCTAGTGGAGGTGATGGAATTCCAGCTGAGCTATTCCAAATCCTAAAAGATGATGCTGTGAAAGGGCTGCACTCAATATGCCAGCAAATTTGGAAAACTCAGCAGTGGCCACAGGACTGGAAAAGGTCAGTTTTCATTCCAGTCTCAAAGAAGGGTAATGCCAAAGAATGTTCAAACTACCGCACAATTGCTCTCATTTCACATGCTAAAAAAGGAATGCTCAAAATTCTCCAAGCTAGGCTTCAAGAGTACATGAACTGAGAACTCCCAGATGTTCAAGCTGGATTTAGAAAGGCAGAGGAACCAGAGATCAAATTGCCAACGGCTGCTGGATCATAGAAAAAGCAAGAGAATTCCAGAAGAACATCTACTTCTGCTTCACTGACTACACTGAAACCTTTGACTGTGTAGATCACAACAACTTGTGGAAAATTCTTAAAGAGGTGGGAAGAGCAGTCCACCTTTCCTGTCTCTGGAGAAACCTATATGCAGCTCAAGAAGCAACAGTTAGAACTGGGCATGGAACAACAGACTGGTTCAAAATTGAGAAAGGAGTATGTCAAGGCTGTACACTGTCACCCTGTTTATTTAACTTATACACAGAGTACATCATGAGAGATGCCAGGCTGGATGAAACACAAGCTAGAATCAAGATTGCCAGGAGAAATATCAATAACCTCAGATATGCAGATGATACCACCCTTATGGCAGAAAGCAAAGAGGAACTAAAGAGCCTCTTGATGAAGGTGAAAGAGGAGAGTGAAAAAGCTGGCTTAAAACTCAACATTCAGAAAACTAAGATCATGGCATCCAGTCCCATCACTTCATGGCAAATAGATGGGGAAACAATGGAAACAGTGACAGACTCTATTCTCTTGGGCTCCAAAATCATTGCAGATGGTGACTGCAGCCATGAAATTAAAAGACGCTTGCTCCTAGGGGAAAAAAAATGACAAACCTAGCCAGTATTAAAAATCAGAGATATTACTTTGCTGACAAAGGTCCATATAGTCAGAACTATGGTTTTTCCAATAGTCATGTACGGATGTGAGAGCTGGACCATAAAGAAGGTTGAGTGCCGAAGAATTGGTGCTTTTGAATTGTGGTGTTGGAGAAGACTCTTGAGAGTCCCTTGGACTGCAAGGAGATCAAATCAGTCAATCCTGAAGGAAATCAACCCTGAATATTCATTGAAAGGACTGATGCTGAAACTAAAGCTCTAATATTTTGGCCACCTGATGCAAAGAGCCGACTCATTGGAAAAGACCCCGATGCTGGGAAAGATTGAAGGCAGGAGGAGAAGGGGACAACAGAGGATGAGATGGTTGGATGGCGTCACCGACTCGACGGACATGAGCTTGAGCAAGCTCCGGGAGTTGGTGAAGGACAGGGAAGCCTGGCGCGCTGCAGTCCATGGGATCGCAGAGAGTCAGACACGACTGAATGACTGAACAACAACAAAAGAGGTCGGAAGGGCTTAGGGTAGAGAACGTCTGAGTTTCTATCCCAATTCTGCCACATGATAGCTGGGACCATGGATAAGTTACTTAACGTCCACCAGTCTCAGAACCCCACCAGTAAAGGGGACATTAAGACAGCACAGTTTCAATGTGAGATTCTGCATGTGGAGAATACAGTCTAATGCAATGTCTAGTGGGAATCTGATAATATTCTCCCTTCCCTAACATGGTTCCTGGTTCTACAAACTGCTCTTCTTCACATATATGGATGGTCCTGAAAAAAGTCAAATGAAAACCATAGTAATAATTATGCCATCTAAGTCCTTGTGCATATGTGCATGCATGCTCAGTCATGTCCGACTCATTGTGACCCTATGGATTGTAGCCTGCCAGGCTCCTCTCTGTATGGGATTCTCCAGGCAAGAATACTGGAGTGGGTTGTCATTTCCTACTCCAGGGGATCTTCCCGACCCAGGGATCAAACTCCTGAGTCTCTTGCATTGGCAGGCAGATTCTTTACCACTGAGTCACCAGGGAAGCCCAACTAAGGTCTTACTCTTTAGTTATTGGTTCCACTAACATTAATTCTTAATTAATGTTAATTAAAAGTAATGTCATACTAACATTAATTCTTAAAGTCTCTTTGTGGCACACATAGGATGCAAAGGTCGCAAAGAGAATCAAACATAACTTCTTCTAGCTAGCAGAAGTCCCTCACTAAGAACACTAGCCTAGAAGAGGAGGGAAAAAAGGACAATAAACAGATAACTACAATGAGATAAGATAAGAACTATATAACCTGTATAAGCATTTACCTTTCAACACTTTGCTGCTGCTGCTGCTAAGTCACTTCAGTCATGTCCAACTCTGTGCGACCCCATAGATGGCAGCCCACCAGGCTCCACCGTCCCTGGGATTCTCCAGGCAAGAACAGTGGAGTGGGTTGCCATTTCCTTCTCCAATGCATGAAAGTGAAAAGTGAAAGTGAAGTCGCTCAGTTGTGTCCGACTCTTCGCGACCCCATGGACTGCAGCCCACCAGGCTCCTCCGTCCATGGGACTTTCCAGGCAAGAGTACTGGAGTTGGGTGCCATCGCCTTCTCTGTTCAACACTAATACACAGTTAATGCAGGGTTGCATGTCAGCCTGCCTGGGTTCAAATACTGAATCAAGTGCTTTGGGACCGCTATGTGATGTACTGAAAATATTTCACCTCTCTTTGCCTCCATTTCCTTATCAGGAAACAGTGATATGAACAGTACCTCCCTTGCTGGGCTGTTAAGGAGATTAAATGAGACAAGAAAATAATTGCTTAGAACTTTGTCTGGAACATGCTATTAGCTATGATAGTTCATATTCTACTAGCTACTATCATATATATTACATATTAGCTATTATTATTTGATATTACACTATAAAATACACTAGTATGTAGTATTTAGTGTTAGACTGTATTGTCGAGTATTATCACACAGCATTAGCGATTGCTATTATTATAATTATTACTATTAGTTTCAAACACTTCTGCCCAGCAGTTCATTCTCAGTCAACATGTGGGTGATGGATACCTACTACTATATAGAAAATAAACGAGGGAATACAGCACAGGGAACTATATCGATACCTTGTAATAATAGAATGAGATAGGTAGCAGGAATCTGATAAGGGAAAAGGGAAAAGAATCTGAAAAATAATATAATGCATATGAAAGTAGAACTGCATCACTTTGCAGGACACCTGAAACGCTGTGCATCAACTATAAGAAAAAAAATATGTGGGGGATGGCCCGAGTCCAAGACAAATTTAGAAAAAAGAATACAGCCCACCCAACCTAGGGGACCAGGGAGCACCGTACAACGCTGCACTATTTTACCTGGGTCTGAAGAATCATATGTGGGTATGAGATGATTAGATAGCGTCATGGACCCAATGGACACGAATCTGACAAACTCCAGGAGACAGTGGAGGACAGAGGAGCCTGGTGTGCTGCAGTCCACGGGGTTGCGAACAGTCGGACACGACGTAGCGACGGAACCACAGCAACACGAACAATCAGGAGGCGTGTGTGGGTGAAAAAGAAGACGGAAAGGCATGCTAGGCAAAAGAAATGATTGAACGGAGACAGGATGTGGTCTGTGGCGAGATTTGGGAGAAGCCAGCATATCCAAAACATAGAATATGGCAGAAGGGAAGGCTGGGAGAGACACAGGCAGGAGTTTGGACACCTATCCTGGGAGCCAGTGGACATTTCTATAAAAAAATTGAAGTCTCAGATTTGCTTTTTATAAAGAAAATTTTTATGGACTCACAAGAATATTACGAGGCTCTGTAAGTCAAGGAAACATCCTCCCCACTCCCAAAAAGCCCTAGAGGAACTGAAGAGAGCCAAGTCTGTAATGTTCTTTGGGCTTTTAGCGGGGGAAAAGGCACTAAACGATGAGGGAATTTGAATTGCCTGCCACTGCCCTTTGAATAATCTTATTATTTGAAATGACAGTGAAGGGGCAAAAAAGAAGTTAGCATGTTTGGGATCAGGACATTAGTTTATAACCTAAAGGTTCTATCAGGTTACTTATTTTGGCTACTAATAATGCATGTACATTTGTGTATAAACATATGTTTGTGTGGAAAGGTGCTGGCATGCAAATTCCAGAGAATCTATAAGCAGGAAACCAAGACATCCCCAACCGATTCTTCTAGAGACAAACCTTGAGAGGAAAAAACAGCTCAAAAATGATACTAACTAAATGTGGGTCAGATAACTTAGCCTCCGGAGGCTTTTCAATCCTTAGAGGAAAAACTTCCTGACAATGATCAGAGTCCCTGGGATTAAGAACAGATGTGGGAACGGATACAGATAGAATAGTTTTCACCTTAAAAAGAATACTTCAAAAAAAAAAAAGTGAGGTGATGTGAGAGTCAAAGACAGTTTTGATTAAAAACTGTTTGAATAAAAATGAATAAAGAAGAGTCCGTTCTTCATCACCTTCCATCTTGCTAGGCAGTGACAATCATCTTTGCCAAAAGAAGGTTTTGCTTTTGAGAGCCTTCATCCTCACCTGCCCTCAGGACCCCTGACAAACTGTGAAGTTTCCCTTTTTAAAAGCCCCTCATTGCTGTGCATAGTCTTTACCCTCAGATTTGGGAAGAGGAAGCTTATTACTCATTAGCTTTCCAGAAGTAAGTGTCTGACAGCCCCTCTGACTTGCTCCTCCCCATACAGCCACTGTAAGGAGGTCAAACCAGTCCATCCTAAAGGAAATCAACCCTGAATATTGGCTGGAAGGACTAATGCTGAAGCTCCAATACTTTGGCCACCTGATGCGAAGAGCCGACTCATTGGAAAAGACCCTGACGCTGAGAAAGATTGAAGGCGAAAGGAGAAAGGGGCGACAGAGGATGAGATGGTTGGATGGCATCACCGACTCAATGGACGTGAACTTGAGCAAGCTCCAGGAGTTGGTGATGGACAGGGAAGCCTGGCGTGCTGCAGTCCATGGGGTCGCAAAGAGTCAGGCACGACTTAGCAACTGAACAACCACAGTAACACATCCACATCCAGAGCAACCCTGGAACTCAGAGGCTTGTCTCCTTAATTGTTGCAATAATGCCTACGAAGAGCCCCATGGAAAGGTCTATGACGTGAGGGTTAAACGTGGTGTGACACCCACAGAGCCCAGGACTCTCACTCAGACGCAGCAGGGGTGACCCTCTGTTGGGTGGTGTCGGCAGGGCACACACTGGGGACTTCCCTGGTGGTCCAGGGGTTAAGACTCCAGGCTTCCAACACAGGAGGAGGGGGCTCGATCCCTGAGGGGGAAACTCAGATCCTACATACCAAGTGGCATGGTCAAAATTAAAAAACAAAAAACAGGGCACAGACAGGGAGGTGGCCTCTGGCTCCTCTGAAAGGCTGAGCAAGAGAACATTCTCTGTCTGTCATGAGGTAACCTGAAAGCAACTGTTTCCAAAATAACAGTACTTAACCCACCCCAAATCTTGCTCCAGGAAAGGTTTTCACTGAGGCATCCAGAGGTTTCTATGATGCTTTCAGTAATCACATAATCCCATGGATATTATCTCCTGGTAGCCCTGGGCTGACTTTAAAGACAGAACATCAATCTTCAGCTTCTTATTTATCTTCCAAGAGCAAGGACACCCAATCCTGACTGCACATTAGATTAACCCAGGAGGCTTTTTTCTTTTTCTTTTTTTAATATACCCAAAATCAAGAGAGCTAGAGTGACTACACTCATCTCAGACAAATAAATAGGATTGAAGATAAAAAGTATTCTTAAAGACAAAGAAATCAGGAAGACATACTATATGCACCAAAAAACAGACCCAGAAAATACACGAAGCAAAACCAACGGAACTGAAAGGAGAAACAGACATGTAAATAATACGAGTTAGAGACTTCAGTGCTCCATTTTCAATAATGGACAGAATGATGAGGCTACAGATGGGCAAGGCAACAGGAGGCAGAAGCGACTCTGAAAGCCAATTAGACCTCACGCTTCTCCATGGAATTCTCCAGTCGACCACACAGAACACGCTTTTCCTCAGGGGCACACAAACTGTCCTCCAGGAAACCCCACGGGCCACAGAACAGACTTCAAAGAGGAATGAAATCAGCCCATGCGTGTTGTCCAGTCACGCTGGAATGAATCAGAAATCAATAACAGAAGGTTTCTTTGGAGGGCAATGGAAGTGTTCTAAAATTAGATCTTGGCAAGGAGTGCCACAGCTCTCTGAGTACACTAGACACAGAAAAAAAACTTCCCAGGAACTCCTGAAGTCTGCAAGGGTGGTGGCATTGGAGACGGAAGGCCTGCTGCTTTCCAGGAAGACATGACGTTGGCTAAATTCCTCCCTGGTTCTTCCGCTTGGCTCCCCAGGCAACATGTGGCAGAACCGGGGAGGTGGCGGGGGTGAGTACCACAGGCATCTATCTAGTGGGCAGACCAGGGATGCTGCTAAACATCCTACTAATAAAATGCACAGGACGGCTCCCCCACCCCCAACAAATAAATGATTGTGTGCTCACTCAGTCGTGTCTGACCTTTGTGACCCCATGGACTTATTAGCCCACCAAGCTCCTCTGCCCATGGAATTTTCCAGGCAAGAATATTGGAGTGGGTACCACTTACTATTCCAGGGGATCTTCCCGACTCAGGGATTGAACCCACATCTCTTGGGTCTCCTGCATTTGCAGGTGGATTTTTTACTGCTAGCGCCATCTGGGAAACCCCAGTAAATGACTATCTGGCCCCTAAATGTCAATAGTTTTGAGGTAGAAGAATACTCTTGTATTTTTGCCTCTTCTGATTTAAAGAAATGAATAATCCTAGATTAATGGTAAAGGAGAAAGAATTAGGAATCAGACCCAGAGCCACATCCTGGTTCCACCAGCTTCCCAGAACTTGGGCATTACCTAACTACGCTTAGACTTGAACTCCCTCATCTGTAGAATGGGATGATGACCTTATAGTGTAGCTGTGAGGATTAAATGAGAAGTTGCCCAGCACCAGTAAGGCTAAGAGCTCTCATTACACTAATTATTGTTTTTTGCTAACGCTCCAAAGTGGCTTAGTACCAAGAAATGAGTGACTGGGTTATTTTAAAATGGGGTTCTCTTCTCCAGCAACAATTAGTATGTAAACTGGGGCATTTTATGAGCTAATAAGCAGTCGAGACATAACAGTTGACATTCCTCACTACTATAGTATACACTAGCCAAAGCGGGACTGGCTAAATACTCTGTTGCCATAGTAACAAAAAGTTCCTGGGAACCTGACTCATTTTCTTCCCAGTAAGTGCCTTCTATTTGTCAAGCTCGACTTTATACACAAGCACCCGGCACAGTCGTGAAGACTTTTCTACTTACTGGACCCCGTATCTCTGCTGTTCAAAAACCAATTTACTCCGCTGGAAACAGTCACCCAAAACTGGACGAGATGACAGCCTGTCATTTGCTGTGGGCCTCTGTAATGCAGCCCACCAGCGATAGAGGTGACTTGAGCAGACACAGTAAACCACGCGGTGCCTTCCATCGCCTCCTCTGGGCCAGGTACCAGCACGAGATTCCATCATGCTCACCATAAGGGAAGAAAGATAAGAAAATAACCATAAATGCTTCCTTGGGCTTTCGTCGACTTTACTCCAGGCCCACTCTACCAAAAAACAGTGAGGCAGGGATGATTACCAACACTACACCGAGAGCACTGACAATCAGAGAGACTCAGTAATTCACCCAGAGACACACTCTCTGTAGACACTTGTTTGCTTCTGTTGTTGCTCAGTCGCTAAGTCATGTCTGACTCTGCAACTCCAAGGACTACAGCATGCCAAGCTTTCCTGTCCTTCACTATCTCCCGGAGTTTGCTCAAACTCATGTCTATTGAGTCAATGATGCCATCCAACCATCTCATCCTCGTCCCCTTCTCCTCCTGCCCTCAATCTTTTCCAGCGTCAGGGTCTTTTCCAATGAGTCAGTTCTTTGCATGGAGTGGCCAAAGTTTTGGACACCCAGCTTCAGCATCAGTCATTCCAATCAATATTCAGGGTTAATTTCCTCCAGGATTGACTGATTTGATCTCCCTGCAGTCCAGGAGACTCTCAAGAGTCTTCTCCAGCAGCACAATCCAAAAGCACCAGTTCTTTGGTGCTCAGCCTTCTTTATGGTCCAACTCTCACATCCGCACATGACTATTGGAAAAACCATAGCTTTGACTATATGGACCTTTGTCGGCAAAGTGATGTCTCTTATTGTTTGCTTTTGCTCCATCTCAATTCTTAAATTAAGTTGGCTTAGGAAAGGAAATCAGTTAAAAATGAGGAAAATGGGATGTTATAGGAGAAAGCAGAAGAAAATAAGGTAGTAGCCAGAATGCATTCATAGAGTATTGTATGATTATGAGCAACAAAGATTTGGTTGCTCTTTATTAATAACCCAGATACAAGGGAATCATTCACAAAATGAGAGAGAGTCACAAGATTTGAAGCCAAATTAAACAAAACCCCAGTCCTGCAAAGACTACCCTGCTATCACTCACTCAGGAAGAACGGGCGTGAATGCATCATCCATATTCTGCATTCATTTCTTCACCAAGCAGTCTCGTGGAGTGATGAGAACTGATTAAGATTTGGGAATCAGATTCCTCAGGTTCAAATCCCAGCTCTGCCACTTTCTAGCTACAAAATCTGTTGACAAGTTACATAAATTTCTGGGGCCTCACTCCTTTGACCACTGACTGTAAAAAGCTGACATGCTGGAAAAGACCCTGATGCTGGGAAAGATTGAGGGCAAGAGGAGAAGGGGACGACAGAGGATGAGATGATTGGATGGCATCATCGACTCAATGGACATGAGTTTGAGCAAAGTCCAGGAAACAGTGAAGGACAGGGAAACCTGGCGTGCTGCAGTCCATGGGGTCGCAAAGAGCTGGACACGACCGAACAACAACAACACTTTCCTCCCCTATAAAATGGAGATAACGTGGGTATTCAACGCAAATCCCGTAGAATAATTTTTAGGCTCCTTTATACAAGTTATGACTATTGCTTCTACTTCCATCATAGTTTATTGATAACTAATTATGTGCCAGGTATTGTTCTAAGCAGAGTTGGGTTCAGTAGTTGAGGCGTACACAGCCCTGCACAGGGCGGAGGAGCTCTAACAAACCAACATGCAGAAGCAGTCGGTGCTAACTGCTATGTGGCGATGTGCGACAATGGGATAGGAGTGACTGTGTGGGTAGCTGGGGTCATCCGGGGAGGAATACTTGATGCAGAAGCAGCTGCAGTGAAATCTCAATGACAAGAAGAAGCCAAAGGATCAGGGATGAGGGGAGAGCAGCCCAAGCAGAGAAAACATCTCAAGTTCACACCAAAGACTGGAACCTGGAAGAGGAAGAAGATCAGCAGGTCGGCTGGAGCAGAGAGCCACAGTGGTGGAGGAGAAGGTGATGAGAAGGGGGAGAAAGCAGAGAGAAAACCTCGTCAGGGAAGGCTCCCTCAGCCTGGCTAGGGAGTCGGGGTTGGGTCCAAACGTGATGGGAAGCATTACAAGGAGTGATTTTATCTGATGTAATTTTTTTAAGCAAAATCATTTATTTTTGGTCATGCTGGGTC
Source organism: Cervus elaphus (assembly GCF_910594005.1). NCBI lineage: Eukaryota > Metazoa > Chordata > Mammalia > Artiodactyla > Cervidae > Cervus > Cervus elaphus. Next base: position 79,744,730 of record NC_057815.1, on the reverse strand, counting down.
TTTGTTGCTGTGTGTGGGCTTTTGCTAACTGTAGTGAGCGGAAGGTACTCTGATGTGGTGGCTTCTCCTGTTACGGAGCATGGGCTCTAGGCACGTGGGTTCAGTAGTTGAGGCGTACAGGCTTTAGATGCTCCGCAGTGTGTGAAATCTTCCCGGGCGAGGGACCAAACCTGTGACCCCTGCATTGGCAGGAGGATTCTTAACCACTGTGCCACCAGGGATGTCCCTAATGTATCTCTAAAAGATCATCCGGCTGCCTAGTGGAGAGGGGATGGAGGGCGTGGAGACCCCAGGAAAAGGCAGGGAAACCACCCAAGGCGGTGGCCCACCTTGTGGGAGTGGGTAAGATGGTGAGCGGACCCAGAACCCTCTAGACCAGGATGTCTCAACCTCAGCACTCTTGACATTGAGGCTGGAGAATTCTTTGGAGGGAGGGCTGTCCCGTGAACTGTAGGAGGTGTCAGAGCATCCATGCTCTCCGCTCCCCAAATGCCAGAGGCACCTCCAGTTATGACAAACAAAAACACCCCCAGACATTGACCCCGGGGGTCAATATCACCCCTGGCTGAGATCCACTGCTTCAGAGGCAGAGATGCCCAGGCTCACCGATGGACTAGATTAGGGAAAGGGGGCAGCCGATAAAAGAGAGGCCCCAAGAATGACCCCTAAGTTTCTGTCCATAATGAGGTGAGATCATCTCGCACATTCTGAGGGTTTGCCCTCCACGCCAACAGGCTGCTCTAGATGTCACTGTCACTCAAACATTCATTCATTCCACGGTGAGCACCACAGTCCACGGAGAATGCTGGCCACACCCAGTGCCAGGCAGGCAGCTGTGACCGAAAGAGTCTGACGAGAACACGGACATAAAAGCAAGCCAAGTGGGTACAGCAGGACCCAGGCATCAGAAGAAGCCCTGAGACTGGGCAGAAGCACAAAGGAGGACATGGCCCTTAGCTCCCAGGGGGGCTCCATGGGAGCTCCAACGCTGTGCCTCATGTGGAGACATAGAGGGGAAAGAGGACGTGCAAAGGTGCGGGGATGTGAGCCTGGAAGGAGGGTTGGAGGAAGGAGGATCAGGCCAGAGACACTTCAGAGTCTCATTTGATCCCACGCGAGACCTGGGAGCTGCTAGAGGGCTGCCGGTATTCACATCCCTTATCATTAATGAATAAAATGAACTCAAAGCGGCATCAGTGAGTACTCACTGTATACTGGTCACTCACCTACTAAAGACCCTTCATCCCTGGCTCCAGATGAGAAAACCGCAGCTAAGGAGGTTCATGACCTGCACAAGATTCCTTGGCTGGCAAGTGGCAGAGTCAGGGTCTGAGCCCAGGCTGGTGGTGCCGGAATCCTCTGCCTCCCATCTTAAGTCAGAGAGCAGTAATGTGACCTGATGTGTGGTTTAGGAAGATCATTTAGGAGATTAGTATTCAGGCATCACTAGTTTGTGGGAGTGGATGAGATCACCAAGGGAGGATGTATTACACGGGAAGGATGGGATCATTTCTGGGAGAATGATGATGCAGGGAAGCAGACCCCAGTAGGCTCTCTGTGAGGGAGAAGGAGGTGGGGGTGGAACCCTGGGAAGCAAAGGAGGGAAGAAGAGGATGAGGTCAAGGATGCTGACTGCTGCTCGAGGTCAGGTAGGGTCGGATATTGACACCTGCCAGATCTGACAACTAGGAGATTCCTGGTGACCTTCCCCAGAGCAAATTCCTTACTGTAGCAGATGCAAAAGTCAGATGGCAGAGGGCCAAAGAAACACAATGAAGGAGAAAGACAGAGCAGGGGCTGCAGGACTCTAGCTGGAGACAGAGTTTGGGGCCAGGGGAGACTGAAGATAAGTAAGTCTCGAACCTGAGTGTGAGTCAGAGGGTCAGACTCACCTGGGGAATTAAGACCCACCTTAATTAAGAACCAATCTTTCCGCAAGTGGCCTCAGCTCCTAGGAACTCCAATGATCAGAGTCTAAGGAACCACTGAGCTGGGCAGTGCTGTTCACACTGCGGTCCCAGGAGCACCTGCAGTTGCCGGGATCCCATCCGAGACCTGCTCACTGGGACTCTCTCACGAAGGTCCCATGGAGCTGCTTACTGAGGTCATTCTGACACAGCCAGCCTGGGACCCTGGGACCCTCTCTGCTCCAAGTGTAGACCTTGGGCCAGCAGTATCAGCAACTTCCTGGGGGGTTGTTATAAATTCAGACTAACAGCTAGAAATTCAGTTAGCCTCACCCCAGGCCCACTGAACCAGAATCTGTATTTTACCAAGATCTCCATGCCTTTCCAATATATATAATGCTTGAGAAGTTCTGGACTGGAAAGGAGAGAGGGTTTTAGGGGTATGGGGACAGGTACCCAGTCACCCTCATCCACACACATTTAGGGCAGAGTCTCCTGATATTTTCCTGCCATTGATTTTTACAAAGTCAACAAGAGACTGCCGATAGAACCCCGTTATGGGTTCTGATGCTTCAAGCCCCTGATGCATCCTCCAGAACAATGGCAGGGATGATACAAACACTTAAAACATTATCTTTTTTGCAAGATAGGAAAGTGTTGTCCAGGACATTCAGTCTGTACTCCCCCTGCAAGGAACGCAAGGGAGGCGGGCAGCTCCACCTGAACCCTAAAACCTCTGTACAGAGCTGCATTGCAGGCCCTTACCTGCAGGGGGCAGCACAGCAGAGCAGTCCATCTGCTCACTCACGCCTCAAGGTCTGCTTTCAGAATTCCGCAGGACCACACAAGCGCCTCGGTCAATTTCTTAATTCTCTAAGCCTCAGTCCTCATCTGTAAAATGGAGATCTAATAGGACTTACTTAGGGCGGGGGTGGGCAGGGGTGAGGACTGAATGAGGCCATCCAAGCTGAGCACTGGTCACAGTACTTGGTGACCACTCATAAGTTCTAGGGTCCGACTCCAGAGCCCCTACATTACGGGCTCACCTGAAATCTCCACCATCCCACCTAAGCCTAAACTGGCCTAAATCCATTCCTCCATGTGTACGCCCGCATGTCAGAAAGTCCTTCTGTATTTTCACAGGGAGGAGAACGTTCTATTTTAAATCACAGACATCTATAGTTGAAGGGGGTGTGGGAATGACCCAGTCGCTTTACAAATGAGAACACTAAAGCCCAGGAAAGCCACAGTGCTTCTGCCACTCCCCTGGGGCTGTGCTAAGCACAGTGAGCATCCCTAAGGCCTGGAATTAAACGGAGCAGCCCCGAAGCTGCCAGGCACCCCCTTTCTGCACGTGGATGCCCTCACTAGCCTCTGCCACTGGTCTTCAAGTCCCAGCAAAATATCAGGATCCAAGGACTCAGATGATGATAATGAGTGTCTATAGGGTCGCAAAGAGTTGGACACAACTGAGCAACTGAATTGAACACAAAGGCTTAGAAAGAGAGAAAGGCAGAGCTCTTCTAGAGGCCACGGCCCTTGGGGCCCAGAGAGAAGGAAGAGGTCCTGGAGGAATATGTACCCTCAGAAAACTGACTCATTAACACGGAGGAATTAGGATGGAGGACGTGGAAAAGGAGGTAGGTCAGGCTGTTAAAGCAAATCTATCAGATGCCCCCTCTGAATGTCTTGAGGGAGAGATAGAGAGAGAGCGTGTGTGTGCGCGCATTACTGGTGGGAGGAATCCTGTTCCAGCCTAGCAGTCCCATCTGGCTCCCTGGTGACAGACAAGGAACTCTGAGAGAGCAGCAGTGTGAGAGGGATACAGGAAGGCAAGCAAAGATTTGCCCCCACGCATGCTTGTAATTAGTCATGGCTCTTTCACTGGTTCATTCAAAAATGTGTAGCGAACATCCCTCATGTGCCAGGAGCTGACACGGTTTGGCATGGGGATAACAGTGATCGAGACGCATGCAGGGTCTCTCCTAGCTGTCCTGAAACTTCTAATGTCACCTGGAAGAGAGTACCTAATACCCTTTAATGTATCTACTTGTTTATTAGTGTAAGGAAGAGAAGGGATACGAAACAGGGCATCTGTCTAGCCTGGGGAGGAGGGCAGGAAGGCTTCTGAGTGGGATGTGGTTATAGGATGAGAGTCTCTGTATTCATCCATCCACCCACCCAACTATACATCCACTGACCCATTCATCCCTCAGTCCATCATCCACCCACTAATCTATCCATCCACCCACCTACTCCTCCATCCATCCATCCATCCATCCACTGATCCATTCATTCGTCTATCCATCCATCTTCATTCTTCTTAAGCAGCAGCCTCTGCTGTTGTTTACCAGTTCCACATTTCTATGAAAAAGGAAGCAAAAAAACTGCATGATGTCAATCCTGTAAATAACTAACATCTCTGGGCAGAGGTCAGAGGGCAGGTTTCTACTTAGAAGAAAAAGAAGGCTCAGAAAAGTAAAGTCACACGCCTTAAGTCCCACACAGGGTCAAGAACAAAGATAGAAGGACTTCCCTGGTGGTCCAGTAGTTAAGAATCTGCCTGCCAATGCCAGAGACACAGGTTCAATCCTTGATCTGGGAAGATCCCACAGGCCATGGGGCAACTCAACCCATGTGCCGCAACCACTGAAGACCAAGTGCCCTACAGTCTGTGCTCGGCAACAAGGGAAGCCACCGCAAGGAGAGGCCTACACACCAGGGAGCCAGCAGGGAGCAACGAAGACCCAGGACAGAAAGAAAAGAAGGGACAAAAGAAGAAAGAAAGAACAAAGATAGGTCTGCTCCCTACCCTGCTGAGTTGCAGCCCACCAGCCTACCCTAGAAGCTACTCACAGAGGCACTGTTTGGTTTTCTAAATTGTTTGTTTTGTTTTGATATTAGTCATGTCCTCTGCAGCCATACACAGACATGGTAAATATGGCCCTGCGCCTCTGACATTCTCCTAAAGGCCAGCCTTCAATATAACACTTTGAGGAGGACTGCTCATCGGCGGGAGAAAAAGCCTGGCAGAATTAGCAAATTAAGTGATGAAACAAATCTGCCTTTGTACTCCCACTGTTTGGAATGAAAAACAAAATATTTTTGAAATGCAGAACATGGAGGGAAAACCTGGCATGAGAAGCAGAACATTCAAGAGAAAGCACAGGGAAAGTTCGTCCCACATGTGTATTGTTTTCATCGTTGTTCACACTTGCCAAGATGTGATTTGCATCAGAGCATTATTATACCATCCAAGGTTTATGTTTTCTGAAACACGCGCTGCAGGGCAATGAGAAGCCTGTGGCCTTGATGGACTCCACAGGAACCACATCCCTGGCTCTGAATGTGGGTGAGGCTGATCTCCAGCATCAGGGTGACTGTTTTAAAGAAGGTCCCACAACTTCTAGAAGGTGCTCATACGATTCCAGGCAGTGCTTACAGAGACTGTAAAAGCCTGGCTCCTAATGGCACATGGCCCGTGGCCAAGGTCAACAGCCCTGAAGGGAGACTGCCTGGAAACTGAAGGCAACCTAGGACAGGTCAGTTCTGCTGTCACAAGCCAATGCTCACCAGTCACCTCTGATTCTCAGAGCAGCGGCGTCCCTGGCATCAACCATCCTCTGCACGAAAGCACTCTAGCTACATCCTCACATCCTCTCCTCGACAGGTAGAGGGACTCACTCACTCTCACATCCAAAGCCTGAGTGGGTCTAAAAACAGGGAATTCAGGTGGCCCAGGGCTACCGTTAAAGAGCTCCAAAAAGCAGATCCGGGCTCATTAGAAGAAATCAATTTCCGAGAATCCCATGCTATGGTCACTGGAAGTGAACTCTGTTCTGGAAAAGGATAATTACCATGCTGCCTCTGGAATCACAGATGTCAAGGCCGGGATGAAAAGCAGGGAGGGGGCTTTTCCAGGATCTGGTCCATGGGATTCAACTCTTTGCTGTCTGCTCAACGCAGACCCACTGTGAAAATGAAATCTTACACAAAGCCCACCAGATATTTAAAAAGAGAGAGAGATAGGGAGACGGAGAAGGCAACGGCACCCCACTCCAGTACTCTTGCCTGGAAAATCCCATGGACGGAGGAGCCTGGAAGGCTGCAGTCATGGGCTCGCAAAGAGTCGGATGTGACTGGCGTCTTCACTTTCACTTTTCACTTCCATGCATTGGAGAAGGAAATGAATGGCAACCCACTCCAGTGTTCTTGCCTGGAGAATCCCAGGGACGGGGGAGCCTGGTGGGCTGCTGTCTATGGGGTCTTACAGAGTCAGACACGACTGAAGCGACTTAGCAGCAGCAGAGACAGGCAGAAGTGTAGCTCTTTGCTTTCAGAGAGAGAAGGGCCCCAGTCCAAAGGCCCCTTTGCTCTCCAGCTTTCCCCTCTCCCTCTGGGGCACTAACCACTGGCACTCGGAGAAGCACAGGCTGACACAGTGATGGAGTGACTCACCCCTCGCTATAGAGATGAAAAACTGAGACCCAAACCAGAGAGCTGGATCCTCACAAATCCCTATAGGTCTTTAAGCAGAGTTTCTAGACCCTTCACACGTAAGCTTCTATGACCCAGGCAGTTTTTCTCTTCATACATTTTTTTTAATCACCCAAAACCTCTTATTGCATGTATGTAAAGATTAATAATAATGGCTAATTTTTCTCAAGAGCTTAGTAAATGTCAAGCACGGTCTAAACACTTAACAGGTATCAGTTCAGTTTACTTCAGTCGCTTAGTCGTACCCGACTCTTTGTGACCCCATGAATCGCAGCACACCAGGCCTCCCTATCTATCACCAACTCCCAGAGTCTACTCAAACTCATGTCCATTGAGTTGGTGATGCCATCCAGCCATCCCATGCTCTGTCGTCCCCTTCTGCTCCTGCCCCCAATCCCTCCTAGCATCAGGGTCTTTTCATTTAAAGTTGGGATTAACACATTTACACTATTGATACTATTGATACTATGCATAAAATAGATAAATAAAAATAATGATACCATACTGTGTGTAGCACAGGGAACTCGACTTAATACATCGTGGAGATCTAAATGGGAAGGAAGTCCAAAAGGGAGTGGATAGATGTACGGCTGATTCATTTTTCTGTACAGCAGAATCTAATACAACATTGTAAAGCAACTATGCTCCAATAAGATTTAATTTAAAACTAATAAATAAATAAAATAGATTTTAAAATTATAGCACCAGAGGAATATCTCTCAAAAAAAATTACAAGCCATCCTAGAGAGGATAGTTGATGAGTGTTCAACACTGTAGATCAGATGTACTCTAACTTGGAAGAGAGAGGGGAAAACATGCTAAGGAAAGCCAACAATGAAACTCGTGGGAAAAAATACACAAAAGTCTCCGAGGTCGATGCATGTGCATGCTCACTCACTCAGTTGTGTCCAATGCTCTGAGACCTCATGGGCTGCAGCCCGCCAGGCTCCTCCTTCCATGGATTTCCCAGGCAAGAATACTCGAGCGGGTTGGTATTTCCTCCTCCTGGGGATCTTCCCAACCCAAGGATCAAACCTACGTCTCCTGCATTGGCAGACAGCTTCTTTACTGCTGAGGTGGATACTGTTTGATTATTCCTCATTTTACAGATGAGGAAACTGAGGGACAGAGAACCTCAGTAACTTCCCCAAGGTACAGAGGACCCAGGAAAAACCCCAGCAGGTTTGTACCAGGCCTGTGTGCTCTGAACCTCAACGCTTCTGCCTCCCATGCAGAAGTAATAAGAAGTTAGGAAAGAGCAATTATCCATCATCCCGCCTCTCAGAGTCACCCACTGTTAACGGGGGTTTAATCTCATTGGCGTTCCTTGCTGAGATTTCCAAAGGCCGGCCACCTCTTGCTCGAAATTTCATTTCTGGCCCAGAGAGAGTCATTTTCTTTCACGGGTAGAACTGGGATAGCATGAGCCATCCATCTGCTTTCTTTAGGAGACAAGATGCATGAAAGCCTCTCAAAAGTAAAACAGAGCACTAACCACATCACCGTCACAGTACTCAGAACTCAGAACGTTTTGCTCTTGAGACCAACACGCTAGTTGGGACACTTCTCATCTGCCTGGGCCTCTCAGGAGGGATGCTCTGGGTATCCCCCTCTCCCTTGACATAGAAAGAGGCTGACAGGACAGGACTTGTCCTAAGTAACTGCCTCCTTCCTGAGACTGATCAATAAATCATAGGACAAGAACGTCTCAAAAATGTCGTGGGTACAAGACCCACCTGGGCTGCTGGGGAAGATAAAGATGCTGGGGCCTCAATCTCAGAGATTCTGTTTCAGTGGGGTTTGAGTGGTCCCCAAATCTACACAAGGCATGAGTCGGGTGACTCACCAGGCACACTTTAGGAGATACTGGTTAAAGTCCGTCCCTTAAGAGACCAGGACCTCCCATGGGAAACAGCTTAAAGCCTCCTTCAACTGTTGTTAAGAGAACACTCAAGAAAAACTAGCTGCTGAGGTTCCTCTCTTCATTGTTTGTTCTTGTTAGTATTACGTGCAGCAGCTTCCTGCTGAGCCACGGAGATAACCCTACAAGCTCTCCTTCATTCATCCAGAAAATGTGTTAGTCACGTCGTCCTGATAAGTCTGGTGACTAATGACAGCTGGCAGGCACCGAGGATGCTCTCACCAGGACTTCGGTGCAGGAGAATTTAAAGCATGGAAATGTTAGTAAGAACAATAAGTGACGTTTGTTGAACTTACTGAGCAACAAGTATGGTTCCAACAGCTTTACAGAGGGCTAGTTAGTCTTCATAACCTTGTAAAACGGAATTCCTTCTGACCCGTTTTACAGATGTGGCGCCTGAAGGACAGAGAGGTTAAGTAATTTGCCCAGGGTCACACAGCAGGAAGCATTAGGGCTTGATGTGACCAATTCATCAGGCCCTCAACCACTAGGCGCACAGCCAATGTCCTCAAGGCCCCACACGATTGCCCCCCACGACACACTTCTCCGAACACCCCTGAAATTTGGTCCTCCTTCCCACCAGCCACAGCATTACCACGGGCAGACCTGATTAGCCAGCGCCCCCTCTCGTACCTGCTAGGCTTTTCCCTTCCCTGCAAGAACCTCCACCTCTTACTGGGCTAATTCATCCTTCCCCTTCCAGTCTCAGCTTAGACAGCGGCGTCTCCCAGAACACTCCCTGGATACCCCAGGTGAGATGGGGGACCCTCCTGTGGGATGCCAGCACCCAGGATACACCCCTTTTCCCAGTGTGTTCGGTGGAATGTGACCTCAGCTGACTTCGTCCTCTCCCAGGACAGGAATGTCCTTGTTCTCCATCCCCCTCACCCCCTGACCCGTGGCAGCAAGTGCCGAGCGCACAGTAGGTGCTGTATGAATGTTTGTTCAGCAAATTAGTGAATGCGTGAACATGGCTCATCAGTGGCTGTGGGGGTCAGGAAAATGCATCACCCGCTCTCGAAGGCAGGGAGCATGACTGATGGGAGCTTCTGCACCCACCCCCCTCACCCCGATCCTGTGGCCACATTCAGGCTAAAGCTGCACCTCTCCAGGGCCGTCCTTCCTCCACTGCCTGGCAGGGCCGATGTGCAGAGACCTGCCCACCCCTGCAAGGCCTAGGATGCTGCCAAGAGGCGCCTTCTGCTCCAGGACACCTGTGGCCCTGGCCGAAACCACTGGTGGCCCACACTGGCTCTTCCTTCTCCTCCTCCCGCCCTCCTTTCCTTCCATCTCTCCCACCGTAAATGCTCAATGTCCCTCTCCACCCTCCCTGCCTTCCCTGGCTCCCACCCCCAGGAAGTCTCAGGGACGCCTCATCTTGTCTTGCGTCAGCATCTCAGCAGACCTGGATAATGCAATGGCAGAGCCCAGGTCCCACCTATCACTCCAGGCCTGTCCCCAAAGTCAGGGCGGCCGCACAGATTCTTCCTCGAGTTGCCACTAGAACCAGCATCCCAGCACGTTGCAGGCAAGAGGCGAAATGGGGAAGCGGAGCAAAGGCAGTGCCTGCACTCCATTCCCATCTCAGGAGGCGCTCAGAGGGGCCCTGAGCAATGGCAGGATGGGGAGGGGGCATCCGAGAAACAGCACTGTCACTGCTCTGCCCCAAAACACGCCCCGACTATGAGCAGCACGTGACCTCCCCCTCACCCCCTTCCCAGCATGGAACTGGCTGGGGTCCTCAGTTGCGGGGAATGGGAACAACCCCAGTTTGGCTTTTACTGTCAGACAGCGAGCGGCAGGGACAGGACGTGCTCTATACGAGGGCGCTCCACTCTGGATGGCTGGGACACAGAGAGCGGTGGGACCGTCGGGGTGGGCATCAAGGGGCAGGCTGTGCTAGGGGCTCAACAGGAAAACCATGCGGCACGGTCATGGTGATGGGCTTGAGCAGCCCCGGGAACTAATCCACCACCACAGGCAGGCTCCCCTCTTGTTGGCTGCAAGGTACAGAATAGCCAAGAGAAAAAAAAATATACCACGCTGGGTGACTGCCATCAAGTCACCGGTCAAGTGGGCTGCCCACCCTGCTCTCTAGGGCATGTCATGCTCTCAATAGCCCACAAATGACTCCTCACCAGAATCACCGAGACCTCCAACAGTGCCTAGTCCCCCCTCTAAAAACTTTGTCTTCGCTCAGGAGGTCAGGAAAGATCATGGGCTTTACTGCTAGATTCCAAAAGACATGGAGAGGCCAACAACCCTTGCCCCTGATAAGAAATAGCAGGAATCAAGATGGCATGGGCCCCTGAATATTTAAAGTGCATTGAGAACTGGGGACACTGGTTACCTGCCACCACACCCACATGCCACCCAAATGAAGGACATTGATGACAGAAATCAACCCTGAATACCCATTGGAAGGACTGATGCTGAGGCTGAAGCTCCAATACTTGGGTCACCTAATGCAAAGAGCTGACTCATTAGAAAAGACCCTGACGCTGGGAAAGATTTGAAGGCAGGAGGAGAAGGGGATGACAGTGGATGAGGTGGTTGGATGGCATCCCTGATTCAATGGACATGAACTTGGGCAAATTCTGGGATGTGGTGAGGGGCAGGGAGGCCTGGCGTGCTGCAGTTCATGGGGTGGCAAAAAGCTGGACACGACTTAGTGACTGAGCAACGACAACATGCAAATGACACTTTCGCAAAGCAGTCAGAGGCTGCATCCTAATTTAGAGTTATCCTTAAGCTTTTCTGTGCTGTGGGACACAGAACATCTGTTTGTAACCCCTTTCAGTCCTTTCTCTTCCAACTATTGAATCTAGAAAACCTGACAGCCTTTTTAGCCCTAAGACATTTCCTACATTTTATGGGCTTCCTCTTCTGGGATCTTAACAAAGGATATGGTCGTAATGATGTCAGAAGCCAAAAGTTCCTGAAATGCTTTTTTATGAGGGATGCACAGTAACCTTCTGATCTCAAAGATTTTCTGCCCCCTTTTTATCCTGCTGTAAACCATCCTGAAGCTAGTCTTTGAATGTTACTAGTAAACGAACCATTCCGGTCACGTATTTGAATTACAAGAATGCACCATATCCTCTTCTTTTAATTATTACTTTTTCATCTGTCTCTAAATTTTTTTAAAAAAGCCATTAGGCAACTGCAAACTAGTTGTATCGCCGATGAAAGTGCAAGTCTGCATTAAAAAACAAAAATAAAAAGACTGCACAGTCACAGCCTCCCTCGGATCAGCAAGATTTGTCTGGATGTGCCAGGAAAAAAAAAAAATTTTTTTTGATGTTCTGTGATTTTTGCAGCCGTTTAAATTTTATTAGCAATTATGGAGCCTGTTACCGCTGACGACATCTTGCGGCTCTAGCCAAGTCCTGGCAACGAGAACACCGCCTGAATGACAGGGCCCAGGCAACCTGGCCCCACACGTTCAGTGACACAGGAACACAAACCCTCCCAGCTCGGGCACTTCATCGAGATTCTCTCCATGCAAGCAGGAAGAGGCAGCCTGCAGCGCTGGTAATAACAGAGTTCTCTGGAAGTGGCGGGGAGGATTGGTGAGAAGGAGTGAAGCTGATATTTGTGCAAAAGAGTTGATTTGAAACATGACTTTAGCATGACTCCATGTCACTAACTTCTCAGCTGGTGACAGTATTGGTATTTAAATTGGCGGTTACCGAGGAAGCAGTGGCAGATCCTGAAAGGCATCTGCCATCACCTGGGAGGACCCAAGGGAACCAGGTGGGACTTGGGGGGGGGGGGGCGGTTCTGGCAGACAGGACTGTTGGCACCTCCCTGGCACCCTGAGAAGAGGATCAGAAGGACACCAGCAGGGATATGAGGTGGGGGGAGCTTTAACTAAATAATAAAACTTCTTAAGAACTGGGAGCTTTCATGACTTCAGTAATGAAAAAATTCCTCTAATCCAGGAAGATGGTAAATTGGACAAATTCTTCCCAGTCTTTCTTTAGGCTCTAAGACGTCTTACCTCAACAGACCTGACTCAACATCCCTTAACCAGAGAGTCTGAGGTCTCCTGTGGCAGGTCCAGGGGAGAAGTAACCAGGACCTCTGGCAGACAGTCTGATTCCTCTCAGCTTCTGGGGGTGCAATGGGGACTGGAGATCACTGAATTTGGCACAGGCTTCTTTGGTGGTGCAGACAGTAGAGAATCTGCCTGCAATGCAGGAGACCTGGGTTTGATCTCTGGACCAGGATGATCTCCCAGAGAAGGGAACGGCTATCCACTCCAGTATTCTTGTCTGGAGAACTCCATGGACAGAGGAGTCTGGTGGGCTACGGTCCATGGGGTCGCGAAGAGTCAGACATGACTGAGCAACTTTCATTTCACCCATCTTAGGCTGCCTTGCAGCACACATCTCAAAACAGGGCATTGCGGGGTCTCTGGGTTCTGTCTTCTGAAAATGCTCACTGTGACTAATGTGCTGCCATCCTGAATATTCCCAGTATATCTGAAATAGAACAGCCCACCCTCCTAAGTTTAGAGAACCTGTTAGAAAGTAGAAGCTAGGAAGCATCCTCCAGCCCTTCTTTGATGACTGAAGGAGCCCCGGGGAACCTGGATCAAAAATTCTCTGGCCGTCCTGGAGACTCTCCCTTCCAGGGCACAGGCATGGCTGAGGAAGGCAGACGATGGGAAAGCATATTTTATTAAGCGCCTGCTATGCACCAAACATTAGCACTCGAATGTCTGACTCTCATACCCAGACCAGCAGGTCTGTTGTCCTTCCAGACCTGCTCCCATTTTACAGATGGAGAAACTAAGGCTCCAGAAGCAAAATGACTAGCCAGGGGCAGAGCTGGGATCTAAGCCAGAAATGTGACCCCACACTGACAATAAGAACACAGCTACTGTTTACTGAGCACTTACTTCATACCAGCAGCAGTTTGAAGACTTTTCAAATTCATTTAATCCTCCTCAAAATGCCATGGGATTTAAGGAAACAGAGGCTGAGTACCTTGCCCAGGGCCCACTGCTCACACGTGACAAAGTCAGGATTCCACCGAGGCCCTGTGGCCCCAAAGCCAGGCCCCCCCCCCACTCTGCACTGCTCCAAGCGCAGCCGGCACCCCAAGGAAAACACATATGTGTTCATGGGATGTTTATCTGTTTGGAAATGTCAGCACCTTTGGTTGAAACACCATATGCTAACAAACCAGAGAAAATGAATTCAATGTCACTGAGTCTAAGACACCACCAATTATAAGGCATGCCAAAATTTCCATACAACTGAGAAAGAAAAAGTACTCTGCCAATTAAACCAGGACACATGTTTTCTTACCCCATTGATTATAAAAGGTGTCTCACATTCAGAGACCTGAAAACGTAAAAAGATGTGTGTCTTAGGATTAAACACTGAAGAACTTCGAATGAGCAAGATGGTGAAATGAACCACAAACCATAGATGCAGAGTGGAAACAAGGTTCTCTGAGCGCAGAGTATCCTAACACTAAATCTAATTTTCCAAGAAAACCTGATAATCCCAAGTTTTATGTGCAAGCTTCCGATTTAGAAACATTGGCAACTAACTCATGTTTTTCAGGTCCTTGCACAGGAACAAAAAGGCTGCCTACAGCCCAATCTGTCTGGGAGCGCTCCCAGCTTTCTCCCAGGTGGACTGGAAGACAGAGAGCTACAGGCATCAGTTTAGTTACAGCACCTCCCACCCCAGTGGCTTTTAAAGGCACAGGACTTTCACAGGCTGCCATACACACTACCTAGAGTTCAGAGTAATTTTTTTTTTTTTAATCATGGACGTAGCCAAGTAAAGACACCTCACAGAAGTAAGACTACTTCTATAATTGACTCAAAAAATATTTATTTTCTCTTATAAAGCACTCTCCCAGGCTTTCCACCTACTGCTGTTCTATTGACACGCCTGGTCCTGTTTCATGGGAGCATGTGTTTTTCGATCACTCACTTGTGTCTGACTCTTTGCAGCCCCATGGACGGAAGCCTGACAAGTTCCTCTGTCTATGGGATTTTTCAGGCAAGAATACCAGAGTGGGTTGCTATTTCCTTTTCCAGGGGATCTTCCCGACCCAGGAATCAAACCTGTGTCTCCTGCGTCGGCGTGTGGGCTCTTTACTTCCGAGCCACCTGAGAAGCCCTCCTGTTCCACAGCCACCAAATACAGAGGCAGGAGTAAAACAGTAAGATCAAATGACCCCAAGGGGATGCAGTGAAAACTCATCCAGCACACAGGGGGCCGGGTGCTCAGGCCTGGTCCTGGGGGAGCTGGCCACTGCACACTCTGCCTTGTCAATATGGACCGGTATGGTACGTGGCTAATGTCCTGGAATTCCAGAATGGAACCTTATTTGGAACAAGAGTGTGTGCAATATATATAATCAAGTTAAGATGAAGCCACTCTGGATGAGGGGTGACCCCAAGCCCACGATGGGTGTCCTTTTAAGCAAAGGGAAATCTGAACACAGAACGCACGTGCACAGGGCAAACACCACAGGAGGCTGGAGGCAGAGACGGGAGTGTTTCATCTACAAGTCAAAGACGCCAACGGTGGCCAGCAATGAAACAAGGAAGGATCTGCCCCTAGAACCTCCCGAGAGAACACAGCCCTGTGGACATCTTGATTCTGGACACTCGGCTTCCAGACCTGGGAGAGAATGCATTTCTGTTCTTTCTTTCTTTCTTTTTTTTTTTTAATTTTTATTTATTTATTTTTTTGTCATACATTGATATGAATCAGCCATAGATTTACACGTATTCCCCATCCCGATCCCCCCTCCCACCTCCCTCTCCACCCGATTCCTCTGGGTCTTCCCAGTGCACCAGGCCCGAGCATTTGTCTCATGCATCCCACCTGGGCTGGTGATCTGTTTCACCATAAATAGTATACATGCTGTTCTTTTGAAATATCCCACCCTCACATTCTCCCACAGAGTTCAAAAGTCTGTTCTGTATTTCTGTGTCTCTTTTTCCGTTTTGCATATAGGGTTATCGTTACCTTCTTTCTAAATTCCATATATATGTGTTAGTATGCTGTAATGTTCTTTATCTTTCTGGCTTACTTCACTCTGTATAAGGGGCTCCAGTTTCATCCATCTCATTAGGACTGATTCAAATGAATTCTTTTTAACGGCTGAGTAATATTCCATGGCATTTCTGTTCTTTCAAGTCATGGGTTTGTGATATTTTGTTCGAGCAGCCCCAGGCAACTGAAATATCCAGGGAGTTCTGGAGCACTTCCGTATGTCTCCATCTACTGTACAATTGCTGGCTTCTTCAAACAGCAGCCAGGGCCCTTTTAGAAACTAGAATATGGTCAATTCGTGTTAAGGTCAAGCGTAGCCTGACAAGCGGGACACTGTCCCTCAGGAGCTGACTGACCAGCTGGGAGTTTACACGGCCACCCCGACATCTGGAGAGCGCCATACCGCGCGCAACGCGCACGTCCGGACGGGGCGGGAGGGCCGGGAAGGATGTGACCTTGACGAGTCCTAGACCTTGGCGGCTGATGGAAGGCAGCGCAGGTTTCAGGCCAACAGAGTGAAGGCAGAGACTTCAGAAGGCTGTTGAAGTGGAGCCGCAAAATGCCGTCATCAAAATCCACTTAGGTGCTTAATTGTGCGGGACTCGGGCAGAGCTGGGAACACTCTGGCGGGTGGGGGCCAAGTGCAGGGCGGTGTAGACACGGGTTCCCAGCTGAACGCAGGAGAGCTCTGACCAGTCCCCCTCCCTGTGACCCCGTGAGCCTGCCAGGCCCACCTCAGATCCTCAAAGATTTGCTTCCTCCTCTTGTACCAGGGCTTCCGTGTCTGGCTGGCCCCCTGGAGCTCAAAGCTAGAGACAATTTCATAAGAGCCAATGACTGCGTGTTTAAGACTCTCTGGAGGCGGAGTCTTGAAGGGGTTTCTATGGCTTCTAAGCGAAAGCAGGAAGAGACGAGGTGGGTAGCTCTGGGGGAGAGGGGCAAGGGATGGGCTGGACGTTTAGATGGCAGGGCCAGGAATGTCACTGCAGACGTGGGTTTGAGGATCATGTCATTTGCACTCATGAGGGAATAATGCCCATTAGCACTTGCTGAACGTGTTACTGGGGCCCGGAAACCCAGCTCTGAACCTCACGTACGTTAGCTCATTTAAGAGGGACAGCAATGCCCTGTGGTCAGCCGTGCTGATCTCCACTCCGTTTCTAACTTGGATTACGGCCTGGACACACCGCCTATTAAATGTTTTAACTATCACCCCTGGGTTATTATCCGCATTATACGGATGAGGAAATTGCTATAGCGGAAGGTAAGTCGGTGCCCAGAGCCTCAGAGGCCATAAACGGAGACCAAACACTAATGTGTGTGCGTGAGTTGTCACGTTCGACTCTTTACGATCCCATGGACTGTAGCTGCCAGGCTCCTCTGTCCATGGAATTTCCCAGACAAGAATACTGAAGTGGGTTGCTATTTCCCCTTCTAAGGGATCTTCCCAATCTAGGGATGGAACCCACATCTCCAGGATCTCCTGCATTGGCAGGCAGATTCTTTACCACTGAGCCATCCAGGAAGCCCTGGCCTCCAAAGCCCCTGTTTTTAACCATAGGATTTACAGTCTCACATTTGAGAGAAAAGAAACCAAGTGACGTGGTGGCCATGCCTGAAACAATCTGAGATGTTTCTAAACGAATACGCAAACAAGCAAAAATGACTATGTTAGAAAAGGGGCAACGTTCACACACACAGGTCTTGGATTCCTTCTCTATCATGAGTGCCGGAGAGGAATGTAAATTTTCATTCTGAAGCATTTCAGGGACAGAGAATTAACCACAGCACTACTCTCTAGACTCCCGTTTTCTGAAGATCGAGGTCTTCGGAAGGCTTTTGAAATTCAGCATTTAACAATGGCTTGCCAGCTACACGACCTGGAGGAAAAAGGGTTGCCTCAATTGGGTGACAAGGTGGTGTGCCCCAGCAGAAAGAAGAGTGAGGCTCTCAGAGAGGCCAGGCAAGTGGCAGGGGGCTGACACCAGCAGGCCCACACCTACGGGGCTGGCAGGCCCCCAGCAGCCCAAACGGCTTGACTTGTCCCTGGGAAGGATGTGTGTTAGATGCCTCGGGCTGCAACAACAGAGTACTCCACACTGAGTGGCTCTGAGCAACGGAAATGTATTCCCTCACATTTCTGGAGGCCAGAAGCCCACAGTCGAGGTGTCAGCAGGGCCACGCTCCTCCTGAGACTCATGGCGGACTCTCGCCCCACCTCCTCTTAGCTCTGGGGGCAGCTGTCAATTCTCGGCGTTCCCTCTCTGGCAGCCGCATCGCTCCCATCTCTGCCTCTGCTGTCACGTGGCCTTCCTCCCTCATATCCTCTCTGCACGTCTCACAAGGACATCAGTCACATTGGATTAAAAGCCCACCGGACTCCAGTATGACCTTATCTTAACTAATTACACTCCCATCATCCCAATTTCATATAAGGTCACATTCAGAGGTTCTGGGGGTGAGGACTAGGACACGTCTTTGGCAGGAACATAATTGAACCTATAATAGGAAGAGCTTTACTTTCACATTGTTTAAAAAAAAATAGAAGCAGGAATGTCTGTGAATGTCATCCTGTTACACAGCTGTAGGACATCTGTCACTCACTATGTAACACTTTTTTAAAAAATAAGAGATGGGTAGATGGCTGGGTTAGTTTGTGAGGAGTGTCATAATAAAGGACAACAACTTGGTGGCTTCAACAACAAACAACGTGTTGTCTCCCAGCTCAGGAGGCCATGAGTTAAATCCTAGTGTCAGGAGGGCTGGTTCCTTCTGACGGCTGTGGGGAAGGCTGTTTCAGGCCTCTCTCCTTGGCTTATAAATGGCCACCCTCTCTCTCTGTCTTCGCATCGTCTTCCCTCTTTATGGATCTTGGTATTCAAATTCCACCTTTTTATAAGGGCATATTGGATAAGGCCCACTCTAACGACCTCAGTTTAGCCTGATTACCTCTATAAAGGTCTTATCTCCAAATAAGGTCATGTTCTTTTTGCTTCTTCATGCTACTTAAAATTTTTTTTAATATATTTTTTCTTAAAAATTTCCGTTTAATTTTTGGCTGCACTGGGTCTTCGATGCTGTGCACGGGCTTTGTGGGGGCTGCTCTGATTGCAGCGCACAGGCTTCTCATTGCGGTGGCTTCTCTTGTTGAGGAGTCTGGGCTCTAGGCATCTTCAGTAGTTGCGGCTCGAGGGCTCTAGAGGGTGGGTGCAGAAGTTGTGGTGTGGGGCGTAGCTGCTCCACCTCATGTGGGATCTTAGTTCCCTGATCAGGTATCAGATTGGCGTCCCCTGTACTGAAGGCAGACTCTTAAACACTGGACCACCGGGGAAGTCCCTTTTTAATACATTTTTTAATTGAAGTATAGTTGATGTACAGTATTAGGTTACAGGTGTACAATATAGTGATTCACAAGTTCTAAAGGTTATACTCCGTTTATAGTTACTAGAACATATTGGTGATATCCCACGTGTTGTATAATATATCCTTGTAGCTTATTTTATACCTAACCATTTGTACCCTTATATTGTACCCTTAATCCCCTACCCTTCTATTACCATCCCAAACCCCCACTCCCAGAGAAGGAAATGACAACCCACTCCAGTGTTCTTGCCTAGAGAATCCTGTGGACAGAGGAGCCTGGTAGGCTGTCGTCTACGGGGTCGCACAGGGTTGGACCCGACTAGAGTGACTTAGCATGCAAGCATGCATTGAAGAAAGAAATGGCAACCCACTCCAGCATTCCTGCATGGAGAATCCCAGGGCCAGAGGAGGCTGGTGGGCTGCCGTCTATGGGGTCGCACAGAGTCGGACACGGCTGAAGCGACTTAGCAGCAGCAGCAGCAGCCCCACCCCACTGGTAACCACTAGCTTATTCTGTAAGTGTGCTTCTTCTCTGGTATATTCACTAGTTTGTTGTATTTTTTAGATTCCACATATTAGTGGTATCACAGAGTATTTATCTTTCTCTTAGTTCACGTAGCTAATGACCTCCAAGTCCATCCATGTTGCTGAAAATAGCAAAATTTGGTTCTTTTTTATGGCCAGGTCACGTTCTGAGGTACTGGGGTTATAGGACTTCAACACATGAACTTGGTGGTGGGGATGGAGACACAACTGAACCCACAACAGAGTTGTCCAGCTTTGCTCTTTACACAGCTGAAGGGAGGACTAGTTCCCACCATAGTTGCATCTCCCCAATCACTGTCGGGCTACCCCCCAGGTCACAGCATGTCACCTGTCACCACCCTCTTCTCTAAGAAAAGACAGAGCAGCCTGAGAGATGAAGAAGCAAGCTGTACCCATCCCATGGAAACTGCCTGATTCCCGGGACATTCTGCATGCCAGCCAAGCAGGAGGGGCCTTGGTAAAACAGCTGAATTACTGCTAAAGTTTGGCAAGGAGAATGACTCAGAATCCAGGTTTTTTCTCCTCATCTCTGCTTGCCCTGGAGCACCAGGTTTAATAGAAAACATTATATGTGGCACCACCTAGAGTCAGATGGTGAGAAAGACCTGAAAAGAAAAGGAAGAGTTTCTGACTGGGCTTTCTTCCCCTTTGATATTTCTTAATGATCATTATTTCAAACTTGCCCTCTCAACCCTTTCTCCTAGATTTCTGCTGTCACACCCGACTAAATAAAAGTCATGCTCAAGAAACAGCTGGGAACACTACAAGCAAAGAAAACTCAAATTCCATTTTTGGACCTACTTTTCTAAATCTCTGGATTTGGAGTTTCATTAAAATTTTATCATTTGACAAGATTCTTGAATTTATCCCCATCCCCATCCCTGCCAACACACACACACACACACACACACACACACACAGCCTGAGATTTTAAAAGTCTGTACATGCCTCAAAGATAGTGATTGACACAATTTTTCAAAAAAGAAAATGAATAACCTTGTGACAGGGATCTCAGGATCTCTCCCCTACTTTGTTAGAACAGAGAAATGTCAGCTGCAATCCAACACAAAGCTGGCAGGAGATCTGAAGGCTCTGATTTCAAGTCACATGTATGTTCTCGAAATTTGAATTTCTGCTTTATTATTATGGCAAGGGGCAGTAATAAAGTACAGTTTCTTCTTTCAGAGATTCACAGACTAATTGCCATTTTAGAAATCATTTACAAGTATACCTCACCTCATTGCATTTCACTTTATTGCCCCTTGCAGATACTGAGTTTTTTTTTTTTTTCCTCTCTCACAAATTGAAGGTTTGTGGCAACCCCGTGTCAAACCATTTTCCCAACCATGTTGGTTTACTTTGCGTCTCTTTGTCACATGTTAGGGGTAACATTTTCATTATTATTGTGTTTACTATGTTGATCTGTTATCAGTGATCCTTGATGTCACTACTGTCACTGTTCTGGGGCTCCATGAACCATGCCCAGGTAAGAGGGCAAACTTAATTGATAAATATCATATGTGTTCTGACTGTTCCACAGACCAACTGGCCTTTCCCCCATCTCTCTTCCTCTCCCTCGCCCTCAGGCTCCCTATTCCCTGAAACACAGTATTAAAATTAGGTTAAACAGTAACCTTATAATGACCTCTAAGTGTTCAAGTGAAAGGGAGATTCACAAATCTCTCGCTTTAAACAAAAACCTAGAAATGATGATTATACTTGGTGAGGAAGGAATGCCAAAAGACCAAAAGCTAGGCCTCTAGTGCCGAACAATTAGCCAAACTGTGGAAAAGTTCTTGAAGGAAATTAAAAGTGCTGCTCCAGTGAACACACGAATGATAAAAAAGCAAAACAGCTTTACTGCTGATATGCAGAAAGTTGTAGCGATCTGCACAGAAGACCCAACCAGCCACAACAGTCCCTTAAGCCAAAGCCCAATCCAGAGTCCAATCCTAACTCTCCTCAATTCCATGAAGGCTGAGAGAGGTGAGGAAGCTGCAGAAGAAAAGTCTGAAGCCAAGAGCAGCCAGTTCATGAGGTTTAAGGAAAGAAGCTCTCTCCACAACAAAAGTGCAAGGTGAAACAGTAAGTACTGATGTAGAAGCTCCAATAAGTTATCCAGAAGATCCAGTTCAGATAATGAATAAAGGTGACTATAAAATTTCAGTGTAGAGAAAACAACCATTTATGAGACAAGGCCATCTAGGACTTCCATAGCTGCACAGGAGAAGTCAATGCCTGGCTTCAAAGCTTCACGGACAGGTTAACTCTCTTGCTAGGGGGCTAAAGAGCTGATGACTTTAGGTTTACCATTTACCATTAAAAATTCTAGGGCCCTTAAGAATAATGTTAAATCTACTCTATCTGTGCTCTATCGATGAAACGACAAAGCCTGGATGACAGCACATTTGTTGACAACACTGTTCACTAAATATTTTAAAACAACTGTTGAGACCTACTGCTCAGAAATAAAGATTCCTTTCAAAACATTACTGTTCACTGACAACACACGTGGTGAGTCAAGAGCTCTGATGGAGATGAACAGTGAGATTAATGTTGTTTTCATGCCTGCTAACATCCATTCTGCAGCCCACGGATCAAGGAGTCATTTTGACTTTTGAGTCTTGTTCTTTAAGAAATACATTTCATAAGGCTAAAACTTCCAAAGACAGTGATTCTTCTGATAGATCTGGAAAAAGTAAATTGAAAAACTTCTGGAAGGATTCACCTGTATAGATTCCATTAAGAGTATTCGTGATTCATGGGAAAAGGTCAAAATATCAACATTTACAGGAGTTTGAAAGAAGTTGATTCCAACTCTTGTGGATGACCTTGAGGGGTTCAAGAATTCAGCGGAGGAAGTAAATGCATATGTGGTGGAAACATCAAGAGATCTAGAAATTAGAAGCGGAGCCTGAAGATGTGACTGAACTGCTGCAATCTTATGATAAAACTATAATGGGTGAGGAGTTCCTTCTTATGGATGAGCAAAGAAAGTGGTCTCTTGAGATGGAATCTACTCCTGGTGAAGATGCTGTGAAGGTTGTTGAATAATGAAAAAGGACTTAGGACATTACATAAACTTAGTTGATAAGAAGCAGCAGTAGGGTTTGATAGAATTGACTCCACTTTTAAAAGAAGTTCTGTACATAAAATGCTAGCAACAGCATTGCCACTACAGAGAAATTGTTCGTGAAAGAACCAATCAATGCATCAAACTTCACTGTTTCTTATTTTAGGAAATTGCCACAACCATCCCAACCTGCAGCAACCACAACCCAGATCAGTCAGCAGCCATCAACGCCAAGGGAAGATGCTTCACCAGCAAAAAGATTACAACTCGCTGAAGGCTCAGATGATGGTTAGTAGTTCAAAGCAATTCTAATTTTTTAATTAAAATATGTACATTATTTTTGGACTTAATTCTATTGCATGCTTAATAGACTACTACTGCAGTTGCTGTTCAATTGCTTAGTAGTGTTTGACTCTTCGCGACCCTATAGACTGTAGCCCACCAGGCTCCTCTTTCCATGGGATTTTCCTGGCAAGAATACTAGAGTGTGTTTCTATTTCTTCCTCCAGGAGATCTTCCTGACCCAGGGATCAAACCTGTGTCTC
The DNA here is from genome assembly GCF_910594005.1 of Cervus elaphus. Classification (NCBI taxonomy): domain Eukaryota; kingdom Metazoa; phylum Chordata; class Mammalia; order Artiodactyla; family Cervidae; genus Cervus; species Cervus elaphus. The sequence continues at coordinate 79,721,847 of NC_057815.1, read as the reverse complement.
TTGAGTCTCCCGCATTGCAGGTGGATTTCTTACCACTGAGCCACTGCAGAAGCCTACAGTATAGTATAAACACAACTTTCATATGCCCTGGGAAACCAAAAAATGTGTGTGACTCACTTTACTGAGATGGTCTAGAAGTGAAACCACACCATCTCCAAGGTATGACTATCTACAGGAAAACATTATTGATGTTTCTTAAGTTTCTTGAGAAGTAGATCAGTAGTGATAACATACAGTATAATCCTGTTCAGCAGAATAACACGGATCCATGTACAAAAGACTGAATGAACCCACTGGTGGTCTCTGATGGAGAAAGATTACAAGGACTTACTCTTGGGAACAGCCATCGAGTTCTGCATCATCTCTCTATGGCTCAGTCTGCTCAACCGGAGATAACTACAGTGCCTTTCTCATCAGGCTTCTGACAATCCATGTTACTATAATGTAAAGTGCCTGGATAGTGCAGCCCAGAGGAAGCTCAAATAATGGCATGCCGTTGCTCTTGTCATAATCAGGGCTTTCATGGAACTTCTATGTTTTTTTAAAAACATATTCTTATTCTTTAATTCCAAGGAAAAGTAATCTGGATAAAACAATCATTTAGGGCATTCCACTAAGAACAGAAATACACTCAGGCTATCCCCAAATGAGCCTCCATTCTCAAAACTCTTTAGGTGGAAAATTCAATGACTCAACCTAGTTGGAAATTTATTCTAGCTCATTAATATTTCACAAGATCAGAAATACAACTAGTAAACAGGGGAACGGGAAAACAATCAACCACTTTAGATAATTTTAAAAAATGAAAATATGTAACTGTTTTCAACTATATTAAACGAACCAAAAAACTATTTTTTAAAGATATTTCCCAATGCTGCCAAGACTAAAATAAAGCCAGAAGTCACACATGTTGCCAGTGGGAGAACAAGCTGGTGCAAACCGTTAGCAGAACAAGTGGGCAGTCTGATCAAGAGTTAGAAAAACCGCCTGTCCTTTCACCTAATCATTGCACTTCTGAGAATCAAGCTGAAGAAAATTTCTCAAAATAGGGGGAAAGTCATATAAACCCTCATTTCACAACCATGAACATTATCCCTACGTGAAAAACTGCAAACAATGTGAATGCCAAATAATAGGTAAATAAACTATATTATACCAAATGAATGGACTGTTTAAGCATTAAAAGTGATAGAGAAATACACTGTAAAAACACAGAGAAATGTTAAAACGTTACTCGGGAAAAAAATCAAAATATAAAGTTGTATACCTCTGGTGATTACAACTGAGAAAAGCCTAAATGCAAACTTGTAAAATGCTAATAGTGATCTATGAAAGAGGACAGACTCTACGTGGGATGCTGTTTTTCTCCTTCCCCATTGCCCCAATTTTTATTATTACCTTTAAATTAAAAAGTTTCTTCCTGTCTCACGAAAATCTTTTTTCTGCTGTGGACACAGCATTAACTGCTCTCTGCCTTGTAACCCTCCAGCACACACTTCTCCAGGCTGGAGGGTTTGCAAAGGCCAAGGCTACCCCCTGATGAAGTGTATTCTCTTCTAAATGCCAAAGCTATTTCACAGGGCATTAGAGGAGATCCCTTCTCCCAAGTGAGAACACCAGCTGCCCTCACTCTCCTCCATGTTAAGTACCAGGTTGTTCCAAAGAATCAGAAAATGAGCCCTGTAACTTCTAAGCAAGACACAGAAGAAGGTGGCATGGATTCTAAATCAACCACCCCTAGGGAGCCCCTGAAAGGATGGATCAAATGGTACCTACCCTGGAGACCTCGGCCCAGGCCATCCCGGCTCTGGCTGAAACCATTCTGTATTTCTGTCCTCCGGGTATGGATAAGTTCCTTAATGGACCCTAAACAGTTTGGTCAGCAGAAGTAAAAAAGCAAAAAAGACTTAAACATCCAACAATAGGGAAATTATTAGATTTCAGAGCATCTACTGGATGGAAGGGTAGGTAACCTATAAAACAACAATTACAGGTGCTACATGCATGGGAATGTGTCAAAAGGTCTCTAAAGTAAAGTGTAGGAAAAGCCAGCTACTCAATCACATGCCCCATGACAACAACCAGACCCTGTGCAGACTCACCAGTAACACTCAAAGCTTACAAGTCACTGACTATACCCAGGCGCTGGGCTGGGTGCTTCACAGCCATTAAAAAGTAACAACAATGCCACTTAGAAGGCTGATCACTCTCATTTCGAGAGGAAGGAATTGAGGTAGCACAAGGGTTAAGGAATTCTCATTTAATCCTCCCAGTGACTAAGTTTTAGACCATTCTGGTAGCTTTCCTAAAATCACACAGCATGATGGGGAGAGGGGTGGGGAGGAGAGGTGGGGTTTGGACAAAGTCCTTCTCTAGGTCTCACACCCTCAGGTCCTGGACTGGAAGGGAATACACAAGGAATCTGAACTGCAAGGAGAATTTGTCTTAGAAAAGGGACTTCTTTTCCTTCCCTCTGTTGTCTAAACATTCCAGCGGTCTTCTGCTTTTATACTTTCAAGAGGGGCAATGGAGGAAAAGGTTTTGTGAATGCCTGTGTTTATGTGAATGGTTTTTTAAATTATGTTTTGATCAAAAGACTAAATAAATGCCAATAAAATCTCTACTGCACTTGGGGGTGAAGGGTAGGAAACAAGGAGAAAAAAAAATAATGGAGAATAGCCAAGGCGAGCCTGTTCCAAACCAAACCAAACCAAACCAAACCTCGCCAAGCAGCTGCCCACAACATCTTTTCTTAAATTTCTCTTTTCACCAGCTCTTCCCGTTTATGCATGAATTCTGAAATCATGGAACTGGACTGGCAGAGGACACAGAATGTCACAGAGAACATTAAGATCACACAGCTGCAACTGACAAAGCGGGGAATCAAACTTAGGTCTCAACTCTCGATCCCGAATCCTGTCACAAACTTGTCCTGCTCTGAATATTCCTAGTTCAGCTAAACACAATCAGTATTTATGGGAGATCAAATACACACTGTATTCCAAAAACAATCATTCACATTCAGAATGTTTAATAATGCTCAAAACTGGACAGATTATAGGGTTCACACATACTGTCTCATTTGAAACTCAAATTACAAACATTCAACTTCCAGCAATTTCGAAGCCAGACTAGAAACAGAAAAAGCTGAAACAGACATCATACTTTTTTTTTTAATAACTCTGTAAAAATAAAAATGCATTATGTAGAGTGGTCTATTCAGAAGAAATCACTTGCAATAAACGAGATGAAATACCTCTCACAAAAAAACATACTCTCCAGCCATCCCCTCCCAAAATTCCTCTGAAGAGTGGGGGGAGGTGTCAGGGACCCCGGGAGACCTCTGAGGGGCCGGTCTCGGATGGGGCACGTCATGAGGGAGAGGGAGCCTGGCCCCAGAGGGGGCCCTAAGCCCAGGGCTTCTTCCTGTACGTCAACAGGCTGAGCCTCAATCCTGGTAACAGCTATGTGAAAAGTTCAGATAATCATCATCTCCTCATTTCCTCAGCTGGCTTCCAGAAAGACAGCAGATTCAGAGCCAGAACACAGAGTTCTCCTGTGCAAGAGGCCCTGTGGCCCGATGCCCAAAGCCCAGGAAACAGCCAAGAGCCAGTATCCAGCTGTGTGGTCCCTGGGCACCGGACAAGCCGGGGCCGCCTCACTGGCCCCGGCGTGCGTCCTGCCAGCCAACGTGCCACGAACCAGCTCGCTCTGCAGCACCCAGCTTTGGCAACGAAGAGAAATAAGGCTCTACGGCCAGGGAGAAGGACCCTACCACTCCCTGGGGGCCCCTCAACTCACACCCCCGGGGCCTTCTTTCTCGGAGATGACCACCGACCCAAATTTCACGCAGATTTGGGGTACAAAATGGGTAAGAGGCTAAAGAAAGGAGACGGGTGGGGGGGACAAGAAAAGCCCCCAATCCTGGTGGTGCCCATCTGAAGATGCTGCCCCATGAGTCGGCACAGAAAAGGGCATCTGGAAGCAGATTACCATAAAGTCAGTACCAACTCCATGGCGGATGCCTGAGGTGATGCTACAGGGGATCTAATCATCACGAATGCTGCACAATGTGGAAGACGTGCAAGGTGGTGGCCAGCCTGGGCCCCGGGCTCAGGCAGCCCTGGGTTCAAATCCAGGTAGGCTGCTTGCTGGTGAGGAGACACCAGAGCTACTCAACCTCTGGGAATCTCAGCATCCCACGTATGAAGGGAAGGCAGCGAGAGGACCCCAGGGTAGGGGTGAGGAGAGTCTGGTGAAAGGGTCCCCTGCTCCCCCAAAGCTGTGGCTCCCGCCACACCAAGACCCCTGCTTCTGCACTGACCACGCTGCTCCGAGAGTGAGTTACAGGTGGAGCAGGCAGGACAGCCGGCCAGAGGCCCGAGCCCCGCAACTGGCAGACACAGACCGGGGGGACCTCCCCGCTGATGCCCCAGGACAGCCCCCCGCCCGCACCCCCAGCAGAGGGCAGGCCCACTCACGGCACTCCTTCTCGTCACTCTTGTCGAAGCAGTCGGGCAGCCCATCACACTGCCAGGCACCGGGGATGCACCGCCCGTTGCTGCACATGAAGTTGCCTGGAATGTTGCACTCATTGGTGAAGTTGTTCCCGGGGAGCAGCTGGCTCTCTGTGGGAGGAAAGGGACAGGGCGGTGAGACGGTGTGGCCAAGGTGCCAAGGACCCAGGCCCCCACAGCTCTTCCTCCACACGGGCGGTGTATGTGACACTTCCGATGAGTGACGTTGCCTCTCTGGGCCTCAGTTTCCTCATCTGTGAAATGGACAGACATATAATCTGCACCAGCCCTGGGGATTCTGCGAGGCCTACACGAGGAAAGCCCTTCACTGGTGCTGAGCACACAACAGATGCTCACAGACTTCTTGCTTTGTCGAGGACTGGTCATAAAACACAAACTTTTTTTCCTGGTCATTGGCAGTCCCTAAAAAGAATGTTTTCCAAGATAGAAGTGAATGAGGGACTCTCAGCGCCTCCAACAATGGAAACTGCAGGCTCCTTCCAAGTCTCAGACTCTGTGGCCCTATGATCACAGAATCCTTGAACTCGGGCCAAGTCGGCAGGAATACTGGGAGATAATTTCACTATAGGAAACAGGAGCCCCAGCCCACAAAACCGACCTGCCTGGGGTCACACAGGGAGGAAAGGTCAGGCTGAAACTTGAGTGAAGGCCTTCTAGCCCCATAAGCGTACCAACTCCCTGGAAGGCTTGCCAAGAGTTCCCAGAGATTTAGCACCAAGCTTCAAGGTTGAGACTCAACACCACTGAACACAGTCATAGAATAGCAAGCCCCTCATCCCACAGTGCCAACCCTTGGGCTGGAAAGCAAACAGGGAAAGTCCAGGAGGGCTGAATTCATCCACCAACGGACCTTGTGGGCCAAGTGTCAAGGGAGGCAGGATATGATCAATCGGACCCATCTGAGCCACTGTGATCAAAAGCTGGAAGATCATGAGCCATTGGAAATAAAACAGTCTTAGGGGAAAAGGAGTTTAAAAAAAAAAACACAAAAGACCAGTCCTTGCAGGACTCCCTCTTGAATCTACAATAGGCATTTATTGAAACTTTACGACCATATTCATCCACTAGGTAGGTTCTAAAGATGCAGAGATGAAGGCTAGGCTCCATCCTCCAGGCTGGAAAGGCACAAGGGTATACTAACAATTTTAGTGCCCTGTACTAAGAGGAAGTTCAGACTCTTGTGGGGTGGCAGGAAGACAGAGGGCCCACGAGGCTCTTCCACAGGCTCTCATGCCAGCCCCCTGACAGCACACCTTCTTTCATGACACCACCCTTTACCTGATTTCTACCTGGAATGCCCTTCGACCCATGGGGTCTCCCGGGAAATCCCAACACACCTGTTAGCAAACAACTTCCTCATTACTCTATCTCAGAAGTGTTCCCTGAGTTCCCCAAGGAGAAATGAGCAGTCACCCCATTGTGTGGCTATGGTACTACTGGGGTGATACTAAAAACACTTTACAACTGGAACAAGTGAGCAGCAAATTGGAAAAGACACAGCCGTAGGCAAGGGGTTCCACATCCACCCAGGTGCCGTGGATAGTCCTCAGAGACCACCTGCTCCACTACACTGAATTAACAATGTACATGAACATCCTACTGAAAATGCGAATTCGTAATTCAATGAAGAATTCTAGAAGAGCAGCTATAGGGAGGGGCCTCATCCTGCCTTAAGAGCCTGCACTGGGCTCCTAAAAACCTTCCTTGTCCCCTCCTCACTCAGTCACCCACGACGAGGGCCAGTCACCAAGTCCTGCACGCTAGTCTCCACTGCCCCAGCCACGACGCCAGCCCAAACCACCACACCCTCTCACCAGGACCCCTGCTACAAGTGACCCCTGCCTCCCCTCAAGCCCATCTCTGTGGCCAGAGGGACCTTTCCAAAGAGCAAATCGATTGCAACACTTCTCGACTTTCAAAAGCCGTTGAAGGGTTTCCTCAATGTTCTTAAGATAAAGTCAAAATTCAAGGCATTAGAGAAAGGTCACAGGATAGAGGCGGCATTTGCAGGGTCCGCTGACAGACACAAATGTCTTTCTGTAAGGACCCCTTGCGCCTACAGAAAGATGGCAGAGATCAGAGCAAGAAGGCTCAGCCCAGGGCACAGATGGTATGGAATGAAAAATCACACGGCTTTGATAGTCTAGAACTGAAAATGTACTGTGCCCCCTCTTTCCCCAGTTCTACACTCAAACCAGATATCACTAATCATGGGGTTCTGTCCACTGAGCCCACCCTCCATATCAGAATCCCTTTCAAGACTGGGCTTGAGGAAGCTACCACCAACCCTGAGATGGTCGTGAAACCAGCTGCCCATCTCCCGACAGAGGCACGAGATGCCGGAGTGGGGCTCCTAGGAGACAAGCCTAGAAGGACAGCCAGATGCTGGATCTCCTCCAGAGACTTGATGCGTAACCCTGAAGACCTATGCATCCAGCTGTTTCCTAATAACTGCTCTGGGCTACCCCCGCCCCCCGCCCCACACACACCCCTGCAAGCAGGGAACTCTTTGGGGCTCAGAACGTGGCTGCCATTCTGTTTTATTTGGAAATCACTTACACTTCCTAGTGCAGAGCTAGCTGCTTGAAGGCAAGCCCCTTGGAAGAGTCACCAGGACTGTGAAATCTTGTTCTGATAAACAGATTTCCAGGGCCAGATTAGATTTCAAAGTACTTGCCCTGAGAATCCAAAGCTTGGAGGCACCGGGACTTGATAAACGAGAGTGGAATGCAGACTAAATACCACGTAGGTTAGACACAGGTGGTCTTGCAGCCATGGGGCTCCCAGAGCTTTACTGGCAGGACCTCGGATCTCCGGGCCTGGTGTATGAGAATGCCAAGGAGCCATTCTTGTGCGCGTCCCATCACGCGTGCAAGGGCTGCAGAGCCTCGTGCTTTAGGAGTGACAATATCAACAAACACAAAAGGAAAAGGAGAAGCCAAGGCCGAGAGAGGTTGAATCATGCTGACTCTTGTCTTCAAAAATCTTCCTCAAACCAGTTATGGTTGCCAGAGGGGAGGATGCGGGAAAGGGATAGTTAGGGAGTTTGGGATGGATAGGTCCACACTGCTCTATTTAAAATGAAAAACCAACAAGGACCTTACCGTATGGCACAGGGAACTCTGGTCATTGTTATGTGGCAGCCTGGATGGGAGGGGAGTTTGGGGGAGAGTGGATACATGTAGACGTATGGCTGAGTCCCTTTGCTGCTCACCTGAAACTATCACAACATTGTTAATCGGTTATGTTGTTGTTTAGTTGCAAAGTCATGTCCCACTCTTTTGCAGCCCCAGGGACTGTATAGTTTGGCAGGCTCCTGTCTATGGGATTTCCCAGGCAAGAAAACTGGAGTGGGTTGCCATTTCTTTTTCCAGGTTAATTGGCCATACCCCATCACAAAATAAAAAGTTAAAAAAAAAAAAAATCTTCCTCAAACCCATCCAATGTCCCTCACTAAACTGGCACCGTCCAATCCAAGCCACCGAGACCCGGGGTCTGCTTTACACCAGTGGTTCTCAACAGGGGGCACTTTTGCTCCCCAAGGGACAGATGGCAGTGTCTGGGGGCGTTGTTGGTTGTGATTTCTCTTGAGTAGAGGCCAGGAATGCACCCCCGTAATACACAGGGCAGCCCCTCACAACAGAGAACCACCTGGCCTGAAATGGCAAGAGTGTTGACTTGAGAAATCCTGGCTTAAACCAACCTTTCACTTCTCACTCCCCCCCACCCCAGGTCTTTCTCCTCACAGCAGATGAAGACGTTAAACACTGCTGATGGCTCTTCTGTGCCCTTGTAATAAATCTAAAACTCTTGCCAGGGTTTATAAAACCTTGTGCCCACCCCACCTCCCCAACCCCACCTCTACAACCTCATTCCAACCATCTTCTCCAACACAAAGTCCTCCCTGCAGTGGTCCTCCATTCATACTGTCCACTGACCCTGATTCTTCCACACACCCTGCATCTGGTACTATGGACTGAATGTGTGCCCCCAGAATTCACATGCTGAGGTCTTAACCCCTGTATCTCAGAATGTGACTGTGTTGGGAGGCAGGGACTTCAAAGGGGTGATTAAGTTAAAATGCTGGGAAAGACTGAAGGCAAAAGGAGAAGGGGGCAGCAGAGGATGAGATGGTTAGATAACATCACTGACTCAATAGACATGAATTTGAGTAAACTCTGGGAGACAGTGGATGAAGAGGAGCCTGGGGTGCTGCAGTCCATGGGGTCACAGAGTCAGACACGACTTAGCGACAGAACAACAACAAAGTTAAAATGAGGCCGTTTGCGTGGGCCCTAATCCCATTGGTCTGGTGACCTTATAAAAAGAGATGAGGACACAGACGCACACAGGGAGGGTCATGTGAAAACTCTGGAAGGAGACAGCTATCTACAAGCCAAGGAGATAAACCTCAAAAGAAACCAAATCTGCACACTTTGATCTCAGACTTCTGGACTCCAGAGTCATGAGTAAAGAAATGTCTGGTGTTGAAGCCGCTCACCAGGTTTCCTTGTCACGGCAGCCCTGGCAAACGGCTACATCTGGCTAATCTCATTTATCCTCCACTTTATATCATTGACTCTGAGATTCCGTCACCGACAGCCCGTCCAAAGCTGGTCCCCCTGTTTCCCACTCTGGCAGTGTCCTCTGTTTTCCTTCATCCCAGTGTGAGCTCACCAATGAATCTGTACTATCTCCCCACCAGACTCCACAACCCCAAAGGGCATTGATTTGTTTTGCTCTGAGTCCTGGACATCTGACGTTTAGTAGGTTATCAACAACTATCTGTGGTTATTCTCAGAAGAAAACCAAATGTCTACTTACTGATTTATCCCCCATCCCTCACATTGTACCTTGGAAAGTTCCATCTACCCCCTGCCTCGTCCCCCAAGAAGGTGAGCGGGATCTGAACATACATAAAAATAAGGGACATGGGGGTGTCTGGATGAGTACAAGTAAATTACTACCCTGCCAGCTTTAAAAGAGGTTAGAAATCTTTTGAGCCCGACAGCAGAACTTTCTAGTGGCTGAAATATTTATCCCATCTCTGTGTCTTGGGACACATTTAGAATCCAAAAGAGACAAGCATTAGCACGAAGTTGGCTAGCTGGGGTTTCTCCTTCTCCTTTTTCTTTTTTCATTAAGCTGAAAAATGAAAAGAGTTGCCCATTTTCACTGCAGCAGCACATCACTTACTTAAAATAACTACACCATCTGCACCAAGAACAACAACAAAAAAAACACACCCAAGTCCTCCCCCATTGGGCAAAAGGAAAGAAGAAGCTGCTGCTGCAGTTTCTTCCAAAATTTCTGGCACCCACAAATTTTTATTTGATGAGGGGGCGCTGCAAAAACTCAAGACAGCTGCTGCATTCTGTGCCTTCTGGAACAGGCAGTGAGCAATGCTGACTTTTTCAGCGGAGAAACGGGAATTTGCTTGTACCGGTTGGAGGCCTCCACATGCTCCTCCCTCCCTCTGTTGATCTTCTCCCTCTAAGGTCACCCCTTATCGTGATGTCATACAGACTTGGCATCTGCAAACTATCAACAGGCCCTGCTTTCAGATTTCTATCCAATCACCTTCGCTTTTAGCCTTTGCTTCCTGACCATCCGGTCTGCAGGCTCCGTGAAGAACAAAACAAGACATATACACGTATATGTACAGACACACATACAACTAAGTGTTCCCATTTGCGGATCTCAACTAGACCTTCCCCTAAAACCTCCCTGGAGAATGAACACACCTCTTCCCATTCCCTGGTGCCAACACACATCATGTTATGAGGCCACTGAAGACAACCATCTGCTTTCCCTTTGACTCGCTCCTTCAAATACACATGAACATCTCATGCACAGGCACATGTAAAGCAGCAAGTGAGCGGGTCCACCATGATTAGTTTCTCAACAGCCCTGAAAAATCCCTGCAGGTCCTTTCGAGTCCAGACCACTCCTCGTGGTGGCACTGATGGCAGATGGAACCAGACACATCTGCCTTGAGCACTTCCCAGAGCCATTTGGTTCTCCATCAAACCAACTGCTTCCCGCTAGAGCTGTCTGGGGAGCAGCCTAGCTGTCAGCAGGGTGGGAGGAATCACGTGTGGACATCTGAGCCTGGTGTGAGGATGGGCCTCTGCCTCCAAGTGCAGAAGCTGGACTAGGTCTCCAGCTGTGTCAAGACTCTGCCCAGCAACCTGCCCGCCCTGAGAGCTTATTCTAAGAACCCCAATCTCTGCACATCCAGCTGTTCAAGGAAGATACAGCCCAGGGACATAGGGAAGAAGTTATAAAATGACTCATGGATTCGGCCCAGGAATGATACCCTGGCATTCATAGATCTCATTTTTACACAGATTTCATGGGGCTTCCCTTGTGGCTCAGACTGTAAAGAATCTGCCTGCAATGCAGGACACCTGGGTTCGACCCCTGGGTTGGGAAGATCTCCTGAAGAAGGGAATGGCAACCCATTCCAGTACTCTTGCCTGGAGAATCCCGAGGAGAGAGGAGCCTGGGAGGCTACAGTCCACGGAACCGCAAAGAGTCGGACACAACTGAGTAACTAACACTTTCACTTTCATATTTACACACACAGCATATTATATTTACACTGACCCTGAAGGAAGATGGGGTGTAAATTTCCCACAGGAATGATTTACGGATGGAGTGAGTCACCTGGACAGTGAGCAAGCCAAGCTGTCCACCCAGCATCTGCGCTTCACTCCGCATTCCCATTTGCCTCTCTCGTGCAATGCAGAGCAGCAACCACCACAAAGTGACGAATCCTTTGTTTCCTTCTTAAAATGAGTGAGCAGAGAAAGCCAATGGCTAGTATTAATGAGGCAGGCAAAGAGAAAAGCGAAGAGGTCTAAGTAAAGGACAGCTCTTCACCAGGAAATAGCTTTATAAATTATTTTCAGACTGTATTTATAGCCTCATTAAGGGCCCGAAGCTGTTACTTACATTTTTTAGTTATGCTTCATTGCATTTCATGAGGAAAATTATATCCCAGCGGCATTAACATTGTGGGGATTTGCAGAGCTGGCAGGATGCGGCCCTTGTGAGGTCCAAGGTTCACGACTCAGGGGCTGGACAGCAAAACTGGGGTACGCTGTTCCTCGGGTGGGGTTGATTCTCAAAAGTGAGTTCTGAGCCCCCCGCCCATCCTGGTCCCTAACCCTCGTATGCTCCCTTTAGCACTCCTTAAGAAGTTGATTATTGACTTCTCACTCCGGAAAATCTAACATCTACTGACATTAGCACCTGGCAGAAGCCTAACATCTGTTCTCTTTCTCGGTCTTCACAGGAGTCCTCTGAAATAGGCCCCACACCCATTTTGCAAACCAGAAAACAGACTGAAGACAAAACATAGTACAGGGATCTGCCAACGTTTTAGGTCAGACTGTAAATATTTTAGGCTGTGCCGCACAGAAGGCCAAATTAAAGACATTACACCATGACTTATAGAAGAGGAGAGAAAACAATATTTTACATAACTTGTAGTGATGAAATTCAAAATACTGACATAACAATCGAGAGCAATTTTCTGTAGCACAAGTCTACTAGTGAAGAGAACAGAATTCTTCTGTGGGGGGGTAAGGGGCAGATGGCTGAGGTTCAAAGTTGGTATCCCCTATCATTAAAAGCTACTGCAAATGTTTAATTTTTCTCAACCACTTTAAAAGGGTAAAAACCATTCTGAGTTCAGGCACGGTGGTGGACTGGCTTTGGCCCCTGGGCCATAGTTCGCATACTTCTAAGTAAGAAAGTAGGTCCGCCTAAAATACCAAAATGGAACAGGCATTCAATCCAAAGGGCCTTCCTCTCTATGTCATCACACCTGCCACACTCTAAAACAATTCCTTCGGTCTAGTGGCTGCCCTCACCACCACCACAAAGGGAGGGATCTCTGCTGCCCTATGTTCCCGCAAGTGCCAGGCACCCAGCAGAAATGCAGGAAATGCCTGTTGACTGCATGAGCGATGACTCCTAAGGACACTTCCGGTTCTGACACGCTCAGGTTCTGTGAATTTATCTAAACCCTACCTGAACCTATTTATGTGTGCTCAGTCGTGTCCAACTCTTTGCAACACCATGGACTGCAGTCTGCCAGGTTTCTCTGTCCATGGAATGTTCCAGGCAAAAATACTGGAGCAGGTTGCCATTTCCTACTCCAAGGGATCTTCCTGACCCAAGGATCAAAGCCGTGTCTCTTGTGTCTTCTGCATTGGCAGGCAGATTCTTAACCACTGCACCACTTGGGAAACCTGAATCTATTTATACTTCTGTGCAAAAAGCAATGGGTAATGAGATTGGTTCTGTAAAACACTCCTGAGCTCCCATGAGGGGAGGAAGAGAAACAAAGAACTTTTCTGGATGAACTTCTATAGTCACTTGCTCTTCTTTCACATATGCCGGGTCCTCACCAGGGGTGACCTGCATGGCAGGCGCGGGTGAGAACCTAGCTGCACGCGCCTTCTGTCTTTTCAGCTTCAATCGACAACAGCAGCAGGAAGTAAAAATCAGGCAGTGAAGATAAACTGAAGGACAGGAGAGGGGACAACTTTATAACCAATCCATCAGGCTTGAAGATAAGCCAGGCTTCAGAGAGGACCAATCAATCCTGCACTTCAGCACCTCTCAGAGACGACCAAAGGGTCAAGAAGAAGGGAATTCATCTCCAACTCCAAGGTCAGCACAGCCCCATCTGCCCCGGGACAGGTGCAGCCATGCCGACAGTCCTTAGAAACCATTGTGCAGCCTGGACTCTGCTCTGCATAGACACACCCAAGGCAAGCATGGAAAAGCCCCAAAGCAAACCAAGAAATAAGGCCAGAAAAGCAAAATGAGCTTCATTTAGGCCCCAAAGCACACCTTGATGAGCACAGGGTAAGGAAGGATTTCTAAAAGAAGAGTCAAAAAAGCACAAGTCATTAAAAGTGATAAATATGACTGCCTTAAAGTGGAAAACAGCTGGTCATTAAAAGATGCCATAAACGGAGTTAAAAGATAAGCAACTAATTGGAAATGGTATCTGCCATATATATAACCCACAAAGATCCATATTCAGGATTTTCTTATAAGATTATATATGGAAACATAGACCACCCAACAGAAAACTGGTCTGAGCGTAGAAATGAACAGTTATGTTCCCAGATGAGAAAACTCAAATAGCTGCTTCAGACAAACTCCACCTCACTTGTCATCAGAGCATGATAAACGAAACAAAGGAGTTCTTTTTCACACTCACCAGACTTGCAAAGATTTGAAGTCTGATATTCTCACGTGGCACAATGATGGGTTACATACAACGTGAACTCCCAGCTACAGGTGTGGAGTGACACAGGACAGCCATTTAGCAATGCCCAGTGAGGCTGAAGGTGTACCAAGGCTTTAACCCAGCTGATCCTCCTCTGGTACCTACTCCAGGCCTGGGGCAAGCATGCACAAGACAAGGGCAACAGAACCTTCATGGTGGCACTGTCATAATACAAAACTGCAAGACACACCTAAGTCATCAAAACGAGAACGGATGGAGAATCCAGTCCATTCAAAGCTATGGACTAATTGCCCAGGGCTGGAATTGAATGAACTGGGGTGGTGTGCATCACCATGGGTCAATCTGAGAAACCTGATGCTTAATGAAAAACCAAGCAGCAGAATATACCTTGAAGTATATGCTACTTCATCGAAGAACATGCTACTCTAATAGATACATCCAGATCTGAAGGGATTTTTGAAAATGTGCAGGAAAGGAAGATATCAGATTCAGGACAGTGGTTACCCTCTGTCGAATGGGGTCAGAGGGCACCCAATGAACTTCAACTGTAAGATTTCTTTCTTTCAAGTAGTCTGAAGCAAGCACAACAAAATATCAGAGTTTAATGGAGCTGGGGGGAAAGCACACAGGCTTTCTTTGTGTTATTCTTGGTCGTTTTCCCACCCTTTAAAATATGTTTCATTAATAAAATTTATTATAAAGAACAAATATTATGCTAATATTTGAGAAAAGTCTATGAAAGACATATGGAACTGTTTACCACTAGTGTTCTAGCATCAAAAACCTCATCAACTATAAAAGGAAGAGAGATAAAAGGGGACAAGTGCTCACAGGGAGGAAAAAAAATGCAAGGACATCCATCTGAGAGATTTGGTCTATTACGAACTCTTTTCATTTTCTGAAAGGCAGCAACAGTTGCAGAGCAGAAGCGGATTGTAGAGGAAAAAAATAAACACTTCTCACAAGACAGATTTACCCACCCAACTTACTAAGGCATGACATTCCAAAAATAAAAATAACAAGGGCCAGCCAGGTCAGATATTTTATAAATACTAACTCCCTGAGATGTTAGGGTGGGAAAAAGCCACAGGAAAGGTTGCTTTCTCAGAATAGTCCACACCAGCTGCCTCCTTACTCCACCCTACCCCCCAACATGGGGCTGCAGAAGGCTGAGCAAGCGTGGGCTAAGCTGGGGCAGCCAAGGCTTTGATTTGGTGTGCCCCATCACCATTGCCAAATATCTGCTTCTCTTACCACTGTTAACTAGCCGTGTGATTTCAGACAGGTAAGTTACCCTCTCTGAGCTGGAATTTTCCACTCGTGAAACTGGGGTGACCCTACCTCCCTATCAGGGCTGCTGAGGGATTAGTGTAGTCACTAAATCATGTCCGACTCTTTGCGACCCCATGGATTGTAGCCCACCAGGATCCTCTGTCCATGGGATTTCCCAGGCAAGAATACTGGAGTCGGTTGCCATTTCATTCTCCTGGGGATCTTCCCGACCCGTGGATCGAACCCAAGTCTTCTGCATTGCAGGCGGATTCTTTACCACTGAGCCACTTGGGAAGGGATATAATACACACATACACACACACACATATATATAACAGAGAGATAAAGTAAATATAATAGCTTAGGCAGCATACACTGGGAGTTCACTAACAGTTCTAGTTCGTGACTCCTTCCTTCCCTCCACCATCTCCCTGCCTCTCCTCCTAGGGCAGGTACCATAGTGGTAACTCAGACAAGGCTGAGCCCCTTTCTCCCTCTGCCTCCCTAGAAGGGGCACACAGACTGGGCATGTGGAGCTGGTTGGCTGGCTGAGACCAGTGGTCACTTAGGTCCAGAAAAGTAGACTTTGAAGATAGTCAGTAGGTTTGAAGAATTCACAAGGCGACGCTGACTGTGTATTCTAACACAGGACAGTCTCAGTTCCACTATTGCTAAGAAATAGTTAACCCTCCACTGATCATTCCTAAGGTTCTATAGCAGCAGCCAAACTATATTCATGAGCCAACTCTTCCAAACCATGTGGTTATGAAGCAGGTCAAAGGTGAAAGGCACGTGGGATTTCACCGTTGGAAGCTGGGGGTGAAGCTCTATCTCTTGGGGTCTCAGGTACCCCGGGTGTAAAATAAAGTAGTAACAGATGACGTCCAAGTTCCCTTCTAGCTCTTTGACCGCTCATTCTTGCTTCCATGGACACACCCTCAGTCCCCGAGGCAGGCAAACATTTGCCGTCTGCCCATCCTAGATACGTTCTCTAGCATTTAAAAATAATACCTGGGGTTTACACAGAGCTCCTCAGCTGAAGGACTAAAAACATTCCTGCAAGGCAGGTACTGAAGGCAGTTCCTCCTTTTCAAACACAAAGAGACTAAGACTCAGAGGTCAGCCAGCTTCTCGAAGGGCAGGGCTGGAATTGGCCAGAGAACTCAGGTTCCAGCCCCTGGGGGAGACTTAACTCTTGCCACTACATATTAGGACTCCTACCTCCTGCATCATCCCCCATGGAGACGGCTGGTGCCACCTCCCCTGCCCCAGGAGAAAATAATCTCTAAAGAGTCACAAACCAGGCCCGCCCTCCCCCATTCCCTATGGAGTCAAGGGCTCCCTAGTTCCCTGCAATCATCCACAATTTTCCATCACGTCTCAGCAAATGAATGACTGTCTGGCTTATCACTTCCGATTAGGAGAGGAACTCTGCCAGGGAAATCAAAAACGCCAGCCTGTTACCGCCAAGCAAGGGGGGAATACATATTAACTGGTGCGTCTTTTTAAATTTTCTTAAGCAGCTTAATCCATTAAACCCGTCCATCCTGCTTCTACAATCTGCTCACGTGAGCACCTCCCTCCGTGCTTGGCGCGCCGACAGGCCCTCCATCAGGAGAAATTAGCTCACTTCTTGAGCAAATGATGTTTGTACATCCAGCAAGTGCCAGAATTAAGCAGTATTTACGGCTAGAATCCCGCTTCAGTCCGCGTGTCTGAATGAGCGCTGATTTCAGAGGGAGCCACTCATCTTTGCAAGAGATTTGTCGGATTTGGTAACAACAAGGGGCTGAAACCTTGCGGGAGAACCTGTTTGGATTCTCCACATTGTGAAGGGTAGTTTATGATGGCCCAGAAAACAAGGCGAATTAAAACTGAAAGAGGGATCCATCCCAGAGCTAGCTTCTTTCAGGTCAGCCCTAAAGCCCACAAACTCTAAATTCTAATTCCACTCCTCCTAAGCTCAGGGGGGATGGCTTAAGTCCTCTGTGCCTCAGTTTCCTCATCTATAAATGAAGATGGACCAAACATGAGCTCGATAAGCTCCCGGGAGTGATCAAAGAGCTGTTTTGTCCCTCGTGGTATTGGATTCATATAGTCCCGGATTTGAAAACATTTCGATTCTCATTGTTTATCATTTGGACCAGTAAACCTCTTACAGAAAAAAAAAGATACATATACTAAAAATTCAGTGAAAGCTTCTGGCATTTTCAGACATTTTATGACAGCACACAGATTGGGGCCATAGATTAGCCAGAGTTCATTTGTTAAAGGTATTATTATCCACTATTAAAGAATGACTATTATATAAAGACTAGATGTAATGTAGGCAGAGACTGTCATTACACAAGACATATCATTATAATGTAGTTACATGATTAATAATTAGTGGAAAGGTGATCTCAAGTGCAAAAGAATCCACCTTAAACTGAAGAAGATAGAATCCTACGAGGTGAGATGAGAGATGAGAGATGGGAGCTGCTCATTACCCAACTATTTTTTGATCACCTGAAGAGGCCCTACCACGTGGCTCTGCTTCAGGTTTGCACAGCGCTCTGGTAACAGGTGCAGCCCAGCACCAAGTCACTGGAAAGAAGTCAAAGGCTTGCTGAACACAGGCCAGATCAGCCTTTCAACAGGTTCAGCCCCTAGAGTCTGCATGATCTTCACCCTCGGACACCCCCTGGTTCCTGTCCTCTTTGCTTTCCTGGATCTATTTTCACAAAGTCCCCAAGGGCCTCCCAAGCCTCCCAACTGATGAATCCGAGAGCTATTTATTAATTTATTTTACCGAAGAGTAGTTGATTTACAATGCTGTGTTGGTTTCTGACATACAGCAAAGAGATTCAGTGTGAGTATGTATATATATATTTTTTCATATTCTTTTCCATCATGGTTTATGGATACTGAATATAGTTACCTGTGCCATACAGTAAGACCTTGTTGTTTATCCATTCTATATACGCCAGTACGCATCTGCTAGTTTCATACTCCCAATTCAACCCTCCCCTGCCCCTCTTCCCCTTTGGAAACCACAAATCTCTTCTTCATCTCTGTGAGTCTGTTTTGGTTCAAAGATAAGTTCATTTGCATCATATTTTAGATTCCACATGTAAGTGATGTAGTATAGTATCTGTCTTTTTCTTTCTGATCATCATCTTAGTATGATAATCTCTAGGTACATCCATGTTGTGGCAAATGGCATTATTTCACTCTTTTTTATGGATGAGTAATATTCCATTGTACATCTGTTGATGGACACTTAGGTTGCTTCCTTGTCTTGGCTATTGAAAATAATGCTGCTATGAACATAAGCGTTCATGCAGTCTTTCAAATTACAGTTTTATCCAGATATGTCCCCCAGGAGTGGGATTACTGGATCATATGGCAACTCTATTTTTGGTTTTTGGAGGAACTTCCATACTGTTCTCCATAGTGACTACATCAATTTACATTCCCACCAACAGTGTAGGAGGCTTCCCTTTTTTTCCACACTCTCTCAGCATTTGTTATCCAAAAGTTACTTTCAGTCTTTATCTGGCGCACAGCTAGGCTGCAGTGGATAAACTGGATGACTCCCTCCTCCCAAAACTCCATTCCCTCGGCCTCGCCGACATGATGTTCTCCCGTTCCCTCATCTTCCCCACACTCCTGGTTCCCTGATCGTTCCTCCTCCATCTCCTTGGAGGCTTCTCTCACTCCACCCACCCCTCTTTCACCTCCAGAGTTGTGTCTCCCGTTGCTTGAGTGACAGAGTCATCTTCCCTGGATAAGCTGTCTTGTCTGCCATTAGGGTCAACTTCCAGCTCAGCTCTCTTCCCTTCGACTCCATCCTGCACTCACAACTGCACACTTCCACCCACTACTGCTCAAGACACCCTGTCCCGGGCACCAACTCAGCATGTTTCAAACAGAACTCTGGAGTTTTCTTCTAAACCTGCCCGGGGCTGTATCACTCAGTATATCAGCTGGTAGAACGGCCAACCATCCCTCCCCCTTTACTTCCACCCATGTCAATCAACCAGTGTAAAACATTTTTCACTTCCATCTTTCCTCACCATTCCTACCACTCACAACCCTAGTTTGAATACTTCTCTCTTGCCTTTATGGCTTTGCATTAACAGCTTCCTCGCTGGCTTTCCAAGATCCAGCCTTGACCTCTAAAAGGCATCCTTCACGTAGCTGTAGAGCAAACCTGATCGCACCCCTCACTGTCATTCCACAGAGGGTAAGGCCACGGCCCTGGGGTCAGCACAGGAGGGGTGCGTGACCTGGCCAGCCCACCTCTCCTGCGGCCCCTAACATGCAGGTCACTTTACAAGCTCCCCCATGAGAAACTTTCAACATAACTGACGCAAATGTCTTTCTCTTCCCTTATCACAGCAGCCATTGTTTGTGTTCCAGTCTTACCGAAAAACCCCATGAGCAACTTTCACACCAAGGGAGGGAAAGTGTCCTAATGTAGCCCAGAGCCAAGGACAGAATGCTGAAATGAGGGAGGGTGGGAGGCACGAAGTGTGTGGGTGTATAGAAATATGGATGGTTGCTTCTTTGTGCTATCATATTCTGAATAGCCTCTCACTCAACATTTTGTGGATTATTCCTGCAAGTTAAAATTATTCCTCAATCATATGGACAGTCCACATTTGTATGCAGCCTAAGATTTATGGAATGAAGACATGTTTCTTCATGCTCAGATAACAATTTGAGCTCAACTCAATTATCTGAAAAATGGGAGTAGGGGAGCAGGATTCCCCAGTAATTTCATTCCTATCATTGTTATTACGCTCCTTTCTGAGAAGTCCATGGGTTTCAGGGATTTTCTACAGAGCCGTCTTCACTTTTAGATTCACTTGAGCTTAAACAGATAATCCTCCACGGCTCAAAGTAAAAACTCCAACGTAGCCCAATCCTTTGACAGTAACCTCGGCAGGTAAGGGCTGGCCTCCAGGACTCTTGGGCATGAGGACTCTGTCTAGGGCATGCGCTGCCAGCATCAGCTGACACAGCCGTCGGGGACACAGAAAAGACAGCAGTCTGCGATAACCCATTCTCTCAGAGCCTGCTCCCCAGAAATCAAGGTCCCAGATGCATCCAGGCGCTGATCACACCCACAAGAGTCAGGCCCCCTTCTGTTTCTGCTCTGTGCTGGGTTGCAGGCAGCCTCAGGCAAGCCTTCGGGCTTCCATCCAGGGGGAGGTTGATTCCCCTTTCACCGCAGAGAATCTCAAACCATCAGCACCCCACACACTTGGCCTTTGTTTGTTTCTTTCCGTATCCAAGGAGCGGCGCGACAGCTGCACTGAAGACGGTGGCGTTGGGGGCTGGGACTCTCACCCAGAGCAGGCAAGGCAGCAAGCCCTCTGCTACTGGAGCAGCGTGGGTGGCCCGGAGAAATGGAGGGTTCTACGGGGTTCCGTCAGAGGTGTTCCTGCCATCCACGGCCTCGGGAACACTGGGACCTGGGCCCCCAGCCACCTCCATTCCTGGAAACCCTGGCCTCCTTGGAACAAACAACCCAGTCTGTTTATCAGCATGGGAGGTGGCTACCCTCCACCAGCTCTGGACGTGGAGGGAAGAATCCTGGCTCCATGTGAACCTGCCAAGAGAGTTTAGGGAGCAGCACTGGTCTAGGAAATGCCAGCAGAATGAAGAAACACCATGAGCCAGAACTGCCAACAGAGCTGGAGAGACGCTCCCTGTCTCTCCTTTTGTCGATCATGGGTCTTTACGCTGCAGACTGGAGCGGCCGTGGTCTTTAAACGAGGCAAGGAATTCAGCTCCTCACTGAACATCCACAGTAATCAGCTCCAATGAGCACCAACCCCTGCCTGGCACCACTCCTTTTCCAGGGCACATCACCATCCAGCCCGTGCTGCACCAACGATAATGCAGTTACAGACAGCCGGGACTCTCCAGCTAAGAGGAAAATTTGCACCTAATTAGATAAAAACAAAACAGAAAACCCAAACCTTTAATCAGCGCCAAAAAGAAGATGGACTACTTGATCTTTTGTGGAGCTTTATAGCCTGGAATGCCCATCAAGATGATTTTTTTTTCCTAAATGTTATCTTTCAAAACAATCCTCTGTGTCCCTATTTACAAAGAACTTAAAAATTTATAAGAAAATCTCAAACAAACCAAGGGAAAAACAGATATAGGAAATAAACAAGCATGTCACAAAAAATGCAGGTGGTTAATAGAAAAAAAGATGCACAACCTCAATGGCAATTAAACAAATGCAAAAGGAAATGCCATTTTTAAAAACAATCTGATCAGCAAAAGTTAGAAAGATGGATAATACTGAGCTGGCGTGGCTGTGCGTGGCTCTAAGGACACCGATACTACTGGTGGGAAAATCACTTGCTACCAGCTCTCTGGGGCCATTTGGCAGTGCCCAGCACTATTTAATATGAGCTTATCTTTGGACTCACTGGTTTCATTTCTAGGAATCTATCCTGAGGAATGCATGTGCGCTAAGTCGCTTCAGTCGTGTCCAACTCTTTGTGACCCCATGGACTGCAGCCTGCAGGCTCCTCTGGCCATGGAATTCTTCAGGCAAGAATCCTGGAGTGGGTAACCATGACCTTCTCCAGGGGATCTTCCTGACCCAGGGATCGAACCTATGTCTCTTGTACTACAGGCGGATTCTTAACCGCTGAGCCATCGGGGAGACCCATTCTTAGGAATATATTAATATAAATGCATAGAGAAATACGCTGAAGGCTGGTTTTCCTTTACATGGTTATTTGCAAAAGGTCAAAACTTTGAAGAACTTAAACATTTACCAAGCAGGAGATGGGTAAATATGATACGGCATACCCACCAAGAACACTGCAGCCTTAAAAAAAAAAGAAGCCAGGAGCCAGAATGTACTGACATGGAAGAATATCTACAATATAGGCAGAGGAGAGAGCCCTCTCTCTCAAAGTGCAGAATAGTATATATAGCATAATCCATTTTTGTTTATCTCTAGAGATGTATGTGGTAATATATAAGCACCATTTACATCCCCAGGTCTTAGAATGTACACTCTGAGGGGAAAAAGTGAGATGTCCTTTCAAAATATGGGTTATATTTTTCTATTAGCATCTTTTAAAAAAAAAAAACCAAATTTCTTAAAATATCCCCATAAGCAAATATGCCTGGAGAACTTAATGATGTAAGAGTAACTGCGATGATACAGGGGAGGAATTGCACAGCACTGCTCGTTATCAAAATACACACCCCTCCACACACACACTCACAGAAAGGATGAGAGAGATTGGCTCCTTCAACTTTCAGAAGCAAAAGCCAAAAGGACAAGGTCATCCTTCTATTCAAGAATTTACAAAATATTTTTAAAAAGGCAAAGCATGTCTTAAAACTTACGGGGAACAACTTTGGGTAAGAGGACTCTTATGTAGCTATGAAACTGATAGCCCCAACCTTTGGCCCAAATTAATAGTAAAAAATAAAATTAAACGCTAAAACTAAGGAGGGAATCATCTGGAAAAACCTGCGGATGGCTGCTTCTTAACGAGTCATTCTGGAAAATTACCTAAGGGCTGTATTCCCCTTTACTCCCTAATAGAACAAAAATATATTCGACAAAGAGCTGTGGCCACCCTTCCCGGGCCCCCCTCCCACCCAGCCCTTCTCCCCACAGGAGGCCCCCACCCGGTGGCCCGTGAGGGACTGCCAGGAGCCCTGACTCTGATTAAGGGATATAAATCTAATTTGTCCTCTGTGAGGAATGTAGCAAGTCTCTCCAAGGCTTGCTGGGCTCAGTGTGAGCCCACAATTATAGCTGCTCTGGACTCCGGCTTCCACACTCTTGCGTCTTCCAGGTGGCAGCAAGCCACACTCTCTGCTGGAAGACACAGAGCTCATTCAAGGGCGCCTGGAGCGAAAGCCCCGGAGCCCGAGGCCGGAGGGGCGTCTGGTCACCAAGGTTTCCGAGTTGCCCCCGCAACCTCAGTGGATGGCGGGTCATCCCACAACCCGTCTCCTGGAAAAGGGGGCGGAAATCAGATGTTTTTTAAGGTTGAGAAAAAGGAATCAGACACTTACTTTTGCCAGGGTTCGAAACCAGGCAAAAGTAACCTATGGGGTTGAAGCCAGGATTGGGGGGGGGAACCACAAGGGTTCTGGGGTGCTTGGTGATGGTCTGTTTCTCCACCGAGCCCTGGATTCCCAGGCGTGTTTGCTTCATGAAAATTCATGAGCTCCACACTTAACATTTGTGCACTTTTCAGTCAATGTGTTAAACTTCTGTAAAAAGTTTATTTAATAAAAAAAAAAAAAATCCCTTGAACGGTAGCTGGCTCACAGACACCATCTCTGACCATTCTCAGTAGATCCTCTCCTCTCTTCCTTTCGCAGTTGGAGCCACCAGCAAACTCACTGCTCAAAGTCAGGCCAGGTTCCTAGGTCCCCAGGCCACAATGGCACGATCTATCGACTGGTGGGGGTACTGTCAGAAGGAGAAGTGCTGAATGGAATGTCCAGCTTTTATTTTTAATGGGTTTGCTCACTTTCCCCTAATATCAGAACAGCCCCACTCCTTTTCTGCAATGACCAAAACGGCATCAGCCCCACCCATAACCCCAAGCACGCAGACTTCTCAGGCCTGGCACGAGGCTCTGCGGGCCCCATCCACTGACCCTGGCTGAGGTGCAAGCCTCCAGGAAGCATCTGCAAAGTCTGAACAACTGCTCCAGCTCTCATTCCAAAAAGAGTCTGACCCCGGGCTGGGACTCACCTCCTGGAAAGCCCACGTCATCTCCAGCTACCTTCAGCCTCATTCCCCCACTCCTCTGTGGCTCTTGTTATCACGGATATTTAGGTTTTCAATGAACTTTTCATGCAGTTACTTTGGAGGTTACCCCCTTCTTGTGCTAAATAAAAAGGTTTTTGTTTGTTTGTCTTTGACTTGAAGAATAATGTAAAGTTTACAGAAAACTATATGGAGAGAAAAGCAATCCAAAAAGAGGTATATTCCATGAACCTACAAATTAGGCACCTCAACACTGAAATCTCTGGGTGGGAACTCTGAATCTGCTTTCTCTCTCTCTCTCCCTTGCTATAATCGTGGTTTCAAAAAGGCACTGCCGAGTCACCCCCACCACTGCCCATGTGTTCAGAGAGGATCTTCAGCTGCAGGGAAGACAGGATGATTGTCGCTCACCAGCACGGTAGGTATCACCTCCGGAGCGCACAGCGCAGAAGCAGGAGTCAAGGAGAGCCCCTCACCACCAAGCGGAGTGTCTGATTTTAAGAGCACTCCAGGCATCATCAGGGTACGAACCATACCACCACACTGCACCCTTCCAGCAGCTTCATCCAAGAGGGCCCATCATCTCCCAGGATGTCCTTACAGCATTTCCATGAAAGCCCAGGCTGATGCTGCCACCCATGTGTGTTCCGCATACAGATTCCACTCCACTGCGGTCAGGCACCTCTCTGTCCGTCTACCCCTCAGATCAGCCTCTTATGTTCCCACAAAACAAACAGCTTCTGTTCCAACTTCCAGCCGTGCCCCGTGCCACCCTCCCCCACCCCCCAGAATAAACTCAATCCCCTGCCACCTCTCCGACCCCGGGAAAAATCCCAAACTTGTGTAAACACTGGGCAGGCCAGCTCCAAGCTCGGACTCCGAGAGCAGGGAGGCGGTGAGGTGTGGAAGGAACACCTCAGGCGACACTCACCGGGCCCAAGAATCACAGACCCACAGTTCAACAACAAGTCACAGATCCAAAGATCACACCGGGAACGCCTGCAGAGAAAGAGCCAACTGAAAGCTTAACAAAAATAGCGTCTTTATGAAGGGAAAAAAAAAACGGGGTGCCAGCAAACCCGGCCTGGCATCAGCTCTTTTCCAGGGCCTTCCATTCCTAGCAGATAACACATAAACATGGAACCACAGCCCAGGAGTATAGGCAAAACTGGCGGGGGCACTGGGGAGGAAGACGTCAAGTAACCATCACGGTCAACTCCCCAACAGGAGGGAAACTCTCCAACACTCCCTAAGGCTTACAAACTTATGAGGAGAGAGGGGGTTATTTTGTAAAACACCATCCCAAGAAACAGTTTTCAGTTTTTCAAAGTTCATACTCCTAAGTCAGCTGCCAAAAGGCTAAGGGGCCCTGCTAACAAGCACACGATTTCAGGAAAAAAAAAGTCTGTTTTTAACCAAACTCCCATCTGAATCAGGCACTTTCCTCAGTGCTGCTTAAAGAACACGAAAGAAGAAAGTTCAGAATCATTTCAAAAACAAAATATTGTTCAGAATGTCCACACAAATAAATCAGCACAGCATTTCCAGCTCTAAATACAGCAAATATCTATGGGCAAGTCAATAATGTTTCAAAATTAATAAGTAACTTCAGAATTATAATAGAGAACTAAGAATTTAAACACTGTGTAAATTTCCATTTTCTGCCCCCAAGCAGCAGGGTTTTTTTTTTTTTCTTTCTACATTTTCCATCCACAGTATTTTTTTCCAGTTTCAAAATTCCCAGAGGTTCATATCTTTAAATAGAAATACAGCACTCAGAATTCCTAACCTCTAGTGAATACAGAAGGAAGAATTCCTAATTTTAGAATATAGAAGGAAGGCTATCTAACTTAATTAATTAAAATCAATAGTAAGAAACCACCTTCAAGGACATTAGCGACAAAAAAAAGCAGACCATAAACTCACGGATTCACAATGTTAGCAACAGGCCGCCACTCAAACTTCCCTTAGAAGTGATCCCTACATTTATGAAGCACCCACAATGTGTTAAGATCTGCACTGGTGTTTTTACACATTATATAATCCACACTGCATCCCTACTGAGTGGCTTTTATCGCCATTTTACAGGTGAAGAAACTGAGGCTCAGGATGACAAACTAGTGAATGAGAACTGGGATGCAAATCAGAGTCGATCTGGCTCCCCAAAGCTCTCATTTTTTCCTTAAAACCACCACTGTATTCTTAACACAGCAAAAACAAACAACATTATTATGAAGAAAACACAACCTACAATTGCTGTGGTTCTCTCTTCACCCTTTCAAGGTCTTAATTCATGTATTATTGGAATAGTGGAACTTCTGATATACAAATCCACATCAGAAGTGTTAAAAGACCCTTCAGATGTGAAACTCGTCTCCATGGGCAATCACTGCGTTCTCACATCTAAACCACCGTAGCCCATGTTTTCCTGGACAATGACATTTTGCCATTGCACTGGGTCCACGGAACAACATAATTAAACATTTAATCTCTACCTGTTCCCCACTGCGTGCTCTGTTGCATGGTACACAGACATTCAACTAACTGATTCATTCATTCATTCACTCATAAAGAACTTACTGGGCATCTAAGATAAGCCTATGGGGACCACAAGGTTGGGGTACATTCAAAGCCTACAGCTAACCAGAAGAGAGGTGTGTGCATCTAAACAGCTGTAATCATAAAAGGTGGGATCAGAAATGCCACAAGGAGTAGAAAATGGGATGTCATCAAGGAGGAAGAAAAATATTCCAAGGAAGCATGGTGGAATGCTTCATGGAATAATTCTCAACCAGGCTGATCCTGCAGCACTGAGGTGGGAGGGGTGGGAGTGGAGGGTGTAAATTTGCATTCCAAAGAAACTTTAAGCTAACCTGAGGCACAAAAGCAAACAGTCACGAGGAACAAGAGGCAGGAGCCTGAGAAAAGCTTTAACAGCCACACCACCGGAGTTTGGACTTGACTTTGTACACAGCGAGAAACCAACGATATCAGTTTCAAGCAGGGGAATGATACGAGATGAGTAACGCTTCAGGTCGGTTAACCTGGCACCCCTACCTAGACAGACACTGGGGTAGGGAAACAGTTAAGAAAATTTGATTTGGAAGCTACTGGAAACTTTTAGGCAGCTGTTTGGGAATCAGAGTTGGGTTTGACTTTACTAACTCCAATATATATTCCCCCCCCCACAAGAAATATTACAAAAAGTTGGTCAAACTTAAAGTAAATAAATATATTGAGTCTCTATTTGCTAAAGGAGGAGACAACCCAAGTCATCAATCTTTGGCTCCGGAAAACAGCAGATGGTATTTTTGGCAGCAGACCCACTGTCCTAGTTATATGTTTTGCTCAAGCTAATGCTGCACTTGGGTGTTTCTTCAGCTTGCATCACTGGAGGAAGGGGCAGGCCATTCCACAGCCTAACAAGCAATAAAAGAAGCTGCACTGGGCTTCAAATGTGAGCACTTGCGATAACCCAGGCACAAGGACATCGGAGGAGATTATAGTCTTCAATCACCAAAGCTGGGGACGTTTGGCAGGGCTGGGGGCTGGCATTTGCTGAGCACTCTATAAACAATTCAAGCACTCTGTAAACAAACCTTCAAAAGACAACAACAACAGAGACAAGCATGGAGGAGAATCGACAGTCATAAGTGGTTTATGTAGGCAAAACTGGAAAATCCCTGATACTGGTTAAGATTTCTGGAAAATAACCTCTTTATAAGATTTTTTTAAAAAAACTAGCTTTCTGAAAATTGTTTTTCTAGACCTGCCTTTTGAGGTGCTCCTTTCTGTAATAATATTAATAATAATAATAAAGAAACTCTTGCAGATGTGTGACTCATAGCATTTTCTGCATAGATTAAATTTCTGATACTTTCTGTGAGCAAACCAGTAACAGAACAAATGACATTTGCATTTTAACAACACCAACTTACTTAGGAGGGTGCAGAGCCGGTATTATAAAGGGGTGGGAAAGCCTTCCTTTCCTGAAGAGTTTCATTTCACCCTTGCAATCCAACTTTACTCCTTTCGACAGAAACCTTGAGCAGGAGGAAAAACCATCTCTATTCTAATGGAAACTAATTTTTCAGATGTGGAAGAGAAAAATAATACAAGACTGTTTTCTGCACTTTCTTCTTAGCCTTCTTTCAGCCAGGTGACCAGAACAGCCAACCAGATCTTGCCAATGGAACTCATCAGATGATATCTGATCCCAAATCAAGAGACCTAAACTGTAGTTTGGAAGTTTTTGATTTAAGGAAACAAAAATGTCAGTCTCTGAGCTGAAAAAAGGAGCTTCCTAGGAAGTGATGCCAAGAGAAGGAAATAAACTCTTCAGAGATGTTCTAGGAAGAAAACGGTGAAGCAGTCACAGACAGGAGCTGGAGAAAGTACCAAGTCCACTTCTCTGGGTGCCAGGAAGCAGGATGATGGAGAGAGTGTGGAGCTGGGCCCCCATCTCAGAGTGCTGGACAAAGAAAAGACCTGGCACAGTCCCAGCGGAAGAAAAGGGAAGGTGGGAAAAGGGCCCATTAAAAGAAATACAAACACTATACCAACTCAACTCATAATCAGAGTGCAAGTGACTGCCGTAATCTCCAGAGCTGTAATTCTGCTGTGAAAACATGTTTTTAAAAATAAGGCCTCCGTGGAAATAGAAGCCCAAGCTGGAAGGCCTACAAGGAAAACAAAGCGGCACTTCTTCCTTGCACAGCACGGCTTCCTGCAGAAACGCAGCGAATGAGGACAGATTCATTGCTGATGAAGACAAAACAAAGGCCTCAGTTCTCTTAAATGTACTTATTAAGACTTAGCCAGTTACACATTGGCCTTTCCCAGTTGCAATCTCCCAGCCCATAAATATTTAAGAGATGTGCACACAGGCACACGCACACACACAAACACACACACACACACACACACACACACACACACCCTCCATACCTGGGCCCAATATATGCACATACACATGTAAGCACACTCGGGCCCATGCATGCATGCACACACATGGAAAATATTCTTTCTCACTGAGCAGGAGTGGGATACCCACAGAACTGTCCATGGGTTTACAAATCTAATCTTGTAATAGGAGCATTTAAAGCCTTAGTCCCTGACCACAATCAACTCCCCAGGGAAAGAATCTTTCTCTCGCTCTCTCTCTTTCTCTCCAGGTTCTGAATTCCTCCTTTTATTTTTCAAGACTTCCAGAAGTCCCAAGGCCACATAACAATCCCACACTCTTGAAGAAACCCTGGACTTGGGATGAGCAAGGCTTTCTTTAGAGACAACCCCACACCCCCATCAGTGGCACCCACCACATCCAATCTGCTTCTCTCAGGCCTCGGGGTGTACACACAAATGGCTTTTGGAAACAAAAAAGGATTTGACCCAATTTGTTTACCAATTCTGCCTGGTATGTGAGGCCAAGCGTTTGTTACAACTGATAAATAAACTGCCCTCCCCCAACATAAATGGCACTGATGATAATTACCATTTATTGAGTGTTCCCCATGTGCCAGATGCCTTTACAAACATCTAATATTTATAACAGCCTTAATCAAAGGAATCACTAGCTCCATTTCACAAATGAGGAAAGGCCGCACGGGGAGGTGAAACAGTCTGCCCAAGGTCACATGGAGTAATCAAGGATCTAGGATTTATACAGGGCTGAGACTGCCTACACTTTATCTTCTGCTGGAATGTTCCATCTGGCCCCCCAAAAAACATGACCATAGGAATGTCCAGTCATCTCACACACACACACACACACACACACACACACCCCAGCACCCCACAGAACAAGAAGCCTGCATGTCAGTCACAAGATTCTCCTGCAGCTTTCTCCCATCAGAAAATTTACGAGGATTTTACAAAAATCACTAGTCTGCGAAAGCTATGAAGTGACTTCCAGTTTTAAAAACTGACAAGAATCTCCCCAGAGCCAATTATTAGGGCTGATACAGCTCATAAAACAGACCATAAAACCCTCTCTGTTGGATGAGTCGTGTGTTTTCCTCTTCCAGAGGCCTGTCGGAGGGGAGAGCGCTAGACACGCCTCGCCCAGGCCTGTGGTCCACCACACCCAGGAAAACCTGCAGACTTCGCCTCTTTCCCTCCTGGCCCTTATCAGAGCCTCTCAAGTGTGTGCAAAGGAAACATCATTTACCAGCCTCCTCTACCAGAGGGTGATCTCAGATGGGTCCCAGGAGCCGGTTCTAATTTACTTAAACGATTGAGATCTCTGTCTCCCCAGTTACTCATCCCTGCAACGCTGGCCAGCAGATATAATTGTGAAGCAGGTAGGCTAGACTCACCCATCTGCCGATGCGGTGCCAGCACACGTTGCAAATTACAGGGTATAAATTTAGCAGGGTGGGTCTTGACACACATTCCTGCAAATTACATGTTCCCTCGCTAGTAGAAAGTTGCAATAATTACTTCGGGTGCACGCACTACGTCCACTTACTCTGGGCTTTTGGGAGCGCTGAGAGCAACTCAAGAGGAATCTACAAAGATTAAAGCTTAAGTGTATAATGCCTGCTGGGGAGGTGGGCCTTTTCAAAAGCTCTTGGAATTGGAATTGCTAACTTTCTCCCCACAGATGGAGAGTCACTTGGGCCCAGTGTGTGGGGCTGAGACATAAATAGGAGATGGAGAGGGGACACTGCACGGGGGTGTTGGGGGGCGTGGTAAGAGCAGCACCGGCCTCCCTGAGCTACAGGTGGTGCTTTCCCTGCAAGAAGCAGAAGGGGCATTGGTGCAGCCAGCCAGATGCAGCTGGAAGGGAGGCCTGGACCCCTCGGGCTGAGCTCACTGGAGATTTCACCCTGTGCAACGGGGCGCGATCTATGTGCCGGGCATTAAGTTCCGGACACAAAACCTGCACCTGCATAGGGTCCTTCACTGCTGCCACCCGAGTGGAGATGAAACTAGCACTCAGTTTACAGAGGAGGAAACCGAGGCTCTGAGACTAAACACTTCGCCCAAGGTCACTTGATCAGAGGAGCGGAATCACCGGGTCTGTGTAACTCATGCTCTGAAATTCCAAGGGCTGCAGCATCTGCTGAGGGGCAGGCAGCCCCAGATGCGCACTGGGGCTCTGGGGAAGGAGAAAACATCACATGGCCATTCAGAGCCTCCTATGCCTTGGTCACACAACACAGTGCCTTCACCGAGGCTGTTCCGTTTAATTCTCGGAACAACTCTGGGACTTGTCCCATCCTCTCAATGGCACCCATGAAGAAATAAAGGCGGGGGAAAGTCAAGATCATCCATCTAGTAAGTTGCAGAACCAAAATTTTAACCCACTTACATATACCCCCCAAATTCAAGGCTTTTCTCTCTAAACTGAGAGCTGAAACCCTGAGTTAACCGTCACTCTGATAACTATGCAGCCTTCACGATTCAGGGAGAAAAAGGATTAAAGGAGACCAAACGCCTGGGGCCAGAGAATATGGAATGGTGCCACCCACAAGGTCCCAGAGTCCATGCTTCCAGCAGGATGGGGAGCAAGTAGGCTGTTTTTAAAGCCACAGCCACAGTGGACACTGGCAGCAGATTTGGTGTTCATTTCTGACTCTGCTTTATTGGCATAACCTCTCTCTCAATGACTGTGATGTAACAGGGCCATAATCAGGAGTCCCATGCTCTCCAGCCAAAGGGAATCCATGTGACCTAAGCTGAACTAACAGATGATCCCTCTGTAGAGTATGACTCTTGAGAAAAGAGAAAAAGACACTGAATACACTCCATTCCCAGCAAGAAGCGGGACATGCCAGGATCAAATCTCTCCAATGCCATTCATCTCAGAAAGTCGCAGGCCTCCCAACTGATGGAGCTTCCACTTTCGTAGGAAAGTAACACTGAGAAACACAGGTGTTGTGAAGAAAAGCAACAGAGGACTCCCACAACAGCAAATCTGCGTGGAGTGTACACAGACACAGAAAAAGGGTATTAGGCAGGAAGATGGGCATCCAGAAGGGACCCACTCATTCAGAGAGAAGACACTGCCTGAGCCGGTTGGATAAGCTAAGATCAGGCTCAGCCATCAGAAGAGCGACTTGTCACAGCCAGATCGCTGTCTCGTCACATCTAATATTGACAGGACATTTCCTCTGAGCCATCATAATTGGGTGGGTTAATTAAACTTGGAATTCTTGAGCACTCAAGGTTACGACCTCCATCCTGACTTCAGGAAATTGCACATTCTTTGTCTTAATTGGAAATGTGTATGGTTTCACCTAACAAAAATGTGTATGGTAACCTAAGAATGCACGCAAGGCTCCTCTAGACCAGAGAGTTAATGAAGAAAGTTGACACAGTTACACAGGAAATGGCTGTCTCCAGATTAATCCATTTATAGGAGGATGAGGAACCCCACCTCATTACCTAGGTGGTCCCTTTCAGTTCTTTGTTACTAGGAAGTAAGAAGCAAGGGAGCGGGTCACCACAGAGGCCCCTGACCTTCTGAGATGCTGTTTTTGAAGGGAGATTTATTGTCTGGCAGCCAAGTGAGAGTCTGGGGGGTGGAGGGGAGGCTGATGCTCAATTAGGAAGACCCAGTGTGACCCTGGGTAGCTGCTAAGACAAAAAGCCAGAGCCAAGGGGGTAAAAAGCGCCAAGAGGAGGTGGTGACAGCTGAGGGTACCAATGGGGCTCTTGAGAACGATCTCATGGGCTCTTACTCAGGCAAGGCAGTAACAGGATAATGCAGTACAAGCTATGCTCTAGTTGTTAACAAAATGATAAGGATGGCACACGAAACAGTGACCTATAGAGCTCCTGTATATATTCTGCAGAAACCAGGGCCAGACAACAGTTTCTGCTCCTGGCCATTTGATACCAGGGACACGAATGGGTGTTGAATTTCTGGGAATTTTTCTAATACCCTGAAATGACTACAGATGTGCACAAATAACATGTTGCAAACAGGCTATCCACAGTGATGCTAACGACAAACAAAAACTTGGAAACAAGACAACTGCCCCAAATTTGGATGTGTTTAAATAAATTATGGATCATCTACAGAATTCAATATAGCCATTAAAACTCGTGCAGAACTGGTAGCTGGTCATAGAGGCATCCTCCCGAGATGGACAGCAGCTCAGTTAAGAGGGATCTTGTGTGGTTTCAAAAAAATCAGTTAGTATTAGAACAGACATTCTAAGTTAGGAGACAATGGAAAAGTCTATTGTCTTCATAATACAGACTACAGAAAGTAAAGCTAATAAAAATGATGACCAAAGAGTTAGGGTGAAAACATCTGAAGATAAACTAAAATAAGAATGTTTTAAGAAACAGAAAAATGTTCACCATGTATAAAATGAAGTTTTAAAACTATTCATACAAACACACATACAACATGCCAGAAAGGATAATAAATCATTTTTTTTCTGAATAGTCGGATTACTGGTGATTTTTATTTTCTTCTTTCTGATTGTATTTTCAACACCAAATAACAATAGGAATAGCAGCTGGACTTCCCTGATCGTCCAGTGGTTAAGAATCCACCTGCCAATGCAGAGGAGATGGGTTCAGTCCCTGGTCCCGGAAGACGCCACTTGCTGGGGGGCAACTAAGCCTGTGTGCCATAGCTACAGAGCCCACGCTCTACAGCTGGTGCTTGGGAACAAGAAAGGTCATCACAGTGAGAAGCCCATGCACCACAAATAGAGAAAGCCCACACACAGCAACAAAGACCTAGCACGGCCATAAATAAATAAACAGAGCTATTAAGAAGAATCCCAATAAATGTGATTTTTCAGAATTTTTTATTGGAGGCGGAGACCAATATAGAACCAACTGTCAGAGAGTAAATCAAAGTAGTTTAGCTTTGTCTCTGACAAGACAGTTTCCCCTAATAATTCAATTAAAAGATTTTTTTGATAAAGAAACCATACAGTAACGCATAAATGAAGCTCATTAATTAAAGAATTCTTCCACAGACGCTTTCTGTAATAAACGGCATCCCTAATGTGCGACTTGGAAATGGAACAGACCCTTTACATTTCCAGCATGCCTGCATGACACTCGAACCACAGTATGTCTCAGACATCCACCTGACCAGTCAGATGAAGCAAAGACCACTTCCCCGGAGTCTTTTTTTTTTTCCTCAAGGTGTCGTTCCAACCACACTCTGCTTTTCCAGGTAGTTCTCTGATAGAACAGGTACCAATGAACATCTAGGACACACAGCCTTCAGGTCTAGGTAAACTGGTTCTACCACTTCGACCGCCAGCATCGCCTTGGAGTGTAAAGGGCACAGCGGTAAGGATGCCAGGAGAATGTGATGGCAGGTCCCACTGCCTCACCTCATGCTCTCTGATTCACCACCTCCCCAACCCTGGCTCTGGCCCCAAACCCTCTGGACCACGACACCAGCATCCTACCCAATCTCTGGGCCCGCAAGCTCGTACCCTCTTGGTCATTTTCACACGGAGGGCTCATCACATCATTGCCTCCACTCCATGTCTCCTCACCTCCTCCACCCACAACTCGACTGGCAGGAAGATTCACAGCCTGCATGACACAGCTTCCATCCACCTTCTACCTGTATCATCTACCTACCTTCTACCAGGACAGGCCAAGATCCAGACTCCCCCACACAATCTGCCATGCTCTAAACATCCTTTTTAGTAGGAAACATTTCAAGCATAAAAAGAAGCATAAATTTTGACATAATAGATTCTCAGGGACCCAGACTTCCAAACTCACAAATATGAACACTTTGCTCGAATTCGTATCTTTTTTAATGAATACAACACTACTGAGAGGGTGGTTGAGAGCGCCCTCCCATCCGTCATCTCATTCTTTCCACCTTCCCCAGAAGCAGTTGTAAACCTGGGAGGAATCTTCTTTCCAGGTTTTCTCCTTTACTACACATACATAACAACATGTATGAATATAATATACATATGTACGTACATATATGCATACACACTCTCTGTAAGTGCAAACATAATTGTGTATCTATATATACACACTATATACATACACACTAGACACACAGACAGTCCTGTTTTGTGTGGTTTTAAAATAAACTCAAGTGGCATATGCCATACAGATCCTTTCCTTTTCTCACTCTAAATTGCTGGAAAGATTTACCCACATCAATGTGTGAGGATCTAGTTCTCTAATTTGAGTTGCCAGAGAAAGCTCCACTTGAGGACAAGGCCATCATTTATTTGCTCAGTCCGCTTAGCTTAAACGGACATTTCACCACTGCAAACAGAGCTACTGAGAACGTCCTGGCTGACGTCTCTGCAGGCACAGTCAGGGACCCCATCTTGAGAGACAGTGTCTGGTCCAAAGCACACACAGCCCACCCTTCCTAGACGCTGCTGTGCCCAGGGCCCCTGGGGACCAGGTCATCACTGTTGCTCATACGGGACACTGGCCCCTGCCGACTGAACCAGAGGGGAGCCTCTGATCCAAGACAGGGTTGCCAGGGACCAGCAACACCCTGAAAAAGTCAGGCAGGTGGAACACATGCCTCCCTGCAGGGCTTTAGGGCACAGCTGGCTAAAGAGCAGGGAGCTGAGTGGGAAGAGAGGGAGGAAGACAAGACTGGGATGGCCTGGACGGGAAGATGGAGGAGGCGCTGGGCAGGATGAGAACACCCCGAAGCAGCGACCACGCAGGCTTCAAGACAGATGGGGAGAGGAGCAGTCTCCGTTCTGGAGAGCCTCCTGGCTCTGGTCTAGGCCCCTAAGGGGGTAGCCCTGCTTTAAGATCCTTTAATCTGGTTGACTTTCATCAGTGAGGATGGCCTGCAAGGATCAGTTAATGTAACCTCCACCACAAAGCCTTCTTCAGTCCAAGTGATGGAATCAATCACTCACGACATCCCTCTTCTTCAGAGCGTACACTCAGTTCCAGGACATTGTTCCCTGCCAGGTGATTCCAAGTCCGTCCTCTGTACAAGGTGGTAAGGGCCCCCCAGGCACACACATCCATCAACATCTCCCCTACAATGCCAAACACAGGGCTTTGCACGCAATAGGTGCTCAATCAGTGTTTCGTGACTGAATAAGAGCTGTGAGTCCCTTAAAAGCAGGACCCACTTTCAGCAAACATCCCGGCTTCAGTGTCCAGCAGACAGCAGGTCTTCATTGAATGTGGGCTGAACAAATGATAGAAATGTAGGCTGCCGTGGGCAGATGTGTCTGCCCCAGCTACCCTCCCAGGGCTCGTAGCAGTGAGCAAATTTCAAAGTGGAGGTGACCAGGCCAAAGGATAATTTATCTCCCTAAAGATGCTAAGTGTCAGTTAAACGGCTGTATTTAATAGGGCCTGACTTCGATGGGCCATTTTGAATAAAAGCAATAACTGCTCCAGTAATGAGCCTACTTTAAATTGCTATTACTATTACTACTCTGAGTCCACAGGCTTCCTTGAGCCATCAGAACAAGGTCCCAATTAGAGGATCCTCTGCCTTTACAAACCACAGGCCCCCAGCCTCACATCTTTGACCTCCCTGGAGCCATAGAGGATATTTTTCAAGAGAAACCAGGATAATCCTCTCCAGAGGCTCATTCTAGGATTGTTTATTGGGTTCCTCTGTGTTGCTGTTGTTTTTTTTTAATCAACCCGCCCAACTGGCTCTAAGTGATTACACACAAGTCATGCATACAAGTCTGATAGAGACAGAATATGCTATGGCTGAGGGGAGGCTGGTGCGAGGGTCTCAGAAAATCAACCTCCTATTAAATGTGTTTATTCAATTTCTTGCAGCCATCCAATACTTATTAGCCCAGAGAATGTTTGCAAGCATGAAAGAAGCTGGGAAAACGGGTGGGGGACAGTGGGAAGGACTGTAACTGGCAGGACTGACTGTAATCTGTAACAGACACACATCAAAGGCTGAAAACCAGATGACAAAGGAACCCATACAACCAAAACCAGTCCAAAGATCTTCAAGTCCAAAAGGAAGCGCAAAACATCTCCACAGCCCCAGCAATTCCAGGAATAGAGGAACGGGGACATGAGAGGGAAGAACAGGCCAGTCCACTCTTACACACCGTGGGGCTCCCCTTCTCCAGCAAACATCCTTAAGGTCACCCGGGTGAGGCAACTTTTTTCAGGAAGACATGCAGATCCGAAAAAGCAGCAAGATCCAGCGTCCATCACCAGGCGGCTCCTCTAAACATAACCCCCTTAATTAGCTGATAAGCCAGGAGGACACCGTGATGAAAGCCCAAGATCCAGAGTCAGGCACACCGGAACACAGGTCTCAACCTTACTCCTTCGGAGCTGTGAACCCCGAGCAAGTGACATGAACTCTCTGCACCTCCGCCTCCTGATCTGTCAGACGCGGGTAAGAAAGTCACCACCGCTTCATACCAACAGCTGTCATCTTTAGAGCACACATTACGGGTCATTCTGCACACTAAGTGTCATGCGTGTACCATCTATCATCCCACGAGGCTAGGACATCACTGTCTGTGGTTGACAGATGAGGAAACTGAGGCTGGGAAAGGAAGCAGTCATCCCCAAGGTTGCACAGCGGGCAGATGGAGGACTTGGGACTTGAGGCAGGTCGGGCCCATCTCAGTCTCAGCAGCGTCTTAGTCTCTAGACCGCAATGTTCAGAGTTTGAGTGAGACTTTAGACCCAAACCAATTTCTGTTACTGTTTTATGAAATATTACTTACATTTGCTGCTCGGATTCCCTCCAGCATGATCCCTGCCTGCTACCTTCTCAATCAGGCCAGTGTGTGTGCATGCATGCTAAGTTGCTTCAGTCCTGTCCGACTCTTTGCAACCCCATGGACTGTAGCCCACCAGGGGCCTCTGTCCATGGAATTTTCCAAGCAATAATACTGGAGCAGGTTGCCACGCTCTCCTCCAGGGGATCTTCCCCACCCAGGGATCGAACCCACGTCTCTTATGTCTCCTGCATTGGCAGGTGGGTTCTTTACCACTAGGGCCACCTGGGAAGCCCCAATCAGGCCAGGGAGGACATCAATCCTAGATCAAGAAACAGACCTCCATCTGACATTGAAACCATGCACAGTGGGCTATCACCACTGCCATCCAATGTCAATTCAATGGCAGATGCCCTCCTAGGTAGGCAAGGACCCAGGGAATCCCACTGAAGCTCAGACTACTGGACGAACAGGCCATCTCCTCCTCCAGACCCCTAACTAAACCAGAGGTGTTCTGACCCAGAGGTGGGCCCCCTTTACCAGCACTACATTCACAGTGGGAGGGAGAAAAGAAAACCTTGAATCCACGTGAGTCCTATTTAACACAGGAAACAGTCCTGCTGGGAAGGAGCAAATATTTATGCACATGATTAACCAAGGAAGTAGGCTGCTCTGTCAAAAGTTGAGCAAAACTTGATGAATAAATAGCCCTGCCCATGAAATAGCCTCTCATAGACCTGGGAGCGCAGAGCAGGGTTGATTCAGCTCCTCAGTGCTCAGAAACGAATCCTGTAGTCTGTAGCGAATGGACCAGACACCTAGACTGACTGGGACTTTTAGGGACCTCCACTCCCCACTCCCTCCCCTTCCTTTCCCAGGGAAAAATTCTCTATTCTTTGTATCTCTGGCCAGGACTGTGTACTCAGGGCACAATTAACTGCTACCAGTTGGCTGATGCAAGAGCCTTAGGGGAAACCAACTCCTCTTTTTTCCCTAATTGTCTGTTTGTATGCTCCTAATTTTCTATCATTCCCCATCTCAAATTTTACTTTCAGAAGGACCAGAAGCCAAGCAGTGAGGAGGAATTTCTAACATTTGTACTCTGCAATGTTCAGAAAAAAAAACAGCATCTTCCCCTGAAAAATAACCTTCAGGGCCTCCTGGATAAGCCACAACCATGTAGTGTGTGCTGGACTGGGTACCGGCCTCCATACAAGGCTGCAGTCAGCCCATTTCTGTGTCCTGGACCGTCCACCACTCTAGACCCCTAGAGAAGGTGTTAACAAGGAAGCTATTCATGGCCAATACCTTTTTTTTAACCCCAAATTCTGCTCACTCTTTTAAAAAGAACACCCAACATCTTGGCAAGCACAGTGGACTGGGCATCAGAAGACCTGTGCACGCCCTCCTCACGCCCTGGGACTTGGTTTTTTTTCATCTGTCAGAGGGAGAGGAATCTATAGAAGTATGGATTAGGGGATCGATTTAGTGGGTCACATGCAGCAACTTTTTAAAGAAATG
This sequence comes from Cervus elaphus, assembly GCF_910594005.1. Classification (NCBI taxonomy): domain Eukaryota; kingdom Metazoa; phylum Chordata; class Mammalia; order Artiodactyla; family Cervidae; genus Cervus; species Cervus elaphus. Next base: position 79,682,835 of record NC_057815.1, on the reverse strand, counting down.
GAATGGAATAGATTGGAATAAATCAGAATGTAGCAGACACGGAAAGAATAAGTCTGAATTCAGCTTTGCACAAATGTTCTAGTTTGCGAAGTAAATGTGATTCTGAAGTTTGATCAAGACATAATTCACACGCCAAACTATTCACCTATTTCAAGCGTACAGCTTTTACTACATTCAGAGATAGGCAAGCAGCACCACCATCAATTTTAGAACATTTCATCATCCCAAAAGGAAACCCCATACCCAGGAACAGTCCACTCTCCATTCCCTCTCAACTCCCACTCTCACCCGAGCTTACCATCAATCTACTTTCTGTCTCCATGGTATTCTGGACACTCCACATAAACAGAATCCTACATGTGTTCTTCTGTGTCTGGCTTCTACCACTCAGCATAATATTTTTAAGGTTCAGCCATGCTGTAGCACGTATCAGTATATCATTCCTTTTTATAACCGAATAATACTCCATTGCATGTAACACATTTATTTATCCCTTCATCCACTGATGAACATTTGGGTTGTTTCCACTTTGGGGCTAGAATGAATAACATTGCTATGAACCGTTTATGTAAAAATGCTTGTGTGGACATATAAACACGTTTCTATGGGTAGTTATCAACAAAGATTCAAGCCAGTGAGCTACAGAGTTAGTGAGAGTGATACCATTCTGTGATTGTTTTAAAAAAATCATTTCATGGTTTTTCCTTTGGAAAAGAAAATAAAGACCATCAAATCAAATCATTCCTGTTGATGCAGTCACTGAGACTCTATGGCCAAAACTGCTTCACTATGATCCTGGGACTTCTCTGGCAGTCCAGTAGTTCAGACTTAGCCCTTCCACTGCAGGGGGCACAGGTTCGATCCCTTGTTGGAGACTAAGATCCCACATGCTGTGCCACACGGGGTGGGGAGGGGCACCCCCATAAAAGCAATTTGTTCAAAATTGCTTCACTATGATTTTGAAGAACCCAACATTTCAGTGAATTTCACTGGAATATGCACCTTCACTGTCCAAACAGGTTGAAGTAGGGAGCATTTGTATACTGATGGAAGCTACTGAGCTATCAGTGAAATTCAGTAACGGATAAATGTCCCAGTGTAAGCAGCTTCAAGAGGACTCCAATTCCAAGATGTGAATTCCTGCATCTCAAGGTTCCAGACACAAGAGCACTCGTGAAATAAGGTCAGAGGCTACTACAAGCCCCTTCCAAAACACATACACACACTATTCAATTTATGATTGCTCCATAGAAAATCTGACTCCTACATCTGCAACTATAAAAGAGCTGATGTAAGAGAGACAACGGTCAAAAGCAACTTGCATCCCCAGCAAACCTGCATTAATAATTTAGCTATTAACAGCCATGTAACCAAAGAAGCTTGACAGGGACAGCTCTGTAATCACCTGGGAACATCTCCACGGTCGCTTCCTTTTCTGCATCCAAATCAGAGATTCTGTTGTCTTGAAGCACTTGTCATCCTCAGAGAAAGGGAGCATGACAAATTTGTGAAATCTCAGGAATAAATACAATTCCTATATGCTTTAAATTTATGGCCCTCACGAAGCCTGCAAAATATGATAAACCATTATAGGTTTTTCCCGTCTTCCCTGCCTTGGCCACAATTAATTTTGCCATGTTCGAGTGTAATATGAAATGTAATATATGGAGGCGGGAGATTTAGAGCCCTCGTTGTCTCGCAGTGAATAAGCTTCTGCAGTTTGGGGCCCCGGAGGTAAAAGAAGCAATAACGACAGGCCTCATTTTGGGGGAACCATTTGTGAGCATTTTCTGTTTTGCATCGTTAAGCAAGACAAAAGTGCCCGAAGCAAACCTTGACAGCACTGGGCCAAAGTCACTCAAAATCCAAATGCCAAACGTATTCCGTAATTGAGATGCATGGCAGCTCTTATACATACCCCAGAAGAGCATCATATTGCAAAGAAAAGCTGTGCGTTACCAAAAAACAACAGAAACGCTCTGGTTTTACTGATACTCTAAGCCTCAGAGGCCTGAAAATACAGCAAAATTCAGTCAGAAAGGTGCACAAAGGTTTTCGCACTCTGTTCAGAAGAGTAACAGAAACTATTATTTGTTGAGGACCCACTATGTTTGCATAGTGTTAGTATTTTGCCGAGGCTACTGAAGTGAGTAGAATCGTGTCCCCCCCAACTCAAAAGATAAGTTCAAGTTCTAACCTCAAGGACCTGTGAATGTGACCTTATTTGGAAAGATGCTTTTTGCAGGTGTAATCAAGTTAAGAAGAGGTCACAGTGGGTCAGCTCGATGCCCATGCTCGCTCAGTCATGTCCAACTCTTTGCAATCCCATGGACTGTAGCCCACCAGGCTCCTCAGCCCATGGGATTCTCCAGGCAAGAATACTGGAGGGGGTTGCCATGTCCTTCTCCAGGGGCTCTTCCCGACCCAGGGATGGAGCCCACGTCTCTTGTCTCTCCCGCACTGCAGGCAGATTCTTTCCTACTGCAACACCGGGGGTTGGCAGTGGGTCAGAATGCACCCTAATCCAGTGATGGGGGTCCTCATAAAAGGGCAATATGGAGAGAAACAAAGGGAAGAAGGCCATTTAGAGATGGAAGCAGAGATGGGAGAGATACGGTGGCAAGCCAAGAGTGCCCAGCGTGGCGACCACAAGAACCCAGCAGACGGCTGGGGCTCAGGCGTCTCTCAGAGCCTCCAGAAGGAAGAGACCCTGCCGCTGTGCTGAATTCGCTCTTTTAGACAACAGAACTGTGGGAGAACCCATTCTTACATTCTCGCTGTGGGCCGGACAGTCTGTGGTCATTCGTCACAGCAACCCTATAGTACAGCTGTCAAGAAAATCCCATCCACTCTGAGAGCTAGCCATTTTCATCTCCCATTTTATAGATGAGCAAACAGGCAGAGAAAGACTAACTAGTTCAAGGTCACACGGCTTCCCAGGTAGCTCAGAGGTAAAGAACTTGCCTGCCAAGGCAGGAGGTGCAGGAGACACGAGTTAGATCCCAGGGTCAGGAAGATCCCCTGGAGTAGGAAATGGCAATCAACTCCAGTATTCCTGCCTGGAAAATTCCGTGGACAGAGGAGCCTGGTGGGCCACAGTTCACAGGGTCGCAAAGAGTTGGACATGACTGAGCACACACGCACGTCAAAGTCACATAGAGAACATGTAGGTTGGCTAACTCTAAATAAATTTGATGCCCTGACTACTAGCTAACAAGTACCCAATTTAGCTATTGTGTCTGTAGAGACAGTTTCCCACAAAAAGGTTTTAAGGAGACGATCCCTTAAAATGGCAGTAATGATGGTATTTTCTTGCTAACGTAACACAGCAGTAACGAGAACTGAGCCTCTTCCCAGAGATAGTTAGGTCCACTCCGGCTGCACCAGGAATGGTTCTGGAAGGAGTAAAGATTTTGATCTTGTCATGGAGGACATGGATCCTTGTGGGCACCAACAAATGTTTGGTATGTGAACATCTCTTCTGCAAAGGGTAACATTCTTCCATGAACTCACCAGTACAACTCTCCTCTCAAATATGTGTCCCTCCAGACCCTGGCATCCAGGCTCGGTCCCTCCCCACTTGGACACACCATAACGGGAGTACCCCCGGAGGATCTAGCACCCCTGCCTCCCCAGAGCCTGACGGGAGCCTGAGTGCTAACAGGCGCAGCTCTGAGCACTGAGGTCCCATCATCCGCAAAGTCTCCACATCGCAGCAAGGCCACCTCCCAGGAGCTGCAGAAACACCATCTCCCACGGAGCCCCCTCTGTCTCCTCACTCATCTGCAAGGAAAAACTCAAAATGCCAGAGGTTAGAAACTCCAGCAACAAATGCAATGGCCAATCGGTGGAATCAGAGAGAGGGAGCTGGAGGGAAGCACCAAATAAACAAAAGCAATTTCTGAAACACACTCGGCAGGGATTGCTCCTGGCCTCCTGGGTGTGCCTGTCATGGGGGAGAGACACCAGAGGGACGCCTACAGCCACCCCACCCAATTCCCATCCAACCAAAGCAGTCTGGATCAGGCATCCAGCTGTGATGGAACCACATGCTCAGAGAAAAGATGTCTTGATGCTGAAAGCCTAACACCCACCTCCCAGGCTTAACCTGAGGATGAAGTGAAGTAACTGCAAAAACACCTGATGCACTGTAGACAGTCATCGAATATTCTTTCTCTTCCCCTTTCTCTGTTGTAATTAGTGTGAGGCCCCTTCTACAACTGCTGGTGGGAGACCTAAATGTCTGCGTAAACCAGCATATCATGTTCTTTTCCCAAAAATAAGGGATCCAATTAGAGCATTTAATGAGCACCAAAAAGACAGCTTTCTCATTGAGAAGGAAAAAAAACAAAAAGCTGCATAATTAGCAAACCGTTCCTCCTCTTCCCTTAGCCAACAAAACAAATAGGAAAATAACCAAAAAACCGAGAGGACAGCCTCACAAGCCATAAACAAAATGCCTGGACTCTTAAGTATCTCCAGACTACTAAGATTACTGGCCCAAAGGCAGCCTCCCTCCAATTCATCTTCAAGGTCAATGGCAGAGTGCCTTTCAGCATTAACAATGAAAACGTCCTTCACTGCGGAAGCTGTACTAGGCACTCTCTGTCTATACTGTCCCTTTTAATTTCCAGAGTAATTCCGTAGGGTGGAGCGGTGGCCCGTGACAGCAAGACGTTTAACAACCCAGCCTTGGTTTTGCACTGGCTTCTTTCAGTTCTTTCAGAGAACTCCTTGCCCACTCCCAGCACTATAGTGGGCTTGCCATCTCCCCCGTGTATTATTAACTCCCCAGGGCTGCTGTAACTTCCACAACATGGGTGGCTTATAGCAATGCACGTATATTCTCTGGTAATTCTGGAGGGAGGACAAATGTCCAGAATCAAGGCGCTGGTAGGGTGGTTCCCTCTGCAGGCTCTGTGGGAGAAGCCACTCCACGCCTCTTTCCCACTTCCTGGTGGCAGCCAGCAATCAACCCTTGGGTGCCCAGCACTGGGGACCCAGCACTGTAATCTCTGCCTTTGTCTTCACACAGACTTCTTTCTTCTTCTTATAAGATTTTGATTCAGAACCCACTTGGGTATCCAGGATGAGATCTCAAGATCCTAATTACACCCTCAATGACACTTATTCCAAATAAGGTCACATTCGCAGGCTCTGGGTAGACATATCTTTTCAGGGGAAGGGATTCAACTCCCTACACTTTCTTACAGGAATCTAGGTATCACCGTCCAGAAGGTACACTAGCCACACCTCAAGCCCACCTCTGCCCCCAGCACTCTGCTCGCCATAAAATCCATACAGGTCCGTGCAGTTTAAGACCTAGATACAGGGAGAGGGCTGTGACCAGCCTCATCCAATAGAAACACAAGGCAGACCACACATGTAATGCAAATGCTTCTAGTAGCTGCATTACAAAAACAGTAAAAAGGAACAGGTCAAATTCATTTTGATAATATATTTTATTTAACCCAGTACACCCAATACAGGGTAGATACGGTCCTAGTCTTCAAAGAGGCCCTGAATGTGGCCTAATTACTTCAACCCAGAACAGCTAAGGAAGCAAAACTGGTGCTGGAGGGACTGAGGAACTCCAACTCCTAGGCCAGGTAAAAAGTGACCTTTCTTGACGTTTCCCAGGAGTGGGAAATGCAGCATTTCTGACATGCAGCCAAAGTGGGCTTCAAACAGCCACCCACAGGCACATCCAGAGCCTGGGCAGAGCAGCACGGCCATAGGCTCCCGCCCACAGTTACAGCCAGGGCGATGCCAACTTGGTGGGAGATGCTAACGTCCTTGGATTCCCAAGGCCATCCTGCCAGGGGACATCCATGCCAATGGTGGCTTTGGCAAACTACAGACCAAGAAAGGGCCCCACCGAGACTGACCTCCCTCCCCAAAGGGAGGGGCAAAGGTCACAGGATCAGCATCATCTAAAGGAACATCTCAGTCGAGGCTGACTCTTTGCAACCCCATGGGCTGTAGCCCACCAGGCTCCTCTGTCCATGGGATTCTCCAGGCAAGCATACTGGAGTGAGTTGCCACTTCCTTCTCCAGGGGATCTTTCCAACCCAGGGATCGAACCCAGGTCTCCTGCACCGCAGGTGGATTCTTTACGAGCTGAGCTACCAGGGAAGCCCCAAAGGAACATCAGAGAAGTATATTTTTAAAAAATATGAGGATGTGAAAACAAACCTTTTTAACAGTATGTACACCTGCCAATAGGATCTGAGGTCTCCAGGAGTTGCTTTCTGTTCTTTTACAAGCCTCCTAGGTGCTAGTCTAGGACACCAGTTTTTAATTGAGAGTTGGACCATCAAAAAGGCTGAGCGCCGAAAAATTGATGCTTTTGAATTGTGGTGCTGGAGAAGACTCTTGAGAATCCCTTGGACTGCAAGGAGATCCAACCAGTCCATCCTAAAGGGAATTCAGCCTGAACATTCATTGGAAGCACTGATGCTGAAGCTGAAGCTCCAATACTTTGGCCACCTGATGTGAAGAGCCAACTCATTGGAAAGAACCCTGATGTCGGGAAAAATTGAAGGCAGGAGAAGGGGGTGACAGAGGATGAGATAGTTGAACGGCATCACCGACTCAAAGGACATGAGTTTGAGCCAACTCCAGGAGGTTGTGAAGGACAGGGAAGCCTGGTGTGCTGCAGTCCGTGGGGTCACAAAGAGTCAGACATGACTTAGCAACTAAACAACAACAACATTCCATTTAGCCCTCCTAACAATTCATGGAGGCAGTTATTGCCTCCACGTTGCAGATGAAAAAGCTGAGACCAGAGAGGTTAAATAACAAAGCCAAAGTCACACAGCTGAGAAACAGAGAGCCAGTGTCTGGTCCCAAATTACTCTGTCTGCAGAGCCCTTGCTCTCATGGTGAAATCCTCCCTGCCATTGGCTCTGCCTTCTCAATTCCTTCTGTATCTCCGACAGGGTGACCTAGTAACGATCAAAGTAGAGAAAAGAGAACTAATACCCCCTGGGCACAGCTCTAGGTAGACCTTGGGCCTCAGAGAGAAGGATTTTCTACCTTTTTTTTCTTTTTCTTTGTATATGAAATTTCTCAACCAATTTGAAAACCAAGACCCAAATGATAATGCCCTGACTTTCCTGAGGTCAGCAGTGGCTCAAGGTCTTCAACAATAGCTCCCAAACGGGGGTCCCCAGAGGGCTGGGGTTACCGAATACTCCCAGGACTAATTCAGAAGGACCAACCAAACTGGTCCATTTGTTTAAATCCTGGGTAATTTGCACATCAGATATCTTTGTTCTTGGCTGAAATCAAAACACATTAGTGTGGTAACGATAACTACTTCCTTCAAATGGAATCTCTCATAGTTATAAAAACTACAAATTATTAATTGCAATTTGGTAGCAAGCTATTTCAAAACATCTGCTTGGTACTGGAATAGTCTAAAAGACGTCCTTGGCTGGGTTAGACAGAAAGTTAGCAGACTAAGCTTTATCAGCGCCCAAGGCATTCACATTTGGGAAACTGGAAAATGCTCGCGTGAGGCCCAAAAGCAGAACCCAAGTTTATCATTAACAAAATACCATTTCTCATCCTGTCATTCTCCCAAACTGTTTAACAAAGTTCACGTTCATTCATTAACCTTCCCAGTGGGAGAGCCAAGTGAACTAGAATTTCCATTATATATATATAAAAACAAACAGTAATCCCATTTCCAAAAAGAGTAACTCAAACCAGCTAACTCACCGGCCAGCAGTTTAGCTCCCTAATAAGAGCACACTCGTCCTTATAAACACAGAGCACACTCGTCCTTATAAACACAGAGGTGACAAGGAGAGGGAAAATGCCACAAAATCTTGAAAACGGAGTGCAATTAATTCCTCCCCTGTTATTTGATTTTTTTGGAGGGTCAAAGAGGCCTCAAGTCCCCCAGCAATAAAATGGGGCTAATATCTGCCACCTACCTGATAATGAAGATATAGCTATAAATTACTTTGAATTGCCTGGATAATCAGCATTATGCAAATTGATGGTATCATTAGAGAGCTACTAAACACAGCTATAAATCTTATAAAACAACTTCCATAGAAATTAAGGCTCAATTAAGAAGCTCTATTTTTTAAAATTTTCCATCACCTTGTTACTTTAAAGACCAGAACATTCAAAACCAGCTTAGACATTTCTAAAGCAGTGATATGAGACCTTTCTCAAACAGTCTTGATAAAGCTTGATAAAGAGTTGGCTAATAAGAAGGTTAGAGGACAGATCTGAGAGCCAGGTGGAAACCAAGGGCCTAGGAGAACCCTCGCCAGGGGACAGTCACCAGCTCAAGGAGCTCGTCTCATCCCCACCATGATACTTCTCTACACTGAGCTACAAGGTCTGGTGCACATTATAAGTTCTCTTTCAAGCATGATACACAGGAAAGAACTTGAACTAGCTTGACTCAATATAACTTTGCTTATCCTAATGTCTTCTGAAGAGGCAAATGAATGACAACAACCTAAAACAAAGAGCTCTGACACCCACAGTTTCAACACTCATCTAAAGCTCACTAATTTGAAAAGACACACACCCCCACATTCACTGTAGCATTATTCTCAACAACCAAGACAAGGAAGCAACCTATGTGTCCACAGATGAACAGATAAAGAAAATCTAACATAGTATATACTGTTGTTTTGTTCGCTAAGTCGTGTCTGAGCAACTCTATGGACCACATAGAGTTAGCAACCCTATGGACCACAGCCCGCCAGCCTACCCTGTCCAAGGGATTTCCCAGGCAAGAATACTGGAGTGGGTTGCCATTTTCTTCTCTGGGGGAATCTTCCTGACCTAAGGATCAAATCCATATCTCCTTGCGTAAGTCTAGTTAACAGGCGGATTCTTTACCACTGAGTCACCAGGGCAGAAGCTCTAATAGTATATATACATAATACAATATTATTCAGCTACAAAAAAGAAATTCTGCCATTGGCAACAACATGGATAGACCTTGAGGGCATTCTGCTAAGTCAAACAAAAGTCTGACAGAGAAAGACAAATATTGTATGACCTCACTTATAAGCAGAGAAAAAAAAAGAGAAAAAACAGAACTCTGAACAGATTGGCGGTTGCCAGAGGGAGAAGGTTGAGGGTGGGTGAAAAGGGCGAAAGTGGTCAAAAGAGACATATTTCTAGTTATAAAATAAATAAATTCTGGGGATATAATGGACAGCATGGTGCCTACAGTTGACAACACTGTATTGTATATTTAAAAGTCATTAAGAGAATAAATCTTAAAAGTTCTCATCGTGAGAGGAAAAACAATTGGTAACTGTGTGGTAATGCGTGTTAACTAGACTTATTGTGATGATCATTTTAAAACATACACCAAGATCGAATCATTATGTTGTATGCCTGAAACTAATATATTATGTCAATTATATCCTGATAAAAAATTATAATGGCTGCAATAAAAAAGACAAATGATGTTAAGTCAATCAAGCAAGCAAGCAAACTCTGCTAACCCAAGAAGTCCAACTCTAACACCACCCACTGCCTGAGGACTAACCTCTACCCACACTCAGGAAAGGAGTGCCATCAGACTACAAAGAACCTTGGCAGAGACCCTGGCACCCTTCAACCCATCAACCTCAGGACCAACTAAAGCAACTACAGATCCCAAAGTCAAAAAGGTCATAGTTGGTTGACCCCAAAACTAGCCAAGATGATAAAGCAGTGAACTAAGGAACTATACAGCCTGGCATTTTCAGGAACATCCTCTGCCCACTCTAGCCTGTGGCCGGACTCTACTATCGGGCTGCCCCATCTGGGACTCCCCGGGCCCACTCAGTGCAGCGTGCTCACAGCAGAAAACCATACCTCCCGCATCCTGGTGCCCATGTGCAGGGACACCATCCAGAGCTAAAGCAATCCTGTAAGCTGGAAGAATCCTTCTCCCTCCCTCCAACCCAGGGCACTAGGGCTGTTAAGAGAAATAGCTCTGAGTGTGGGTGTTTTTGGAGAAGGAAATGGCAACACACTCCAGTACTCTTGCTTGGAATATCCCACAGACGGAGGAGTCTGGTAGGCTACAGTCCATAGGGTTGCAAAGAGTCGGACATGACTGAGCGACTTCACTTCACTCACTTCACTCGCTTCATACTTTATCACTGGAGAAGGAAATGGCAACCCACTCCAGTATTTTTGCCTGGAGAATCCCATGGACAGAGGAGCCTGGCAGGCCATGGTCCATGGGGTCGCAGAGAGTCGGACACGACTGAAGTGACTAAGCAAGCAAGTGGGTGTTTAAAATGTAAATGTTTCAATGAGCTGACTCTTCCAGGCTCAGTTGGTGATCAATTTACCTTTACACTGTCCTTTTCAGCTCAATAATCTGCTCTAGGTAAAGAGTGCCTCCAGCTTTCAATCATTCAATCACTTCAATCGTGTCCGACTCTTTGCAACCCCCTGGACTGTAGCCCACGAGGCTCCTCTGTCCATGGGACTTCCCAGGCAAGAATAGTGGAGTAGGTTGCCATTTCCTTCTCCAGGAAATCTTTCCAACCCAGGATTGAACCCTCAACCATGCATCTCCTGCTAAGAAGCCAACCTATGACCTTCTAGGAATGAAGTCTCCTTCATCTCAATAGCATCTCAGATACCTGAAGATGTGTTTCCCAAACACACTCTGTTGAGCTCCTGGAGAGACGATTGTGTTATTCAACTGAGAATCCCCAAGTGCCTAACACAATGCCTGGAACATAGCAAACTTGATGAATGAAACAAAATCCATCCACTGGCCTGGGAGTGGGGCAAGGAGTGTACACACGATATATCACACCTTCATTCCCTCAGTGCGTCTGTGTCAGTATTTCCAGGAAACATCCCTCATCCATTCTCCCAGGACCCTCACCCCCTCTCTTCTCTACACAACTTCCTTCAGAGGCTCCCCCAAGCCACTTCCCATCACCTACTGTGGAGGTCAAACTTTCCAGCCCCACCATCTGTAAATCCCAAGACATTTTCATTAAATCTTCCTTTTCCCACTAGGACACTGACTCGCCACATCTCTGGATTCACAGTATTAACCCATACAATTATGTTTTTCTTAATTGCAAATTCAAATTCTACCATGATATGATTCACTAACAAGTTTAAAGAATTACCTGGCACGTTTATTGTCAATATCACCTTATCCTACTCTGATGCCCTCCGCCCCAACTGTGAGATCACTCTCATTTCTACTTCAGGGCCTGGACTTCGCTTCAGTACTCTGCACTTCTGGGAAAATGCAAGCCCTCCATTCTGCACCAGTCCAACTCCATCTACTCTGATATCAAAATGGTCCCCTCTCTGCATCCACTCCAACCCTGCCAAGGGCATCTTCTAAGTGGCCGTTCTCTTGGGCCTGAGCACCCAAGTCCTTACTTCCTCTAAGTTTCTACCACCATTAGCACATCCAAGCAACAGAAAAATTCTTTCTTTTGGTTTCATATTCTTCCACTTTTTCAAAAGCCCCCTCCTCTTCCTTGCCAGCTGTCTGGCCCAGCCCAGCTGGAGGATGCATTCCCGCCACCCACACCAAGACTTTAAACCTTCTACCCTACAAAGCCGAGAGATTACACAGTTAGCACACTAGTTAGCACATTGTTCATTATTGTTGGGGTTTTTGCTAACTTTCTTTAACCCACCATCTCTTAATTACTTTTTAAAATCCTCTCCTCCCAGCAGGCCAATCGATCCACGATGACTTTGGGGAAAGAAAACGGGGCCTTTCTTTTTTTCTCGGTCACAAACTATAGGTAACAAAATTGACTTCAGGAAACGTGGGAAAACAAAAGTGGAGAGAACACAGCTGCTAGAATTTCCATCCTCCTTCCTGAGGCCTGGTGTGCACACTCATGTCCTCCAGGGAGAAGGGCTGGGTACTAACCCATCGGCACCTGAAACACCCCACAGCTTATCTTCTCACTGCCTTCTTCTACCAGGATAACGCTTTCAAGTTGCAGCCACACATGTGATGGCACCTAGAGGCAGTGGTGTGGCCAGAAAGTAACATTCATCAATATAAGCAGCATCTGTAACAAAGCACAGAATGGGTCAAATTCTACGGTCAAATGGATGGAAGAGAAGCTGCAAACCTCCATGACACCAAAGCAGATGCTAGGCTATCTCAGCCTGGAGACATGGAACGTGGACGTGAAGACAGCAAGAAGTCCCTCACATTGAGGTCAGCCAAGGAATACAGCCAGATGCCGAAGTGAATCAGTGAAACAGAGTCCACAGCTGGCTAGGGTCAGGATCCAAGGCCAGGCAGTCGGGAAAGATGAGCACAGCTCCAAGGCACCTCCTCCCCATCCGGAAGCAGGTGTCTCTTACTCCTTAGGAGCTGGCAGCATTACAGAAATGAAGTCACATATACATAGATAATTAAATTATGAGAAGGTAGAGTGGCAGATACACTATTTTTTTTAATTATGAAAAAAATTTATTTGTTGTTTCCATTTATTCTCAAATGTGACACAATTAGAGTTCTTGGGACATAGACAAAAATCTTTAATAAATAAATTAGCAGTATGCAATTATTCTTCAGTTAGAAAAAAGATCATAAAATAAGTTTATGCTGACTTTATATAATTTATGAATTACTCAAAAGGTGTTTTAAATCAAGACATATTTTTCAATTGGTTCTTTTAAAAATTTTTTATTTTGTATTGACAGTGACAATGTTAGTCGTTCAGTCATATCCAACTCTTTGCGATCCCAGGGACTGTAGCCTGCCAGGCTCCTCTGTCCATGAAATTTTCTAGGCAAGAATTCTGGGGTGAGTTGCCACTCCCTTCTCCAGGGAATCCTCCCTACCCAGGGATCAAACCCAGGTCTCCTGCATTGCAGGCAGATTCTTTACCATCTATGATCCCAGGGAAGCCCAGTCAATTAACAAACGATGTTGTGACAGTTTCAGGTAGATAGCAAAGGGGTCATCCATACATATATATACATGCGTCCATTCTCCCCCAAACTCCCCTCCCATCCAGGTTGCCAAGACACACTCTTAAGGTCAGGTCCCTCCATGGTTTCTGATGTCATGTCCTTGTGTGATCATTTCCTCCTGAATGCGGACAGGACTGTGACTTGCTTCTAGTACACCAAAGGTAATGGGATGTTACAGAAGACCATAGGTCCCCCCTTTCTATTGCTGACTTGATGGAGCAAGAGGCCGTCTAGGGACCCACATGGCAAGGAACTGCGAGCCACAGCCAGTAAGAAAACGATGCCTCAATCCAGAGCCCGCCAGGGAATAAATGCTGCTGACCACCAGACGAGTTTGGAAATGGATCCTTCCCCAGGCGAGCCTCATATGAGACTTCAGCCCCAGCTGACACTTTCACTGGAGACTTGTAGAGAATCTGGCTAAGCCATGCCCAGATTCCTAACCCACAGAAGCTGTGAGAAAATAAATGTGTGCTGTTTAAGACACTATATTGGTTATCATATTGTTACACAGCAATAGAAAACCAATATAGGAGGTCTAGTCAGTGTGCAGGGGGCATTATTCAATAAATGACAGGAAGAAATAGGTGGCCACTTGGAAAACAAGTAATTTGGGCCCTTGATTAATACATGACACCAAAATAAACTCCTCATGGATAAAATATTTAAATATGAAAAATAAAAGGAAAAGACAGATTTTTTAACATGTAATTTTGGCATGAGGAAGACTTTAGTATGATGTGAAAATCTGGAAGAATTTTTTCATTGAGGAAAAAAAGGATTAATAAATCTGACTAAAGAAAGAAAATACATTCTACAACATACACCACAAAAGGCTAATTTCCTTAATATATAAGTAGCTTTACAAATCAATAAGAAAAGGTCATTTTGAAAAGATGATCACTCATTACAAGAGTAATACAATGAGATGGAGACTATGATAAAATGTTAGATAACGAAGTGAGTTGGAAAGCAGTGGGGGAACCAGCACCCTCATTCACAGCCAGTGGGAGTGAACTGGAACAGCCTCTCTGGAGACAATTAGGCAGTAATGATCAAAATATCAAAAGCACTTGGCTCTTCAACAATTCTACTTCATTGGACATTTGAAATAACCTGTGCATAAGGCTATTTAATATAACAGTGTCTGTCACAGCAGGGATGTGAATCATCTAACCTACCAAGAGAAGACTGGTTAAGTCATGTATGGTGTACCCACATAGCAGAATACATTGAAGACCATCAACCATAAAAATAAATGCAGCAGCTCTTTCTGTTCTGATAGAGAGAGCTCTGAAATATATTTGGCAACAATAATAACCAAAATACAAACAAATAAGAGTCCAGGAAGGAGACCTGGTGTGACTGGAGACAAAGAAGGAGGAAGACTTTTCATTGTGTGATTTTTTTACACCTTATGAATACTAAACCCCAAGGTTACATTTCTTTTTCAAAACAAAACTGAAATCAGTAAGTAGATACACACGGTAGAACAGCATGCATGCTATGATTTCTATTAAAAAATTAAATTTAAGCTATATATACACAATATTATATATGGTATATAAATCATAGATAGATATTATATATGGATATGCATCAATCCACCTCTGTCTATATATTACATATCAGGGGTCCCCAATGGGTCTGTGGCCTGTTAGGAACCAGGCTGCATAGCAGGAGGTGAGTCATGGGTGAGCGCGCAAAGCTTCATCTGTATTTCCAGCCGCTCCCCATCGCTAGCACTACCACCTGAGCTCCTCCTCCTATCAAATCAGCAGCGGCATTAGATTCTCACAGAAGCGTGAACCCTACTATGAAATGCACATGTGAGGGATCAAGGTTGTGAGCTCCCTATGAGAGTCATCTCAACACCATTGCCCCTGCCCCAGTCCACAGAAAAATGGTCTTCCACAAAATCAGTCCCAGGTGCCATAAAGGTCGAGGACTGCTGTTATATATCATATGTTATATGTTGTGTAGCCATAAACAGCTATCTCTGAAAGAACACCCAAGAATCTGAGAGCTGGATTCCTCTGCGCTGGGGAACTAGCATAACTGCTAAATGGTAAACTGCATAGTGAAGCAGCAGTGGGGAGACAGAGAGAGAACTACTTTTTCACCATATTTTCCTTAAATTTTGAACCACTATGCTGCTGCTGCTAAGTCACTTCAGTCATGTCCGACTCTGTGCGACCCTATAGGCGGCAGCCCACCAGGCTCCCCCGTCCCTGAGATTTTCCAGGCAAGAATACTGGAGAGGGTTGCCATTGAACCACTATAGTTATTGCCAATTTAAAGGCAAATCCTAATGAACATGTCTAAGCCATCATGGTTCCTTTTCTGTTCTTCCTCTTTTAGGACTTCCCCATCACTTTCCAAGTTCCTACTGATGCCCAGAGGTCTCCTCTGAGCTCCAGATACAAAACCCAGGAACTGGGTTCTTTTCACAGATAATTTGGACTCCTGGTCCCCCATACCTGCAGCCCTCAGGAGGTCCCCTGGATCCTGGTGAACAGGGCTACCAGGCAGAAATGCTACCTCTTCATCCAGATAAAAATGCAGGTGCTTCCTGGGTTCATTCCCCTCACTGGGGCCCCCTCCCAGTAATGGATGACAAGCCCCTGTGCATTCTACCTCTACGCTGTTTTGTAACCCACCCACTTCTTTCCATCTCTGCAGTCACCACCCTCGTGAGGCCATCTTAATGTCTCCCCTGCAAGCTCCCAGCTGCTCTGAGTGCCCACAACATCACCCCCTCTCCCCGCTGCTGCTACACTCATCTTTGAAACGTTTCCATGAGTCTGCTCAGACTGCATGGCTTAAACAATACAAATGTATTTTCTCACACTTCTGGAAACCAGAAGTCCAAGACCGAGGTGTGGGCAGTCTTGGTTTCTCCCGAGACCTCTCTCCTTGGCTTGCAGGCGGCCCCTCCTCGCTGCGTCCTCACGTGGACTTTCCTCTGCCTGCCTGCATCCCTGGTCTATCTCTGTGCGTCCAAATTTCCTCTTTCAGAAGGGACACCAGTCAGATGGGATGAGGGCCTACCTTAGCCTCATTTTAATCACCTCTTTAAAGGCCCTCTCTCTCTTTAAAGGTACCCATTCTGAGGTACAGGGCTTAGGGTTTCAACACGGGTGTGAATTTGGGAAAGGCAGACTGGCACAATTCAGCCTATAATAATATCCGACATTCACGACACTCCCTCCCATATAAACCTTCTGTATTATGGGTGACCCACTGGCCTTAGAATAATATCTTTCCAACATGTGACCCCTGCCTACTTATGTCCCCCCCAACCTCACCCCCAGCTGAGAACAAGGACAGAGAACACAAGTGCACAGAGATAAGAGCAGAGCTGGGAAGAGACAGGATTAGAGAGATTAAGAAGGATGACACCTTCTGTTATTTCTCTTCTTTCTTCCAACTACTGACAGATTCGGGGCAAGTGGTGTAACCTCTCTGTAGGATGAATCTTGGTCCTTGATGACAATGAGCCTCCCTGAACATACATGTCACGACACAGAAAAGATATGACATCTCCAAACAATACTTGGGTCCCCTGGACAGAAAACAGCTGTGTCCCTTCAGCCAAAGCAAGGGTTTTCCCCAAGTCATACTCAGAGAAACATCATCTGGCTGAATCCAGATTGAAAGCAGATCTAAACTGCAACTGGGTGACCTCCCTCTGAGTCCCAGCTCCTCATTAGGGTGACCCAGATAACAGGCATCAGAGTCTCCACCTCACCTTGAAAGCATGACCTTGGCTACAGCACCACACAATCCCTCACTCCTGTCTCCACACAGGAGCTGAGTGACCTGGGGCAATGAGCCTTGGTTTGTGTGTCGGCAAATGAGGTTAATTCTCTTCTAGGTAATTCCTTCTCTACCGGTTCCTAGTTCTGCTTAATAAGTTGCCACAAACGAGGTGGCTTGGGCTTTTCAGGTGGCGCTAGTGGTAAAGAACCTGCCTGCCAATGCAGGAGACATAAGAGAGTCGGGTTCCATCCCGAGGTCAGGAAAAACTCCGGGAGGAGGGCATGGCGACTCCCTCCAGTATTCTCGCCTGGAGAATCCCATGAACAGAGGAGCCTGGTGGGCTACAGCCCAGTCCACAGGGTCGTGAAGAGTTGGACACAACTGAAGAGACTTGAAACGTACGTCCGGGTGGCTTAAAATAAGAGAAATCTACAACAGCCAAGACATAGAAGCAACCTAAACATCCATCAACAGAGGAACTGATAAAGAAGATGTGATACATATATACGATGGAATATTAGCCATAAAAAAGAATGAAATAATGCCACTTGAAACCACATGGATGAACCTAGAGATTATCCTATTAATACTAAGTGAGGTAGGTCAGAGAAAGACAAATACCATATGATATCACTTATACATGGAATCTAAAAAATGATACAAATGAACTTATATACAAAACATAAACAGGCTCACAGGCAAAAGAAACAAACTGGTAACTTACAGTACTAAAGGGGGTGAGGGGAGATAAATTAGGAATTTGGGATTAACATATACACGTTACTATATACAAAACAGTAAACAACAGGACCTGCTGTATGGTATGGGGAACTCCACTAAATATGTTGTGATAATCTATAATGGAGAAGAATCTGAAAAAATTACATGTGCATGTGTGTGTGTGTGTGTGTGTGTGTGTGTGTGTGTGTAGGTATATATAACTGGATCACTTTACTATACACTTGAAACTAACACAGAACACTGCAAATTAACTATACTTCCCAAAAAACCCCAAATGTATTCTCTTTCAGTTCTGGAGGTTATACGTTACGAAGGTATTGGAAGGGCTACACTCTGTGAAGGCTCCAGGGAGATGCTTCTTGGCCTCTCTCCTAGCTTCCATGGTAACCAGAAATCCTTGGTGCTCCTTGGCCTGTACCAACATCACTCCAGTCTCTGCCTCTGTCTTCACACAGCCATCTCTCTCTGGGTCTATCTATCTGTGCATCCCCTCCTCTTAAGGACATCAGTCCTTGGAATGTGAGCCCACCCTAATCCAGTAGGATATCACCTTTACTATTAGTACATTTGCAAAGACCCCACTGCCAAATAAGGTCACATCCACAGATCCCAGGGGTGAGGACATGAACATATCGTTCTGGGGGGCACACAATTCAACTCACCCAGAAGATGGTGAGAGGGTTCAAGGGCTAAGGATGCCAAGCGCTGAGAAGGCTGCCAGGGGCACATGGGGTGCTCACCAAGCCACACAAGGCAGCCGTTTCTCCCAACAGCAGCCAGCCTTCGGGGAAGGCCCAGAAGAGCAGGCCCTGCTTCTTCACTCCTCGTAAAAACAAAAACCGCAAGCAAGAAACCAAAAGCCAACATGCCTGCATCCTGAGGGCTGATGTGTTGTTAAAACTTTTAAGACACACCACCAGGGTTTGGGACCAAGTCACCGACGTAAATATTTTATCAGTGGGTCTCTGAGCAAACGTGCACCCACACGTGGGCCCCACATGGCTGGGAGGAGGAGGAGGAGGTGCTGGTCTGCCAGTAAGGAGCCCCACAGGCTGCTGAAAAACAGTTTACTCAAGGTGTGCACTGCTGCTTCCAAAATCTGGCTGCTTTCCAGCTGTGAGAAACATCCAGATGTGAGGCCCTGGAGGCCCCACAGGGAGCACGGAGAGATAGAGCCTGGAGCCGGGCAGACGGAGTGGCCAAGGAAGCGATGAATAAATCATGGACACAGCCAGCCCTCCTCACCATGGTGGGACCCAAGTGCCCATCACCACGATCAAAGCTGATGCCCACGACTTGAGACCGACTTTGACTGGGCTCATTAAGCCATAAGCTCTTGAGGGCGGATCTTCTCCACGGCTCATGCTCGAAAATTAGGAAGTCAGTGGCCTGGGATAAGTTGGGACCCGTTAATCCACTAGCCAGATGGAGCTTGCATTAGAAAAGAAAAATGGCTGAAAACCCGAAAACCGTTCTTGGGCAGCCATTCAAAGACTCCATCATGAGTTTTCCGGGAGGGCCTTCGAGGGGTTCGGGCCCATGGGAGAGAGGGCAGCCGCACAGATGGGCGGGAGTAGGGCCTGGACCAGGAAACGCAGAGAGCCCCAACACATCACGACTGTTACTCCAAATACAGACGTCACCCTTTAGGTTCCAAAGAGCAGGGGGACCCCAACTCTGCGATCTGGCTGTGAGGTGACTTCGGTACCTCCAACATCTGCAGCTTCAGTTTCCTCACCTATAAAATGCAGATAACAGTGCCTCTGCCTACCAGAGACATTTTATGAGGATTAAGTGAGAGATCTCGCACGATGCATCTCTGGCAGGTGCTAAATAAATGTCAGACTGTCCCTCTCCCTTCCACTTCCCTCCCTCATCTCTCAGGCATGTCCCGCCCTCCTGTGTTCTCAGGAGGCCTCCCCAGTTCCTCTCAACATCGTCAGGGCTCCCTGTCGCAGTAAAACCTCCCTAAATCCTAAACACTCACATACTGAACACCAGTTACCGACATCCTCGCACTGCCCCCAGTTTCTGCCTCCAGTTTCCTTCCCCCGCAGTCACACCTCGGAACAGCACATCCTCCACCCACGGTTCCCAAATGCATGCGGCAAGAACACCTTGGTCGACTGCAAAGCATTCGGCGGTCAGCGATGAAATCAGAAATTGAAGGAACATTTGCTAAGGTTCTTCTTAGAACTAAACTTACCCCATTTAAAGGACCAGCCTTTGTTCTGAGAATGAGACACTCCTAAACTGTCCAATTAAAATGTGATTTCTATTATAAAATGGCAGTGCTAGGATAAAAAGCTGATTTTTTTCATTGGATCAAAGTCTAACCTTTCTTGGTTTACTTTTCATTATTTTTCTGGTCCATTAATTCAAGCATGGGAGTCACCCAACAATGCCCATGAGTGATGCATGGCTGCCTCCGCTTCCTCCCCAGCTCAAAGTCTTACCCTAATTTACAAACTCAGCTCCTGCTCTCGCCATTCAGGGGAAACTGCTCACTCCAAGGTCTCCAAATTCAGACCTCTTCCTGAATCTGACAGCCCAAGCCAGGCCCTCGTTACTCAGATGTTTCACAGCCTCCATAAAAAGGCCAACCCCAGCCTTTCCAAACAGATTTGATCAAGGTAAAGGCTTCCCAAGGCTGAGCACAAAAGCCAGAGGTCTCACTGGCATCTCTGGTCATCACTATCATCACTACTCCACCACCGAAGCACAGGCCCTGCTGCTAATAAAGACCAGGGTCCACAGATTAGCTCTCACCCAAGTCTAGACAGTTGCTTCATTTCTCTGAGCATCAGTCTCCTACTAGATCAAGCCATGACGGTGACAGTCCTTATTTCACAGGGATATTGAGAAGATGTGACCAAAGCATGTGTGTGAAGCACTTTCCACAGAGCCTGGGACACAGTCAGTGCCATTAACTGGAACACAGCTAAGCAGACGCAGTCTTCGTAACAGACACGCCCTCTTCCCAGCTCTATCTCCCACTGCTCCTTGAGACTCCTGCAAAACTGTAACCTTGGTGGCTCCCCAGATATACCGTACACCTTCCCACCTCTGGGGCTCTGCCCTTGCCAGCTTGGAATTCCAGGCTTCCTCCCACCCTTTCACCCAAGCTCATATCAAGGACCTCCTTCACAACCCCTGTCTGTCCATCACAGTCGGAAGAGGTGTGGTCCTCCTCTGAACTTGGGCAGCATTGGATCTGAGCCATTCTCCTAACTGCATCACTCGGCACGATCGCACACCCCTTACTCAGACCTATGTGCACATCTTCTCTCTCATGCTAAACACTCAGTTAAGGTCAGGGGAGCTCTGCATACCCACCAGTACGTGCCATAAGGCCTCACAAGTAGGGGAACAATAAGTAATTGTTCTAAGAAGCTAGTGACCATCCCTAATAGATCAATTTTAAAAAGAGAAGCAGGGACTTCCCTGGTGGTCCAAAGGCTAACACTTTGCACTCCCAATACTGGGGGCCCAGATTCGATCCCTGGTCATGAAACTAGATCCCACAGGCTGCAATTAAGGCATGCTGCAACTAAAAACCCCATGTGCCACAACTAAGACCCAGTGCAACCAAATAAATAAATAAATAAATTTTTTAAAAAAATCCAAAAAACCATATATGGTCATCTCAATAGATGCAGAAAAAAGTAAAACAGAGAAGTAAATGTAATGTGATGACCTCCTATGTCTGACACTGAACTTCTTCCCAGAAAAAAAGACAGCAATGTTCATATATATGTATACACACACATCTATATAAGGGCTGTGTGTGTGTGTGTATACATATACACACACAACACAAATATGTTCATCTCCAAATCCCAGGCCATACAAACGAATCGTAATTAAAATTTGAATCCAATGGGATTGAAATCCATTGTTCCCGCAGGCTGGCCCATCCTCTGTCCACAATTCTGGCTAATGGTCAGTACATGACTCGACTCTGCCCTTCCATTAACACTTACAACTTTGCACTCTGATTTCTGTGTTGTTTTGATTATGTCTTCTTCTGGGTTCATCTTTACCATGTTATTTCCCACCCTTCACTCAAGTCACCCTTTCCATGTGGTATTGCTATTTATTTATTTTACAAAGCCAGCCTTTTACTCTCTGCTTTGTTCCCTGTTCCCCTGGGTTTCCGGAACACTAAATAGCCTTTGTATGATGCCCTATGTGTGCAAATAACTCAAGTCCAGAGAGAGCTCAATTTCATTCCGTTCTGCTTGCATCCTCCCCCTCTCAAATAAATGAAAATTATTTAAACAGACAAGGGAATAGCCTGTGTGTCTTCCTCTAAATGTACTTAGAGGAAGGGCATTTCTATTTCAAAATCTTTGAGGCTCTTCTGTTCACCTTAGGAACTCATTTAAAAGGAGGTGCTCCAGAGAACCAGGAAACTAAATGAACCTCCCAGAAGCAAGCTGTTCATTTCCTTGAAGTCAGAGCAGAACCAACATATGGAAAATTATCATCAGTCACTTAGTCTGCATGATGGCCCCACAGGGTGTGTATACCCTCATTGATATAAAAATGGAAAAAAGGATTCTATAGAGGCAAAACAGACTGAGATGAGCCATCTGAACTTGCAGCAGACCTACAACATATCCAGAATTCTCAGGACTCTCCTTCCAGAGTCTAACTTAGCACTGACCCTTCAGTACGTCCTAGGTCATGAAAAAGAGTACTCTCTAAAACTTGGAGACAAGCTCAAATGCAAACTCCAAATACTTGGGTATTTCAAAGTCATCAAAGGAAAAAAAAAAAAGTTCTGAATGTGTTTCAGAAAGGCCAAGAAGGCAAAGAAAAAACATCTCAGGGAGAGAGGAAATGGGAAGAATGATTTTTCAAAGTCAGTGTGAAAATGAGTCAGAAACACCTGATTTCATGGTTGGTGACCAGATATTTCAGGAATCAAAATGCCAGGTGGACCAAGAGGCCTCATTTCTGTTTCAAGACCACCACTGGGATCACAAAGGTCCCTGGTTGAAAACATTCCCATTGATCCTAGAGTAAAACTCAATAGTCTTAACAGAGTCCTCCATACAGGCAAACTGAAGTTCAGACCTAAGTAGAAACCCATACATTCATTCAACAACCATTCACTGAGCTCCCACTTCAGTACCAGCACTGAGCTAGGCACTGGGAATCCGGACACAGACAACACCCCCAGCCCTCAAACCCAGCCTCAGAGCACGGATTAGTAAGCATGTGGTGATGTTGCTGAAGGACCAGGCAGTGGGCATAAGTGCCTTGCATGCACGACCTCATCCACTCCCCCCAAGAATGCTATAGTATCTCCCCTTTCCAGGGAAAGAGCCCATGGAGGTACAGAGAGGCTCTGTAACTGGCCTAAGGTGACATAATCAGGATCTGAACCCAGACCACGTAATTCAAGAGCCTGCCTGCCTTCCGAGCCATCACTCCCCAACACCTCCACCAGAAGTGGGGTCCAGAAAGTGGCTCCCCACTGCGTTGCTGGTTTTCTCACTAGGGAGCACCCTTAGTTCAGTGATCTCAGCAGCTTTCAGAAAGCAAGACACCAGCCAGGACAGAGAAGCCCAGAGCTGCCTTGGAGATGCTGAGCCCTAAAAGGAGCATCCAGAATCCATGCAGAAGGCAAGCTTTCAACCCTCCAGAAGAATTAGACCTGATTCCCCAGCACTAGGGCTTCCCTGGTGGCTCAGTGGAAAAGCATCCACCTGTCAAGTAGGAGACGCAGGTTCAATGCCTGGGTCAGGAAGATCCCCTGGAGGAGGGCATGGCAACCCACTCCAGTATTCTTGTCTGGAGAGTCCCATGGGCAGAGAAGCCTGGTGGGCTACAGTCCATAGGGTCACAGAGTTGGACACGACTGAGTGACTAAACAGTAACAACCACCCAGCCTAAGGCCTGGAGTTCCAGACCTGGAAATTCTTGCTACACCATCACTGGAGCAACCCCTCTTCTCTGCACCTGTGCTCAATGTCCTTGAGGTTCTCCAGCTACATCCAACTGGGGGCTTGGAGTTGGGGGTGGGGGGCAAGGCAGAGAGGCCTACCTAGCCACAGCCTACCACACTCCCCTCACTAGGAATCGAGGGAAAGGACATGGAAACCACAGTAGCTTACCACTTTGGGCCTTGGGGAAACTAATTAAGAACTCAAGTCTAAATATTGGAAGAAATGTGGGAAAGCAAGTGCTCTCATAAACCACTAATGACAGTACACATGGGTAGGGCCAGTTCAGAGGGTAAGTTGGCAACATCTAGACAGGCAGAGGATGTGCAAACCCTCTGATCCAAGATTCTACTTTGAGAATATTATGAAGTCCTGCTCTGGTGCATAAGGATTTTCACTGCAGTGTGGCTGCTCATGGTCACAACCTAAATGCCCTCTTAAGGGATGACTGAAAGGGAATTGTACTGGGAAAGTAGGGGTTGAAGCCAAACAGCCAAATTCTGTCATCAGAAAGTGTGTCAGGGTTCAGCAAAGCAAGAATGAAAAGAAAAATCACAGCCTTCGTACCCAACAACGGTTGTTTCCATCTTACTAACGAAAATGATGAAGATCTGGTTGCTAGATTTGGGTGCAGAGGTCATGCTGTTGGTAACATCCCTCTTTAAGGTTGTCAAACGGGCCAATGTCTCTTTTTTGGCCTTATACAAAGTCAAGAAGAAAAAACCAAGATCATAAGTTTTGATGATCTTGAAAATTTATTTTATTGTGAAAACACGATAGTAATAAATTTTCATATGCCAAAAAAAAGATGCGCGAACAAATTTTATTCTCTTCCTACCATGAGATACCCTACAGCAATTTAAAAAATGTGGCAACTGGGATGGGCCTCAAAATTATAAGAATAAATGAAAAAAGTAAGTTGCAAAAGTAGACACAGAATGATGACCTTGTGTATACTTTAAAATACTACGCGTTGGAGAGAGATGTACACAAATGTGAGAAAAGATTCAAACATGGACAGAAAGGCTATATGCCAACATGAGGATAATAGTGACCTCTGAGCAGAAGAGAAGGAAATGAGATGAGGGACACTCTTTGATAGTATCTGTAGTACAGTTTTCTTTAAGAAATCAGAGTCTAAATGGCAAATGCTAAAAATCGGATAGATCTGTGTGACAGGTACATTCGTATTTATTATATTATTCTTGGTTCTTTCATGATGTTTGAGAGATCCCAAAATTTAACGTAATTGAAAAGTATGTATTTTGGAACACCCAGGCTAGTCTTATAATCATTTAGGTTTAAGAACCACTCAAGCATAGGGAACAAGCATAAATAGAATACCACATGTGAAGTTCAACATGAACAGAAGCAATGGAGAGGCAGTCATTAAGAAGTGAGATGACGGAAAATTATTCAGCTGTAAAAAAAGAAGGAAATCATGCCATTTGGAAAAATGTGGATGGACCTTGGGGGCATTATGCTAAGTGAAATAGGTTCGGACAGAGAAAAACAAATACTATATGAGTTCACCTATATGTGGAACCTTTAAAAGCCCGAACTCACAGAAACTGAAGAGACAAGTGTTTGCCAGAGGCAGCGGGTGGGATGGAGAAAACGAAAAGTGGTAAAAAAAAGGAACAAACTTTCAGTTTTACTCTTAACTCCTGGGGATGTAATATACAGCATGGCTAACAATACTGTATTGTGTATTTGAAAATTGCTAAGGGAGTACAACTTACAAGGTCTCACCACAAGAAAAAAAACTTTAATTATGTGAAGTGATGAGCGTTAACTAAACTTACTGTGCTAATCATTTCACAATAAACACACATGTGAAATTTTTTGGGGGAAAAAAAAGAAGTGAGATTCACTCTGTGTTGAGAGTGGACCAAGGGAGGAAAGCTTTCCAGACAGGGAAAATCAGCAGTAGAGCTCTGAAAGGCGAATGGGAAGCTTTCTCTGAAACTGTACAAACAGAGGCATAGCTTCAAGCAACAGTAAGACCAGACGGCAAGCAAGGGTATATACTGCAGACATAAGCTGCATTTAGTTGTGGGGGGAGGAACGAGCTGGGAAACACTTCTCAGTCAACCTGGCGGGAATCGTTGGCTAAAAATCCAGCAAGAAATCAGGATCACTTAGGCTTAGATACCATCTGCCAAGGAAATCAGCGCAAGGGTCATCTGTATCAGTTCACCCCAGTGCCAAGGCAGACAGCAGGTTCCTAAGGAGGCCTGGGTGCCTGGAGGCCTGATGCTGCTGAAAGGGACGGGGAGGGAGGAACCATTATGACAGAGCCTCCTCCACAGCATCCACGAAGGTCTGCAAACCAGACTAAAGCAGAACACACAAACGAACTGATTACCAATGCGGTGTGGTTTCAGCCTTTTTTCCTCCCCTTAGGTAACAATTCCCAGCCATCTGAATGGGGGAATAGTGGCTTACTCTGCACGTAACCCTTGTAAATCATTGCTGGAAAACACGGGGGAGAGTTAATTTATGGGAAGGGGTGGATTGAAGTGTCTGGCAGACAAGAAGGTCCAAAGCTAAGCAACAGGGCCTTCAAACAAAAAAGCAATAGTAACACCAATGACCATGTCAGGCACCCAGGGTCCTGAGAATACCTACAGAGTTCAACATTTGACTTATATCAAATCTCTACCTTTTGCTGAGTGAGGGCAAGCAGGGCCAGATTTGACGGGATTTAGAAAAATGAAGAAATGCTATGCCGTGCCCCAAGTATCAAGGGGAGGACTTAATAACATACATACTACAAATCTGAATCATTCTGCTTCTTAAGAATTCTCTTTCCACAGAAGAATTCTTCTTTGGAAGCGATGCCATCCCATAGAACTTTCTGTGATGATGAAAAAGCCCAACATCTGAGCTGCCCAATAAAGTAGTCACTAAGCCACACAGGGTTACTGAGCACTTGAAATATGCCTGCCTGGTGTGATGGAAGAATTTGATCCTTCATTTTATTTAATCTTAACTAATTTAAATTATTAGTTATACCCACCTGTGGCAAGTGGGTATAATATTGGAGAGCATCTTTTTGAGGTCTGCACAGTATTCTAGCACACTGATAACTCACCCCTTCCAGGAAGCATTAGTTTCCAGCCTTTCACCATGAAAAACAATGCTCACACACACATCCTCATAGCTGAATCTCTGTATTCATTCCAAACTATTTCAAGAGGATAAAGTCCTAGAAGTGGAATTGTGGAGGCAATGGGTAAGTACGCTTCTGGGCTTTTCCTACATAGCAAGCTCACCCACTTACAGTAACGTAGATGTGTACAGAATTTTACCAATTACTAGCTGTTTTCACAGACACGATCCCTGAAGGTTCCTCAGTGACTACCAGGTAAAATCAGATGGGGCAGGGAAGAGCAGCCCACATGGGTCGACAAAGAAACAGGCTGTGAAAAAGCACACTGCCGGTTTGATTGGTTTAGAGAATTTTTATAGCCAACATCAAAAGAATCCACCCAGCCAGTCTGGGATGTTAGACCATTTGTTCTCCTACATCAGTTTAGCGAGGAAAAACGCCAATGCAGTATTCACAAATGGAAAAAGCCAGATATGAAATTATATTCTCCATATGATAAAAACTACATAAAAATCAAAGAAAATAAACCAATGTATTAACAGTCTTTAGATCCCAGAACTATAAGGTATGTTTTTATAAATTCTTGTCCAAATTTTTACAATAAACCTGGATAATTATTTAAATAACATTTAGTCATATTAGTGAGCAATAATAAAAGCTAAGTGCCTCCCATGTATTATCTCAATTAAAATATTTCTACTCGGGAGGGTCCATTCAGTTCAGTTCAGTTCAGTCGCTCAGTCGTGTCCGACTCTTTGCGACCCCATGAACTGCAGCACGCCAGGCCTCCCTGTCCATCACCAACTCCCAGAACTCACCCAAACCCATGTCCGTTGAGCCGGTGATGCCATCCAACCATCTCATCCTCTGTCGTCCCCTTCTCCTCCTGCCCTCAATCTTTCCCAGCATCAGGGTCTTTTCCAATGAGTCAGTTCTTTGAATCAGGTGGCCAAAGTATTGGAGTTTCAGCTTCAACATCAGTCCTTCCAATGAACACCCAGGACTGATCTCCTTTAGGATGGACTGGTTGGATCTCCTCGCAGTCCAAGGGACTCTCAAGAGTCTTCTCCAATACCACAGTTCAAAAGCATCAATTCTTCAGCACTCAGCTTTCTTTATAGTCCAACTCTCACATCCATACATGACCACTCGAAAAACCATAGCCTTGACTAGACAGATCTTTGTTGGCAAAGTAATGTCTCCGCTTTTTAATATGCTGTCTAGGTTGGTCATAACTTTCCTTCCAAGGAGTAAGCGTCTTTTAATTTCATGGCTGCAATCACCATCTGCAGTGATTTTGGAGCCCAGAAAAATAAAGTCTGACACTGTTTCCACTGTTTCCTATCTATTTGCCATGAAGTGATGGGACCGGATGCCATGATCTTAGTTTTCTGAATGTTGAACTTTAAGCCAACTTTTTCACTTTCCTCTTTCACTTTCATCAAGAGGCTCTTTAGTTCTTCTTCACTTTCTGCCACAAGGGTGGTGTCCATTATTATCCCTATTTACAGATGAAGACACAGTGGGCAGGAAAAAGTTGAAGAAACCTGGCCAAAGCTGAGGCAGTGAGCTGGGATTTCAACCCAGGCTGGTTCATTTGAAAGCCTGTATTCTTAGTGACCACATCAGTGCGTCTCAAACTTTAATTCAAGTCGGAATCGCTCAAGGATCTTCTTAAAATGCAGGTTCTGATTCAGGTGATGCTGATGCTGTTGGCCTGGAGACCCACATTGTGAGTAGCAAAGCTCTTACATAATCCCATGATAATACCACCATTTTAAGGAGAAAATA
This sequence comes from Cervus elaphus, assembly GCF_910594005.1. Lineage (NCBI taxonomy): Eukaryota > Metazoa > Chordata > Mammalia > Artiodactyla > Cervidae > Cervus > Cervus elaphus. The sequence goes on along the minus strand of NC_057815.1, from coordinate 79,654,515 downwards.
TACTATACTGGACCAGGAAAATGTTTTCTAATAATCTAAATAATGTCAATGCTTCCTAAGATATAAAAGCAAAAATAGCCTTTTCTTTTCAATCACTTTTGCAAAGCCTCCTTTTCTATCCATATGGCAGGCCTTAAACTGCTCTTGTAAATTCCCACCCACAGACGCTGGTGCCAGACTAAGCCCAAGTCGAAGCTTAATCAATCTTCTCATCTCATTAGCAGGGAGGATTTTATCCCCAAAGCTTCCGTTAGCAAACACTTCCACAAACCCAGGGAGCAGCTGTGTGGAGGAAAGACACCCCAGGGGTGTCCCGAGGAGGCCGCTTGTCTCACCCACTGCTCCTGACTGCAGACACTCATCGTCAAGTCACCAGCACATTTTGGTGGCTCAGATGGTAAAGAATCTGCCTGCAATGTAGGAGACCGGGTTCGATCCCTGGGTCAAGAAAATCCCCTGGAGAAGCAAATGACTACCCACTCCAGTATTCTTGCCTGGAGAATCCCATGGACAGAGGAGCCTGGTGGGCTACAGTCCGCGGGGTCGCAAAGAGTCGGACACTACTGACTAACACACGACTATTCCTACAGACCTTTTCTTTGAAATGTTAAAATTAGGTAATCTCTAAATATTTTAACATTCCAAAATTTGGCAAGCACTTGCTAATTTTATCCAAGAACCTTCAACATCCTTTAATTATGTCTCTAATTCTTCATGTCTGTTTACATGGGATTATCAGATACTTGTTGTTTAATGAAACCTTTGCCATTTACAGTAACTCTGTTTATCTATCTTACTGCTTAATGCTATGCAATTACTTATCTGATACCGCAAAAGAAGCCTTGGCATATAGAATTTTATTTCCCTAACTTCTCACTCTAGGTCTCTTGAAGTGTACCACATCGCCTATGAAGAATAGCTGGGTGATTTTTTTTCACAAGAGTTACTAACATTTTGCTGTACCCTTGGTCTTATAATTGATGTATTCCTATCATCCTCCACTTCCCTCTAAGATTATATTGATTGATGCGCTTCCTTCCTTGAATCATTTGTGTGGTCTCAGTAGCAAGTTTTACTTCCTTTTAGATTAGGCCAGAAGATAACCTTAAGTTTCTTATTATTTAACATTTTTAACACTGATATTTCATGAGACGGAACTGTTTTCAACTCTTTCCTCCCAGTAACTTCTCATATTTGTTAAGTAAACTGTGTAAATTCCCTTCAAGTGGAATTAAGAGGCACAGCAGTTTTCTTTCACCTGTCAGAAACCCTTTTTATATGCCACATGCTAGACTCTTAATTGTCTAATTTATCACATGACTTTAAAACGGCTATAATCCATTTTCCTCTACAAGTGCTCTTTCTTTTTGTCATTTTCTTTTAAGCCACAAGTGTCTCCAGTATAAAGATCTCTCCAGGTCTTTGATGCTGACTGAGACTGTTTCAAAGTCTAGAGCAGAAACAATGTGTCACCAAAGGGCAACATCTCAATTTCATCCTTCCCTCAACCTCTTCCCCTTTTCAAAGTCACAGTCCCTTATCTTCAGCGATCTCCTCCGTGCCTTCCAGGTAACTTACAGGAGATCCTATTGTGTGACGGACGCCAAGCCAAGCCCTGACTCAGGTGCTGGACTATAACAACAAATAAGATGGACATTAAAGAAGCTTGCATGACCCCATCTGGCCTCGTGGAATTTGAATCACACAAGAATGGGAGAGTTCTTTCTTCTGTCAGGATTATTGCTAAATTACACTTCCTGGGGACTTTCAAAAGATCCTGAGATTGCCCCCTCAGTGACGGACAGTGTTCCTTTCCTTGAATATACAGTCCAACTCCTGATCCACTCCAATTTCCCTGGTATGTTTCTTATTCAAAAAATCAAGCACCCTTAGTATATTTTTGACATCTGTTAGCTTTTCCTGGATTGTCATTATCATCAACTTGGGCAACACAAATGAACTCTGGGCATGCTAAATCTTCCCCTACTGCATTGCTGCTGCCCTTCATAGGTTACCACAGATGTTTATCGCTTCTCTGTAACATTTACAAGGTTAGTTCAATCTTTAATTACTATAGATTATTCCTGATGTGAGCCTTTCTCTTCTACATCAATTACCGTCCACTCTTTCCAGCCCTGCCATGCCACACCCCTGCTAGCTGAGCACCCTCCTATCATACCTTTTAATCAAATTTTACAAAATCTGCTTTTGAAGCCTCCATTCAGTTCTGCTCTGGTTTCTCTTGGCATCAACCATGTCTTATAGCTTTGGATTTTTTTCTGATGAAATTTTTACTAATGAAACACCCCAGCTACTAATCATTCTTCCATCATCCCCAAACTCCCCCATCTTTATTTTTATAATTAAAAACAACAAGCTAAATTTAGCACTTTCCAAAGCAATTGAAAAGTTTTTTTTTTTTCCAACTGACTGTGGAGCTACAAGTGTCACGAGGGCTCACTTCTTAGCCATGTCCAATTAGTTCTCCTAGAGAACACTGCCCTGATTCAAGGCAGAAGCCGAAGAAAAATGTTCCAGTGAGGCCATCAAAGACAGCACACTTGTGATATCCCCAAAGCTAACCTCACTGGGCCTTATAATAACGAGAACAGATTTTTAATGCAATAAAATTACACACCTTTTATGTTTTCATTTCGCTCTGCCAACAGACACATGAGTGTCCCACATGGAACACTGGCACCTTGGGTAGGTACGTCTTCTAAATCAAGTTATTCATATGGGCCATGCCCCTCCAGCACCCAGCTCCAGAGGCAACTAACGGGCTGTCCCGCCTCTCGGCAGCCTCCCTCCAGGCCAGAGACAGCCCTTGTCTTCAGTCTTGCCATGCTGCCTGTCACAAACCGCAGCTGGACTTAAGCACCTGCAAATTCATCCAGTTTACAGTCCCCTGGTAGCACAAAGACTCGTTAAAAAGAGAGATAGGTTTCAGGAGAGAACTTAGGAGTGAGGGTTTGGAATCCTGAAGCTTATTATGGTCTGCCTGTAGTTATTAACGCCTTTCAGACCTACAATGTTATTTCCTCACAAGACAGGACCTACTGCCCATAAGAGCCCCTTGGTTTGAGGTAACAAAATGGGGCAAATTCTTTGCGGCTATGATTTCTTTCTGGGGCAGTACATTAACATCTCACCTTCCACAACAAATAACATCAATGACTAGCTCGGAAAAAGTTCTCCCATATGTGAACCATACCAGCTTAACCTCAGAGTGAGAAAGACAAAACTTTTAAAAAGTTTTCTTTTTAGATGAGGCGTTATAATCAGCACTATATTTTTGTCTTAAAAATCTATTTTTAGACTTTATAAACAGTGGGCACTTCTCTTTGGCAGCCAGCGCTACTTGAAGGAAGTACTGACCAAAAAGAAATTACTTTTGGTTGGTATTCCAGCAAAATATTTCCACCAAAGGGGGAAAAACATCTCCGTCATGAATACATTAAAAGGCAAGTCTCATGGTGCTGAAATAATTTGTTTATTGTTGCTATTGTTTCTTTTAATAAAGAAAACCTCTACAAAAGCCAATTTAAATGCCTAAAACAACAAGTCTTCCATAGGGGGAACCAGCAAAATGTCAATTTCAATCTGCCGAGGACAGGCCACTTGAATAAAAACAACTTGAGATGCCTCCTGACCAATGGCTCTCCAACAGATTATTCTATCCAACATAATAAGCAAGGAATCAATACTGACACCACTCACCAATGACAGAACTCTCTAGCACCATCTAGGAGTACACCTCCTTCTTCCAACACACATGAACTTGAATGTCTACTCAATGCCAATGCAGTAGAGACAGCAGTCAAGAGAACAGGTTTAAGTTGGGCAGATCTACATGTGAATTCTGAAACCACCTCTTACTGGCTGCAGGGTTGGGAAATTTCTTTAGTCTTCTAGTTTCCCCATCTCCACAATGGCAGAGCATACTATCTACCTAAACGAATGCTGTGAAAATGAAATAGGATTCATCAGCAGACGCATGAAAAAAATTACAGTACTGACGTATACGAAATGTTTTTAAAGCTGTTTTTAAAAGAATGCATAGTTACAGAAACACTAAGAGAAAGATGGCCAAGAAGACACATCCCTTTGGTACTGGAACATCTCTGAAATGAGGATGTGCCTAATTTACCTTTAACACTGTAGCATCTCTGAACTCAAGGGGTGCCCAATAGCCAACAAGACCTTACGAGAGCACAGAGTAAACAGAGGCTGTGATCTGCTGGTCACTCTCAGCACCTGGGAGAACTTGGTCACACACTTGGAAGGTGTGTCATCATTTCCATCCAGTACTGAGTATTGTTGGAAATGCAGAGGCTGAATTTACCTGCTATTTAGAAAGCTTTTAAAATACGACACTAAAATTTTGCACTGGAATGAAAGATTATTGTGTATACAAAGGGCAAGGAAACTACATAAATATGAAAACAGCAAAGCGAGTATCTGTCACTGGAGAATGATTACAATTCAATATTTTCTTTCTTAGCTGATTAATTAATTTATTTAGGGTTGCCCTGGGTCTTCTTTGCTATGCACGGGCTTTCTCTAGTCACAGCAAGCAAGAGCTACTCTTCATTGCAGTGCGGCAGCTTCTCATTGCAGTGGCTTGTCTTGCTGCGGATCACAGGCTCTAGGCCCACGGGCTTCAGTAGTTGCAACATGTGGGCTCCGTAGTTGTGGTCTATGGGCTCTTGGGCACGTGGGCTGTAGTAGTTGTGGCACATGTGCTTAGCTGCTCTGCGGCATGTGGAACCTTCCCAGACCAGGGACTGAACCCGTGCCCCCTGCGCTGGCAGGCAGATTCTTATCCACTGTACCACCAGGGAAGTCCAGGACCACATTTTCTTGCAAAGAATGAGCCAAGCACTTTAAAGTCAGGCGCTTGAAGATATATCACATTTTGTTTCTGAGACAGAGGCAAAAAGAGTGCCATTTACAAACTGAGAAAGTGAACTGCAAGTGAAGTGAATGAAAATGCCAAGTGCTTGGGAATAAATGGAATGTCTAAACGACAGGAGGCAGGTGTGACCAATGTGTATATCTCAAAGTAGAATTGATAAAATACAACATTTTCAAAAAGCAAGTCAAAAAACTAGAAATATAGACAAGTATGAGCTCATTAACTCTATGGGCACACATGCATGTGTGTGTATAAATCCACAAGGACTAAACTGATATATACCAGACAGTTAATAGTAACTTTAAAAAGAAATAAGAAACATAAACAGAGAATAAAGAAAGATGTTAATGCTTTACTATAATGACTTCTATTGTGTTTGAAATTTTTATAATAAGCATATATTCAAGGTATTATTTTGATAATGCTTTTAATTCAGGAAGATTATAATGAAATGATACATGTGCAGTTTTGGCATCCTGCCAGGTAGAAAACCCTCCAGTGATTGGCAGCCATTATTATGCTCCTAGACTCCACAAAAGAAATGAGAAATATGACATATACATTTAACATATGATTCTAGCCATTAATGAGTTTACAATCTAGTAGGATTAGAGACTAAAAGAGGTAGGAGATATATATATATAAAGACATATATATACACATACTCTAAGATATATGTATATATATACCAAGATATGTATATTATACATATATACACATATTTATCATATATGTGTGTGTGCTAGCCTGCAATGCAGGAGACCCCACTTTGATTCCTGGGTCAGGAAGATCCACTGGAGAAGGGATAGCCTACCTAGTCCAGTATTCTGGCCTGGAGAACTCCATGGACTGTATAGTCCATGGGCTTGCAAAGAGTCGGCACAACTGAGTGATTCCACTTTCACTTTACTTTGGCATATATGTGTCTGTAGGAAGTATGCCAAGATAAAGAAGATTGCTGCCCACAGCCCCAGAAGAAACGTCTCATTAGAACTTCATAAGCCTAGAGTTAAAAGAACCTTAGAATACCAATAGATGTACCCCCAAATTTTATCTGGATAGCTAAAGAAGCAAGCTAGGACATGTGCCATCACCTCTAAACCCTTATCAAGAATGGCCCATCCAACCTGGAGGGCATTATGTTTAGTGAAATAAGTCAGAGAGAAATACTATATGACATCACTTATATGTGGAATCTAAAAAAATACCACAACTAGTGAATATAACATAAACAAAGCTGATTCACAGGTGTAAAGAACAAACTAGTGGTCACCAGTGGGGCAGTGGGTGTAAGTGGGTGTACAAGGATGTATTGTACAACATAGAGAACATAGTCAATATTTTATAATAACTGCAAATGAAAAGTAACCTTTAAAAGTTGTATAAAAATAAAAATTTTAAGAAAAGAATGAATCATCCATTAAATATTCCCAATGACTGGATATCCAGGTTTGCCAAAGCCTTGTGACATCCACACAGCTCTGTTCTCACGAAGGTCATAGATCCATCAGTATGTCTTCACATTTAGGAACACAATGCCTCCAAAACCCCACTTGCTGGAGGAGTGCCTCTGCCCTTCCCAGATCATGACAGAGGTAAACAACCCCATTTCCAACCACTGGATCATTCAAGTCTTCGAGGGCCAAGAATAAGTTCTACACAGCTCTGCCCCAACTAGAGCACAGAGCTGGTACCACACTAGTGAACAGTCAAAGACAGTAAGTCCCCTACACTTGAACCTTCAAGTTGCAAACTTTCAAAGATGCAAATGTGCACCTGGTTCCAACAGAACCAGGACCTGTGCCATCAATGGCAGTTGTGAGTGAAATTGCGGCTTACTCTCCGTCTCCTATTGCTGACAATCCTTCAACTCTACCGTCTCCCACCTGCCTCCCTCCTCCAGTCAGTAACTCTTCTTGCCTCTCCATTTGACGTCAGCCCCTGTATGGGTCAGGAAGATCTCCTGGAGAAGGGGTTAGCTACCCATGCCAGTATTCTTGCCTAGAGAATTCCACGGACAGAGGAGCCTGGAGGGCTCAGTCCATGGGGTCACAAAGAGTCGGACAGAACCGAGTGACTAACACTACACCTTTCAAGACACTGTACTGTAAGATTAAAAATGTTTATTTTTTTGTGTTTGTTTTTTATGTATTATTTGTGTGAAAAGTATTATAAACATATTACAGAACAGTATTACATAGACGATTCTGTTAGTTGGGTACCTGGGCTAACTTCGTTGAACTTATGAACAAATTGGACTTACAAATGCCCTCTTGGAATGGAACCCATTCCCATGTAGGGAACATACTGTAAAGCTTCGAGAAGAGTTTTCAAGTTACCCAGAGACAAAAGGGAAGAAAACAAGACTCACTGGAGAAGGCTTTGGGGACAGGGTATGATTTGAGGCTCATGTGTCTGATGGAAGATAACAGACACTTCTCCCCTCCACACCCAGCACTGCTTTCTTGGTAGCGCCTTTCTCCCTGAGACCTCACACGCAGAAGAAGACAGTGGCAGACACTGCACATCCATGCTGGTCTTCTGAAGAGAGGAAGAAGCTAAAAACTCAAGGAAGGCTGGCCACCACTGAACAAAGGAGCCGGACAGCTGGAAGGCAAAGTGTCTTAAAGGAATGCAACAGTTACTAAGTGACGCAGAGCTTAACTTTCAAAGGACTTCAGAGAAGAAAGTAGAAGATGCATATTTCTCCAAAGCTCACTGGCTGCTTAGTACAGACGATCCCCCGCCCACCTAGAGAAGGAACTCCAGTTGTAAAAGCTTTTGATGGGAAGGGGGAAGGAACCCTGGGGAGGGAAGGGGAACCGAGAGAAACAATGGCCGCTCTGTGGGGTGGAGGCAGGGGGACTTCCAGGGAGAGATTTCAACATGCAGCTCCCAAGGCAAACCTTGAGGGCACTTCTCCTCCAGCTCACGCGGACAGTGAACCTCCCAAGTCTAAAAGGTCTTCAGGGAACCAAGCGGCGCCGGTGTCACCCACCACCTGCCTTTTACTTGCTCCCTCAGCCTGTCTCTCCCAAGCGAACAAGATCCACCATCTCCAGCTTCACTTGCTTTCACTATCACACAAAAGCAAGAAGCAGGAGCAAAAGGTCATGGCTGAGGCTATTTCTAGACAAAACCTATTTTCACATTGAACTTGTGGGGTTGCAGAAACAGAAAGCAGAAACCTGATGACTAAGAGACCCTTGGGAGGAGAACGCCACCCTGAATCGCTGTATCTGGGAGACACTTCTAAGATGAGCAGTAAGAACGCTCCAGATGTGTGGCCAGGTGGGTAATGCTCACAGCAGACCCAGGGTTCGCAACTGGGGTGCTCAAGCTGGGCTGATTCTGCCCTCAAGGGAAATGTGGTAACAGCTGGAGACACTGTTGGTTGTCACAACTCAGGGAGGCAGGGAGAAGGAGGCTGCTTCTGGCACGGAGGCCCAGAGGTGCTGCTAACCAACCTACAATGCAAAGGACAGCCCCCCCCCCCCAACAAAGAACTCTCCAGTCCCAACGTCAACAGCACCGAGGCTGAGAGATGCTTCCCCAGATAAACCACATCCCTGTAGCCACCTCCAGAAACCCTAATCATCCTATCTGAAATAAATACCTGCCATCCCTCTGACCCAGCAGTTATCCTGTCACCCAAGTATACTTATCGTGTGTGTGTTTGTATGTGTGTGTGTGTGTGATTAGTTGCTCAGTTGTGTCCAACTCTTTGTGACCCCATGGACTGCAGCCTGCCAGGTTCCTCTGTCCATGGGATTCTCCAGGCAAGAACACTGAAGCGGGTAGCCATTCCCTTCTACAGGGGATCTTCCCAACCCAGGGGTCGAACCTGGGTCTCCTGCATGGCAGTCGGATTCTTTACCAGCTAAGCCACCAAAAGTTTACTTATCCTGTGAGCAATAGCAAACATCAAATAGATATGATAGGCAAATCCTGTATCCTCAGAGTACCTGGCTCTTCTCCTAGTAGACGTTTTAAGGGCACTCCTCAAGACCCCAAAAGTAGATTATTTCACAACAATCACAATAAAAGCTCCTTTTATTTACACAGGAGCAGCCGTGTTTAAAAACCTCCCCAATTGTCAGGTAGATGCAGAGGCAAAAATAGCTGCACAGTTAGGATGGCCCAGGCATTTCCAAAATATTCCAAAGAGAGAAAGAGGGAAAGAGAACAAACAAGATAACTCCACAACCAAAAATAGATTTTCCCCCAGGGCTCTCTCAGAGCTAAAACCAGTTCCATCACTCTGAGTTGTCTTTCATTTTTTAATTGTAAAATACCATAAACATGTAAGAAAAGGGGGGAAAGGTAAATATAGAATTTAATGAATGAAAACAAACCCCCCTGTAACTACACCTCGGGTCAAGAAATGGAACCATGTCCAATGGTCTCTCCCTGCCAGACATGCCTTTCCCATGCACAGAGCAAAAATATGGGTGCTATTTTGAAAGTTCTATCTTTACTCAAGGACTGGGATTTATTTTTACGTATTTACCACAAATACCAACTGCTGTGACTGCAAAGTGAACAGATTTGGGAAGGGGGGCTGTTTATGGAAACAAACTCATGGATTGTTAATTCACAAAAGCACGCAGGGGGAAAGGCATGGAAGGATGCCCGGAAATAGGGCGGAAAGCCCAGACTGGGGGCCCAGAGAGAAACTCGAGTCAGAATCTGGCACCCTGGGTACAGATAATCTTTCACGGACCACAAAATGACTTCCTGTCACACAATATCGTTGGAAAAACGCAACGGAATCACGTGTTTCAAGGGCGAGCAAAGCATCTCACACGTAGGAGACAACGGTCCACAGATACTGGGTTCCCTCTTCTCTCCTTGCCGGTGGAACAGGGCAAGGTGGAAAAGGCCATGACTTTCGTAAGAGATTATTTGATTAGAAACTCTTCCAATTCCCAGTTCTCTAAACTCTTTCAAGAAGAAGACGACACAAACCCACTTTCAGGTTCAAACCCACTTTCAGGTTCTTCTGGCGTCCTTGACAGCAAGGCACCTAAACCAGTCTTGGAAATCCTCCCTCTGCTACTGGCTCACATCCCGGGCCTCTCCCTCACTTATCACAAAGGTACAGGCCTAAGTGGACTGTCAGGAAAAAAACACCTCGCACCCCAGCAGGGAGCCTTCGTCCATCTCTTTGAAGACGAAAAGCAACAAGGTGTGTTTATTTGTACTTGCTGCACACAGCCTCATCGAGCGGCCTAGGCTGCACGAAGACACTCAGTTCGTTTAAAAATAATAATAATAATAAAACCCACCTGCTCACATCACTAAGCAGATCGCTGCAGGAGAAAATGTCAACACCCACACTCCTGGGTACACACTGGGGAAATCAAGCCTTTTCACTGACAGGTAGAAAAGGTCAGAGAGTTCCTGAAAGGTCAACCAGTAAGGAGGTGAGCCGTCTAACCCCGCAAGGCCTGCCCACCATTAGACATCCTTCAGCATCCACGCACTTAAACCCACCGAGCCCACCTCGGCAAGGAAAGCTGGATCTCAAATGGCCTGAGCCTTTCTCACCGGATACATTAAAAAATAATAACGGTTGAAATCAATGCTTCACTTCCCTAACACAAACAATAAAAACAAAGGAAGGAAAAAATACACACATGCACGCGAAGGTGTCTAAGAAGGCTCCTGAAAAACAGAGGCCTCCAGATTGCTCTTGAAATGTCAGTGTCCTTCCAGTCCTACAAAGATCTGAAACTCAGACTAAGGCTCCCCCGAGTTTCTTCACAGGAGAAAGAAATCCAAAGTGCCAAAGCACTGGCATTGATCATCTTTCTTGTTCGATCAACTTCCCAAAAGAGGATGGAGATGGAGGATATGGGGCAGAAGGACAGGGTCTCTGGCCCACTACGAACTGACCTACCATGCAGGCTTCAGGAGACGTGACCAGCCCTGTTCTCCAGTGACACGTTAGGGCAAAGTGGAATCCCTACTAGAAGGGTGATACTTAATATAACAGGAAAAATGCACACACTTCAACCTGCCTGGACGGTTTCTAAACTAGCAACTCACTGTAAAGGTGACTCAAAACCACACAAGCCCAAGGCACACAGATAATAGAAAACCACCGCTTGGGACAGCAAGGTGCTTTGTGACTGCCACCCCCGATCCTTCCCTCCCCACCATGACTGTTCTTCAGTTGTGTCCAACTCTTTGAACCCCATAGCACACCAGGTTTCCCTTCACTCGAGTTTGCTCAAACCCACTCTATTTTACTTATTTTAGCCCTATTCACATGTACACACATATTAACCACTGCTGACCAGAGAAAGACAAAATTAACTTTACAGCTATTTTTACAGTGATGAAGACTTAATGAAAGCCACCCAGTACGAACTGGGAGATGCAATAAATAACTGCTTCTACTGGGCCGCAGGCAGTTCCCTGAGGACACGCACAAGACCTGGCTTCCGGACTGTCCCACTTGCGTTTTATCAGGGGACACACTGGGTCAATGCAAATGGAAAGCATGAATCTAGGCAGGTCTTTGTGTCTGAGATGTCCGGGAAACCTCCCAGTTCTAACAGCCTCCAAATAATCACTCGTCCCTACCTGTGACTGCCAACGCCCCCCTGGGAACCCTCTCCCTGGGGTGGCTGAGTAGTCCAGGACACTCTGACCCACACCTGGTTAAAAAATCCACAGCAGCCACCAGCATTCCACCCTCCCTGGAAGCCTCAGAAAACCCACAGACATCTAAGCAGGAGTCTCAGAGGAGTGGGGATGATGTCATAGGTCTTAGAGTGGGGGAAGGCTACCCAGCAGATTCTCAGGATAGCCAGGACTAGGGACTCCAAACCAGGAGGAGGGTTTGTCTTTCCTAGTGCACATCTGGCCGGGAGGGGGAAGCCTGGAATTAAGTGAGGCTCAACTTCCCCAACAAACACACCCCCAAAGATACTTCCACCTCAAGTAGCTAGAAGTATCTGGGAGAATGGGGCATGAATTAGACATGTAGATGGCACCAACTTCAGGCAAGCCAGCTTCTTGACGAAGAAAGTTCACGCTGCCCTGTCATCTACTTTGCCGTGCATCAGCTGCCCAGAAATAAATATGGGAGGGTCAAGGGCGGCAGACCCTAGGAGGGGCAGCTGACAGCTGTGACCAGCGGGCAGGGGCAGGGGAACAGCTCCGGGATGGAATTTGGAGCGTGCCCACATCAGCAGAAAAGTTCCAGGGAACTCACGCTGTTCCTGAAGACCTCAGGGTGCACACGCTAAAGGCGATGCCAGGTTCAAAGGGCGGCAGATGAAGCCCAGGGCATGCTGCCGGACAGGGCGTCCGCCGTAGGGCGAGTGGGGGGTGATCAGATGATTTAAATAAATGTCTTGCTCCCAGAATCAGTGGGAAAGATGAATAATTCCCAGGTCCGGCCCTGCTTCATCTCCCTTTGCCCAAACCAAACACAGTCCCAGGGAGGAGTGGAAGGGAAGGGCGATACCACCCGCCCCACGGTCCAGGTACGAAACTGAGGCACCGGGGTGCGCACAAGAGAACCCAAAGGGGCCCTGGGGAGGCTAAGGCAGCACCCAGCACCCCGCGTCTGGGATGCTGGGATCAAGGAAGCGTTCTCTCCTCTCTAACCCTTCTTCCTTTCTTCTACACAACACACAGCGCGCGCGCACACACACACACACGCACGAAGTCTCCAGCTACGCCCAATCGGGGCAGCTGCCGGGCTCCCCAGAGCCGGACTGCACACAAAGCCCCGCCCGTGCACACACCACAAGCCGGCGCGCACGCCCACACAATAGGACAGCGCGCACCCCGCCGCGGCCCCTCGCCGGGGTCCCGGCCAGCCCGGCGCCGGGGTCCGCCCTCTGTGCACACCCGCGCCGGGAGACGCAGCCCGGGCAAGGGGAGGGGGCACGATCGCAGCCCCGCCGCCGCGCCCCGCGCCCCGCAGAAAGTTCTCCGGACGCCCCCCGACTCACCCGCGGCGCTGCTCAGCAGCAGGCAGAGCGGCCCCAGCAGCCACATGGCGCGGCCGCCGCTCCCGCTGCCCGGCGCCGTCGCTGCCCCCGCGGCCTCGGCGACGACCCCGCCCCTCGCCGCGCCGGCCCCGCCCCCGCGGTCCCGCCTCCCGCCCGCCCCGCCCTCCTCGGCCCGGCCCGCCCGGCCCCGCTCCGCGAAGTTTTCGCTAGCATCCGGGCCGCGCAGCGCCCGTGTCCTGCCCGGGTGTCCAGACTCAGAGAGGCCGCCAAGGGGGCCGCGGAGGGTCCGGCCTGGCGGCCGCTCGCCACCAACCTCCTCTGGCTACGAGGATCTAACAGTCCAAGTTCTGTCCTCGCCTTCTCTTTCTCTTTTTCCTCCCACTTCTGTTCCTCCATCCTCCGAGGATGCCGCGCTCACCACCTCCTCAACTCCCAAACTTGAATTCTTTACAGAACTAACTACAAAATGAGTTTACTCCAGGGAGGGAAAGAAAGATTTGAAAGAACAGGCCAAATGTTATGGTGGGGGGGGGCGGGGGCGGGGAGAACACACATATATATGTATTATTTTTAGTAGCAATATGGAATACGACGAGTGCTTCTCAAACTTTTCAAATGCATCCGACGCACTGGGACTCTGACTCAGTAGGTATAGGGTGGGGCCTGCGATTTTGCTTTTCTAAGAAGCTTTCAGGTGCTTTGGAAACTGCTGGTGAACCACAAGTGGAATAGGCACACAGCTTTAGCCTGTGCTTTATTTGCTCTGAATCTTGTCTGGCTAGACCAAGGGACTTTGGGGCCCCAGTTTGCAGAAAAGGAAAGTAAATGTGAAAGTAGAAGCCCAAATACAAAAAGAACAACTGCTCCAGTGTAGTTGGGGCTCCAAGACAGCACTGGTGACAATTCCCAGAGGATTTAGACGGAGGAAGAATCAATGACGCTTTCGTGCTCCACTCTCCAGCCCCTTCCCTCCCCAGAAAAAAAAAAAAAAAAAAGGAAGAAAAAAATGCAAGTCCTCACCCCAGACTGTAAGTACCCATTAACTGAGGAATGGATAAGGAAACCGTGTCCTGTCACTTAATGCAGCAACCTGTGTCAGCTGTGTCCAACCCTTGGGGCCCCATGGACTGTAGCCCTCCAGGCTCCTCTGTCCATACGGTTCTCCAGGCAAGAACACTGAAGTGGGTTGCCATTTCCTGCTCCAGGGGATCTTCCTGACCCAGGGATTTAACCCCAGTCTCCTGTATTGCAGGCGACTTCTTTACCAACTGAGTCACAAGTGGCTCAACATGAATGAATCTCAGAAGTGTGCTAGGAGAAAGAACCCAGGCTCCAAGGGTGCATTCTGTATGACTCCATTTATAAGACATGAGGAATGAGGACAGGGAGGGAAGCGAAGCTATAGGGACCAAAATCCGCTCGGTAGATACCAAGATCTGGCCTGGGGAAGAGGGACCAGTGCAAAGGGTCACAAGGGAACGTTGTGGAGCAGTGAGACTGTTCTGCAACTTGATTATGGTCGTGGTGGTGGCTGTTGTTATATACAACATATTCATAACTGTATGCCTTTGTGAAAACTTAGAGAACTACATCCCTAAAACCCACACCTAAAGCAAGTGCATTTTACTGTGTATAAACCATACCTATTTGGAGGAGCTGGGAGGGCATGGGTGTGGGAACTGCTGGTAAGGGAAGATGTAGATGGGATGCCCGCATTAGATTTGAGATGAACTGGAGAAACCACAGAGGATACTGAGATTCAGTGTCTTTGCATTTTAATTATCTGCTCTAGCCTAGAAATATAAAGGTTAAAGTGGATCAGGTCAAAATTTTAAAACTAACGACGGTTCAAGGTAATGAGAAAATGTGATGCCATGTAGGCAAGTTGAGCAAGTTGCATATTACAAAGTAGTTTGTCAAATATGGAAAACACAAACAAATTCTCCAAAACATTTCGCGTCTGGGGGTTTTCTTCTGGGGTCCATGAGGACTAGGGTGCTCATCTCATGGGCTTCAGAAAATTTTAAAACCCCCAATATTTTATGCAAATTTCAAGTGTGTATGAGTACATACATTTTTCCAGGAAGCATGTTGGAGTGAAGCCTCTGACCTCTGATAAAAATACAAAAGAAGTAAATAATTTCTCCTACAGCTATTCATTTGCCTCCAAACATTAGGAATATGGAAGAAGGAATGGATCTGACCCAGCACCATCTTTCTTATTTCCTTGTGTTTCTTTGGGCACAAGAACTTCAACTCTGTAAGTGCCTGGTTTGCTTCCTGCCTCTCTTTCTCTGTCTCAATTTCTCTCTCTCTCTCCCTCCCTCTCTCTCTCTCTCACACACACACATGCACACACATATCTTTTAAATATGTGAATGTCTTTGAGACCATTCTAACTATGTAAAGCCCTCTTTACATTCAGTGTTGTTTTTATATTTCTATTGAATCACTCTCAGCCTTCCCTCCATATAAGCCGTTCAGTTCAATTCAGTTGTTCAGTCATGTCCAACTCTTCGTGACCCCATGGACTGCAGCACGCCAGGCTTCCCTGTCCTTCACCAACTCCCAGAGCTTGCTCAAATTCATGCCCATCGACATGATGCCATCCAACCATCTCATCCTCTGTCGTCCCCTTCTCCTCCTGCCTTCAATCTTTCCCAGCATCAGGGTCTTTTCCATTGAGTCAGTTCTTCTCATCAGGTGGCCAAAGTATTGGAATTTCAGCTTTAACATCAGTCCTTCCAATGAACATGCAGGACTGGTTTCCTTTAGGATGGACTGGTTGGATCTCCTTGCAGTCCAAGGGACTCTCAAGAGTCTTCTCCAATACCACAGTTCAAAAGCATCAATTCTTCAGCGCTCAGCTTTCTTTATGGTCCAGCTCTCACATCCATACATGACTTACTGGAAAAACCATAACTTTGACTAGATGTACCTTTGTAGGTAAAGTAATGTCTCTGCTTTTTAGTATGCTATCTATATTGGTCATAGCTTTTCTTCCAAGGTGTAAGCGTCTTTTAATTTCATGGCTGCAGTCACCATCTACAGTGGTTTTGGGACCCACAAAAATAAAGTTTATCACTGTTTCCATTGTTTCCCCATCTAATTTCCATGCAGTGATGGGACCAGATGCCATGATCTTAGTTTTTTGAATGTTGAGTTTCAATCCAGCTTTTTCACTCTCCTCTTTCACTTTCATCAAGAGGCTTTTTAGTTCCTCTTCACTTTCTGCCATAAGGGTGGTGTCATCTGCATATCTGAGGTTATTGCTATTTCTCCCAGCAATCTTGATCCCAACTTGTGCTTCTTCCAGCCCAGCATTTCTCATGATGTACTCTGCATATAAGTTAAATAAGCAGGGTGACAATATACAGCCTTGACATACTCCTTTTCCTATTTGGAACCAGTCTATTGTTCCATGTCCAGTTCTTCTATTGCTTCCTGACCTGCATACAGTTTTCTCAAGAGGCAGGTCAGGTGGTCTGGTATTCCCATCTTTTTCAGAATTTTCCACAGTTTATTGTGATCCACACAGTCAAAGGCTTTGGCATAGTCAATAAAGCAGAAATAGATGTTTTTCTGGAACTCTCTTGCTTTTTCTATTATCCAGCAGATGTTGGCAATTTGATCTCTGGTTCCTCTGCCTTTTTCTGCCAGTTCTTTGGAATTCTATCAAAAGCACAGGACCCTCAGCTTCTGGAAAATGTAATAGGACCCAGTGCTAATTGTTCAGATCTCAGAGAGCCAATCCCAAGTCTTTTTTTGCAGTTGGTTTCATAAAAATCAAAATCAGAGTGCTTCATGGCTCTTATTTACCAAAAATGAGACACTCTGAGCTTGGATGTGTGCTTCAAACATGGCTTCACATTGTTAAAGAAGGGAAGAAAGAGTTTTGTTTCACTGTGGTCTTTGGTAGAATGATCTATAGTTCTCATGCTTTTTCTCATCAACTCCTCACAGCAGCTCCAGCTACATCACACATGAAAATAGCACAAACTGGACTTGAGCTCAGCTTCTTCTTCATTGTTCATTCGCTAAGTCATGTTTGACTCTTGGTGACCCCATGAGCTGCAACTTGCCAGGCTTCTCTGTCCTTTACTATCTGCTGGAGTTTGCTCAAACTCATGTGCATTGAGTGAACGATGCCATCCAACCATCTCATTCTCTGTCGTCCCCTTCTCCTCTTGCCTTCAATCTTTCCCAGCATCAGGGTCTCTTCCAATGAATTGGCTCTTTGCATCAGGTGGCCAAAGTATTGAAGCTTCAGCTTCAGCATCATTCCTTCCAATGAATAAGCTGCTTCTTACCTGTGCTCCAGTTCTCTTCACTTCCTAGTCTGTGACTTTGGGCAAATGATTAGACTCTCTGAGCTTTAGTTTCCTTATCTGTAAAATGGGAATAATAAGAGACCCTAGATCTTAGGGTTGCTGTCAGGATTCAGTGAGCTATGTGAAGTCTTTTGCACAGTACCTTGCACATAATAATTGCTCAAGCAAAAGTAGATGCTGGTGTGGTTGTGGTTGCAGTTCACACCACAAGGCAGCTTCTGTGGTAGCCAGTCTCCAAGATGGCACGCAGAGATCTTTGGCTTTTGGTATTTGTGCTTTCTCTAGTCCCCTCCCACAATCCCCTCCACACTGGCCTGGCTGACAAGTGTGACCAGTAGATATTGTGGAAGTGTCAGAGGGTGCCCTCGAAGGCTGGATCACAAAGGACATAGCACTTTCCTCCTTGCTCCCTCCAATCCCTTGCTCTGGATGAAGTCAGCCACTGTGTTGGGAGGACACTCAAGAAGTCCTGTGGATAGGCCCACAGGGAGAGGGCCTGAGCTTCCTGCCAACTTGGAATGAACCATCTTGGCAGCAGAATCTTCAGTCTCAATCAAGCCTTCAGATGACTGTGCCTGGACCAATATCTGACTGGCTATTGTGAGAAATCCTGAGCTGGAACGACCCAGCCACTCCCAAATTTCTCATCTACAGAAACTGTCAGAGATAATAAGTATATATTGTTGCTTTAAACCACTGACTTCCAGGTGATTCTTTATTTAGCAATAGATAACTAGTACTTCTGCCTTTAAAGCCATCCAGAGGATTGACTCAATGATTCTATAGGACCTTATAAATGACTGCATACTTGGAAAACACTTTGAATTTTGACTGCTGCTTAGTAAGCACTCAAATGTTTGTTTTATTGTTATCATGGTTTATTCTGAAATTATGGTCATTATCATCACCTTTTTTCCAAAACACCTAGGCCACATTTAAACTTTAAAAAAAAGTTTTAACTCAAAGAAGAGTAAAGACGTAGGTAGAACTAACAAGCAGAGGAAGAGCCAAGGGACACCAGAGAGACGGAGAGAAACTAGTTACAAAATGTTTACTGGAAACTCGTAGACATTAGCTTCATAAAAATCATGCAGAGAGATGGTAGATGGCCTTGCTCCCTTCCTCCCGCAGTTATTTCTTTGGCTCACCGTTTCACACGGGCACCATCCTTCCTGCCCTATGCTCTCCCTGTCATTCATCTGATTTTTGTTCTTTCTGGGGTGTGAAGAAAACAGAAATTCGCTTGAGGATACAGTCACAGAAGGCTCGTTCCCCTCCACAGTGGGGTGGGTGCTGGAATCTGCCAGTTGAGAGGCTGCCTGGTGGAAGAAGATGACTACGCTCTTCCTGAAAAATGTGGCCACGTGCACTGTCTCCCCCTCACATGTGACTATCATGACTCCACAAAGTCAAGTAAGCTGCTCCACAAAGGCTTTGGAGCATCTTGACACTCCTGGGCTCCTCGGTCCCACCACTTACCAGCTCTGTGAGGCTGAGAAAATCACTTTACCTCTGAATGCCATTTTCCTGTGCAATGGGCGTAACAGTTGTGCCCACCTCTTGGGTTGCTGCATGAAGCAAGAGGACTCACTGATTCCCTCACTACTTTGACAGTTGTTGAGAGAGAACTGTGTCAAACACTGTTCTGGACTCTGGTTTGCTGCTGTGAACACACCTTTCCTTGTCCTCACAGAGCTCACAGTCTAACTGGGGAGACAGACAGACATCAAATTGGCATGCAATACAGTGTCCTTTATCAGGGCTATGTGAGGCCTTCTGCAGCTTCTGATTTGTTCTGACAGTCTTGATTTGTTCAGCCCTTATTTGTATTACTGGCTGAGGGCCTACATTTGAAGGGTAAGTAATACAAGGAAACATGAAAGTTAAAACTTCAAATGTCTGCAGTAGGCAACCTCTGAAATGGCCCTCAATAATCCTACTTCCTGGAATTCACACTTTTACGTCATTTCCTCCCTTGAATGTTGCTGGATCTAGTGACTCAATTCTAACAAAGAGAATACAGCCAAAGTATTCCAAAACTGCTCAGTCACTCAGTCGTGTCTGACTCTTTGTGACCCTATGAACTCTAGTCTCCTCTGTACACGGGATTCTCCAGGCAAGAATACTGGAGTGGGTTGCCATGCCCTTCTCCAAGATATCTTCCCCACCCAGGGATCAAACCCACGCCTCTTATGTCTCCCACATTGGCAGGTGGGATCTTTACCTCCAGCACCACCTAGATCATACCAACATGTAGGCTTCTGTTTCTCTCTCTCCCTACCTCCCTCACCAGCTCCCACTTTCTAAACTGTACTACGTATGGAAAGGTTCAACTGGCAAGGAACTGGAAAGGCCTCCAGCCACAGCTAGTGAGGTGCTAAGACCCTCAATCCAATGAGCCCACCAACAGCTGAATCCCGCCAACAACCACATGACTGAACTTGGAAGCAAATCTTCCCCCTAGTCAAGCCTTCAGATGAGATCCAACCCTGGCTGACTGCTTGGCTACCACTTCATGAGAGACCTTAAACAGAGGAACCCAGCTAACTGTGCCCAGATTCCTGACCCAGGAAAACTGGAAGATTAAATGTTTGTTGTTTCAATGCACTAAATTTTGAGATAATCGGTTATAGACTGGCAGGTAACTAATACAAAAGCCTTACTGTAAGCGCCGAATCTGTGAACATTCAGCATGACTGAATCTCACTTACCCATTAACCTGAGGAAGGCAGTAGGAGAGAATTGTCATTAACCAAGTGTCTGCATCAAACATTGTGTGTTTATGATCACATCTATCTTCACAGCAATCTCTGAGTTAGATACTATGATGCCTTTTGCACAGATGGGGAAATCTGAGGTGCAGAAGTGACTGGCCCAAAATAACCCACAAAGGAAACCAAGATTTGAAGCCAGATCGTTTTGATTCCAAAGGATTCCCACAACACCATTCTGAACCTCGCTGCCTTCTATAGCAAAACAACATCTAATTCATAAAACTTAGAAGGTGCTAGCAGCTTGAAAGGTAATGTGCTCGCTGGGTTTGGGGCTAGACAGGTAAAAATGCTCAGCACATCAAATGGAACTTGATTTAGTATGCAATACAATTCAACTCCCAGAAAACTTTTCTAGATGCATCTAATTATAGTAATTCCCACACCCCAAAAATGCTGAGTATGAGAGTTCTCCCGGCTAGAAATTAAAGTCATCCCAGAGCTGCCAAATGTATAGATATATTTTTAAATTGTCAGACTAATCTACAGAGAAATACTGCTGGGAACCAGCACAGTTCTTGTAATTCATGTTTAATAAAGTCACTAGCTTGAGGAAGAGAGATCTTCTGACATTTATAAATGAAAAATTTGTACCATCTGAAAGGATGAAAATTTTACCCCTCATTTAGAAAAAACATGCAGCTTGTTATTTATTTTAATGTCTCAGTTTTACTGCCCCTTGAATGAAGTTGTCTACACCCTTAAAAGAGTTATTTTTCATTTGTGATCAGGCCTGGAACCAATGAACAATTATATGAAAAAGAATTTAACCTGAAATTTATTAACCGGGCCTTGTTGCCAGCTTTCATCACAGACATTTTTTTCTTTCTTTCTCCATTGGAAAGGGGGAAAAAGGTAGATTTATTAAATGTATAAATCTATTCTTGGTCTATCAGTTTGAGAGGGAAAACTGTCATTGAATTATATACAATAGATCTGTGGTGTGCAATATGGTAGCCTTTAGCTGCTTGTAGCCCCAAGTAGATATACTGAGCACTTGAAATGTGGCTATTATTATAGGAGCTAAGTAAAAAGCCAAACTGAATTTCAAGGACAGTACAAAAAAGAATGTAAAAGATCTTAATAGTATTTAC
Source organism: Cervus elaphus (assembly GCF_910594005.1). Classification (NCBI taxonomy): domain Eukaryota; kingdom Metazoa; phylum Chordata; class Mammalia; order Artiodactyla; family Cervidae; genus Cervus; species Cervus elaphus. The sequence goes on along the minus strand of NC_057815.1, from coordinate 79,633,428 downwards.
ACTGACCATAGGTTGAAATAAGGTATTTAGATGTATAGGTTTATATAAAATAATATTCAAATTAACTCCACTAGTATCTTACTACTTTAATGTGGAAATTTTTAAATTTCATATGTAGCTTGCATTTGGGGCTCACAACATATTTCTTTTCAAGGGAACTGATAATAGATGTTTTATCTGATGAATGACCACATGACATGTCTGCTTTCCTGACATCATTGTTAAATGTAAGTTCACTTGAAGATCACTGAATTGAGAGAAAGTTTTTTCTCCCAGTTTCTCCATCTAAATCATTTTGTTCCCAACCCCTTTAGCCTTATATTCTAGTCACTCAAGTCAGTTGAGATAAAAGTGATTTTAATGTCATTATTTCAATATTACAAATGCACCATAGGGTCAAAAAGAAGGAAGGGAGGGAAATGAATAGAGAAGAAAGGAAGCGTCTTTTTAAACATGAATATTTGGCACTTGGATTCTGAAAAGAACCCAACACTCAGTAAGATTTCCTGAAGTAATATTTTAGTAGGGTATTTATACAGTAATTAACTAACAAGCCAAAAGTGATAGGAGATATTCACTCAATGATAAATTGGAGACAATGTTTCCAGCATGCCTAGGTCTGATCTCCTTCCCTAAGTAACAAACTCTTTCATAGACAAACAGGTAAGCAGTATACTTTATTACAAGTACTGAAAAAAAAAATCATCTAGAAGGTAAGTAGATTTACATTTTTAATCTGACATTATTGGAACATTCTTCCTGTACCATGAAAACTCTGCTTTAATAATTTAAGTTGTTTTTCTCTGTTCACCTCAGCCTACTTCTTTTAAACACCTCTTCATTTCATGTTAGATTCTTTGGGCTTGATTGATTTTAATGTTTAAAAGCTTAATTTTTGGGCTCTGTCTGATTGCCTGATCTGGAGCTGATGCTGTGTGGGTTTGCAGTTCAGTTCTGGGTGGCAGGGGTGTAGAGAAGAGGGATTTTTTGTGTGTGCATCTTTCAGTGAATTCCCACCCCCAGAGTGAAAGAGAAGGAACCAAAGGGACAGGGAAGGGAAACTTTTTTACAGTTTCTAGGACCCTTCTACCTGCAAGTAATGAAAACACGGTAGAATTACAGGTATTGTTTGCTTCTGTTAGGCATTGATCACTGCTCTTTAAGACCAGCTGGCACTTTTCCCTTGTTATTCAAGCCAGAAATCTGGGGATAAGCCTGGACTTCTCACTCACTTTTCCCCAACAATGTCAGTCACTGAGATTTGTTCATTCTACCTACTTAATGCCTCTTGAATACAATCCACCCTTCTCCTACCCTCCTGCCACTCCCTTCATTCAGATCCCCTGCACCTCAACCTGAGTTGCTTCAACCTTCTTCTCACTGGCCTCAGGTTTTGTTTTGCTGCCATTCAATCTGCTGAAAACTTCCATGGCTCCCTATTACCCATAAGACAAGCTCAGACTTCTCAGCTGAATATATCTTTCATTAGCTGTTACTGGGGCTGTCAAGGGGGTTGAGGGCAGAGAGGGGCGTAAGGGGGAGACCAAAGGAGTGGGCAAGAGATTTGGGGCATGTTAAGAAGTGTAGTCTTTATCCTTTGCACAATAGGAAGTCACAAATGGTCAGTTTCAAGCTGGGTCATGCATGAACAGAGGTGCTCTGGTTAAAAGCAAGGGTTCTGGGATCAAACTCAGCTTCAAAGCCTGAACATGCCACTTTAGCTGTGTGTCCTTGGACAAGTTACTTAACCTTTCTGAGCTGGCTTCTTCAACTGTAGAAGAGAGATTAAGACCCCATGAGACAGATACAATTATGACATTTAAATGAGGTTGTGCTCAGCTTACTACCCAGCACATAGTAAGCACTTGACTAATCATAACTGACATTATCACTAATAACTCTTAATCTTCCTATACTTCTTGCAAGAAGCACTCCATGAGCCCTCAAAACTGAGTTAAGCCTCATCCCCATGTGTTCTTGTAACACTTTGTATTTCTTCTTGTTGGTAGGACTTACGAGTCTGTATCTTAGCTGACCATTAATATGTCATTTCCCCCATCAGACCACGGGCTTCCTAAGGCTGGGTACTCTGGCAAGAGTTACTTTGATATTTACTAATTGAACAAATACCTTAGATCACCTCCTGCTTTGATTCACATGATCTCTTTTGTCCTATCTTTATTTCCACCTTACAGTTGAGGAAATAGAGGCTCAGCGAATCAAGCCATAAGCCCGCAGTCCTACAATCAGTGACCATCTGAGCTGTGATCCGCCTCTGGCCTCATATCTCACAATGGCCAACTGCAGGAGGAAAAGCTGAGAGCAAACACCCTCTAAAATGACCTTCCCAGAGCAGGACGAGTGTCCTCACTCAGCCTCACAAAATGGCAAAGTGAAGGAATAAAACATTTCCGCTGGAAAAACAATAGATAGCCAGAAATCAACCCCAATTCTACCAGAAGTCATAATTCCAGAAAACAGAACTACATACACAAATGGCAATATACTCCAAGGTACACATAATAAAATCATCTTGGCAATGCCTGTGCCCTTGTGGCCAAGCCAAGGAGGGATTGAATTTAAAAGAGAACCAGTGAAGGCAAAAGGAGAAGTGGGAGGCAGAGGATGAGATGGTTAGCATCACCGACTTAATGGACATGAATTTGAGCAAACTCCAGGAGACAGTGAAGGACAGGGAAGCCTACTGCAGTCCATGAGGTTCCAAAGAGTCAAACACCCCTGAGTGACGGAGCACACAGCAGGAGGACTTTCACCCGTATGAGCCCATTCAGAGAGGTGTGCCTACCCACCCACAAGGTTCAGCTCCCTGCCACACAGCCAAGAGCCTGATCGTGGTGAAACGCCAGAGTAATTACAATGAAAATTTCCAAGGGGGAAAGATCAGGCCGTGGTAATGCTAGAAGCTGTCTGCATAGGCCAGTTGGCTCAACTCTCTCAGTATGGGGCCAATGAAGCCAAAGTGGAGGCTGATACTGTTGTGGGCCAGTTGGCTTTGCCCTGAAGGGAAAAAAAAAAAAGTTCTCTGGTCACTGGCTAGAATCTTCATCCTGCTCAGTTGTCCTGCCAGTGCCGGTATCCGGGATCAAAAAGGGATTGGGCAAAGGACTCTGCAGAACCTACTGCCAATCTTGACGACCAGGGCTGACAATCAGGAAGCACAACCAGCAGAGAGAGCTGACTGTCGGAATAAAGACCCCGAGTCCCCTGAGTGTCCCTCACGTCGCCCCAGGTGCCCAGCTCCTCCCCAAAGCAACAGTGAGAAGTGGCAGAAAAGGAAGAGAAATACAGAAGCCACCCAGCTTCCAGTATTGGGGGGAACAGTCTGGTGTCACAGAGTTTGTTAAATGTGTAACCAAATGAGGCAATGTTTATCAGTTTGTATATTTCTAGATTTAAATAAACTATCAAATGAGGGCAAAAAATGTCTCAACATGCATCTTGAATTTGAGTTCCAAAATTAGTCTTCCTGAGAATAGAAAAACTTTTCCATAAAAGCCACAAATAGATACTTACTGAAAGTTTTCTTAGTTGGGATTCCCCCGAACAGAGCTTGAGACAAGGATGCGGACCAGGCGGTTTCATGGGAGGTGATCCCAGGAAGCAGGGAGGGAATGAAGACAGAGGGATGACAGGGGGACAGAATTCAATAAAAAGAGCACTTATTGAGCTGCTTAACACTCTGAGCAGCTGAGACTCACCTCTGGTGTGCACCCTCTGGGATCCATGGAGACCACACATCAAATTATTTCTCTGAATTCGGAAATGAGACATTTATCCATGGATCCCTGTCCCTCATTGGTTGTGTTAACCATCTGAGCTTCCCGATTGTCCCACTTTGTAAAAGCTTCTGAGGCAGCAAAACCAAGAGGCTTAGTGATGCTGGAGGTAGGATCCAGCCAGAGTGTGGGCAAAGTTGCCCACTGTAGCCACAGCCCAAATCCCATGGGGGCAAGTGATGAGGCTTCTGATACGCCAGGTATCTCACGTTCCACAGATAGGTCCTATCCTTTTCTTCATTTTCAGAAGATGAGACACAAGAAAGGTAAAGGTCACAGAGCTAGGAGATGGCTGAAGACTCAAACCTGCCTTATGCAACTCCTGAGTCAAAGCATTTAACCTTGTCAAAAGTATTTCCTAAAATGGGACTTCATAAAAGATTTTTTAAAAAGCAACTATTTGTGGATGCGTGAGAGGAAAGAAGAAACAATAGCAGGGAACATTTTATAAACACACTCCCTTCTTTTTATGGAAATAAGGAGACAGTCAATCTGGCCATAGATTTTTTTAAAAAACTCTTAAAAATGTCTTCGAATGACTTAAAGACACAGAATGACAGACAATCCCCTGACCCCAATACTCAAAGATGCTATATATTTAAAAGTACAGGTTGTTTATTGAGTTTCCCTGGTGGCTCAGTGGAAACAAATCTGCCTGCTGATGCAGAAGACCTGGGTTAGATCCCTGGGTAGAGTAGATCCCCTGGAGGAATGCATGGCAACCCATTCCAGTATTCTTGCCTGGAGAATCCCATGGTCAGAGGAGCCTAGAGGGTTATAGTACATGGGGTGGCAGAGAGTCAGACACAGCTTAGCAATTTAAGAATAACAACAGAGTTGCTATAATTCTAGTGAAAGCCCAGTGGATACTGAGGCTACCAATGCCCCACCCCACAGCACCAGGAAGTCTGTGGACCAATTATTTAGTGTAATTCTTTACATGATCTATGATTCTTCTGGGCTTGGATTTTTTTTAAGAGGTCAAAATCATGGCTTTCTCTGAAACAAAGCCAAAATGTTTTGGGTAGTTACAGGCATGTAATATTTAGATGAAGAAGCAGAGCTGATTCAGCCAGTGTGCAGCTGGCCTACCTAGAATCAGAGTGGATGAAAATTAAAATTTGGGATGAATTTACTATCTAGGCTCTCATCCTACTGGGAACGTGGGGGTAATGTTATGCAGGCGATGTACCAGTCGTCCTCAGAGTTAAGCAAACCCAGAGATCAGGTTCCAGGTACATGGTCTCCAGGAAGTTGAGGGGAAACTTTTTACACAGACAATAAAGGCCACTAAAATGACGTGGCTCCTCTCAGAACTCTCTGGGCTCTGTCTCCCCAGTATCACACCCTGTGCTTACGTCTATTTGATTTCACTGGAAGGTTCTGTGAGTAAATTTCTAGCTTCTGAGGCATGATTGAAACCCAGTTGGTTGCTCCCATTCTCTACCCTTGCACCGTCTTTTCAAGTTTTCTTAAATTTGATGTCTGCCCTGCTTTAGATGAGTCGCCAATGTTGCATCTGATACTTGTACTTTGAAGACTGTACCTCCGCTTGGTAATTTACAACTAGGAAGTCCCTATCTGTACTTTGGAAGAAAAGCTATGACCAACTTAGACAGCATATTAAAAAGAAGAGACATTACTTGCTGACAAAGTTCATCTAGTCAAAGCTATGGTTTTTCCAGTAATCATGTATGGATGTGAGAGCTGGACCATAAAGAAAGCAGAGTGCTGAGGAATTGATGATTTTGAGCTGTGATGTTGGAGAAGACTCTTGAGACTCCCTTGGACTGCAAGGAGATCCAACCAGTCTATCCTAAAGGAGATCAGTCTTGGAATATTCATTGGAAGGACTGAAGCTGAAGCTGAAACTCCAATACTTTGGCCACCTGATGTGAAGAACTGATTCATTGGAGAAGACCCTGTTGCTGGGAAAGATTGAAGGCAGGAGGAGAAGGGGACGACAGAGGATGAGATTGTTGGATGGCATCACCGACTTGATGGACATGAGTTTGAGCAAGCTCCAGGAGTTGGTGATGGAAAGGCAGGCCAGGCAGGACAGGATGCTGCAGTCCATGGGGTCGCAAAGAGTCAAACATGACTTAGCAACTGAACTGAGACGCGCTTTTTTTATCAGTGGATGGAAAAGAAACCGAACCATTAGAAAATGCTTCAGAGTTCCAAGATATGCAAAGAGGAAGAGCTATGTAGGGTTGACAGTAAAAGAGATAGTAATTATTTCCATTAAGTGACATCATGTTAGCCACCACACCATAAGATCAGTCCCAAGGGGAAGTACCATTTAATAAAGCCCAGTCCAGACAGACAAGAAGTAATCTACAAGGTCTAAACTGAAGACTTTTAGAAATTAAAAGAATTCTGATTTGTAAAATCTCACACGTACCCAACGTGCCTGATGATCACTTTTCTTTTCTCCCAGCTTCCCTACACGACACCCTGCCTAGCACCCTCCTCCTGAAATTTCCTGGAAACACTCGTTATGGTCATTCGTTCAGAACATATTTGCTCCCTCCCCTTTCCAGTTGTGGGGAAAGAGACTTCTCCCCGACACTGATGTTGGCCTGGGCCAGGTGACTTGCTTTGGCCAGCGGAACCTTAGCAGGTGTAACTGAAGCAGGGGCTTCCCTGATGGTCCAGTGGGTAAAGACTCTGCCTGCAATGCAGGAAACGAACGATACTTGGGTTCAATCCCTGGGCCAGGAAGATCCCCTGGCATAAGGAATGGCAACCCACTCTAGTATTCCAGCCTGAAAATCCCATGGACAGAGGAGCCCAGTAGGCTACAGTCCATGGGGGCGCAAAGAGTTGGACACGACTGAGTGACTCCACACACACACAACTGGACCAGAGGCCCTAAATTTGCTTGTGAGTTTTGCTTGACCTCGTTTGTTCTGGTGAGCCTAGCATAAGAACACATCTGGGTATTTTCTGCTCATTCCATACAGGCCCCAGATCAGGGACACGTGAGGCAGATCTGAACCCATTCACAGTCTGGATCTAAGCTTAGTCAGCCCACAGCCTGAAGCAGGACCACCCGTTGAAGTCCAGCCACCACCAGCCTACTTGTAACCAATGCCAGGTCCATGTTCATTACTGTCATCAACTGTACTTTTTCTCTCATTTGTACTAATTCTAGTTAACAAAAGCCCCACCCACCCACCCTACCGAATTGCAGTCCCCTTTCAGAGGAGATTTAAAGGGAAAGCAATGTCGTAGAGCAAAGTCAAAATCTTCATTGAGACACAGAGGGAAGAAAAAAGGCTGGAACTGTTTATGTGTTGATGATTCTTAAGTTGTGAATAACACCTATGATAATAGCTACCATTTATTTGTTCTGTGACAAGCACAGTGTTAAATAGTTTATAAACCTGAATATATTTAATCCACTCAATACCCAAGAAGTCAGAATAACTATCACCATTTGATGGAAAGAAAACTGATGCTTAGAGAGGTTGCATATCTCATTAGAAGGTGCCAGAGCTGGGATTAAAACTCAGGTTTAAGCAAATCCCAATAATTATTGAGCAACTTAGGCAGTGAACCAGTCATAAAATGAAATGCCATTCTTCAGTGTAACAAATTGGCAAAGATTAGAAACACTCTAATACTGAATATTGGCAGGAGAATGGCATCTCATAAAATACAGGTGAGAATGCAACTTGGTGCTGACACCCTGGAAAGCAACCTGGCAATATTTGTCAAGAACCTGAACATTTGCACACCCTTTGAATCAGTAATCCCACTTCTTGGATTGTTTTTCAAGGCATTTCTAAGTTTGGTAAAAAGTTGGAATCAACTGAAATATAAAATAGTTCCAAAAGGGTTAAATAGTTGGTATTGCTACAGGCTAGAACAATATGCAGCCAGTAAAAAATCATAATTTTGTCGTGTGGGAAAAGCTTGTGCTATGGTTTGAATATTTGTCACCTTAAAATTCAAAAGTTGAAATCTTAACCCCCAGTGTGATGGTATTAGGAGGTGGGTCTTTGGGAGATGATTAGGTCATGAGGATGGAGCTGAGACGGATGGGATTGGTGCCCTTATGTAAGAGGCTCCAAGAGAGCTCCGTCCCACCTTCGTACAGGTGAGGACACAGCAAATGATGACATCTGTGAATCAGGAAACAGGTTCTCACCAGACAACCAGTTTGCAGGCATACTGATCTTGAACTTCTCAGCTTCCAGAACCATGATAAAGACATTTCTGTTGTTTATAAGTCACTCAGTCTCAGGTATTTTGTTACAAGTAGCCCAAATATGGACTGGTTCAAAACAGGAAAAGGAGTACGTCAAGGCTGTATATTGTCACTCTGTTCATTTAACTTATATGCAGAGTACATCATGAGAAATGCTGGGCTGGATGAAATACAAGCTGGAATCAAGATTGCTGGGAGAAATATCAATAACCTCAGATACGCAGATGACACACCCTTGTGGCAGAAAGCGAAGAAGAACTAAAGAGCCTCTTGATGAAAGTGAAAGAGGAGAGTGAAAAAGTTGGCTTAAAGCTCAACATTCAGAAAACTAAGATCACAGTATCTGGTCCCACCACTTCATGGCAAATAGGTGGAGAAACAACGGAAACAGAGGCAGACTTTATTTTGGGGGACTCCAAAATCACTGCAGATGGTGACTGCAGCCATGAAATTAAAAGACGCTTACTCCTTGGAAGAAAAGCTATGACCGATATAGATAGCATATTAAAAAGCAGAGTCATTACTTTGCCAACAAAGTTCCGTCTAGTCAAGGCTATGGTTTTTCCAGTAGTCATGTATGGATGTGAGAGTTGGACTATAAAGAAAGCTGAGCACCAAAGAATTGGTGCTTTTGAACTGTGGTGTTAGAGAAGACTCTTGAGAGTCCCTTGAACTGCAAGGAAATCCAACCAGTCCATCCTAAAGGAGATCAGTCCTGGGTGTTCATTGGAAGGACTGATGTTGAAGCTGAAACTCCAATACTTTGGCCATCTGATGTGAAGAGCTGACTCATTGGAAAAGATTCTGATGCTGGGAAAGACTGAAGGCAGGAGGAGAAGGGGACGACAGAGGATGAGATGGTTGGATAGCATCAGTGACTCAATGGACATGAGTTTGAGTAAACTCCAGGAGTTGGTGATGGACAGGGAGGTCTGGTGTGCTGCAGTCCATGGGGTCGCAAAGAGTCGGACACAACTGAGCAACTGAACTGAACTGAAATATAGACTAAGCTTGTAATATACTCTAATTAGAAAAAAAAAGTAGGATATAAAACTGAATACATAATGTGACTCCAGTTTGGAGAGCAACGTGCACGTGTGCTTGTATGTAAGGCAATACGGTGGTGAGTAATCATGTGTTATTGTTGCATGGTGATTATCATTTTCTGTTGGATTTTTTTGTATTTCATAAACATGTTTTACATTTACTAAATTTTATACAGTAAGAAAATATTACTTTTGTTCCCAGAAAAGCATATCTCAAATGATTGTTTGGAAAAGCCAGGAACTATTTTCCCTGTTGAATATGAGGACAGGAGTTTTTATCTGCTTTGCTCACTGAAGTATACCCAGAGTAGCGCCTGGCTCCCAGTATGTTCTCAGTAAATATTTGTTGAATGACTGAGAGGCATATCCTGCAGCGTGTGTAAACCTACTGTGTACGCTGCTAAGCTTAGCTATAGATTCAGAACCAGCCGCCCCCCAAACAACAATCATTTTAATAGGTTCATGCATTCGCTAGAGAACACTTCAGGCACGACCCAGTGGCTTATCTTATCTCTCTCCCCATGTCTGGGGCCTCCTTGTTACCTTTCCCAATAGGATAATTATTAAGGCAAAGAAAGGAAAGTGAGGAAAGCATTCCCAGGCCCATTTCCCACCGCCTTCAATGTTAACAGAAGTCTTATTGAAAGCAGTTCCTCTATAGGATTTGAACCTGTGACCTATGAAACCTGAAGCAGCCCCACTGCCCAGTCTCCTAGAAAAGCTCTTGTTCTGGTGGGTGGAGTCAAACTGACCCTGGAGATGAGACTAGCTGGAGGTGCCTTCAAATGTTAAAAGCAGGAAGCATCTGGAGGCTTCTC